>NC_139150.1:19326167-19930641 GCF_964270905.1 Leucopleurus acutus
ACTGGATAGAGCTTATAGAAAGGTAGTTTGGATATGGATATGTACTGGGAATTTTAGGAATGTGTATATGTCTTTTTCCCTTCAAATTTCTTTGTTTTACAAGAATTGCACCCAGGGATGCAAGGTTTCTTCAATGTATGCAAATCAATCAATGTGATACACCATATTAACAAATTGAAGAATAAAAACCACATGATGATCTCAATAGATGCAGAAAAGGCTTTTGACAAAATTCAACACCAATTTATGATTAAAAACTCTCCAGAAAGTGGGCATAGAGGGAACCTACCTCAACAAAATAAAGGCTCTATATGACAAACCCACAGCAAACATCATTCTCAATGGTGAAAAACTGAAAGCATTTCCTCTAAGATCAGGAACAAGACAAGGGTGTCCACCTTTGCCACTATTATTCAACATAGTCTTGGAAGTCCTAGCCATGGCAATCAGAGAAGAAAAAGAAATAAAAGGAATCCACATTGGAAAAGAAGAAGTAAAACTGTCACTGTTTGCAGATGACATGATACTATACATAGGAAATCCTAAAGATGCCACCAGAAAACTACTAGAACTAATCAATAGATTTAGTAAAGTTGCAGGATACAAAACTAACACACAGAAATCTTTTGCATTCCTATACACAAATAATGAAAGATCAGAAAGCGAAATTAAGGAAACAATCACATTTACCATGGCAACAAAAAGAATAAAATACCTAGAAATAAACCTACCTAAGGTGGCAAAAGACCCGTACACAGAAAACTATAAAACACTGATGAAAGAAATCAAAGATGACACAAACAGATGGAGAGATATACCACGTTCTTGGATTCGAAGAATCAATATTATGAAAATGACTATACTACCCAAAGCAATCTACAGGTTCAGTGCAATCCCTATCAAATTACCAATGGCATTTATCACAGAACTAGAACAGAAAATTTTACAATTTGTATAGAAACACAAAAGACCCCGAATAGCCAAAGCCATCTTGAAAAATAAAAGCAGAGCTGGAAGAATCAGGCTTCCTGACTTCAGACTATACTACAAAGCTACAGTAATCAAGACAGTATGGTACTGGCACAAAAACAGAAATATAGACCAATGGAACAGGATAGAAAGCCCAGAGATAAACCCACACAGCTATGGTCACCTAATCTATGACAAAGGAGGCAAGAATATACAATGGAGAAAAGACAGCCTCTTCAATAAGTGGTGCTGGGAAAACTGGACAGCAACAATGTAAAAGAATGAAATTAGAATTCCCTAACACCATACACAAAAATAAACTCGAAGTGGATTAAAGACCTGAATGTAAGGCCAGATACTATAAAATTCTTAGAGGAAAACATAGGCAGAACACTCTCTTGACATAAATCGCAGCAAGATCTTCTTTGACCCACCTCCCAGAGAAATGAAAATAAAAACAAAAGTAAAAAAATGGGACCTACTGAAACTTCAAAGCTTTTGCACAGCAAAGGAAACCATAAATAAGATGAAAAGACAACCCTCAGAATGGGAGGAAATATTTGCAAATGAAGCAACTGGCCAAGGATTAATATCCAAAATTTACAAGCAGCTCATGCAGCTCAATATCAAAAAACAAACAACCCAATCCAAAAATGGGCAGAAGACCTAAATAGACATTTCTCCAAAGAAGACATACAGATGGCCAACAAACGCATGAAAAGATGCTCAACATCACTAATCATTAGAGAAATGCAAATCAAAACTACAATGAGGTATCACCTCACACCGGTCAGAATGACCATCACCAAAAATATCTACAAACAAATGCTGGAGAGGATGTGGAGCAAAGGCAACCCTCTTGCACTGTTGGTGGGAAAGAAAACTGATATAGCCACTATTGAGAACAGTATGGAGGTTCCTTAAAAAACTAAAAATAGAACAACCATATCACCCAGCATTCCCACTACTGGGCATATACCCAGAGAAAACCATAATTCAAAAAGACACGTGCACCTCAATGTTCACTGCAGCACTATTTACAATAGCCAGGACATGGAAGCAACCTAAATGTCCATCAACAGAGGAATGGATAAAGAAGATGTGGTACATATATACAATGGAACACTACTCAGCCATAAAAAGGAACGAAATTGGGTCATTTGTAGAGATGTGGATGGACTTAGAGACAGAGTGAAGTAGGTCAGAAAGAGAAAAGTAGATATCATATATTAACACATATATGTGGAATCTAGAAAAATGGTATAGATGATCTTATTTGCAAAGTAGAAACAGAGACACAGCCATAGAGAACAAATGTATGGATACGAAGGGGGAAACAGGGCGTGGGTGGGATGAATTGGGAGATTGTGACTGACATATATACACTATTGATACTATGTATAAAATAGATAAATAATGAGAACCCACTGTATAGCACAGGGAACGCTACTCAATGCTCTGTGGTGACCTAAATGGGAAGGAAATCCAAAAAAGAGGGGATATATGTATATGTATAGCTGATTCACTTTGCTGTACAGCAGAAACTAACACAACATTGTAAAGCAACTATACTCCAATAAAAATTAATTTTTAAAAAGCTATAAAAAAAGAATTGCATGATATTTAAGTCTTTGGTTCTGGACTCAGACAAATCCAGACTCTGCCCCCTACCAAGTAGGTCATACTGAAGAAGTTACCTGGCCTATCTTAGGCTTTCTCACCTGTAAGATGAGAATGATAGTAACTGCTATCTTATAAACTTGTTTGAGATTAAATATGATTTAATACATGTAAAATCCCTTAGTAAATTCTCTTAAAAAATATTAGCCACTGCTAAACACTCAAGAATTCACAAAGGTATACACATTCTTCGTAGCACTGTTTGTAATAGTAGAAAATTTGAAATTCTCTTTTGTTCCATCAATGTAAAGATTATCACGTGTGTGCAGAGAGACAGAGAAGAAAAAAGAATACGAAATTGTTATTTTTTAATAAGACAGAATCATATATATTGATCTGGAAAGATATACATAATATATTGTGGAAGTGGGAAAAGCAAGTTGCAGAACACAATGCATAGCTTGGTTTCAAGTGTGTGTGTATATATACAAGTCACGATAAGTATATTAAGTCGTGGTAAGTCCTATAAAATATTTTAAAGATTATGTCATAGAGAGTGATTGGTTGGGGATGGGATGCTATTTTAAATTGGGTGATCAGAAAGAACCTCGCAGAGCAGAGCTGTGAATGACAAAAAATTATGTATAAAAAAGAAATCACAACCCAGCACCCAGATATTGGTATGTAATACTATTCTCCAATAAAAAAACAAAAAACAGGGCTCCTTGGAGAAATGGCTGATTCTCCAATGGCAGAAAATAGAGAGGATGAGCCTACAGCACCTTGTAGTGCCAGAAAGTAAGAAAATGCTCAAGAAACAAAAGAATGGAGGCATGCCCCAGGGACATAGGAGCTGACTAAAAGAGCTCCTAAGGACCAAAGTTGGAACAATTTAGCAATGAAATAAGTAAGGTAGTATTGGATTCACACGAAAGTATAAACTAATATTTATGAGTCCATACTGATAGAAATAAATGAGTAAATAAACAAATGCAGGAGGATAGACAAATCTCCGATGATAAGAAATTCCAAGTAATTTATGTAGATATTCTGCCCTCAAGGAAGTGAAGCATAACTCCATAACTCTTTGAGTTTGGGCTGAGCAAAGCGACTTCCTTCCTGAGAGCAGAGTATGGAAAAGCGGGGGGTGGGGGGGAACAGTTAACTTTATAGGAGAGAAATCTGACAAGTATTATCTCAGCCAAGAGATCAAGTTTAGCATCATCAGTGATAAGTCACGTCGATAGCAGGTATCCTTGACATGATATGATGAGAAGGGCACTTCACCTCTGTGGTCTTCCTCGCAAAACCTATAACCCCAGTCTAATTATAGAAAAACATCAGACAAACCCCAGTTGAAGGACAAACTATTAAAAAAAAAACCTGCCCTCAAAATTATTTAGATCATCAAAACCAAGGAAAGTCAGAAACTGTCACAGTCCTGAGGAGTCTTAAAAAAACAAAACCAAAAAAACCCCCCCAAAACCACTAAATGTAACATGGTATCCTGAATGGGATCCTTGAACAACAAGGAAAAGTCCTCGGGGGAAAACTGAGGAATTTAAATACATTACAGACTTTACTTAATATTGTTTCAATACTGCTTCATCAGTTGCGACAAATGTACCATACTAATGTAAGACATTACCAGGGAAACTGTACTATCTTTGCAACTTTTCTATAAATCTTAAATGACTCTAAAATAAATACTTTATTTTTTATTGAATTGATGCCTATGAACAGAAGAAAACTGTGGTATATTCACGCAATGGAATACTATTCAACAATTAAAAGGAAAAGATTAGTAACAGATGTTATAACACAGTTGTATCTTAAGGATATTGTACTAAGTAAAAGAAGCCAAACACAAAAAAAGTACATGCTGTATGATTCCATTTACAGGGCATTCTAGTATAGGCAAAAATAACCTTTGGCAATAGATGTGAAAACAGTGGTTATTTGGGGATTACCAATAAGGCGAGAATTGACTAGGAAGAAACATGAGGAAATTTTCTGGGTTGATGGAAATGTTTGGTGTCTTGATGCGTGTTCATCAAAATTGCTTGAATGGTATACTTAAGATCTGAATTTAAAACATATATTAAATATGGGACTTCCCTGGTGGCACAGTGGTTGAGAATCCGCCTCCTAATGCAGGGGACACAGATTTGATCCCTGGTCCAGGAAGATCCCACGTGCCGCGCAGCAACTAAGCCTGTGTGCCACAACTACTGAGCCTGCACTCTAGAGCCCGCGAGCCACAACTACTGAGCCCGCATGTTGCAATTACTGAAGCCCGTGTGCCTAGAGCCCGTGCTCTGCAACAAGAGAAGCCACCACAATGAGAAGCCCACGCACCACAACAAAGAGTAGCCCCCGCTCGCCGCAACTAGAGAAAGCCCACACCAAGCAACAAAGACCCAACGCAGCCTAAATAAATAAATAAATATAAATAAAATTAAATTATAAATGTAAAATACATATTAAATATACGTATTATAAATACATCTAAAATATATAAAAATGATTTAAAATGTAAAGTATATAAAATCAATTTTAAATATACATTAAGTTGTGAAAGGAAATAAGAAAGAAAGTGAGGGAGGGAGAGAGGAAAAAGATGTTTTAGAAGCCTAGGACATTTGCATTACAAGAAAAATTAAAATCGTGTTTAATTAATTCACTTAGAGAAAAGCACTTGTTTTTAACCTTCCAGACACAAACACAACAAAAATGGGATCATACTGCTCATATTAGTTTGTAGTCATTTTCTAAATTAACAATATAGTTTGTAATGTGTCCTTCAATAACACGGCACCTACTGGAATACAACGACATTGTACAGCACAATCATATTGTATAACCTTGTAGAGACACGTGGCAAAACCTGCTAGCTCTCTCACTAGGGATTTTTCCAAGGGGCACTTAGGCAGGAATAGTCTTAAAGAAACTGATGACTAGATCATCTCTGTCCATTTGGATACTTTCCTAAAACTGACCCGCCTGAGAATACATCTTTGGTCAAGGTAAGGCTTTGGGCTTATCTTCTGGGTTCCCACTTTCCCTTTCAAAGTCACTTTTTTCTCTCTGTACAATAGAAAGACACAATTTTCATCCAACCTGAATATGATGATGAAGATGGTGGTGATGATGATGATACAGGTTGTCAAAAGGGATAATTCAAAATGTAGGTGTCAACTTTGAAAAAGCAAGCTAAGAACTGGATAACAAATTCCTTCACAAGTCAGATGGTTTCCAATTCTTGTTTTCAACAAAACTGATGGAGTGAGTTGTCAACTGAGAGATGATTAAAAATAATATTTGATGGTAGACTACTGTGTGATTTTTCACATTCCCTCATAAAGAGTTCAAGGAATTGAGAGACATTGCTATAAAATAATTCCTTCCATTTCCATTTATTTATTTATGGAACAAGGTTTTTCGGTGCTTGAATCTAGGAAAATAAAATCAGAAATATAATTGATGGTTATGCCTATACTTCCTATCACTAGTAACCATACACAGACACATAAATTAGTTTTTTAAAGCCTCATCCCTCTCTTTAAGAGATACCTTTTTGTTTCACATTTGCCAAAATATATGCTATGCTTACATTATTTTAATCAATTGTATAGTATCAATAATTATAATGATAATCTGAAGAAAAAATTTAATACTTTAGAGTCCCGTAGCCACTTTAAATTAAAATTTCCACTTCTATAAATATTATTGTGGCTGAGAGGTATGATAAAGTGATCAATAAAAAAAAACTGTTCAAGCAGGAAATATATATTAGAAAAAAATCTGTAGAGGAAGCAGAATGAGAAAAGGAATGATAGAAAATTTCCAGCTGTTTAAAACCATGCTTATTTATTTTTTAGATGGAGGATGGTGGTTATTGTATTGCAATGGTATTTATATTCCATTGGATGTATCTTAAAAGGTGACACGTTATAAAGCAGAAACTAACACAACATTGTAAAGCAATTATACTCCAATAAAGATGTTTAAAAAACAAAGGTGACACAAGAGTTTTATTTTTTATGTCAACATTTACAATAGGCCAGAAATTTTATCCTTCATATTCATATATGCCTGTGATAAAAAATAAAAAGTTTCAGAGACAATCTAAAAGTGTACAAGGTAGTCTATAATTTTTCAAAATTCTTTTAAAGGATATGTGAGCAAAAATGTTTGAAGACCTGAGGCCTACCCAATACACATTCATTCTTTCTTCCTTTTGTTCCTTATACCAGAACTGCTGGCAATGTGCCCAGCTAAAAATCGAAGTCTCTTTGCAGATAAATACAGACAGGTGACTAAATGCCGGCTAATGACATGCTCACTTTTGCCATTTCTGCCTTCCACATGAGGTGTGAATACAATGGCAGGAGCTCCAGCAACCACTTTTGGCCATGCACTAAGAACAGCAGTACTGAAAGACAGAAGGAAATTGGGTTCTAGATGACTTTGTCACTCCTCCCTACCAACCACAAACTCCCTTCCTCCAGGTTTCTTTTAGGAGAGAAAAATAAATCCATACATCTCTAAGTCACTATTATTTGGGGGTTTCTGTTATACAAAGCCAAATATAATCCTGCCTGGTAGAGTGGCTATAGCATGTTTCATATAATCAATCAATCATCAAACATTCAGGTTTTTTCAGATTACGCTATTTATTATAAACCATACTGTGATCCTTATAAGATGTACCTTCGGATACATGCATAGTCATTTTTCTAGGAGACAGTCTAAAAAGTAAATTCTGGGTCAAGAATGTCTTGATACATAGTCAATTTTTTTCTTTACAAAGGTTAATTTACACTCACATCAATAGTATGCGAGGGACTTCACTAGTGGCGCAGTGGTTAGGAACCCGCCTGCCAATGCAAGGGACGAGGGTTCGAATCCTGGTCCGGGAAGATCCCACATGCCACGGAGCAGCTAAGCCTGTGAGCCACTACTGAGTCTGTGTGACACAACTACTGAGGCCCAAGCACCTAGACCCCGTGCTCCGCAACAGGAGAAGCCACCACAATGAGAAGCCCGCGCACCACAAAGAAGGGGAGCCCCCGCTCGCCGCAACCAGAGATAGCCCACACACAGCAATGAAGACCCAGTGCAGCCAAAAATAAATACATAAATTTATTTTAAAAAATAGTATATGAGACTACAAGAACTCCACATACCTTCATCATCATTGGGTAGTCTTTTCTCTTAAATACTGCAATTTGATAGAAAGGAAAAAGGTTTATTTGTACTGTTTGTTAACTAATAAAGTTAAGCTCTTTTCCTGTGACATTTCCTAATGGCATTGTTTTTTATTATTATTTTTAAAAATTAAGAAAAAGAGCTAAAAGTATTTTTGCTCCAGATTAAGATAAGGTGGGAGAACTAGAGGCAAGGCTACCTCTGGGGTATCTGTAGAAATAAAGCTCCATGGCAACAAGGAAGTTGTCTGTCATACCGTGTTCTGTGTCTGGCACATAGTAGGCACTCATTAAGTAATTGCTGGATGTATGAAAGCCACAATCTTACTATGTGACTTCGAACAGTTAATTCCCTGCTCTGGGCCTCATTTTCCTGATTAATAAACTAACGGGATTGAATGAGTCTCTGTCATGGTCTTTTCCAAGTCAAACAACTTTTTATTCGAAGAGAGTCAGATCCAAGCAATGCCTATAGAGTATCAAGTGGGAAATACTCCCTTCCTTTGGGGCTATTTCTATTCATCAGAAAGACCAGAGGCACAAGGGGATAAAATAAATAGAAAAGGACAATTTAACATTCTTTTTTGTTCTTCTTCTTCCACATTACTAGAAAACAAAAGCATTACAAAGGCAGTGGGAAACACCAGGAATATCTCTCTTCTCCTAAAATCATCCTCTCAGGACTGGGAGGAGACCCTAACTCTAGTCTAATGTCTATATCCTCTCATTCTGTTTGAGCCCAGACTTTGAAGTCAGAGAGGCCTGGGTTTGACTGAGCAAGTGTGGGTAAATGAGAGATAATGGTATCAGTACTGCAGGTATCAACTGAGATCAGGTATATACCCTGTACATAGAAGGGGCTCAATCAGTGGTAATTCCCGTGGCACCCAGTCCCAAGTACCAAGCAGCCAAGCAGTGGTGGCAGTGGTTGTTCCTAGAAAAGCCCTCACGGTGTACTTGGTCATGGTTTTGGCTACATTCATTTTGGATTCTTGCTCTCTGGCCCTCCTGGAGAGTCTGAGAGTTTCCTAAAACCCTTTCAAAAATTCCTTTGCTACTTAAATGAGCCAGAGTGGATTCTTCTGTCTGCAGCGCAGAACCAGGACTGTAGTAGCTTCTGTCAGCCACCACGTTTTATAAATCATTTAGTCTAAATCCCAAAAGAAGAGTTTTATTGGAAAGAAGCTTTAGTCTACCCATGCAGCTCAGCAACTATCCTTGACTTTATCGAATATGGATTCAAATTCTGCCTAGTCAACTTGTGTGTAAACTGTCTTCTCAGCTCAACAGAAGCCCCTTAGAAACAGAGGCAGCCTGTTGAAGTCCAGTGGAAAATGACCAGAGGAATGAGTGGGGATGAGGAGATAAGGTCCTGAGTCCAGCACTGGAAACCCATGTAGCCCAAGGCACATCCTTTCCATACTGTGGGCCTTGGTTCCCCAGTCCGTGAAATGGGAAGACAGCATCTAGCCCAGGAAACTGATAAGAGGTCAAAAGGACAAATAGATATGAAGACCCCTTGTCAACTGAAGACCTAAGGGACACTTTAAATAGTGTCTTTTTCCATCTACCTCCCATGAAAGGCAGGGACTGGGTCAGACTTTCCTCTTTCTGGACCCTTAGCTTGGTGATCAGGTCTCTCAGACCAGGGGCAGGGCCAAAACATGAGTCACATCGCCCCCTGGTGGATTTAAAGGGAAAGGGTATGGCTTTCAAATGGGTGACAAAGCTACAAAAACAGAACTCACAGAATCCTAGAATTCCAGAAGTGAAAGGGCTCTTCGAGACCATTTAATCTAACATCCTCATTTAAATATGGGACACTAATAAAGGGCCAAGAGGAAAAGTGACTTTCCTGAGGTCATACCAAGAACAAAGGTCAGAGCCAGGGCCAGATCCCAGACCCTAATGACCATCCAGAGCAGAGGTCATCCTCTCTGACATGAAACACAGAAACCCTCAGTGGTCAGTGTCCACATGACCTTGAACCCTCGGCACAGCTCAGCTATGCTGTCAGCAAGTAGTGCTTTAGCTGAACTCTGACCAAGATTGGGTAATTTCCCCACCCAGTTATGCTGTCAAAAAGTTTTACTTCTTTTTAAAACCTACCGTGTCAATGTTTTGATTTCAATACAAACAAACCAAGCTCTAACTATGGCAACTTCTTAGAAACTTAGAAAATATTCTCAAGCATGACTGGATAATTCTAAGAGAAAAGAACAGCAGAATGTTTGACTTCTCCATGAACTAGAGAAACCCTTTTTTTCAGACACCAATCTCTCCCACAGGTGATTGTCTATGAAGATAGAAGAGTCCAGAGGAATTGAATGCAAATCACCTTCACATCAATGCAACTGCCAACCTGAGTTTGACTTATGTAAGACGCCACATTCTAATGGTGCCCAATAAGTCATCATAATAAATGCTAAAAGAAGTGGGTCGTGTTGGGTCTTTGCAATGGAGTGAAAATTTCCCATTCAAGACAATTCTTAGAAGTCTTATTTTTAGCCTCTAAATCCCTTTGGAATCTGAACCGGCCACAGGGAAGACTTCATTCAAGGTAGGGCTCAAATAAGCCACCTGAGTTCTGTCCCCAGAGACAGCAGGTGGGACTTTGAGTGAGTTACCCTCCCCCCAGCTCTCTCATGGGTAGCAGGGGGCCATCCAGTAGGTCCTGCCAGCCTTGCAGGGTTACTGAGAGGATCTAGTGGACTTCATCCCAGATCACACATTTTAACCCCCCACTCAGGAAGAGCCTGAGTATTCGTACCATGTCTAGACAGGATCCTGAAGCTTAGCCTGATTCAATCCTCTATTTATTATTTTTACTCAACAATAACAATATCTGGTATTGAGTGATTACAGTAACACTATTCTAAGACGTTCCCATGGCTTAACCCAACTTCCATGAAAACTCTGTACAGAAGGCACTATTAATTTTCCCCATTTTCGAGACAGAAAAATTGAGGCTCACAGAGGTTAAGTAACTCATCCAAGATCAAACAGCTAATAAGTGAAAGAGTCAGAATTTGAAGCCAATTCCACCTGACTTCGTAGTCCATTCTCTTAAATCCAACCCCACTCGGAAGATTATCTTTACCATCCATTAGCTAAATCCTAGTAGGGAGTGGGACTTCAATCCAGAACTGAAGGTCAAAATCACAAAAGGTTCTGTTTCAGTTTGAGCCCAGTGTCCTCCCAAAGGCACCTCTAAACTGAATTTTCATGCTTATTCTAAGCATTTTTGTCCTCACTCAGCTTCCTTCTAGCAACATAAGTATGTATCTGTAGTAACAGCCAGATAGGAAGTGACACCACGTTGGGAGCCCATTAGGTGTTTCCTCCTTCTGAAGGCAATATGAAATTTTTAAGAAGAATAAAGGCTTTGGAGTCAGACAGGCCCAGATTTCAGACCCAACTCTGCCATCTCTGCTACCTGCTTGTCCTTGGAGATTTACAGCGGCCCCCCCTTATCCATGGCGGATACGTTCCAAGACCCCAGTGGATGCCTGAAACCACTGACAGTACTGAACCTTTTTTCTGTTCATGTCTTCCACCCACAAATTTAATGCCTTTTCCATCTTGACTAAGTACTTATCACACACTGTGGCCGTAACTTCTGTAGTCTGAGGTGCTACAGCAAAACTAGCACAAATTTCTTTTTCCTTCCTCACAATTTCACAGGTAAGATTCTGTCTTACCGTAGATCTTAGCAATTTCAGCATCTGATTTTTTTTTTCTCTGTTAAGTCAGGAACTTTCTCCTTTTCACCTATCGGAGCACTTTATGGTTTCTCTTTGGCAGATCCAAACTGCCAGCATTACGCCTCTTGTGCTTTGAGCCATTATTAAGTAAAATAAGGGTTCCTTGAACACAAGCACTGTGATACCATGACAGTCAATCTCATAACCAAGAGGTGCTACTAACTGATTAACAGACGGGAATGAGAATGGCTGGACAAAGCGATGATTCACATCCTGGGCAGATTCACATCCTGGGCAGGTCAAGGCAGACAGCTCGAGTTTTTATCACACTGAAGTCTAAAACTTATGAATTGTTTATTTCTGGAATTTTCCATTTAACATTTTTGGATCATGGTTGACCATGGGTAACTGAAACCGTTGAAAGTAAAACCACAGATAAAGTGGGGATTACTGTATTCCCTCTGGGAATCTTGGAAAATGTGGATAATAATATCAACATTATACTGTTGTTATGAGAATTAGTTCAAACCCATCCATGAATACCTAGCAGTGTCTGGCAGGCACACAGTAAGCATACAAAACATAGTGGCAATTAGCAGACAATCAGCCTGCATTCAGAGACTTATTTTCTTCCTATGCCAACCCCAGTAGCAAGAGGTGATGGTGGGCATCTGGGTAGGAGGATGCACACCTGTGACCTGCAGCATCACGCAGTGAGATGTGCATTGGCTTTAGATTGATTCCCAGTTCTGCGATGTTAAGCAGATTAATTCATTTTGCTGAGACTCAGTTTTCTTCCCCATAAACAGAGGCAATAAATTCTCATTATATTTTATGTATCTTCATGATACTTACCATCCAGTCAGGAAACCAGGGTACAGACATAAAAATAAAAGGAAGATTAGAGCATCTCAAATAAAAAATGTGAAAAGTCCTTCAATGATGTAAGCTACTGAGTTAAATATTCTGAACTACCTTTATTTATTTTAAGAAATGAAATATTTATAAGAAATACTAATAATACAATAAAATATCAGCCCTCTGGATGTCCTAAAACTGGGGCATTATAGTTAAGATATTTAGATTGTTTCAGACAAAAGAAATCCATTTGTCTAATTTTAATCAAATCGAGTAGAATTATTTTCAAGCATATCTCACATTTCTACACGTTCTTTAAACTTTTTTAATTGTAAAAGCATCATAAATACACAAGAGCGATTCTTGCAATATACAAAAAGAGGCGTGCACAAGAATGTTCAAAACAAGACTGTTTGTAACAGAAAACTGTAAAGAATTCAAAAGTCTACCAACTGAGAATGATTAAATTTATAGAGCATCGATACAATAAAAAAAACTATATAGCAAGAAAAAATGAAATTAAAGCTATAAGCAGCATGGATGAATCCTCAAATCATAGTATTGAATGAAAAGAACCAACTCATGGAACAATGCATGTAAGCGTTATACCACTTTCATAAAATTCAAAGCAAGCAATCCTAAATTAGATAATGTTTAGGGATACATAGAGAAGTAGTGAAGACATATTTTAAAAAAATTTTTTTTTTATTTTATAGTAGTGATTACTGCTGAGAAATACGTGAAGGAACAGGATTAGGGAGCAATATATGGATCAACTCAATAGTATTGGAAAAGCTCCCTGCTGGGCGGTGGGGTCACCTATTTGAATACGATGTTTCGTAATTTACTATATTTCGAGCTATAATTGTAGATACACACATGCATATGTATACTATTATATATAACAATGTTACATAATAACACTTTCAAACCCCATGCTATTCAATATTGGGCCAGAAATCTGATTCCCTTGCTCCTGATCCTGTACTGTTAATGTCTTAGGAAATTTTCCTTATGTCTATTCTATGAGTAGATTGTACTTCTCAGTTACTTATTAAAAAAGATGTCCACTAAGGATCTGAGAGTAAGGCTGTAAACTTAATTACAGGAAGAAAGCAATCCACAAAGGCAACTCTGCATCCATCCCTCAAAGGTCAAGTGATAGAGGGTGGAGAACGGAATAGCACTGGATATCAGGGATGACATATCAATACTCAGAAGGAGGATATGAGTTAACACCTATTCCAGGGCTATCAGGACTAGTTTATTTCCACAGGCCACGACTGGACAGAACTGCATTCCCAAAGAGTTCAGTGCGCTCTCCTGTGCTATAAGCAGGTCCAAGTCACTGAATTCGTTTGCCCAGGCTGCCATTAAAAAAAAAAAAGGACTACAGAAGCATCATAGACTGGGTGCCTTAAACAACATAAATTTATTTTCTTACAATTCTGGAGCCTAAAAGTAAAAGAAACAGGCGTTGGCAGAGTTGCTTCTTCTAAAGGCCTTTCTGCTTGGAGATTGCTCGCTTCACCCTGTGTCTTTACATGGTCTTCCTCTGTATGTTTGTGTCCTAATCTCCTCTTTATAAGGAAACAAACCCTATTGGATTAGGGTCCACTTCAATGACCTCAATTAACCTTAATTACCTCTTTAAATGTCCTATCTCCAAATACAGTCACATTCTGAAGTAGTGAGAATTAGGACTTCAATATATGAATTTGGGGGGGACACAGTTCAGCTCATAACAGTCACCAGGGGTTCTTTGGAAAATGACGGGCTTGATTATGGTTCAAATTAGCCCAGTGTTATCCAAGAAAACTTCGCATAATGATGGCAAAGTTTTTCTCTCTGCGCTATCCAAAAAGGTAGCCCTAGGTAGCTTGCTACTGAGCACTTGAAATGTGGCTAGTGTAACTGAGGAACTAAATATATTTTTTATTAATTTTAATCAATACTAATTTTAGTTTTACTTGTCACATGTGACTAGTGGCTACCATTTTGGACATCTTCAGGATTAGACAGACCACGAGCACAGGGGAGGCATACACCTGACAGACTGGAACGATCAGAACATCAGATTAGAAGGACTTTTTAGAGAACCTTCAGGCAACCCACCCACTGCCCAGAGATCTGTACCCCAGAGAGAAAGAACATTTGGTCCAGGGTCCTAGAGAAGTATGAGAATCCTCATGGCAGACTTATCTGTTGTTCTTTCTTTCCTTCATTCAAATTCTTCTTTGACATCCTCAGAGAATTAGTTCCAGACACTTGTTCTATGTTCCCTTACCAATAACTAGCAGCCCTTATGTCATCCTGCAAAACACCATCTCCCTCTCATCTCAAGGCCTCCATACTTCCTACTCCTTCTGCTGGAGGCTTGTCCCCCAAGATCTTTGTTCAATGACTTCCTTCTTGCCAACCAGGCCTCAAATCAAGTGTCACCTTCCTTGATTGCCCTGTCCAGATTAGCAGCCCCCTCAATCCTGTTGCCCAGTTTTATTTCTATCATGATACTTCACTCTATATTATATCATCTTGTTTATTGATTTTTTTTGTTTATTACCCATTTCCTGCTCTCCACCCCTACTGTACTGTGAGCGTCATAAGAGCAAGAACCTTGTCTGTCTTGCTTGCTGCTTTTATCCCCAGTTCCTAGGGATAGACCCTCAATAAATATCCCATGACGGATGGAAGATGGATGGATAGATAATGTTTGTCCTCCTAAGGAGAAGGCCCCTGCCATGCTTTAAGTCTTATGAAGCAATAAGGACCTCCAATACCCATGCTCTCACCTTCCGCCCCCCTAGAAAGCCAGCCAATAGGATGGCCTTGGGCCTCAGCCAACAGGATTGAGGAGACCATGCTGCACCCAGGAAATCCAAGAAGCCATTCATAGGGTAACTGATTACTTGTATAGAGCCCTACTGCTTGCTCACCCTCACGGACTCATTCCAGCAAGACAGCATCATCATAAAAGTTCCCGTCCCTGGAGTGTAGAGGGGCGACCATGAGTGGGTACAAGTCACAAAGCTGTGTGGGCCCACCTGGCACCAGGCCCGAGAAGTACAAAACTGCTCCTGCCTGCTGGTACAGTAATTCCACTGGGAGTGTCCCCAGAAAGTGTTCCCAATACGAGGAGGGGTTGGTGAGGAGGGACACAACATACGAAAGTGTAGAGCTGAAAACATCTCAAACACACAGCAACAAGAGAACAGCCAAGCAGACCATGTGGTCCATTACACAGGTGAACAATCCCTTACTCCAAACCCTTACAGCTTGATATATTTTGGAAATCAAATATTTCCAATTTTAGAAAAGCTATACATTGCTTCTATTCTTTTGAATTTTATTTTATTTTTTTATATAGCAGGTTCTTATTAGTTATCCATTTTATACACATTAGTGTATATACGTCAATCCCAAGCTTCTATTCTATTGTATATCACACCCAGCAAAGTCGGGGGCAGCCCACACTCAAACACACCAATACTGCAGCAAAACAGATGCATAGTCACCCTGGGTGGGATAAATAAAGAATACAAAGAGCCTCAGATCAATTCAGGTGACGTTAGGAAAAAGAATTTGCCCAGCAGAAGAGCTTCTGGTTTATGGAGCATCATAGATTTCAGAACTGCAGACAAGAGATAAGGACCTACTCTATTAACAAGAACACAACAGACTTTCAGGTTAGTCTGTTGAGACTATCAAGAGACAGGCCCACGTTATGTGGTGATACTGAAAAACTTATTTAGGAAAAGAAAAATAGATTAGTCAATAAAATGTGTTCCACCAACCTGTAAACTACATGCTAACAAGGACTGGGAGAGGATGGGGGTCACAGGAAGGTCAGTCCATGAAGCTATAAGTACATGATTGAAAGGAAAAGCAAGAACAGGGGCAGTGAGAGCAAGAGAGGGTAGGAAAGAGAAAACAGTGTCATCCAAACTGCGCCTTCTTCCTGACCTTTCTCCCTACTCAGGGCTCACCTAGCATGGAGAAGTGGCAACAAAGTAACAGGACCCTATACAGCAGAAGAGAAAGAGGTCCAGGGCACATCTATATGACATGCATTACAAATCACCTGCAAAGATTTTTACTGGGACCCCTGCTGAACACCAAAGAAATGTTCTCACCAGGGCCCAAACTCATTGTCTGTGGCTCAATCCCTACTGCAGTTAAAACCCCAGGGACTCCATTCACAAGGTCAGAAGCCCTGTTGGGCAAATCACCTGCTATTTTTTCTGGTGCAGACAGAATGGGTAGAAACAAACGATGCTGAGAAAACTGCTCTGATCTGGAATTTGTAAAACAAGAGCATTCATCCTGGGTCAGCTTTTCAAAACATTGTTTCAAAATGCATGGTCTCCCATCTGTTTCTCCTCAGCCTCTCTTTTTCTCAAGAAAGTGAAATTCCACAAGCTCTTTTATTTTTCCTGTTGTGATAAGAACACTTAGCATGAGATCTATCCTCTTAACAAAATTTTAAGTGTGCAATATGGTATTTTTAACTATGGGTATAATGCTGTACAGCAGATCTCTAGAATTTATTCATCTTGCGTAAGTGAACCGTATACCCAATGAACAGCTCATTTATTCCTTTCCCCAGCCCCTGGCAACCTCCTTTCTACTCTCTGCTTCAACGGTTGACTATTTTAGGTACTTCATATAAGTGGAATCATGCAATATGTAATCTTCTATGACTGGCTTATTTCACTTAGCATACAGTCCTCCATCCACGTTATCACATATGGCAGGATTTCTCTCTTTTTTAAGGTTTTATTCCATTGTGTGTATGTACCACATTTTCTTTATTCATTCATCGATGAACACAGAGGTCATTTCCTTATCTTGGTCATTGTGAATAAAGCTGCAATAAACATGAGAGTACAGATATTTCTTTGAGATCCTGATTTCAATTCCTTTGGATATATACCCAGAAGTGTAACTGGTAAATCATATGATAGCTCTATTTTTAATTTTTTAATTAACTTCTATACTGTTTTCTATAATGGTCGTACCGGTTTACATTCCCACCAACAGTGAACAATAATTCCAACTTTTCCATATTCTTGCCAACACTTGTCCTTCGTTTTTTTGACAAGCACCATCCTAACAGGTATGAGGCGATATCCCATTGTGGTATTGATTTGCATTGCCCCGATAACTAGTGATGTTGAGCACCTTTTCATATACCCTTTGATCATTTGTATGTCTTCTTTGAAGAAATGTCTATTCTAGTCCTTTGCCCATTTTTAAATTGTGTGTCTTTTTGCTATTGAGTTACAGGAGTTCCTTACATATTCTGGATATTAACCCCTTGTCCGACACAGGGTTTGCAAATATTTTCTCCCATTACATAGGTTGCCTTTCCACTCTGTTCGGTGTTTCCTTTGAAGTGCAGAGGCTTTTTTTGTTTGATGTAATCCCACTGTTTATTTTTGCTTTTGTTGCCTATGCTTTTAGTGTCACATTAAGGAAATCGTTGCCAAGACAAATGTCAAGAAGATTTTCCCTTATTTGTTCCTTTTAGAAGTTTTACAGTTCCAGGTTTTACATTTAAGACTTTAATCCATTTTGAGTTGATTTTTGTTACACAAATAAATAAATGACATCCTGTGTTCAGGGATCAGAATACAATATTGTTACTGTCCATTCTATCCAAAGCAATCTATATAAATTCAACACTATCCCCAGCAAAACTCCAATGGCATGTTTCACAGAAAAAGAAGAAACAATCCTAAAATTCATATGGGACCCAAAAAACACTGTGAATAGCCAAAGCAATCTTGAGAAAGAAGAACAAAGCTGGAGGCATCATACTGCCTGATTTCAAAATATATTCCAAAGCTACAGTAATTAAAACAGTATGGGGCTTCCCTGGTGGCGCAGTGGTTGAGAGCCCGCCTGCTGATGCAGGAGACGTGGGTTCGTGCCCCGGTCTGGGAAGATGCCACATGCCGAGGAGCGGCTGGGCCCGTGAGCCATGGCCGCTGGGCCTGCGCGTCTGGAGCCTGTGCTCCGCAACGGGAGAGGGCGCAACAGTGAGAGGCCCGCATACCGCAAAAAAAAAAAAAAAAAACAGTATGGTACTGGCACAAGCCCTTTTGTTAGAAATCATCCTGCTAACAGCCAGGAATTGAACAAGAAGGCTATTCCTGACCAGGAAGGGAACTTTGGGGCTTGAATAACACCATCTGGGTACTACTTTCTGCTGCATCGTCCCCCAGTGTTCCTTGGTAATCCATGAAGATGCTCCAAAGATCCCTAAGATTGAGACAAGAAGGTGCTGGGACTCACCTGCTGAAGAGGTCTGATCTTCAAATGCCTACTTGGACACAAAAGCAGAGAGGAATGACAGCCCTGTGGTTACATGCAGGAGCAATGGAGCCAGCAGGCCTGGATGCAAATTCTGGCTCCTCCTAAGAAGCTGTGTGATCTTTAGCAAGCTGCTTAGCCTATATGTGCCTTAGTTTCCCATAAGTAGAAGGGATAATGATAGCATCTACATTATAGAGTTGTATGAAGATTAAAGAAGAAAGTCCACCAACTGTGATAAGCACAGTGATTAGCACATAGTAAGGGTCTGAGAGAAGCTAGTTTTCTATGTGCAATGTGCCAGTACGTGAAGACTGACTGTGTTGCCATCTTAACTAACGCTTATGTCCAGTTCCTCCCAGCTGGGTCCTTTTCTTTGATTTCAAGTTTCTCAAACACAAGGAACATCTGCCATGTTACAACAACCCTCAGATTTGGGGATCCTTGGCCCAAATTGTAGGAGTGGAAACTGACACTCAAACAAGGGAAGTGACTGGCCCCAAATCACACAGTTTCTCAGGCAAGACAAAGATTTGAACCAGATTTTCTGACTCCAATAAACAGTGTTCTTTTTTTTTTTTAACATCTTTATTGGAGTATAATTGCTTTACAATGGTGTGTTAGTTTCTGCTGTATAACAAAGTGAATCAGTTATACATATAACAGTGTTATTTTCATAGAACAATTATCCCATTAAAAAATCTTTTTGGTGGGGAATCTATGTCCTTGGAAGGAAAGTTTTTTAGAAATACACAATAGATAGCTGAAGTCAAGATTGACAAGTGAGGTGGATCTGTGCGTAGACTACATAGAAATTTGACCTTGAAATAGAGAAACGGATTTTGGGATCTTGGGCAAGACCTGTTACTAAACTGGGCCTCAGTTTCCTCATCTGTAAAGTGGGTTTGTTGGACAACATGACCTTAAAGGGACCTTCAGGAAAGGTTTGAATAATGGAAACCCCAGTGGCATTATGCTTGTTGCTGGATATATGAGTTTAGCTAAGTTTTGTTTAAATTATAGTTAACTTTATTGCATAGGTGCTTCTGAAACAACAAAGACGATCACTTCATTTTACAGAGAAAAAGAATAGTACCCAGAGAGGTATTAAATCTCTTTGAGGAAAAACAACCTCTGACCATCTCCTGCCTCATCCCCGGAGATACTCTCTGAATTTGTTTGGAGACATAATCGGTAACATCTAAAATTAGCACCCAAGCTTCTTCCCTCTCCCACTTCATCATCTCTGAGAGGTTCCACAGATTGGAGAATTGCTTATGATGATGATGGAATAACTCATTTTAAAAATCGCAAACTGAGAAAACAAGTTTACTGCCGTATATTTGAATGGTTTGGGCCTGAAAGGAAGACTGTGTCTTCCACCAAACAAAGGGGAAAAAAGCAATTATCTGAGACGAAAACCCCCAGCCCACCACTGTGCCTTCAAAAGATGGAATTCATTGATCAGAGTCAAAGTTCCAGGTCTAGATGGAGAAAAATAAAGTCCCTGCATCATTAATTTCAATAGAATCTAAAATAATGGGATGCAGCCAGGCAAAAATACAGAGAAATCTAATGTTCCCTTTTCCCTAAGTCACCTGCTCTCAGAGTGCAACGGGGCAGAAGACACACTCACACTTAACAGCTGCCCAGAAACAGTTTTCAAAGCCTCTGGGCTTTCTTCTCTTTTGATTATGATATATTTGAAACATTCAGAAAAATTCAGAGAACCATACAATAAGTACTCACATACTAACCCAGATTTCATAAAGTTTGACATTTTGCCATATACACTTCAGGCATTCTAAGGCAATAACATGTTACAGATAAAATTGAAACTAGCTTCCCTCCCATCCCCTTTCCTCCATCCCCAAGATAACCACTATCCTGATACTGGTGTATACAGTTCCATGCAGATTTTTTTATACACACTACATATGTGGTGTTCTGTATGCTTTTTCTTATTATGATAAAACACTGAGAATAAAATTTACCATTTTAATCAAGAGTACAATCTAATGTCATTTAGCATACTCAGTGTTGTACAACCATCACTGCCATCCAATTCCACAATGTTTTCATCACCCCAGAAGGAACCCTGTGGCCTTTAAGCAATCACTTCCTCTTCTCCCCAGCCCCTAACAAACACTCATCTTATTTACATCTCTACAGATGTGCCTATGCTAGACATTCCCTACAAATGGAATCATACAATATATGGTCTTTTGAGTCTGACTTCTCTCACTTTGCATGATGTTTTCAAGGTTCATCCCTATTGTTCCATGTATCAGTACTTCATTCTTTTTATGGCCAAATAATATTCCATTTTGTGCATATGCCATAATTGTTTCTCCACTTATCTCTCGATGGGCATTTAGACTGCTTCTACTTTTTGGCTATTACGGATAATGGTGCTAAGAATATTCATATGCAAGTTTTTGTGTCAACAATTGTTTTCAGTTCTCTTGGGTAGACGCCTAGGAGTGAAACTGCATATGGTAACTCTGTTTAACATTTTGAGGAATTGCCTGTTTCCAAAACTCTACATGTTTGTATGCTGGTATCATCCTGCATCTAATTTTTTCACTCACCGTTATGTTTTGGAGAGTTTTTGGCTGCGGCTCATTTATTTTAATGGAGGTATAGATGCCACTGCAGGAACAAACCACTGTTCCTTTGCCATTACCCTCCTGCTGGATATTTAGGCTGCTCCTGGTTACCATAAATATCACTGCCATGAAGGGAGTTTCAAAGGTTTCAGTCTATAGACCCATTCTGTAGAGCAAGAGACTCTCACAGACCACTCATTGTATCTATTCTTAGTTGACAGCCCCCCAAATCTCCCAGAGTGACGCTTCTGGGATGTGGGTGGAGAATCAAGGTGAGCAAGCTGAAGGGATGCATCAGAACATGCCCCCCAAATAGCTAAAGCTCTCAGACCAGGGGTGGTCAGTGTATTAGCAGTCCCTGTTATTGGCTTCCCTCCCTGGAAGAGGATTACCCATCCCACTCATTGCTCTGTGGTCTGCAGTGCATCCTTGAAGGATAGTGGTACACTCCCCACCCCCCCGCCCCCGCCCCAGAAATGAGGCTTGGCCATGTCATTGGTGTGGCCTCGGGATGTGAGCAGTAATGATGGAAGCAACATAGAAGAGGGAGCTTTGGGAACCATTCCCCGCCTCTTCCTTCCACCACAGCAATGACACATCACAGATGAGGGCTGCTTCCTCAGCCTGGACCCCAAATGAAAAAAGCAACTTGCCCACAAGGACCTACAACATGAGCAAAACAAACGTTTATTGTTGCAAACCTCTGAGATGTTGGTGCTCTTCGTCACTGCAGAATAACTCAGCAAAAGCTAATGCAAAGGGCCGCTTCTTTATTCTCATCATGACTGAATTCTCTGCAATTTTTACCTAAAGGTCCACCTACCTAATTTTTAAACCCTTTTAGGCATCATTCCAACTAAAATGCATTTACCAGGTTTGGACCCTGCCCATTACCCAACCCAGAGCCTGGGATTGAAAAACACAGGAAAAAAATAATAGCAAGTATTCATGAGAATCTGCTCTGGGCCAGGCACATTCTTGCAGGCAGCATATCATTTGTCCTTGTGTAGCCAAACAAGGTAAACCTTGCCATTATCCCCATTTAATTGATGAGGAAATGGATGCTTCAAGGTGTTAAGTAACTGTCCTCAGGTGACACCTGATCTAGCAGAGACAGCTGGAGGAACTGAACCCAAGGACTCTCACTCCTCTGGTCCTTTGAGACACAGAGCCTGCTTCCATGAGCTCACTGACATGTGATGGAGAAAACATCCTCCTGTCACACCACAGCTGTTTGTTTGTGCCAGGGACTTGGTGAAGATAAACCAGGCAGACAGCCCCAGCTCCTACCCTGCGGGAGGTGAAAACATAGGAAAACAAATTTTTAATACTAATTTCATTCCGTGAATATGAAATATCCAAAATAGGTAAATCCATAGATACAGAAAACAGATCAGTGGTTGCCAGGGGCTGGCGGTAGGGAGCATGTGGAGCAACTGCTTAAAGTGTGCGGAGTTGCCTTTTGAGATGATGAAAATGTCTGGAACTAGACAGCAGTGATGGCTGAGCAATATCGCGAACGTACTAAATGTCACTAATGGTAAATGTGATGTGTATTCCACCTCAATAAAAATAAAACTAACTGTACAAGTGTGTATCATTGCAGTAAGTGCTGCAGAGAAAGTGTTCAGGGAACTATCCGGCCACAGGACAGGGAGGCTTGCCTTAGTCTGGGGATCAGGGATGCTTCTCAGAGGAACCCCCATTACGACCCCACAGTCACGAGTGCCTCAGTGGAGACTCGGCAGAGGTCAAGGCCCCGCAGAGCGTGCCCTCGTGAGTGCTGTGAACCTCCCTCACAGCAGTGACCACAATGCACAGTGATAGACCCATCAGATGGAGGCCTTGTTAATGACTCTTTTGCCCACTGGAAAGCAGGCTTATCCATTCATTCAGTCACCACGTATATTTTGAGCACAGAGGCCATGCAGACACCGTGGTGAAAACAACAACAGAGTCCCTGCCTTTGGTGGGGCTTAGCACCAAGAGGGGAAGGGACGATGAGCAAGTCAATCAGTGTAAGCAGAGATGGTGATGGGGAATAAGCAAAGGAAACAAAATGAGGCCACGAGAGAAAGAAGAGGGAGCCATTGTGTATGTGGCAAAGGGCTGGAATCAGCTTCCCTGGGAACAAAGATGTGAAGGAATAGGATGTGCACAGAGCAGGGAGAAGAGGCTCCAGGCACAGAGAACAGCAGGGACAAACGTTTGGAGGCTGAAGAGTGTTTGACACATGAGGGTGGACAGGAGGCTACCGAGGATGGACCACAGGAGAGGAAGTACATCAGCATGGTGGGTGTCTGTCTTTTCCCTGCTGGGAACAGAGCATCTGGCACAGTGCCTAGCAGGCAGTGTGCTTGTACTGGGAGGGATGGGGGTTGAGAAGCTGCTCCTGGGAACCATAAGATCCGGGTTCTAGTCCCAGCTCTCTGCCCACTTGCATTATGACCTCAGGCAAATCCCTGCACCTCTTTGGACCTCAGTTTCGTCATCTGTAAAATGGTGGGTGAGGGCCCCATGATCCAGGAGAGGTTGCCACCTCTCTGATTCTGCTTCTATGTTCACATGGCCTCTGCCAACAACCTATGCACAAGCCATGGTTTCCTGAAAAGGGGAGGATGGGAGCAGAGAGGAGAAACAGAAGCCCTCGCCACCCACTATGAAGTGAGCTCCCCAACCCCCCTCAGCCCCGTTCCTGCTGGAGGAGGTCAGTAAGCCAGCAAGGTGCATCCTCTGTCCCTCCCTGGGCCCCCAACCCTCCTCCTTGGCCAGACTCACAGACTCCAGAATTGGAAGAGGGGACTATGGGGGAATGTGCACCTCCTTCCCTGCCGCTCCCAGGGAAGGAGGCGCACATTTTGCCAGACCTCTTGCCTGATAGAAAGTTCTTTCACTGAGTTGAAATCTGCTTCTTGGAGAGTCTACCCTCAGCCTTTATTCTACTCCAGAGAACCCTCCATTTCTCCAGAAGAAAGCACAGAACTTGGGATCACAAACTTGTATCTGCGACAGACCTTGAAACCTTGAATGACCTGTTTCTCCATGCCATGTAAGATGAAGATGATGTTGTTGTTATGATGATGATGATGACTTTAGATAATGCCTATTGGAAGTTTACTGTATACCAGACAATGTTCTAAGCACTTTGCTTAGAAATAATTCACTTTATTATCAAAACCAACACCATACGATAGGTACTATTATCCCTCATTATACAGAGTAGGGGACTGAGGTTCAGAGATGCTAAGTAACCAGCCCAAGGTCACACATCAAGGATGTGATAAAAACTAGACAGAATAATAGTGTCTGTTTCTCCAAGTCATTGCTAGAACTAAATGAGGTTAACATAGCTAAACTTACCGAGCCCTCACTGTGCTAAGCACTTGTGGTATGCATAATAATGGCCCTTCAAAGATGTCCTTGATCCCTAGAACCTGTGACTATATCATCGTACATGGCAAAAGGGACTTTGCAGATGTGTTTAAGGTAAGGACCTTGAGGTGGGAAAATGATCCTGGACTATCTGGGTCTAAACTGTATTATCAGTCTAATGACATGGGTCCCTGAAAGCCAAGAATATTTCCCAGCTGAAGTCAGAGGGAGATGTGACCACAGAAGAATAGGTGATCAGTAAATGGAATCTCCCCTCCCCACTTTCCTTATAACAATCTTTTGAGCTTCATCTTTAATGCTCTGTCATCTCCACTGGAAATCACTTCTTGGATGCCTCACCAGCAGCCCAGGCCCACCCACAGAGACTCTAAAGTCATTGGTCTGGGGTGCAGCCAGAACACTGACATTTTATAAAACTGCCCAGATATTCTAACCGTCAGCCAAGTTTGCGAACCATAGGTCTGCAGCAATATCATCCAAGACACACACTGTTGACTTTCATTCCAGTCCTGAATAGATGCACAGAAATCAGACACAGACAAAGATTTCCTCCAAATGCATTCATGAGCAAAAAGGCTTTGTGACAAGTCCTCTCTCTCCCCCTCTCCCTCTCTCTCTCTCTCTTTCCCCCAGCCTTAGACAGTACCTCTTGGAGTCAGCAATTTCCAATTACAAGTGTCAAACTACTGAAGCCATGTCCCTAGTAAGCAACAGGACCGTGCACTTCTACTGTCACAGCATTTTCCCTATGAGGCTCCTTACCCTTTCCTTCCACACCTGTTACCCCATTGCTGGCTCAAGGCACCCATGTTTCCATTTTACAGACCAAAATACCTGGACTCAGAGTGACAAATGCTTTAGAAAAGCACAAGTGATGCTAGAAATCAGGTCTCAACTCCAAAGCCTGACTTGTTCAGTCCAGTGATGTCTCTAGATCAAGCTCCTTACCTCTCTGAGCCTCAGTCTGTCTCAAACAGAGGCTGTTGGCAGTACCTCAAGGTTAGAAGAGAGCAAATGCACACCAAGAGCTTGCAGGTAAGTGGGACCAGCACTTGGCTTTGCTGCTCCACCCGAAGCCTAGCTCTACACGGAGGGGGCTCTTCCCCAGATGAAGCACAAGAGCAGCTCTACAGAGCAACAGAAAGATGTGTATGGTTTTACTGCAGTTGGTTCCCAAACTTTAATGTGAGTCAGAATCCCCTGGAGGGCTCGTTAAAGCGCAGATTGCCGTGTCCACCCACAGGTTTTCTGATTCAACAGATCCAGGGCGGAGCCAGAGAATCTGCATTTCTGACAATTCCTGGGTGATGGGGCTGCTGGTTCTCTTCTAGGGACCACACTTTATTGAAGGCCCTTTGAGGACGTCGAGGAGGGAGTCTGACAGCTCCTCTCACACACAAAACTTCTTTAAACTCCTCCTTCAACATTTCTCCCTCTCTACCGAGTTTTCTCCTTTGTGAACCTGCTCAAACCTCTGCCCTTTCCCACTCATTCTCACTGTGCTCAAATCCTAGAACTTGAGAGTCACACTCTTTTCCCTTCCCCAGCCCCTCAAGTAGAGAAGCCTGGCCCTGGAGGCTTCCACCTTGCTCCTCTCCACACCCCAACAAGCAATGCCAACCAAGGGTGCTCCTTGCAAAACAAACGAGGGATAACCAGGGCCAGCAGTGTTACTTTCATCAGTTTTGTCCTCACATACAATATCACCTTTAAGTCAATTAAAATGTGTGACGCACATACTGTGTGTCAGACACTCACTGTGGATCCAATATTGGACAGGAAGGCCACTCCTGCCCTTGGTGAACTCACAGTACAATGGGTAGGGGAAGGTGCAGGTAGAGACCACTACAAGGAAGGAGCGACTGCAATGTTGTGGCCATTTCTATGGTAGGATCTGTGGGAGCCCAGAAGCCAGGATCAAATCAGGGTGGGCTTCTCAGGGGAGGTGGTATTTAAGTTGACACCTGAAAGATGAGTAGGAGTTGATCAAAGAGGCAGGAGGAGAAGTTTCCAAGCAAAGGGAGACACATGTACAAAGGCCTAGAAGCAAGAGAGAGGGAGAGAATATTCAAGTTACCAAATCCACCCAAGAAGGAAGAGATGAGCCGTCTGTGTGGAAGAGAAGAATGTTGTGTGTGAAGAGCTTGATTTCCAAAGCCCCAGGGAGGATGATCTGCAGTCAGTGGACTGGGTTCTGTTTGGGGGACGATAATAAACCTACCAGGGTCAATCGTGTACGGCATCGAGAAAAGGGAAGGACAAGGGGGACAGGTTGGCACAGACACCAAGACCACCCTCGATGGATATGTGCCCCCTCCTCATCCTACTGGGGACAGGGGCCACTGGAGGCTTTAGACACACAGACCTGCCAGTCCTCCCAGCAGCCCCAGGAGGGGGCTCTGTGAGCAAAACCTTCTATGCTTCCTGGAAGAGGAGACTGAGGCACCAGGAGGTTACACAACCGTCCTAGGTCACACCGCACACAAGTGATGGAGGTGAGATGTGAATCTACGCAGGCTAGCCCGGGGCTGTGTTCCCGCAGCCACTGTGCCTTATTGGCTCAAGAGAAGAAAACACAGGCACGCTTTCTCCCTCTCCTTGCTCCAATGCCAGCATTACCAGGAAACTTCTGAAAGCATGACCGTGGGGAACAGAACACCCCTCCAAGCCCCCAGAGCAGTCCAGACCACATGGGGCCGTCCTCTCATTGGAATGGACCCCTTGGCATCAGCGGGGCACCATATGCGCATCATTCTTTCTGAGTTGGCTGGTGTCACTCCGAGTTCTGAAGCCAGGCAAAACTAGGCTCACATTCTACTTCTAGTCCGTATGAGCTGCGTTCTCCTGGGCAAGTCAGGGAACCCTCTTCACGAGCTTCCACGTCCCCATGTGTAAAGTGAAGAGATTCCACGCTCACCCCAGGGGGCTGCCGTGGAAAGGAAGCAAGACGGTGTGCGTACAGCACCGGGCATGTGCCCAGCACAGAGCCGGAGCCCAGCCACGGGCAGCTGGGTGGTTTTCATTCTCAGTGGGCTGACCCAGGGGTGTCTGAATGCACAGAGCTGAGGGCCGCCAGTCCCCATCATGGAGACGTACCAGGATAACTGCCACTTTGTGGGCACCAGGCGGGTTGTCTGCCGTCTCTCAGGCAACCACATGAGGCCTATTCCCCTCTCACTCCTGCCTCCTTCAGGCTCCCCATTTCCCATAATGCCTGTGAGAACTTCATAAGATCAGTTGTATTAGTTTGCCAGGGCTGCCATAACAAAGTACCACAGACTGGTTGGCTTAAACAACAGAAATGTGGTTCCTTACAGTTCCGGAGGCCACAAGTCCAAGATCAAGATTTGCTAAGTTGGTTTCTTCTGAGGCCTCTCTCCTTGGCTTGCAGATGGTGTTCTTCTCCTGTGTCTTCACGTGGTCTTCTCTCTGTGTATGTCTACGTCATAATGTCCTCTTTTTACAAAAATACCAGTCATACTGAATTACAGTCCACCCTGATGACCTCATTTAAATTAATTATCTCTTTAAAGACCCTATTTTCAAATATAGTCATAGTCTGAGGTACCGGGGGTTAGGACTTTAACACATGAATTTCAGGGGGGGCACAATTCAGCCCAGAGCATCAGTTATATAATGCATCTGGGGCAGGCTTAGCAGACAGGAAGCACTCAGTAAGTGGTACCAAAGGTGAGGGTGATGATGGAGATAATGATTCTCTCCGGATTGGGAACTACTGCAACAGGAAGACAAGCCATCAGTGGCCATCGGGAAGTCCCTTTAGGTCAGTGGGAAGGCCTGGATTTAGAAGGCCATGAACCTGATGAATTCACACATCCACTGACTTTGGAGTCAGAGCCATGTGGGTTTAGACCCTCACGATAACACTCATCAGCTGGAGACTCTGAGCAAACCCACTCAGGTGAGCCTCAACTTCCCTCACATATCAAGGTAACAACTGTCGAGGCCTTGGCAGTGAGAGGTGCCCATGCTCTTTCCTCCATCTGTGAGCAGGAAGACCAGGTTCCAAGTGGCAGTTGGGCCATCTACCGTGATGACCTTAGGCAAGCCGCTCCCGGGGGCTCAGACTCTTCAGCTCTTGCCTGCAAATGACAATCCCAACTTCACGGGTTGTCACAAGGTAGGAATGAATCAAGGTATGTGAAAGCGCTTTGTCACCTGCAGAGCATCCTGTACAGGTGAACTGTCAACCCCCTTTTAAGACGCAAATCTTCAAAGGTCTTCGTGAGAGGATGCTCACACCCACACACCCGATTCCAAGAAAAACACAAGAGGTGGGTACCGTGTGGTTTCATCCTTCATGACTCACAGAGGCCACTCCTGCCGGGTATTTAAATTCTGTGGCTAGAGGAGCTGTGCTTTTTGACTATTCAACTGAGTTTACTAACCACTCCCTAAGGCTGCAACCCACACCCACTCTTCTCTGGTCCACAGGGAGGGAGTGGAAGGCCAGCGTGACATGGAAATTCATTCCAAGGCTGTGAGATTCTTTCTGGGGGGCAGGTGCTAAACATGTAAACAGGGAAGTCAGGAGGGGGCATGAATTTTCTGGTCAGTAGGAGAGGAGAGGATTCCCATCCCCGACAGCAGGAGATTCAAGTAGAAAAGTCCAGGAGGTAGCAGGAGATGCTATGTGGGAGTGAGGAAAGAAATAATAAACGGAGATGTTACCTACGGTGAGGCTAGAATTGCAGATATGAGAGCCAAAGAATAGAAGAGAGAAAAGAAGAAGAAAGAGAGGGAACAGGAGAAAAGGAGGGGAAAGAGAGTGAGTAAAGGGCAAAGCCTCAAAGAATGCCAACATTTAGGATCTTAGGAAGAAAAGGAGCTAAAGGGTTAGACAAATGAAGCCATCAGAGATAAGGAAAAGGGCAGATCCATGAAGGATTGGGAGGTGTCCTAGCGCAGAACAAAAGACCATAGACTGGGAGTCTTAAACAACAGAATTTTTTTCTCACAGTTCTAGGAGCTGGAAGTCTGAGATCAGGATGCCAACATGGCTGGGTTCTGCTGAGGACTCTCTCCTTGGCTTGCAGACAGCCACCTTCTAGCTGTATCCCCACGTGGTAGAGAAAGAGAGCTAGTTCTCTGTATTTCTTCTTATAGGGACACTAAGCCTATTGGATCAGGGCCCCACCCTTACGACTTCATTTAACCTTAAGTACTTCCCTAAAGGTCCTTTCCCCAAATACAGTCACACTGGGGGTTAGGGCTTCAACATGTGAATTTGAGGGGAGCTGGTATACCATTCAGTCCATAGTAAGAGGGCAGAGGGGACATGAAAGAGGGAAGACAGCAGCCCAGTTGGGGGACAGGGGGATCTCCTGGCCTCACACTGGGCCTAAAAAACACACTGCCCAGAGTCTCCATCTGGTAGCAAGAACCCTGTGTCCAGACCTGCCTCTGCCCCACTGGAGGTGGATTGGACAAGCCCCTTCCCCTGTCTGGACTCAGTTTCCCTACGTCTACAGCACAGGAGGGGATGCTATTCTCCAAGATCCCCTGGGTACTGTCAGGTTCTCAGTGCAGAGGGTGAATGCCCCTGGGACTCAAAGAAGAGTCAGATATTTTTCAATAGGTCCATTCAAGGCAAAAAGAAGAGATGGGAGGTAACACAAAGTCAGAGGATTGAGACCTTCCCTTAAGAGCAAGGGACCCTGACTCAGCTGGCACAGAAGCAGCACTAGAAGTTGCCTCCAGCAGGCTTTGTGTTTTAAGAAAAGACAGAGGGAGCTGCGTGTCCCTCACCCACCCAACTCCATTTCACTCTAAAACAAGAACTTGAGTAGTGTTTAACTTTAGATTAAATTTGAGAGCCGTTATCTTAAAAGAGCTGACTCCCACTTCTTTGCCTATTTAACTGGGGAAAGCTGTTTCATGATGTGACTCTGGGGTCTCAGATTGTCACTCATCCAGCAGGGTCTGTCTTGGAGCCCATGACTATAGGTCCAGGCCATGGAAGGGCTCCCAGCAATAAGAGAGACAGGGTAGCAAGAGCTGAAGTTGGGAGAAGCATGAAGGGCAGGAGGAGCACAGAGAGTGTTATTTAATTGAGCCTGGGGGCTGGCAAGGGAGAGGTCTGGGAGGCTTCCTGAAGGAGGTGACTTCTGAGATGGGAACTGGAGGAGGAGTTCCACAGGTAAGGATATGGGGGAAAGGGCAGCATTCTAAGCAAAATCCTAGGAGTGAGGATCAAATCAAATGCATTCCAACCAGGTTTAGGAAGCAAGATGGGACAGGCTGGTAGAGCCAGAACACGAAGATCCTAGAAGGCTGTGGTAAAGAGTAGGCTCCTTCCTGAGGGCAATGGAAAGCCAGTGAAGAATCTGAGCAGGAGAGTGACTTGATCCGACTTGGTTTGTTCATCCCTTTGTCTGTTTTGAGGAAGCAGAATTGAACCTTGGATAAAGAAAATATGCTCATGGTGTTCACCATCCACCTTGACAAGTGCCCTTCTTCTTTTTTTCCCTTTGGTTTACTTTTTGTCGAGGCAGTGGAATTTTACAGTTCAGTTTCCCCAAGCCTTCAAGGCACACATAAAATGAGGTTACAACAGTTGTTTTATAGAACAGAATGAAGAGCAAAAATTACCTATCTCATTTTATAAAGCTATTATAACCCTGATGCTTAAACCTGATAGGGATGCTGCCATAAAATAAAATATAAGACAAATTTAAATATGGCCACAGTATTTTTTAAATCTTATATAAAATGCTGTCAATGTGAATTCAGCAAGCAATGTGTAAAATACATCACACTCAAGTATTACAAGAATATTCCTTCAGACAATCCGTTAACGCACTATACTTGTTATGGACTGACTTGTGTCCCCCTAAATTTATATGTTCAAGTCCTGACTCCTAGTATCTCAGAATGTGACGGTATTTAGAGATAGGGTCTTTAAAGAAATAATTCAGTTAAAATGAGGTCATTAGGGTGGGCCTTAATCCAACAGGACTGGTGTCTTTATAAGAAGAGGAAATTTGGACACAGGTACAGAGGGAAGAGGCTGTGAAGACACAGGGAGAAGATGGCCATCTATAAGCCAAATGGAGAGGCCTCAGGAGAAACTAACCCTACTGACACCTTGAACTTGGACTTCTGGCCTCCAGAGCTGCGAGAAAATAAATTCCTGTTGTTTAAGACACCCAAACAGTGGTACTTTGTTACGGCAGTGCTAGCAAACTAATACAATACCACAGAAAAAGAATAAAATAGAAAATCCATATAAACATATCAGTAAAGGTAATAAAAGCAGTTGCTAAAATTAACCCTTTTTAAAAAAAATTTTGAAGGGTAACATACCTAGAGAAAAGCATATAAATCATAAGTGTCAGTCAATGAATTTTTACCAACTAAATATACCTGTGTAATCAGCAACTGGACCAGGAAACAAGCATCCCAGAGTCCTCCTCACATCCCCTTCAAGACCAATAGGCCTGGGACTTCCCTGGCAGTCCAGTGGTTAAGACTCTGTGCTTCCACTGCAGGGTACATGGGTTCGATCCCTGGTGGGGGAACTAAGATCTCACATGCTGTTCGGCATGGCCAAAAAATAATAACAAATAAATAAATAAATAACTTTAAAAAAAAAAAGACCAATAGGCCTGTTATGATCTGAACTGTCCTCTCCCCACCACAAATTCGTATGTCTAAGTCTTATCCTCCAATGTTATTGTATTTGGAAATGGGACCTTGGAAAAGGTAATTAATGTTAAATAAGGTCATAAAGTGGGGCCCTAATCCCACAGAACCGGTGTCACCGGTGTCCTTGTAAGAAGAGGAAGAGACAGCAGGGAGGCATGCAGAAAGAGAAAAGGACATGTGAGGACACAGCCAGAGGCAGCCATGTGCAAGCCAAGGAAAGAGGCCTCAGGAGAAACAAACCTGCCAACACCTTGATCTTAAACGTCCAGCCTCCAGACCTGTGGGAAAATAAACTTCTGTTGTTTAATCCACCCTGTCTGTGGTGTTTTATTATGGCAGCCTAAGCAGACTAATACAACACTTCTCTCCTGGTTTTATTCCTTTTTATTCCCAACACGAATGATATATATCAAATTCCTTAAAATAATTACCTACCGGGCCTTGAGGAGGAGGGTAACAAAAAGACTAGCGTCTGGCACACAATATCATAGTACTGAGTTGAACAAAGCTAGACAGAGAACGAATTTAGGTAAATTTAAAACACAGATGTGCGTTTTCTGGTAAAATCTGTATGTGCACTTGTTTTAATTTTATCTAAGTGGCACGTGCAAAAACATCATTCAAAGCTGTGTGCCAGACATGGTTCTACTTTATTTCATTTAATTCTTACAATTGTTTAAAATCTATCCACGATGCCGTACATATATCCAGTCTGCGGATTCTGACTGATGCATCGTATTTTATCATGTGCCTATAGCATATTTTATTCTTCTGTTTCCCCAGTGTACCTAAGGATCTCCCAATCACCTTGCTACCAAAAGCAATGTTGTGATGAGCATGTTTGAATATGTTTCCTCAGGGGCCTATGTAGAAAGCCTTGGATGCTCACCAGATACTGGGGGGTCCATCGGTATGGATACACTATCTTGACTGAATTCTGCCTGATAACTCTCTGAAGTCACTACGTCAGTCTACACCCCCACCAGTGGTGTGCATGTGTCTCTGCTTCCCCAGATCCCTGTGAATGCTTGGCATTATCCAATTTTCTCATTTTTGCCAGTCTAGTGAGTGTAAATGTTCACTGTTGTGTTAACTCGTACCTTCCATTATTAATGAGTTTGAGCAGCTCTTCATATACTCATGAGCCAACTTGGCTTCTATTGTTGTGGATTGCTTATTTGTACACTTTGTCCAATTTTCCATTGGGTTTCCTTTTTCTTAACGATTTATAGGACTTCTTGTATATTCCAGGTTTTAGATGTGGCATCTGCATGTGATATCTGCCTACAGGAGAGTTTCTCGGCCCCAGCACTACTGATATTTTGTCCTCATAATCCTTCCCTGAGGGGCTGTCCTACGCACTGGAGCATGTTTAACAGCATCCCTGGCCTCTACCCACTAGATGCCAGTAGTGCCTCCAGGCCAGCTGTGACAACCAAAAGTGTCTCCAGATATTGCCAATGTCCTGGGATGGGGGGCCATATCACCCCCAGTTGAGAACCACTGGTCTACAGGTTATCCCTCCCACCGGGTTATGGTTATCTAATCCCATTGATTAGAAATCCATAATTTTGATTAAAAATAAATTAATTTTTGATATTATACTTTGTCTTGGGGGTTTTCTTTGAGAAGACTTCCTCATGCCTAGGTTATAAAAATGTTCCCCTACATTTTCTTCAATCAATCAGTTTTATTGCTTAACCTTTGAGTTTTTAATTTATCTGGAGGCCACTTTTGTGCTCTGGGTAAAGTAGGAATCCAGTTCTCTTCTGATATATGTAATCAGCCAGCTTTCCAAAGCCATCTGCAAGTCAGTGGGACCTTTCCCATTGATCTATGGTGCCATACTTATCATATATCAAGTTCCCATGTATGTGTGGTCTGTCTCTGAGCTCTCTGTCCTCTTCCATTGGTTTATTAACCTATCCTTCCATGAGAACCACAAAATTCTTCTATTACCATGACTTTTTAATGTGTTTTAATATCTAGAAGATATGTCCCTCCTCTTTTTAAAAGTTGCCTCAGCTATTTGAAGACCTTTATACTTTATACTTTATCCATTTCAGAATAAGTTTGTTAAGTTTCTCAACATATCTATCTGGAATTCTGATTGCAATTGTATCAGATGTACAAATTAATTTGAAGATAGTGGACATGTGTACAATGTTATATTATTCCATCATGAATGGAGAATATCTCTCCATTTATTTAAAACTTCATTTTACATCCTTTAATTGAACTTAAATTTTTCTTCCATAGATGACTTGTTTATTCCTTGATAAAATAACTCCTAGGTATAGTTTTTTAACTATGGTGAGTGGCATCATATTTTCTCTGATGTATTTTGTGGTTGGTGTTTGCTGGTGTGGAAACATGCTATTGGTTTTTAGTAGTTGGTCTTGTGTTTGGCAATCTTGCTGAATCCTCTTATTAGTTTTAAAAGAGGGTTTGCTGATTCAGTTGGCTTTCTTTGTCGATGATCGTAACTCATGTGAATAATGGTAGCTTTCCCTTTTCCCTTCAGTCTGTATTAGTTGGCTGGGGAAGCTACAATGCAGTGCCATAGACTAAATAGCTGAAGCAGCAGAAATTTATTTTCTCACCTTTCTAGAGGCTAGAAGTCCAAAATCAGGTGTCAGGAGGATTGGTTTCTTCTGAGGCTCTCTTCTTGGCTTGCACATGGCCATCTTCTCCCTGTCTTTACATGGTCTTTCCTCTGTACATGTCTGTGTCCCATTCTCTTCTTACAAGGCCACCAGTCCTATTGGATTAGGGCCCACCCTAATGACCCTATTTTAACTTCATTATATTTTTAAAGACTCTATCTCCAAATACAGTCACAGTCTGAGGTTCTGGGGGTTAGGACTTGAACTTCTCATTTCTTATTGTTGGTATTGGCTGCAGGGATAACCCAAGGTGCCCCCATAGTTTTCTGTGTCACAGCTGAGTTGTGCCAGGCAGGCACTGGTGCCCTGAGGCAATGAGTGGGAGAGAGGAAAGAGCAGAAGTCATATCTGTCCCCTGGTGAGGCTCCCCATCCCCGTCTGCCTCTGGCTCATGTTCCCTCCACATGCCAAGTCAGGATGTCCTCCCCAGAGTTTTCCCACAGATTTCATGCCAGTTCTTCAGTGCCTCCATGCTTCACTCTCCTTCCATAATGTCCCCAGAGTTCAGGTTTTGGTGGCAGGGCGTAGGGCAGGAGGGCCAGCAGGAGTGGAGTGAACCATCCAGCCCGAAATCCCCATGGTCTGATTGGGCTTTAGAAAGATCTCTTTGGCTTCAGTGTAGAAACTGAATTAGAAGTGGGCAACACTGGAGCTCAAGAAACTAGATAAGGGGCTACTGCAATAAATGAGCTGTTGACTCCTAGACAGAGGTAGTGGTGGTGGGAAAGGAGAAACAGATGGTGTTGACAGGAGTTGGTAATTCTTTACACGCTGGATAGAAAGCAAGAAAGAAGTCATGAAGGATTCCTAGGCTGCTGGCTTGGGCAACTGGGTGGATGGTGGTAGCTTTCACAGTATAGCACGAGACAGTTTGGGATTGGGGGGAAGGACTCAATGAGATTGACATGCCAACGAGACATCCAAACTGAGATGTTTAACAGGCAGTTGGAGTTATAGAGCTGGCGGTCAGGAGAGAAATATGGACTGGATGACCTTGGAAGTCATCAGCCCATGAATGGTCATTGAAGCTGTTGGAGTAGATGAGCATAGGTGAACTTCCAGGGATGGTGTGAGGAGGGAGAAGAATAGAGGGCCTGGGACCTATCCCTGAGGATTTCAACATTTAAGGTCTGGTCTGAAGAAGAAGAGACAGCAAGATGCTGAGAAGAAGTTGTCAGTGAAATACACACTGTTGTCCCCTTGGCAGCCAAGGAAAGAGTGTGTGTTAAGAAATGTGGCCAGGTGAGAAATCAAGTCAGATGAGGCCTGAAAGGTGTCCCTGGATTTAGGGGCATGGAAGTCATCAGTGACCTCTGCCCTCAGCAGAGGAGGTTGTCATTCTCACCATAGTGATAATAATAAATGGTCTCATTAACAATGATATCACCTTAGAACTATATGGCATTTTATATTTTTGCAAGCAGTTTATATTCTACAACCTTCTTTTGTTTTATGGAAACTGTGACCCATAATATAATTTGTGAAGGAACTAGGGAAGATTTTTCTGGAGAAGAAAAGACCTGGGGTGTGGACGGATGTTTTGAACATGCTGGGAGTCTTGAATTCACAAAAAGCTGTCGAGAGTCTGCTGTGGGGAAGCAGGACCCGACTCACATGTTTGCAAAGTCAGAACTGTTTAACAAAAGAATGCGCTGCTCCAAAGCTGAAAAGACCCCCACCCTCACCCCACCCATTCCAGCCTCTCAAGCCCTTTCAAGTCCATGGTCTCATTTTGCCCTCATAGCAATTCTCTGCAGAGAGGTGATTCTCCCTGTGTTTACACATGGGGAACCTGAGGTTCAGAGAGGTTAAGGAATATGAGAAAGATCACACAGCAAGAATGTGGATAGAGTGGGGCCTAGGCCGGGTCCTCTCGTTCCAAGAGCAGTGTCCTGGCCATGCCAGAGTTAAGTAGCCTCTTAACAGGGAAGCCCAGGAAAGAGCGACTGCCTTCGGGAAGGAGGAGGGTATGTCAGGGGTAGGGGCCCCTACTAGAAGTGGTTGCTTCCAGCTAAGCAATCAATGACTATGATTGTCTGCATCACATGGGGTAATGCATTCTTGACAGAAGAGGAAACTAAAACACAGAGGCTAAGAGACCCATGCCGAAAAATGAAGACGTGCCTCCTGTTAATGCCAATACATGAAAGGCTGTGCTTCTAGAGGCCTCAGCAGGAGAATTCCAACCTCACAGCGCAGCTGTAGCCATGGTTACCGATCGTTTACCTAGATCAGTGCGCTCGGGGCTGGTGGGAGTCTTTGCCCCCACTGCCCTGCTGCAGGGACAGCCTTGGTGATGACTGGGTCCTTGCACGGGACCAGCAGTGGCCCAAGCTCACACTCCAGGTCAGGGCTCTTTGGTTCATACTCACCAGCTCAGCTCTTCTCCTGGAGATGTTACCATATCAGGGAATAAGGATGCCAAGGACTACGAGAAACAAGTTTTGAGCAGTGACGCCATGTAACTATCACAGAAGCAAGGGCAGCCATGGACTGATTCAGCTCTTGAGCAGAACTCATCCCTTATGCCTAAGAAAATCCCTAAGATTCCTATCCATTTTGGGGGGTATCATAGAATCTCAAGGGGGTGATAGAGAACATTCTGTTAATCGGGGCAGGGAGAGCTCCTACGATTAATCTGAAAGAAATTATAACCAATCCAGGTATCCATCAACAAGAGAATGAACAAATAAATTATAGTATAGCCACACAGTGTAATACTATACAGCAGCAAAAACTGGATGAACAAGGGTATTCACATGTAGCATGTTGGGTGAAGAAAGCACACTGCAGAAAAGCACGTGCACTATGACATAATTCAATGTAATTTAAAAGTCTGCAAAGTAATGCTACACATTGTTTAGGCATACATGCTGGTGCAATAAAAGTATAAGAGAAATGATTGGGACCGATAAAGACTTCATTCAAGGAATTGGTTACCATTTGGGTGAAGAGGTGGTGGGGAACATGCAATAGGAAAGGGATACCCAGGAGTTTCTACACGATTGGAAGTATTTGTTTCTTAGGATAGATCGAGTACACCCGTCTTACAAGATTCTTTAGGCCTTTTCGCTCTTAAAATATATTGCCTAATAATTTTTTGTGACTATGTTCACACTCAAAGCTGGTAACATAAACCATAACATTCATATGCATTCATGAATCTGTCTCCCCTGCTGAGATGTGAGGACACACCCTCTTGAAGCCAGAACCACATGCCTAAGTGGCTCCCAAATTTTTGACCCACTAGGTTTGTGGGTAATCGTTACACACAAGCAGAAAACTATCACGAGGAATCACTGTGTATTCCTGAGCAAAGCAGGGACACTATGAAAGTGGTTATTTTACCAGGCTATCTTGTGGCCTCCAAAGACCAAATAGCTAAATTTATTTTTGATCTGCAAACCCCCAGGTGGTTAGCACAAACCCGGAAGAGTCTGGAGCCCCAGAATTCGTGGGCGGAGCAGGCGGCATGTTAGTAATTTCAGTAGGGCCCCAGACCATTCTTAATCAACTCTGAACTTTTTCCAATCAAATCTACTTGCCTCAACAAAACACCCCCTGAGGACAAAAAGTAGACCTTCAGACTTCTCTGCTAACCTCCAGAGCTCAGCTAAGCATAGAGCAGGGGCAGCTGATTTATGATGCTTCAGAGGTGATGAGGAAAACCTCCCCAACCTGGCCGGGAGATGCTGTGCCGCCATAAGGGACAGAGTGGCAAGGAATGGAACCAGACCCCTACCATTGCAGCTCTCCTTGCAGCCTGGTAAGACACTGTTCCAGGTTTCATGTCCTGTTTGCCATCCTAGACCCATACTTCCAGTTAGCACAGAGGTGAGGGTGGGATAGTGATGGGTGAAAAGATGCTCATGAAATAACCATAAAGGGAAAAGAAAAAGCATTTGGCAAAGAAAAGGGAGCCATCTTTTTCCCTGGGCTGCAGTTTCTAAAGCTGATCCAAAAAGAAATCTCTATTGTCGGGGTGGAAAAAATGGGCTTTTCCCTCAAATGAGCTCTTAAAATTGTCCAAGAATTGAGCCCTCAGTGAGAGGGAGAGGGATGAGGTTGGCGACGGAAACAGATACGGTCACCTGGGTGGAACATGTGTCATCATCCCAATGTGCTGTTAGGGGTTCAGCTCGTGACAGTGAAGACTGTGCTGGATTAGAAGTAGTCGCCTCAAAGCTAAATTCCACTTCCCCATTTCTTGGAGGTGGACTAGAGAATAATGGGCAAAGGTCATACTACAAGAAGAAAAAAGGATCTCCCCGCAAAAACAGGGGAAAAAAAAAAGGTTTGAGAGAGTTGTTGTTGTTTGGGTATTTCTATAAAATTAAATGAAGTAGTTTAACATAGTTCAAAATTTGAAAAACAAAGGAGATAATTTTATACAGAACCCACAGGCCTCAGATTTGTCCCTTGGAAGCTTTCCAAGGATCTCTTTCACTTGCAGATGGAAAAGCTGTGGTCCAAAAAAGGGAAGGCGGGGAGCCACGGCCATACAAATATTATTGGCCGAGCTTAGAGCAGGACCCAGGAACCCAGGAAGGGGGCGACACTCATGAAGTGTTTGAGCCTTCCCAGTTCAGATGGAGAATGAATGTGAGCGTGCAGAGCTGGGCATCTGTTAGCTATTACTACCATTAATCCTCATGGGGACCGCCTGCCCAGGTCATGCAAGTTGCTAGTAAGGTAACAAGGACTAGAAGTCAGGAGCTCACTGACCCAGCAGAGCACGTACACAGGAGCAGCACCTGGGTCTCTGGGCATTGCGTTTTCTCCTGCCTGGGCCCAGCATGGACTTCTCCAGCAGCTGGGCCTGGGGAAAAATGAGATTAGAAATATGGCAGGGACTGCTACTTGAAAAAGAAGGGGTCCAGGACTGAATGAAAAGACAGACAAAGGCAGCAGGCGGAGCGTCTTAATTCCAGAGAGACCTAGGTGTAAATCCCAGCTCTGCCCCTTCCAGCTGTATGATCTCGGGTGAGTCATGGCACGCCTCTCAGCCTCCATTTCCTCCTTTTTGAAACGGACATCATACGCATGCAGCTTGCAGTGAGCTCAAGGTATCTAAGAGGGGCTTAATAAGTGTTATTAACCCCTGAATCCTGAGCTAGAAAAGAGAAAGGGAAGAGACACCCACATAGGCACACACTTCACCTGCCCAAACTGACAAGACTTGCTGCTGCTTTTAGATCACTCTCTTAGCTGCCTTCGTGCAGACCCATCTCCTGGTGATCGAGGCCAGGACACACCTTCCATCTCCATCACCAAACCTGCGTTAAGGTCACTCACAAGATGCGCACCCTGGCTCTCCAGTGGGCCAGATAAAATACCAATGGGTTTTGGAACCAAGATACTCTATACCCTCCCTTCTGCCTCTTTTAAACCTTCCCTGGCTATGCCAATGATGGCGTAGAAGACAGCTGGCAAGAGCATGGTTCTGGAGTCAGGCAGAGATGGGTTCAAACCCTGCCTCTGCTTCTATTTGGCTGAGTAAACTTGAACAAATACCCACCTCTCTAAGTCTTGGTTTCCTCATTTGTAAAACTCCAATGATAATAAATACCTATTTTGCAGGGCTGTCGTGAATTAATGTAATGAATTTAATGAGGAAATTAATTAATTAATGTAACAAATGTAATGAGGAAATTAATAAATGTAATGGATTTAATAATAATATTTATTTAAATATAATATATAATATGTATAGTATAAAATATACTATTATATATAGTATATTATAGCATACTATAATATATATAAGTATAATAATACATTATAATATAATATGATTAATGTGATGAATTTAATATAATGGATTTCATAATAAATAATAAATGATATTATAAATATAATAATATATGATATATTATGTGGTATAATATATTATAATACACATAGTATATTATAGTATACTATAATTTATACTGGTATAATAAACTACAATATAATATTATAGTATAATAATATAATAAATAAATAAATGTAATGAATTTAATAAATTAATTTGATGAATTTAATGATGAAAAGTAATTAAACCATGATCAGCCAATATTTGCAGTGGTTGGATACACCCTGAAATCAGAGTAGGCTGCCCTCCCCAGAGGAGGTGGGTAGATGTGGTGAGTCCTAGAAATTCTACCTCTGCTGTGTAGTAGTTGTGTGAGTCTAGGTAAGTCACTTAACCTCCCTGAGCCTCTGCTTCCTCTTAAAGACAACAGACTTCATGCTTTCCAGACCTCAGAAAGTGTCTGTAAAATTCGACTAACATATTGGAAATAAAAGTGGTTAGAAAACTCTGTAGCATGACTCCATAAAAGGACAATAATTATTCAGATATGACTGGACATCTGTAATTCTAAAATGTTTCCATCCCATAATTATCTCGAACGCAAGCAGAAAAGGTGAGAATTAGCAGTGGGAGAGGTAAGATAAAAATCAAAGGATTCTGAAACCTCTAATGGCACAAACATCAAAATTTCATCTTAACTGGTTTTTCATGGCTATGATTATTTTACTTGGGGTTGAGATTTTGGGGTGTTTGTTTCCTGAGAACATTGTCTTTTTTCTTTTCTCTAAAGTTACTAAACAGTATAAATACGCCAGTTAAGAGCTTTAATAAGGACAATCACCCATGCGAATTTTCAGGAGCCAAAATAAAATTCTATGAGATGACAAAAATATAGGCCAGTCTAAAGCAATACTAGCCATTCCCACGAATGAAATGAGGAATGCACAGAGCCACTTAAGTGTCAATTCCAGAAGTTGATGGTCTTTCCAGACCTTGAAAAGTGGTTAGGAGCAAAAAAACTGCATCACCCAGACCTGGGACTGGATCCCAGTGCTGCAGCCTAAAATGCTCGTGATCCAGAGTCACCTCGTCCATAAACAGGGATAATAATACGTGTCTCAGAGGGTTGTTTTGAGGTTTAAATGGATAAACTATGTAAAGAGCTTATCCAAGTGTCTGGCACAGTAACTGTTCAACAAATGGTAGTTTTTAAAGAAAGCTCCCCTTGAACCTTTGGGGCCTTATTGTACTTTTCTGTTTGTAACTGATTTTCCATAAAATGTCTGCTTTTGCCCTCTCAACAACCCAAGGAGGTCTGTAGATTAGGATTCATTAGCACCATCTTACTGTTGAGAAAACAGAGAGAAGTGAAGTGACTTGCTCGTGGTCACCCTGGAGACGAATGGAAGTGAAGACTGGGCTTCTTCGAAGCCCTGCACTAAAGGCCTGGTTTCCCAGACCTCAGAGTAAGAGGCTAAGGGTAGCAGTCCCCATACAAAGTCCTTACCAGGGGGGAATTCAAGACCTCAGTGCCTCCAGGGGGAGCAAATGTGACCCAGTTTCCCTACCCCAACTCCTCCACCTCCAACCTTGCCCCCCACACACACAGCCTGGTGCCAGAGCTGCCCAGCTGACCGCAGTCGGAGCTGCTGACACCTGCCCCGGATGGGCACGCCTGGCTGTGGCTAGAAGGCCAGAACGTTCTGCCCCACAGTTTCCAGTATCTGACGTACATGCCTGCTGCTCACCTGCTGAGGGAAATCTCTCTCCACGGACCACATCAGCAGGTTTACCGTAAAGCCATCCTCCAGTAACTTCCAGCCTCAGTCCCTGATTAGTCATGCCCCCTCCCATTTTCCTTTTGATACAGAATCGAGAGACCCCAGAAATGAAGGAAACCACTGTTGAGCCTCACAAGGCCTTGGACTTAACACATCCTGAATCATCTAGTCTACCAGGATCCCAGACATCTAGACCCTGAGAGTTGGAAAAACACTCAGAGACCATCTAATCCAGGGTAGGGTGAACTTTTTCTGTAAAGGGCCAAGTTGTATATTTGTTACACTTAGTGGGTCACATCCAATATCTGTTGCATATCCTTCTTTACTTTTTAAAAGCCTCTTTTTTTTTGGCCACACCGTGCAGCATGTGGGATCTTAGTTCCCCAACCAGGGATTGAACCCGCGCCCACTGAACTGGAAGCTCAGAGTCTTAACCACTGGACAGCCAGGGAAGTCCCTAAAAGCCATTTAAGAATGAAAAAACTATTTGTAGCTCAGGGGTTGTAACACAAACAGACCTGTGGCAGAATTTGGCCTGAAGACCATGGTCCATGGGTCTCTAATTCATTTAACCCTCGCATTGCACAGAGTTTAAGTACATTTGTCTGAGGTCACTCAGCCATCAGGACTGTCCCTCATACTCTGATCTGACTCATGGGCCACTCTGCCTCCAGAATTAAGAATACTTTATTTTATTCTATTTCTTCGAAAATCTGGTTCTTAACCAAAATGCCTGATTAATTGTATTGTCAACATTCAATAGTGAAAATGCTGTATATGAATGCAATAGAACAAAAATTGTTATTTAAAATCAAAACTAGCTGTGGTTGTTGGTGCCTTCCAAAGACAGATGAAATCATTTTCATCAGTGAAGGTACATCTATACAGTGGCCTCTAGTCTGACAGAGCTGATAGGGACAGAGAAAGGAATAGACGGACATTCCAAGGCCTTTCCTTGTTTCTCTTGCCCTAGTGAAAAGGCAGGAGGCTGGGGGAGGGAGGATGAAGAAGACTGCCATGGCTTTGCAGCATCTTTGATTGTGCAAAGAGACACCCCCCCCCAGGCCACGTGGTCTGTAGTGTCAGCCTAAATTGCTCTACTTAGTAAAAGGACGGGAATCAGGTGGCCTAAGAGGTGGGGCTCCTAATAATGGGAACACAGAGGGGAGAAACCGGATGGCAGAGCAACATGACAGTGTGACACAGACAGATTGGTAAGATCGGGAACTCCCAACGTTAGTGTTAAGTGATTTGCATTAATAAGATCTAAGGCCCCTTCAAGTCCCTGGAACCTCTACTAGAGTGTGACTTCTGTGGACATTTGTATTGCTGGGGGTTTTTTTGTGCAAATTGAAGAAGAGGTGCTGGGGAAAGCGGGGTAGACCAGGTCAACACACACAGAGACAACCCAAGGACTTAGAACACACTGGGCAGAAAGAGGATCTCAGAGCAGACATGACCAGGAAAAGATAAGCCTCTCCCCATCACAGAACTGCCTGCCCAAAATCCTTCTCTCTTCTTCTTGCTATCAGAAACTTCCCTGGCAGCTAGGAGGGGCCCTGTGACATCATCAGTAAGACACTGATAGAAGTCTTGTAGGAATTCTACAAAAGCCTTTCCTTCTCAATAAAAAGGAACAAGCATGGTAGCACCATCATGTTCTACCTTTCTTCTTTCTTTGCCATCTATTCCACACCTAGACAGCAGGAGACATCTTGCTGCTCTCCAACAGAACCTTCTGCACTGATGGAAGTGCTCTATACCTGTACTGGCCCAAAGCAGGAGCAACTAGCCACTTGAAATGTTGCTAGTATGACTGAGGAACTGAATTCTTTTTAATTTTTATTAATTTTAATTTACCTAAATTTAAATAGCCACATGTGGCAGAAGCTACTTATTGGACAGCTAGGACTAGAGAATCATAGAATCTCTGACCCTGACATTGAGCCATCCATCTCCAAACTCCTTGTTAATCAAGAGAAATCCCTAATTTGTAGGTTACTGTATATTGAGTTTTCTGGTACCTGCGGCCAGCTGCATTTTAACTGATACTCCCAGGGAGAGAAACTAGGAGAGCCCCAGGGCCCCCACTCCCTAGGAGATAACATTCAAGCCATCAACCTCATTTTACTTGCATCTCAAAGAACAGCAGTCAGCTAACATCAGGGCAGAGGAATATCCCAAGAATAAGGAAAGGGTGGAACAGAGTCCTCCCCTGCCTCACTCAGATCCTCTCTTTGACCGAAGACACAAATGTCTAAGACAGCCCAGGTTGCGGGGAGCTGGCAGCCTAGGATCAAAGTGAAGTGTAGAGATAGAGGTCTGAGGACTGCCACGTCCTGACTTGGGTTCTTTCCCTGCCACACTCACCTTGAGTCACTTCCTCTCTCTGAAGTTCATGTCTCACATGTGTGAAGTGGGGGGATAGTCAAACTCTTCCAGCCTAGCTCAAGGAGTTATTGTAGGGTTCAACTCAGAATGGATGAAAATACATTTTGTCAATAGGAAAATGCTGGTGAGGAAATCCTGGAAAAGGTCATTCCTAGAAATACTGGAGGCCTCAGAAAATCCTGTCACCTGGTCTGAGAAGCAGAAGCACCTAACATCCTGGTCTGGTCGGCTATTCAGGCCCAGATTTCATCTCTAAGTGGCAAAGAATTCCACCAGTCTTGCTAAGGACCAGATGCGGGGAGAGGAGTGGACTGGAGATGGGGAGCCCAATTCTCATAAACAAACTTAAGGCAGGCACAAGGCATTGATCCCTCGAGTGGCCATCTCCGTTGGTACCTGACATGACTGCAGATACGTACCCTCAGACATGCACAGCCTAATCGAATCCTCTCACTTCCCCATGGGAGGTATTTCTATCCCCCTAATCATGATGGGTCAAGTCTAAACCCAGAAGTAGGTAGTAGGTTAGCAAGGCTTCAAGGGTAGCTTTGAAGTAGGAAGCTGGGAAGAATGGGCCCCTTTCCAGGAAATGCAAAAAGAAAAACTCAGGGGACCAGAGTTTTGAGGGAAATAGTCTGGACCAGAAAAGCAGCCTCTAGGCTGGAAGTATAGACAAAGGGTTATATACCCCCACCTGCAACCCTTTACCCACCAACTACGCCAAACCGATTTATGTTGCAGTTACTATACATTGTTCAAGGAGAGTTTATTTGAAAGGATATAATCATGACCCTCATAGAAATATAAAATAAACACATATCAAGGATTTTATTTAGCTCGTTAATCAGTGAAGGAACTAGTAAGATGTCACAATTGGTTCAAAGAATCACATATACACAAACAACAAGAAACGTTGAAATGAAACTACAAATAGATGCACAAGTGGCTTATTCCACAGCGGGTGTGCTAAAACAGCTGTACTTGCACTGGAAAAAAAAAATCATGAACACAAACCATTTGCGCTGCTCTCAGTTATCTATGACTTACAGAGCTCTGAAATAGCTCAAAGGCAATGAAAGGCACAGCGGCCCAACAGAAACACCTAGTTTTCCACTGCAGACACGAGGAATCTTTTCAGTCCGCTTCACAGTCATTCACCATCTTCCCTGCCACATCTAGGTAGGTACCTCTGTCATCCTAACTACTAGATCCACAGCTGTCTGTGGGGTCACTCCTTGAAATGGATGCCAACATCCCAGGAAGTTATCCAGCCTGTTCTGGAGCTAAGGAGAACTGAGGGAAGTGCTAAGAGGGCATGGAATATAGGATTCTTGAGCTCAAGGAGGTCTAATGCCAATGACTGAAACTCAGAGAGAAAAGGGCGTTCCTAAAGACACAGAACAGAACGGAATGACACCCTATCCTCCACAGCACACACTTGTTAAGGCAGAGGGGCTGAAAAAGGAGGTGCCACTCATTCCCCCACGGAGGAGCTCTTTTCCTCCCTGAGTCACACCTGCAAAGCAGGAGCACCTCCCCCCCCGTGCTGTGGGTTGTGAGGTTTACCTAGGAAAAACTGCCTCACAGCAAGTGCTCCAGAGAAATCATTTCCCTTCACCGTCCTGAGTGACCCCGTGACCCCAGGGCAGTCCCAGGGGTCATTCTGCTTTCATTCCCTCAGAGATGAGTCAGGAGCTCCTTTCTGGCCCAGACTCAATTAGACTGGAACGGCCTCAGGCCACAGCTGCACTTCCTGTGCCAAGTTACCCCTTTTGTAACAAATTTTGAGGAAAACACACCAAAAAAGAGGAGAATTCAAAAGTAATTAAGTCTAAAAGTTGCCCCCACAAGGAGGGGCTCTGGAGCAGGGCCCAGAAAGCGGATGGTAGAGACACAGCCAAGCAGCAGTGGGAATAGGGGAGCCAGAGCCCCAGGGAACCGTGCCCTCAGCACGGGAACCCGCAAACAGACACGCTGAGTTCGTTTCCCAGCAGGGCAAAGTCGGTGTGACCTTCAAACAGCCCACAGGGCAGGGCTCTGCGCGTCCTCTGGGTCCTGATATGACTGAGCATCCGTCACATAACTGTGTGGTGAGCAATTTGGCCTCAGTCCTCTGCCACATTCTCAATTTCAGGGCATCCCTAATTTCTCTCTGCAGAGAGATTCGGAAGAGGCCCCAGGCGAGAAAGTGGTGGGACTTTGTTTTGTTTTTCCAACATGCACACCAGCATGCAACGGGGCCTTTCACCTTCTCTGGGAGCAAAGGTTGCAAAAGCATCCAAGTCAGGGAGGAAGGGACCCTCAAAGCTTCTGGGACCCAGTCCTCTGCCTTCTACCAGGTCAACTGAAAAAGCCACTGCAGGGAGAATCCTGGCTCTTCCAGGACTGATCAAGAAGCCCTTGGATGAAAGCCCTTCCCATTTCTCTGACACTTTGGAGTTTACAGGTCACTTTCTTGTCCCAGTTATTGCAGAAAATTTGACCTCACTCTACCAGATGAGAAAAATGGGATTCTGAAAGCCCAGATGAGATGACTGGGGCCACACAGCTGAGTCAGGACTAAAACCCACTACTTCCATCATAGATATCAATGAGCATTGGGGAAACTGAGGTCAGAGGAGGGAAAACAATTTGCCTAAAGTCACACAGGAGGTCACCCACAGGCCTGGGGGCAGAACCTGTGTCCCTCGTAGGTCAAAGCTCTTTTCATTCCACTGCCTTGCCTCTCTCCTTGGAGATCTCTCGGGACAGACACTCTATCTTTGGCACCATGGACATTTCCTTTTAGGAAAAGATGGCAAATAGTTTTCTTGTCAGGTGGATGGATTGGCGATGGCTGCGTGGAGCTCACTGTTACAAACTCACTGTTACAAGAACGATGGTTTGCGTGAGCTCAGCAGGAGACAGGACACTTGTTCATCAGCGTCTGTCACGAGTGCTACAGGCAGACTGGTCACTCTCCATTTCCTGTTTGTCTGGATTCTATTCTCACTCCCTTTTCTCCTATGCTGAGCAGCATTACTGTAGGCAGAATATGAAGGTGACAGAAACAGTCATATCTAGAACCCTGAGAATGAAAATAAGACAAATGGACAAAAAACTCATGAGAGCTGCCATCTTTACAAGAATTCGGATCTTTTTTGGAAAAGCCAAAGTTCACAGGTTAAGTGTGGACTCAGCTGGGACGTGGTGCGGCCAGCCCAGGAGTACAATGAATAGAGATGCCGTGTGGTGGGAAACAGCTCACCTGAAAACCAATACCTACCTTTACCTACCTGCCTATCGTTGTGATTTTCAATGTAGAGCTCATATTTGAAACCACTGCTTGCTGTCTTATGTGATAGGCTCTGAAGGGCAGTGTAACACGGGCTCTCATTGTAATTCCATTTTAACTACTCTGGGAGGTGAATGGCTGTCTCTTTGAGGTGCTCCCCAGTGCCTCCCACTAAGTGAATTTAACATATGCCTCTGTAGTAGGTTGAATTACTAGTCCCAGTTCTCTGCCCTGTCATTACTATTAGGACTACATATCCTTTTTGCCTTGTCACTTGTCATTCCCTCTGAGTAGAAGAAATAAAGTATATATCCAAGCCCATTAACACTGGACTCGGCCATAAGGCTTGTTTTAGCCAGTGGGACGTGGGTGGAAGTGACAAAGTGCCAGTTCTAACAACGGCCTTAAGAGGCATCACACGCTTCTGCTCACCTCTCCTGTACTCCTGCTATCTGCCACGTTAAAAGCTTCCCCCAAGCAGCTTCTGCCCCTTCAGTTCAGGTCCTAAAATGAAGACATGTGAGGCAGACCTGCACTGATCTTCATCCTAGAGCCAAGCCCTGCTGATCCAAGCTAAGCCCAACAGAGACACGTGAACTGACCAGCAAATCTGTGAGTAAGAAAAATACACGTTATCATAAGTCACCGATATGGGGGTGGGTAGGTGGGATTGTTATGCAGTATTACCAAGCAAAAAACATTGACTAATACGGACACAGAGACTATTATTTAGGTTATTCCATCCAAAACATAATCTCTAAAGTCAATCAATATTTTCATATCATGTAATAACAGGCAAATGGACAAATATTTTTATTTATATAGATTGTAAACTGACACCACGGCATCCAGTTTGTACATTAGTCCCTTATGAACTTGGATAAGATACGTCTACTCCCAAGGCTAATCACTACTCAGGGATTCAGGGGTTCAATCCAGGGCCAAAAAGCAGAGATAAGAAGAAAGTATTAACATACAGAGAACAAAAAAATATACTGCAGAAGTCCACTCTGTAAGGTCGGATCTTAACAAACGGCACCGCGAAACAGAGGAAAGCTTCAAGTGAGCTTTATTAGGGAGCGCTCCCGGGCGAGGTTCACTGGTCCGAGAGAAAGGGGCCAGAGAAGTCGCACCCGGGCGAGGGTTGGGCAAGATTTTATAGGGGAAGAAGGGAAAGGGGTGTGGTGAATCTGGGAGGGCGCAGGGTATTCCTTATTTGGTGGTCTTTTCGGGTATCCTGGGGGACCGTTGGTCCCGCCCCTCGAAAGGTGGGAAGGCTGGGCTGGGTTCAAAGTCCCAGGTCAGTTCCTGGAACTGGGTGGTCCGGAATGTCTCCAGGGCAGTTTCTGGAACTGGGTGGTCCGGAGGGTTTCGGTCTGATGCAACCTGTGAATCTGATTGTGTTCCCCTGCCTCGGGCCAGTTGGCCTTTCACACTCGTTGCCAAGATGTCATAAACAATGAAGAGTTTGGGGAATTTTGTTTCCTTACTACCACCTCACGTCCCTGGGAGTATTTAAGAACAGAAGTTCTCAGATATCAAGCATAGGTCACGTTGATAAAAGAGGTGAGGAAGAGTTCAAGCTTCTTCTTCAACAGCAGAGCCCTTTGTTTGAACACAATCTTACAGGTATCCTCAATTTATGAAATTGTTAAGACTGGATGTGCTCTTTTTAAAGCCTATGCAAGACGTCAGGGCCCTTTCTGTTCAGCTTTTCCTTAACCCTCCGGGGTGGTCTTTACATGGCCATCAGTTTTGGCAGGGGGGAAAACTGAGGTCAGAGAAGGGAAAATGACTACAGACTCCACTGAGAAAGCCATGGGACTTTAAGGTCTCTGAAGACTCACTCCGAACTCCAGAACCCTGGATGCCTTCCAGGCCAATAGTCTGGAGGTGGTTCTTTTCATCCTATTTGGAACAACACAAAATCTAAAGAAGCAGCTATGAATCTTGATACCAGAGGCACACCCAATCCTGGCCACTGTCAGCAAGGGAGATGGGGACTGTTGCTTCTCTCTAAAGAATTAAGACTCCAGATGCAAGGTTTTGACTCAAGGAATCAGCAGATGAATCTCAAGATCACCTCCTGTATTAGAAGCCATCATTCTGCACACAGGCATCATTGTCCACATGAATCAAAGTGGCAGGAACAGAAGCCCTTGTAAGATCTATCTGACGTCTGATAGAGGGAGATTTGAGACATTCCCGGGAGCCCTTCCATCCCACAGCTGTCAGTGCCTCGTGCTGATGCTTTCAATCTCATGCCTATCCTGAATTCATAATGAAGTGAAATCACAAACCATGCACCAGCAAAAAGAAGGCATCTTTTCTATATTTCAGTACAAGCCATGGAGGAGAGGGATAAAAAGGACTGAGACAGAATGAGACAGGCCCTGGCTCTAGTTAACAAACTTCTGGGGTTTAAGCTGAGTATGCTCGAGTAATAAGGAAATGAAATAGCTATTTCTCCACTTTCCTCGGGGGCAACATTATATGACATTGCTTGCTCTCTTCTGAAAGCAGATATAGAAATATGTTTTGAATTAGTGCATCTCGGAACTGGCAAGTCACTATTTAAAGGGACACAAGCTGTGTAGGATGGAAGAACGAGATCTCGTGCAACGTACAGGGAACCAGCATCAGGATCCAGTATTCTTGGTGGCCCTCTGAGACTCACACAGGCAAGTCTCTTTCCTCTTCCAGGCCACAGGATTCCCGGGAATTTAAAGGTGGGGGAAGGATCAAAAAGAGGATCAGAAAGACCTGTCTCAGGCCTGCAGAATTCAATCCCTTGGAAGGTGGCCTACTTTGGTGCTCCTGACCTTGACTCTGAAAAGCCTGCAGGATCTTCAGTTGCCAAGGAATTGGATCTAATTTTCCTTTCATTTAAGCTGAGAAAACAAACAAAGCATTTACTTTGTGTTGAAGATTCAGGAAAACTGCCAGGATCACTTTCATTTCTACAACAGAAGGAAAATGAAGAGAATTGTTCATCCTAACACCATCAGAACCAATTGAGTTTTTTTTCCCCCATCTTTGAGGGAAAACTTGATTAGACTTACCAGTAAATCTCTTGCATCAACAATTATGAAATTTAGAATCATTGTTAATGTTCACATGAATAATGTTTAATTTTCATACTAGCCATCATTTTATGATATAAACATTTAAGCATTATTTTGAAAGCATTTGAAACAACAAATGAAAAAGGATCTTCAATATATATAACAGAAAACTAAGTTACCAAATTTATTAGCACTAGAGAATTTTCATCTTCTTAAAAAAATACTATTTCCAGGGCTTCCCTGGTGGTGCAGTGGTTGAGAATCTGCCTGCTAATGCAGGGGACACGGGTTCGAGCCCTGGTCTGGGAGGACCCCACATGCCGCGGAGCAACTGGGCCCGTGAGGCACAACTACTGAGCCTGCGCGTCTGGAGCCTGTGCTCTGCAACAAGAGAGGCTGCGAAAGTGGGAGGCCCGCGCACTGCGATGAAGAGTGGCCCCCGCTCGCCGCAACTAGAGAAAGCCCTCGCACAGAAACGAAGACCCAACACAGACAAAATTAAAATAAATTAATTAATAAACTCCTACCCCCAACATCTAAAAAATAGTAATAATAAGATTATTTCCAGGAGCTCAAACAACCATAAAGACTGGGAGAAAAATGTATTCTTCAAAACTTATTTTTTCTTTTTAGCCTTTTCTCTTGCTGACAAGTACTATAGTGCTCAGAAGTTGCCTAAGGGAAGCTTGTATATATGGTGTTTCTTCCTGACTTGACAGAGGCAGGACTGAAACTTAGGCCCCTTGCTTCCCAGTTCAGTTCTCAGGCCACGACACAACAGTCTTCATGTTATGAATTAGTTCTCTCTGAAAAGGCTTCTCGTCTCCAAAATAGACTCTTCCCAACCACTAGGTAAAGCTTGCGAAGCCTTTCATAATGACTCACTCAGAAGCAAAGATTCCCCAGCACAGAAGCAAGTCACAATATAAATACCCCATAGCCTGGGTCTGTGCCAAAGCTGCAGACCCCATGTGCCATGGGCACCCCCGAGCCCAAAGCTGCTCACCCCAGAGAGCATTGGAGGCTTACGAAACCACCCTCTAGCGCCTCTTTTCCCTTGTATTGGACACAGTGACTAGAACTTCCTACCCTTGCCTGCCTTTTTTCTCTCTCTCTTTCCATCTATCCCTCCATCCATTCAGTCATCCATCTGTAGTAGACTGGCTCCATTAAGGCCCCAGTTCTCATCCCGCCCTGTGCCAATGCCTTTGCCATGCCACAGTTAAGTGGCCTCCCACTCTTATCTCTGGGTCCAGCCATGGCACTTGCTCTGGCCAATGGGGGTGTTAGCAGATATGACACAAGCAGAGGCAAGAAAAATTACCTGCATGTTTCTACTCATCATTTGTGGCCTCTTCCACTGGCATAGGCTAGCTTGGTAGGATATAACAGGCATGTGAAGCAGAGTCAAGTCACCCCAGTTGCCCAAGCCATGGCCACACTAGATCATCCAGTAGCCAGCCAATCTCCCAGACGCGTGGTCAGGCCCAGCCAAGTTCAGCAGAGCTGCCTAGCTGACCAGCCCAGACACATGAGCGATAAATAGGCATTGTCATAAGCCACCGAGGTTTTGTGGTTATTTGTTACTCAGCATTATTTTGGCAATAAATTACTGTCATAAGATCCAACAACATTTACCAGTGTCTTCTATATCCTATGCTGAGTTCTGAGCCACAAGGAAAATTTAGTCATGGTCCTACCTCCTAGGGATCCCAATCTGCTGAAAGAGGCACACGAACATCTTTTTCTTTATCTATGAGGATCTTACCTCACCATCCCCCCGCAGAACTCCCAAGACCTAATTTCTATCTTCTTAACAACAAGAAAACTTAACTGGAGGCAGAACGAGGTAGTGGAGTATCAGTAAAGATAAGATCCAGAAGCAAATGAAATTTTTAAAAAAATAATTCAATCACATAAAAAGGCCAGGGATGGGCATTTCAGGGCTGCTATCACGTTCTGTGAAGTCAGGCACCCAGGATTCTGCTATCTGGATGTTCCCCCATCCTCAACACCTGGCTTCCACCTCATAATCCAAGACAGCTGCTCAAGCTCCAGCCTTCACTTCCATATTACAACCAGTAAGATGGAGGAAGGACCAAGTAATATTTCCAGAAGACGCAGAAGATACTACCACTTATTTGTCATTGGCCAGAACTTAGTCTCTTGACTACCTCTACTGCAAAGAAGACTGGAAAATAAATCGTTTTCCAGACAGTTATATGCTCAGCCACAAATTGGAGGTTCTATTAATAAGGGAGAAGTAGAAGATGGAAATTGGGAAACAACTAGTAGTTTCTGCTGCAAGTCCAAACAGGTTTTGGATCAAACAGACCTAGATCCATATCATAGCTCAACCAGGACCTCAACTTACAAACTTGGGAAAATTCTTTCCTTCTTCAGGCCTCAGTGTTCCTACCTATACAATGGGGGCAAAGGAGAGAGTTGGTCTGCATGGCCTCTTAATCTCCTTCTGGCTCTTCCCTTTCCAGAATCACAGAATGAAGATTCTGAGTGGGTTAGCCTTCCATCAGAGATATACCTATTTATGAACCCAGGTGACATCTCCTCTTTAGTCTGAAAGCATTTAGTGAATAAAAGGAAAAATGCCAAATATAAACCTGCATTGGATAAAGAGAGAGATCTACCTGAGCTCTCTCATTGCTACTTTTTGAGTTGCATAGAAGTGGCTGTCTCGGGAGCCCAGGAGGTCCTAAGGCTGATCTTAGCTATAACCCTAGTAGTGGTCAGAGAACAAAGATCAATTTACACCGCTCAACGCCCGCTCCTGACCCAGTGCAAGGAAGCTATGCGATCCAAAAAGATCTGTGAAGGGAGCAGTCAGATATTCAAAATCCAGCCAGGCGACATTTATGTGACCCTGTTTGGAGCGGGAATAGAGAACAAACACATTTTAATTTACCACCATCAAATTATATAGCCCATATGTGCACTTTATAAAGAGGAAATAAAGCTTTGCTCAGAGTCTAATTAAATTCTTCTACAAGTCTTATAAAGCCTTACAATTCTGTGATGAAAGAAACTACTTACTCCCTTCTAGGTTAGGATAATATTACGAGGTTTTCAAATCTTAGAGTAAAAGTCTCTTCCATCTGATAGACACAAGAATCTCTTCTTCCAAAATAAGCCTAGGTCTATGGCTTTGTCTTTATCTACTTTGAAATCATTGTCATTGGATTTGCAGTCAAAATTGTTCTACTTTTATAAATCAGACTCATTTGGTTTACAACTCAGAAATCCTCTTCCTTTAAAATTTAAATATCTCTCTCTTTGGAAGAGAAAATTTCAAAATGGCACCAAAGCCCAGGGCCAGGCGGAACACTCCATCTGCCATGAAATTCATGGCTGCCTGAATTTTGTATGAAATGTATGAATAACAAGAAAACAGCAACATTAGGTATTGAGTGTTTCCTCTGTACCTATTACTTTGAGTTCAATGTCTCAACAAATCCTTAAAAATTCCTGAGCGTTAGGTGTTCTGACCCCATTTAGAGGCATGAACGCTAAAGCTCAGAGAAACCACATAACATGTACAAGGTCATATTTCATCCTAGGTAGTTTCTCCCAAACAAAGCCCTTAGTACACTGCCTGGCACAGAGTTTCCACTCATGTTACTATTGTGCTAACTCCCCATAAAATGACTCTTGCCTATATTTAGGCAAGGTGGCCCCAGGGATCCTCTAACCCACAGCATCTAGCTGACTTCCATGGGAGAAGCCCGTAAGTTCTCCTGTAGAACTCCGGCATCCCTGCCAAAGTCAAAGGATTTGTGTTATTGTACTAGTTTTTGAGTATGTTGGATTTCACTTTTTAGGGCTTTTTAAAACAATCTTAAGAAATAATCTCTTCCGTATGCCTGGGGAGTTGGCAAATTGTCTTGAAATCAGTTATAAGGCTAAGTGGAGAATCACCATGAAAAGGGTGGGACTCCAAATTGGTAGTTTCCAATCTTTCTTTACAAAGAGCAACCTCTAATTTATCCAGTTGAAGAGATGACTGATGGAGTTCAGGTGGCTGGATGTTAGAAATGGAAGACTTTCTGTACGTTGCACATGGATGTATTATCAATTCTAATGGTGCATCTTTGCCCATCAGTAGACCAGAGAAAATATTGGAAGAACGTATGTGGATACACCAGTAGATAAATCCAAATCCACTGATTTGTAAACCATGAATCTCTCTTTCTCAACTCATTTGTTAAATGTTTTTCTCTGTAAGACTTTGTCCTTTGTCTTGTAACATACTTCTTCTCTATCCCCCTATAGCTTGACACTGTGTGAGTATGTTTTCCTATATCCCCTCTGTTTACTTCTTTCAAGCATCGAGGCAACAATAAATATAGATTCTTACTCAAATCCAATTAAAGTATATTTATGTACCCTCCTCCACATGTATATGGCACTCTGCTGGGATCTGTAATATAAAGAGACATAATAAACAATATTGCTGTTCAAAGGTCAGGAAAAAAAGGTGAGGTATCAAGCTTCCCCCTTTATCGTTCAGTCAAGTTACACTATACCCCTCTGGGTCAGGTAATATGATGGTGCCTTGTGAGCACAAAAGCTTACAAAGTGAGCACAGAGAGGTGGGTGGCTATATAAAGACAGCCTGGTGAGACACTGGAGAAGGCACAGATGTTCTTCCAAAATACACACATGGTGCAGTTCAACAAGCAATTTCATAGATGCCCATTCTTCTTGCCCTGGGAGAGGTGGGAATTATGGGTCCCATTTCAGAGATAAGCAAATGGGACTCAAAGAAGGGAAGTGATTTGCCGTGAATGGGAAAGGCAGAAGTCTGAATCCACATAGGGTAAGTAATTTTTTAGACCATGGACCTAGCAGATGACTTGGTGTAAGGGGAAAACATCCTTGAATGAATAGGGAAAGACCACAGTTTAATTCTGGATTACATGCTACCCTACACTGCCCATGGCTCTTTCTTTTCTTTCCACTGTTTCAAAAGAGGAGGGAGAAAAAACAAAATTCAGCACCAAGAGGGAGTTCTTGAGAAATAGCCTACACTGTAGCATTGTCCTGTGGGCTGTGCTCAGGTGAGAGGGACTTGTAAAGGAACATGCCTTGCCTCTTTGGAAGCCAAGCCATTTTAGTTGCTGCCCAAGAAGTCCCAGAATGAAGCCCTCTGGTTCTGCTCCACAGCAAATAGTGTCACTGTGAAGTTTCACTGTAATAAAGAGATGATTCAGTAATTACTCAGAGAAGCCATAGCATTTCAGAGATGTTCTCCTGGACCACAGCATGTACAGTGATGCGAGCTTCGTCTTCCTGCCGCAAGCCTTTGCATTTAGTGTCAGATCTGAGTAATAAGTGACATATTAAATGACTGGTGGCAATGTTTACCCTTCCTTCCTCCCCACCGCCATCACACTCAAAAGTCAGCCAACATGACAAGATTTCAATACCAAAACCTTCACCGAGAACAGTGAAACTTTGATTCTCTCCGTTTTCCCACAAGTCTCAAATAGATACTGGAAAGTTTTTTTCTTTGTCTCCAGTGTAATCGAAAAATATGTTTTTATTTAGAAGCAATCCAAAAGTCAAGCCTATTTTTAGAATGTGAGATTACAGAGTATTTTTCCAAAAGGTTCTTAAGTATCAATTATGTAAGAGCCACAAAAGGGTTTTATTTGCTACCATCACCCTGGGGCTTTGAAGGGAGTCTGGGGGTTAAGATTCCTGGAAATTGAGAAGCCTACATTTTTTGAAAGAATAAACCCAATTTTCAGCTCAAAAAGTACGGGCAAGAGATGAGTTTACAACTAAAATGATGCCCTGGGACTTCCCTAGTGGCGCAGTAGTTAAGAATCTGCCTGGCAATGCAGGGGACACAGGTTCGAGCCCTGGTCCAGGAAGATCCCACATGCCACGGAGCAACTAAGCCCGTGCGCCACAACTACTGAGCCTGCGCTCTCAAGCCCGCGAGCCACAACTACTGAGCCCAAGCGCCGGAACTACTGAATCCCGCACGCCTAGAGCCTGTGGTCCGCAACAAGAGAAGCCACCTCAATGAGAAGCCCACGCACCACAACTAAGAGTGGCCCCCGCTCGCCGCAACTAGAGAAAGCCTGCGCGCAGCAACGAAGACCCAACACAGCCAATAATAAATAAATAAATAAATAAAATGATGCCCTTCCACAAGCTGCTTAGAAGAGAAACATAAATCTCTCTTAATATTTATTATATAGGTCATAGACATGATGTTGTATATCAAATCAGTATTTCCTAAACTGCATTTATTCACATAACATTGTTGGATCTGCCTAGTATCTCTACTATTATTCCCTTAATATTTTTCTTTAAACCATCTCATTATTTTACACTAAAACAAATGTACCACAAATGGAAAAGGTCAACATAAAAAAACAGAATGAAAACAAAATAATGTGCTGAAATCCTGGTATGATGCTGTCACCTGCAAAGACTCTGAGCCTGCAGGCTATTTTTTTTTGTTGTTATAAAGGGAGATTGTCAACTTTCTGGAGGCATTACAGAGTGGGTAACACCTAGCAGAGACTTCTCTCTCCCCTTATGTAATTGAAGACTCAAAAGGGAGTTGCTCTCTCATGATACGATTCAATGCTATATAGTGTCATGTCCATGTTTGACCTTAAATCATTGCACTTCCCACTGGGGGACTGCGTCCCACACTTTGGGAAAATATGAATGCCTGTGCCTAGCAAACGTCCCAAGGCCTCTAACTGTCTGTGAGTTGAATGGGGGTTGGCTGATCTAAGCTGGACTTAGCTTGACTGCTTGCCTGGAGTGACTCTGATCTATGTCTCTCATTCTTCTTCTGGGACTAATGGGCTAATGGGGACATAGTCTGTCAGGGCAGAGGCGGAAGAGCAAGAGCCGAAGTGGCAACACGCTAGGAATTCTAATCTCAAAACTCTAATACTGTCCCTTTTGCCCACAAACCATTGACCAAAGCAAGTCACTTAGTCAAATCCAAAATCAAACACAGGGAAATACACTCTGCTTATGATGATGCCATGGAGAACGTATGACCATTGGCAGGGGTAAAGAATTGGGGCCAACAGTGCCATCTACCACACTCATCTGACCTTTCTGGAAACCTTCATTTGACTCTCTCTTACAATGTCAAATGCAACATTCTCAGAAGTAAATTTTAGTTCTTACATTTATGGTCAACTGATTCTTGACAACAGTGCCAAGACCAAGACAATTCAATGCGGAAAGAAAAGTCTTTTAAACAAATGGTGCTGGGACCACTAGACATCCACATGCAAAACAATGAAGTTGGGACTCCTACTTTAATACTAACTCAAAATGGACCAAAGACCTACATGTAAGAGTTAAAACTATAAAATCTTATAAGAAAATATGGTAGCAAATCTTCATGACCTTGGGTTAGGTGGTTGATTTGTTAGATATGACATCAAAAACACAAGCAACAAAAGAAAAAATGGTTAAGTGAACTTCATCAAAATTAAAAACTTTTGTGCTTCAAAGGACACCAGCAAGAACGTGAAAAGACACATTGAGAATGCAAGAAAAACAGAATGTGAGAAATATCTGCAAACCGTATATCTGATAACAGTCTAATATCCAGAATATATAAAGAACTCTTAAAATTCAACCATAAAAAGACAGTCCAATTTTTAAATGGGCAAAGGAGCTTAACAGACATTTCTCCAATCAAGGTATACAAATGGCCAATAAATACATGAAAAGATGCTCAATATCATTAGTCATTAGGAAAATACAGATCTAAACCACAATGAGATACTATTCGCACTCACTAAGATGGTTAAAGTAAAAAAGACAGACAATAACAAGTGTTGTTGAGGATATAAAGCAAATGAAACCCTCATACATTGCTGAGGGTAGTGCCACCTTGGAAACAGTCTGGCAATTTCTGAAAAGTTAAAATTGAGTTACTATCTGACTCAGCAAATTCATTTCCAGGTATATATACCCAAGATAAAAGAAAACACATGTCCGTAAGAAAACTTGCACACAAATATTCATAGCAGTATTTTTTGAGCCAAGAAGTGAAGAGAACCTAAATGTCCATCAATAGATGAACAAAATGTGGTATATCCATACAAGGGAATATTATTTGGCAACACAAAGGAATGAAGAACTGATATATGGTGCAACCTGGAGGTACCTTGAAAAAGTAAATCATATTGTATGATTTAATTTATATGAAACGTCCAGAAGAGGCAAATCCATAGAGACAGAAAGCAGATTAGTGGTTGCCAGGGGCTGCAAGGAAGGGGGAATGGAGAGTGACTGCTAATGGACATGGAGTTTCCTTTTGGGGTGATGCAAATATTCAGGAATTAAACAGTGTTGCACAATTCTATGAATATACTAAAAACTACTGACTTGTACACCTTAGAAGTATAAATTTTATGGCATATGAATTATATTTCAATAAGCTATCATTTTAAAAACTGAATTTTCAAAACAATCCAGTTAGAAAGTGGGCAAAAGACATGAAGAGACGTTTCACCAAAGAGGATGTATGAGTGACTAATAAGCATGTAAAAAGATGTTCAGAGCTTCCCTGGTGGCGCAGTGGTTGAGAATCTGCCTGCCGATGCAGGGTACGCGGGTTCGTGCCCTGGTCTGGGAGGATCCCACATGCCGCGGAGCAACTAGGCCCGTGAGCCACAACTACTGAGCCTGCGTGTCTGGAGCTGTGCTCCGCAACAAGAGAGGCCGCGACAGTGAGAGGCCCGCGCACCGCAATGAAGAGTGGCCCCCGCTCACCGCAACTAGAGAAAGCCCTCGCACTGAAACGAAGACCCAACACAGCAAAAATAAATTAATAAACTCCTACCCCCAACATCTTCTTAAAAAAAAAAAGATGTTCAACACTAGTAGCTATTAGGGAAATGCACATTAAAATCACAATGAGATACCAAGACACACCTATTAGAATGACTAAAATAAAAAACAGTGAAAAAAACACTGGAGAAGAGGAGCGTTGCTGGTGGAAATCTAAAACGGCACACTCCCTCTGGAAAATAACCTGGTCAACAGCAGAGCCCATTCACAATTCCCGAGAAATAAAAATAGAATCTGGGTAATAAAATAAAGTCTAACCTTTTTTTCTTTTTCTTTGTGTCCCGTCTAGCTTCACTTTCTCACAGGATACCATGGGCAGAGAACTCCACCCGGCACTTCAGACCAGAGTTCCTAGTGCGAAAGGGCTTCGCCCGACACCGCACCTCGGGGCCGTGCAGAAGCGCGGCACGACACTTCAATTCAAAATGGCTGCAGCAGGCCGCGTGCAGAAACGCTGCACCCGGCACTGTGATCTGGAGCGTGAGTAGCGTAACTGCGCGAGACCCAGGAGAACTCCGGCCCCGCCCCCCGCTGAAGAGACACCCCCCCGCCCCTACAAGCCAGCCCCGCTCTGATGACCTGGGGAGCGGGAGCGGGCGGAGCGAAGACTTTAGAGCGGGAGCTGGCACCTCTGCATTCTTTGATCAAAGAATAAAACTGGGGCTTCCCTGGTGGCGCAGTGGTTGGGAGTCCGCCGGCCGATGCTGGGGACGCGGGTTCGTGCCCCGGTCCGGGAGGATCCCCCGTGCCGCGGAGCGGCTGGGCCCGTGAGCCGTGGCCGCTGAGCCTGCGCGTCTGGAGCCTGTGCTCCACAGCGGGAGAGGCCGCAGCGGTGAGAGGCCCGCCTACCGCAAAAAAAAAAAAAAAGAATAAAACTTTCCTTTGCTTCTGAACCCAGGTCAGCCTAGTTATATTGGTGCGAGCGACACTAAGCAGGAAGACCCCTGTTGGGGACCAACTTGGAAGGGCTGGTAACAATTCGGCATTTTCTTTTAGAACTAAAAATGGATTTACCATACAATCTAGAAATTGTACTCTTGGGCATTTACCCCGCAGAAGTGAAAACTTATCTTCACCCAGAAACTAGTACATGAATGTTCAGAGTAGCTTTATTTATTTTTCCATAAATTTATTTATTTTATCTTTGGCTGCGTTGGGTCTTTGTTGCTGCGCACTGGCTTTTCTCTAGCTGCAGCGAGCGAGGGCTACTCTTCGTTGGGGTGCACGGGCTTCTCATTGCGGTGGCTTCTCTTGTTGTGGAGCACGGGCTCTAGGTGCGCGGGGTTCAGTAGCTGTGCCTCGCGGGCTCTAGAGCACAGGTTCAGTAGTTGTGGCGCACGGGCTTAGCTGCTCCGTGGCATGTGGGATCTTCCCGGACCAGGGCTCGAACCTGTGTCCCCTGCATTGGCAGGCGGATTCTTAGCTATTGTGCCACCAGGGAAACCCCGAGAGTAGCTTTCTTTGTAATGGCCAAAAACTAGAAACCATTCAAATATCTTTCACTGGATGACTGGTTAAACAAACTGTGGTACATGCATACTGTGGATTATGAGTCAGCAATGAAAAGGAATAAACTATTAATACATGCTAGAACTTGGATTACTCTCAAGGAAATTATGCTGAGTGAAAAAAAAACTCAAAAAGAGGGGCTTCAGAGTGGCCCCACATGCCTCGGAGTGGCTGGGCCCATGAGCCATGGCCGCTGAGCCTGCGCGTCCGGAGCCTGTGCTCCGCAACGGGAGAGGCCACAACAGTGAGAGGCCCGCATGCCTCAAAAAAAAAAGAAGAAGAAAAAACTCAAAAAGATACATTTTTTTGAGTTTTTTGAAAAAAAAACTCAAAAAGGTACAAAAAGATACATGTTTCCATTTGTGAACATTCATGAAATGACATAATTGTAGAAATGGGAAACAGATTAGTGGTTTCCAGGAGTTAGAGATGGTGGGGAAAGGGGGTGGTGTGGCTATAAAGAAGTAGCACATAAGGAACTTTGTGGTGATGGTAGTTAAGTGTTTTGGTTGTGGTGGCAGTTACATGAAGCCACATGTGATAAAACTGCGTGCAGCTACACACATACACACATATGAGTACGTACGAAACTGGTGAATGGTCGAATGAGCTTAGTGGATTGCACCAATGTTAATTTTCCGGTTGTGATATCATTAGTGATACAAGACGCTAACACTGGGGGAGACTGGGTAAAGGATTCATAGAAACTCTCTGCACTTGAAGTTGAGACACAGATGTAGAGAACAAACATATGGACACCAAGGGGGGAAAGCTGCGGGTGTGTGTGTGTGTGTGATGAATTGGGCGATTGGGATTGACATGTATACACTGATGTGTATAAAACTGATGACTAGTAAGAACCTGCTGTATAAAAATATAAAATAAAATTTAAAAATTAAAAAGAAACTGCAAGTTTCTTTGCAACTTCCTGTGAATTTGTAATTATTTCAAAATAAAGTTGTTTTAAAAAACAAAATACCTAAATTTATCCTTATCCAAAATGTACTCTTCCTGAATTCTCTAATTTCACATCCACAGGTGTGAAAGCATCAGCCCAGACTCACCCTTCACTCTCAGTATCAAATAATAATAGTAACAGGCCACATTTATTGAATGCTTCCCTACCAGGTACTACAGTCAGCCCTCCACATCCGAGGGCTTCACATCCACAGATTCGACCAACCACAACAGAAAATACTCGGAGAAAAAAAAAAAAATTCCAGAAAGTTCTAAAAAGCAAAATTTGAATTTGCACCTCTCCAGCAACTATTTACATGGCATTTACATTGTATTAGGTATTATAAGTAATCTAGAGATGATTTAAAGTATACAGGAGGATGTGCTTAGGTTTCATGCAAATACTACACCATTTTATATAAGCGACTTGAGCATCCTCAGATTTGGTATCCTTGGGGGTCCAATTCCCCCCGCAGATACTGAGGGACAACTATACACTTATGATATTCCATGGCTGGTCTAATGTATTCCTCACATCAACGCTATTATAATTCCCATTTTAAAGGTAAGGAGGGCTTCCCTGGTGGCACAGTGGTTGAGAGTCCGCCTGCCAATGCAGGGGACACGGGTTCGTGCCCCGGTCTGGGAGGATCCCACATGCCGCGGAGTGGCTGGGCCCGTGAGCCATGGCCGCTGAGCCTGCGCGTCCGGAGCCTGTGCTCTGCAACGGGAGAGGCCACGACAGTGAGAGGCCCGCATACCACAAAAAAAAAAAAAAAAAAAGGTAAGGAAACTGAGGATTAGAGGGGTAAATGACCTTGGCCAACGTCATACAGCAAGTTACAACAGCAGGTTTCTCATGCAGGCAGCCCAACTCCAGAGCCCATACCCTCTGGAATCACCAGATTCAAAATCCACCCACTTATCTTAGGCCAGTGCCTTAATTCATTATTCTCTACCTGGACCAGGGATTAGTGCAGGAACCTGCTAACTAGACTCCTACCCCAGATCTAAGCTTGAATGGTAAACCACCCCAAACAGAAGACAATCTCCCAATTTCCCCACGCAAAGATTTCTTTTTAAGTATTTTGGCCAACCTGAATATATAAATGTTTTGTGCTATAGGTGAAATAACCAAACATCTATTTACAAGGATTCAATACAGGATGTGTGTATACAATGGCATATTATATATTATAAAATATATTAATTTAGAAATACCGCTATCCTCATTCTCCCATCTTCTGAAACAATTTCATTCAAATGCTTCTCACGTACCTCTAACATCAGTATCTTTACAATTTTCATCTAACACAGGTTTCCAGAGTATATTTTCATTTCTAAGTTATTTGAAAAATAGTCCTATTGAATCCATATATAATACTGTCCCTGAAAAGCTAAAAAAATACATTTATACAGCATCAAGAAAAGTTAGGTTTTTAAAATTTGTTCTGTAGGTCAGTAGTTTTCAATGCCGGCTGCAAGTTAAAAATCATACTGTATTATAAACTTCAAAGTTGCTAAGAGGCTACATCTTAATTGTTCTCAACACAAAAAAGAAATAATTATGTGATGCAATAAAGGTGTTACCTAACACTACTATTGCATAGTAATCATACTGCAATATATAAATGTATCATACCAACACACTGTACATCTCAAACTTATACAACGTTATATGTCAATTATATCTCAATTTTTTAAAAGTGTGATGGGGGAAAATCATCTGGGGAGCTTTCCAAAATTACCAATGCCCAGAAATAGTGATTTTACTGGCCTATAGAGTGGGCACTGAGCTTTTTTTTTGTGGTACGCGGGCCTCACACAGTGTGGCCTCTCCCGTTGCGGAGCACAGGCTCCGGACTCGCAGGCTCAGCGGCCATGGCTCACGGGCCCATCTGCTCCGCGGCACGTGGGATCTTCCCGGACCGGGACACGAACCTGTGTCCCCTGCATCGGCAGGCGGACTCTCAACCACTGCGCCACCAGGGAAGCCCTGAGCGTGGCATTTTTAAATGTTCCTCCCTAAGGGCAGCCTTTGCAGAGAATCACTGCTTAAGCGTGTAATTAGCCATCTCCACAATGTAACTTAGTAGTTCTCAGTCTTGATTACGTATAAGAATCACCTGGAAAGCTTTGTAAAACTACTGATGCCCAGGCTTCACCCACTGCTATCCCCAAGGATTCTAGTTTATCTGGAGTGAGGCCTGAGGGTATTCCTATGTTTTAAAAAACATCTCAGATGAATCTCACTTGCAGCCAGAATTGAGAACCTTCAATATTACCACTTAGGAGTACTTCTTTACAACTGGGGTTTAAAAGACTGTTTTAACCACTGTCAAGTACTTAGTACGGCTTAGGTCACATAGACCAATTGCTCTGTAACCATGGTAACAGATAATCACCAGAACTTGTTTAAACACATTTCATCTGTTAATAAACTTTAATCTTGATGACCATTCTCCTGAAAGTAACCACCTGAACCCCAATCCACCCCTCCAACAGAACATCCAAAACTGTGCTGAAGTTTTGCTGGCTTCTGTTCCTTTTGTATCAGGTGACCTCTAGAAGCATCCAAAGATAGCACTGACTGAGAACATTTTAACCTAATTTGGCTTCCCCAAATAGAAATTGGTTGTCCTAAATAAAGGAACTGAGAGTTCCCCAAAGGTGGGAGATTTTGTCAGGACTCAATTTTCCAGAAAGATAGCTTGGGAAGAGAATGCCACTTTATATTTGCACATATCATTAATAACAACCATTTCTTGAATGTTTACTATACCTAGGCACCGTGTTAAATGTTTACCTGACCTCATTTAATCCTAAAAATATCATTTAAAATTAAATAATTATTATTCCCACTTTTTAAAAATAACTTTATTTATTTATTTTTAACTTTGGTTGCGTTGGGTCTTCGTTGCTGCATGCAGGCTTTCTCTAGTTGCAGAGAGTGGGGGCTCCTCTTGTTGCGGAGCACAGGCTCTAGGCACGCGCGGGCTTTAGTTGTGGCATGTGGGCTCAGTAGCTGTGAGCTCGTGGGCTCGTGGGCTTCAGAGCGCAGGCTCCATAGCTGTGGCACCTGGGCTTAGCTGCTCCGCAGCATGTGGGATCTTCCCGGACCAGGGCTTGAACCCGTGTCCCCTGCATTGGCAGGCAGATTCTTAACCACTGTGCCACCAGGGAAGTCCCATTATTCCCACTTTAAAGAGGAAGAAACCAAGACATGACGTCTATTTGCCTAAGGTTACCACCCTGCTGGCTATGGACACAGAATGTGGACCAAGGTCTTCTGCATCCAGTGCTATACCGCCCCCTTCTGGCCCAGCCATCCTCAAGATGCTTTCACCAGAGGCACCAGGACTCCCATTCCAGTGCCCCAAAGGACAGCATGGCATTGTGGACAGAGGGAAGGACCACTAGAGAGAGGATCAGCAGACATCCTCCCTCCTCCCTGCATTTACAGTCAGTCCAAACCCCTCTACCCCCAACATTCCGTGGTTCCCAGGCCCTGTGACATCAGAGGTAGTTCCCTCTCTGCTCTGCCAGCCGCAGGTGAGTGAGGCTCAAAAGTTAGACCTGAGAGCAGGAGGGATATTGTTTCATACTTAAAGGGACAATGTCTCCATCACTCCTGGGCACCTTTTCACGTTGCTCCAGGAAGCAGACACCATCCCTCTTACCATGACCCCACTGTTTCTCTCTCTGGGTCCCAGTCTCCCCACCTGTGCTGAATGACCCCTAAGGGCTCCTCCAGCTCCAGAAGTCTTCCTGTTTGACCTCATTGATCTTTCCTGCTCTGGTCGAAGTTCTGTGGGGTCACTGAAGACCTGAAGTTCACAGCCCACTGGGGGTAACCCAAGGGCCCTTTTCTTTGGCTCCTGCTTCCACCTAGAGGAGGGCGCTGGTAGTGCAAGAAACACCACACCCACCCTGCCCTAAGCAAAATCAACTCCACATTTTCATCAGCATCAACATTTACATTTATTGAGCCTTTACAACGTGCCAGACAGCTGTGCTAAGCACTTTCCATCATTATTTATGTGAGGATTATTTAATCCTCACCACCACATTCTAGGGTAGATACTATTATCATTCCCATTTTACAGATAAGAAAACAGAAGTTCAGGAAAGTTAAATTCTTTTAAATTTCATAGCTAACAAGTTGTAAATCCTTAGGAATTATACCCCAAAGAACGTGCTTGTAATTGCTACAGTGTTAAGATCCTTTCCATTTCTGAAGGGGCTCAAAAGTTCAAAACTCTTGGCTACCAACGCTTAGAGGAGAAAGTGGTTCTACTCCCCTCTGTTTCTCGGGAAATTGCTGGGGAGTAAAGATATGAAAAGCATCAGCGCTAGATTCAGATAAACTTATATTTGAAAATATCTGCTGAGCTGCTACTACAGAATGATCTCCAAGATGCTATGTACCTATAAGCTGCTTTAGTAGAAGAGACCTCCGCTCAACGTGTGGAACAAAAACTGAATTTATTTCTCATTAAACAAGAGAGAACTATGCTCTGATGACAAAGTCTCTGAACAAAGCTAATGGCTAATATTTAAGGGGTTTGTGGAGGCACTGAGTTCGTGGACAGGTGGTATTTCAGAGGCAGGAGTGCTTAGGAGTGGTAGACCATAGGCCATGAAGTACTGTCTGTGGATGTTACTTTCAGGAGAATGGTCATCAAGATAAAAGTTCATTAACAGATTAAACGGGTTTAAACAGGTTCTGGTGATTATCTGTTACCATGGTTACAAAGCAATCAGTCTTCGCTTAGGAGTGTGGGAACTCCTTTTTTATTCTTCGTCTCCCCCTTTCGGCCCTCCCTCAACCAAAGCCTCAGGAGAGACCCTCAGGGACTGTCCAGATCTTCACCACTGTTGTCCACTTTCCTTGAAGACACAGTTACAGTTTTCCACTTACAGAGATCTGATGTTCAGTTGGAGCATCAGCCAGCCTGATGTCTTCTTGTTTCTGTCTTTCAATCATCTGTGGAGCCAGAAGTTGAAACAGTTGCCGCATACAAGTATTCCACTCTCTGGACAGCAGCCAATGAATGACTGTGAGACAAACAATAATAATGAAAAGTATTTTTAAGAGAGTGTGGAAGGCAGTCTAGAATCATAACTATTTCCCAGGTATGACGGAAGAAGATAAATTTCAAATGATACCCTGTGTCTACCTCAAATAGCCAGGTTGCCTTTTCTTTGGGCTTAGATATAGATTAACCTCACCTGTGGTATTAATCAAGGTACAGCATGAAGTGAAAGCAATGGTGCATAATCCCCCGATTAGCCAAAATAAAATCCAAAGGTATTCTATCATCCATTATTACCTGAGCTAAGAATTTTCAATTGGTCAGTTGTGCCCTAGGATGTGGGCTGTGTTGCGTACTATGTCAGTCAAGGTGAAGGAAAATGAGCCCCTTGTGTTGTCCACCTCCTCTGGAGGGCTCACTGTTCTCAGAAGTCTGGGATATTGATAACCCCATGAAGGATTTTTTTCCCTTCCAACACTGTGTAAGAAACATTGTCTACTGAGTGTGCCCGGGAGTTGCACACTTGGAAAGGCACACAGTCATCACAAAGAACAGTAGGTCTTAGGCCTGGTTGGCACTGAAGAGTCTGATTTCCCAGTAAGAAATAAACCATGTCAACAATCCAGCAGTATTACTGTCCACCTTTATTTATCAATTTTCCTTGGGAGTTTAGAGGAAGAACAGGAGAGTGCTGAGATATATATACACACACACACACACACACACACACACACAAGTGTCCTCATCCACAGGCTCCGTGTCCTTTAAAAACAGAGGAACTTTTGGTCCAAGAGGGCTTAAAGTTATTTTGATTTCTAATTAATTTTTAGGACTATTTGAAAATAATCGGGAGATCAAAGTCGACATTTCTCATCCCAATTTATTGTATCTAAGTTCACTATTTCAGGTCTGAGTCCTCTGCAAGAGAAGAAGAAAAGATTCCCTTAAGCTGTTGGTCTACCCCAGAACGTCCTGAAGTTTATTCAGTCTCCTACTGATTCATCTTGATTTTGTTTTCAATTCTGAATCTTTGCCCAATCTACCCTTAAGAGAAAGGTTTTACCTTTTGAAATAACTTTTGAAATGATTTTATGTGGTGCATTTTTGTGTTTCTTAACTTCTCAAGCCCTTAATTTTTTGGAATTATGCATAGATGGGTCATTTAAATCTTCTGGTCTTTTCCATCCTGCTGCTTTTAAACATTTTGCTCCATTGTTGAAGGTTAACAATTAAGTTAACTAATTGATACAAATGTGGTAGTCTAGGGCAATAAGTAACAATAACAGAATCCTGAACTAGACAGCAACTTTCTGTTGTTCCAAAATTTGAGATGATTTAAAATATTTCTCCTCAGTTCAGCTCTCACCCAGGTTTTAAATTCAACCTCTCTGGATCCACCTTCTGGTACAGGAGTTTTAGGGGAATATTGTGCAATGTTTTGTTCTCTTTTCTAGAGAAATGCCCCATGAAGAAAGTTTATTTAGGTAGTTAGGGAAAGGAACAAGAGAAGTTTAAGTGGGTGGTAGAGATAAAGCTAGGTGGAGAGAGGGAGACATGCAAGGCAAGTAGGTTTCAGGTTTGAGTAGTGGTAAGATTTTTTTTTCTTCTTTCTGGAGCGAGAGCACATCAGTCAAAGAAGCCCTCTACTGACTGTTTGGTGTTTTTGTCTTCTCTCTCTTCTACCGCCCCTCTTAAATCTATTATTATTTTTTTTTTAATCTATTATTTTTGACACTGAAAGTTTGCCATAATGGCCATTGTAATTTTAAGTCATCTAGCAAAATTTTGCCAGTAATTAAGATAAGCACATCAGAGTACATTCAGTGAGAGTATATATACAAAGCAAGAGTTTTCCCAGGGAAGAGGAAGCAACTTTCATGCAGCTGAGACCATGACAAACAGGAAAGAATACACTACAGTTAGTCAAAACTTTGTACTACGCATGACATCTTGAATTCCTTGGCCAAGGAGAACCTAAAAGGCTTCATGGGATCAATGCCCTAGAAATCACTAACTCCAAAATATAGGCTGAGAAAAGTGACTTTTCATTGCTTTACCAAGACAGACATGTGCTCATGAAGGTTTGGAGAGACCCAAGGCAAAGTTTTAGCAATTTCCTTTATACAAACTGACCATCAATCTAACAGACCTCCAACCATTAGTTCCCAGGCCTGCCTGGTGGTGGAGGTAGGTCAGACTTACGTTTTCATTTCTTCCTTATGAAGCACTTCCTTCTACACTCAACATACATAAGGCAATCTAGAACAAAACAAAAGCCCATGAAGCAAGAGTTTATATAAGTAGATGAAGATTGAAACTATAGCAAGCAGCAGAAGAATCAGCGTATTAATGGCAAGCATATTTGCTAAATGGTGCATCTCCAAAACAAAAGATCTAATTGCCTTATATTAATTTCTATTTGCTTATAAATCCTAAGAAAATAGATCCATTAAAGAGAGCTCAGAGAAATATGTCACAGATCAAATTATGATGAAAAACTCACTTGACAGCAGATCCAAAGGACTATTGGAGATTGAAGCTAAATGGGCCCAGAAAGTGCCCCTCTTGGTCCAAGGATCCCACACAATGGGGACATCGTACGTGTCTAGTCTGCTGGCTGTGTCTAGCCACAGTATATAAACTGTGCTATATTGAATAGCTTATGTGCAGGAAGTTAGAGATTTTGTATTAATTATTAAGAAGTCAAGGGTAAAAGAAACAGTAAGATCTGTTTGAAATCTACTGCCATAATTCAGGCAAGAGCTGATGGTGGCTTGGATGGTATGAGAGTAGAGAAAATGAGAAGCAAATGCCCATGAGTGAGACAACTCACACAGTGAGTTGGGTATTGTGAGAAGAATCTCCTACGAGGGGGTTTGCCACAGAAAGGGAAGGGAGAACAGGAAGCATTCAGAGACCTGGAAAAGTTGATACACAGTGAAAGGAGTTTGGGATGAAAACAAGGCCTTGTAATTCTGGACCACCCAAACTAGGAAGATCCTTGAAGAGATCATCTATCCTAACTTCCTCTTATTACTGATGAGAAGCCTGAGACACAGAGATAAGCATGGACTTACTCAAAGCCATACAGCAAGTTGGTGGCAGAACCAGGACCTACATCTACAAGACTGTGCTTCATCACCATGTTCTCGTGGGACCTGGACCAGCTAGAATAGTTTGGAGCCAATGAGCTACATGAAGGGAAGGAAAAGGAAATACAATGACCACTGACTGGGCACTTTGTGTACCCATCACCACAGGGGTCACTTTTCGTATGTTTAAACCTTTACTTTTTGCAAAGTAGGCACTGCTTTTCCCATTCTCCACGTGATAAAAGTGAGGCTCGAGAAGGTTAAGGAACCTACCCCTAGAAACGGGGTAGAATACAGATCTGGTTAAAAGCCAAGCATGTTTACGTGGATTTCCGCATGGGCTGGGATTCTGCTGTAGTGGGATCCTACCTGGAGTGTGAGCACAGGTAAAGGACTGGCACTTTTCATGCACAGTCGTATGTTTATTTAGGAAACAGCCCTGCCCAGGGAACTGGGCTCAAGTTCAAGATCGGTTGATTCAATAAGGCACCCCTGCAAGCAAAGCTGGAAGAACAGAGGCTTCAACTCCTTTCCATGGGTAAGAAAATTTTGTATAAAATAGGGATAGTGACCTTAAGAGAGAGCAACCTAGGCTGGAGGGCTTGGGCCTGCTGGCCGTGGGGAGCTACAAGAGATCTGGGAGAGGGAAATGTTATTATACCTTGGGAGAGGCTGACCCTGTAGGACCCCCATCACAGTAAATTTCCAACGGGGCATCTGGAATTCAGGCCCCAGAACCCAAGGCCCCATTCCTTTCTTTCATACAGCAGCCCACCGAAACCTGGCCTCGAAGATCTTCTGTATATGCTGCAAATGCTGTGAGGAACCCAATGCCACAGATGACTCCAAGATCCCCAGTCAAACCCAAGAGCTTCAGCCATCAAAGCATGGTAGGTACCAGGCAAAAACACCCTGCCTGGCCTCTCCAGACGTCATTTTGCTCATCCCCCTTCCTGCTGAGATACTCTCAGATTTCCTTCAGCTTTTGATTGAATAATTCCAACCTAAAATGAGGTGAAGATTGGGTGGTTAAGTACCCAAATCAATAAACAATAGGGCCTCCCTGGTGGCGCAGTGGTTGAGAGTCCACCTGCCGATGCAGGGGACACGGGTTCCGTTCCCCGGTCCGTGAAGATCCCACATGCCGCGGAGCGGCTGGGCCCGTGAGCCATGGCCGCTGAGCCTGCGCGTCCGGAGCCTGTGCTCCGCAACGGGAGAGGCCACAACAGTGAGAGGCCCGCGTACCACAAAAAAAAAAAAAAAAAAAAAAAAAAATTAATAAATAAACAAATAAACAATAGAGCTTAAAAATCTTGAAACTTAAAGTGTGATTCATGAACCAGGAACATTGACATCACCTGGGAGCTTGTTAAAGCTGCACTTTCAGACCCTACTCCAGTCCTACCAAGTCAGAACCTACGTTTTAACATGACCCACAGGGAAACCTGAACATACATCATAGTCTGAGAATCACTTGTCTAAAGACTATAAAGATAGCAGTTAAACTCTGCCTTTGGGGCTGGGGTTAGATCCAATCAGCTCTGCCACAGAATTGGGCAAGTCACTTACCCTTTCACTCTGAGCTTCAGTGTCCCTACCTGTAAAATGGGGATATCCATACTGTATTATTACTTTTCAGGATCACTGGGAGGATTAAATGAGGGAATATATAGAAGCACCAAGCACAGCGCTTGCACTAGGTAGGCATTCAACAAAGGTCAACAAATGGAAACTATGGTATATAGGTACTGGCCAGGATAGGCTAGGCTCTGCTGCTAAAACAAATATGCCTTTAAATCTCAATCATTTAAATGAAACGAAAGTGTATTTCTTGCTCATGCAAAGTCTATTACACATCTATTTTCATCTTTAGTCAGAGCATCTGGAACACACAGTTTCCAAGGCCACCATGTATAAGAGGAGAGAGAGAGAGAGAGAAGGCATCCTGACCTTCAGTTTGTAATTACATCCTTCTTGATGATCCAGGAAAAAAGGTCATAGTGGAGAAGACTGGGGGTCAAAATCAGCAATTTCAGACAGAAAAAAAAAAACATTATTGTCAAGATCAGGCAAAGCTAGGACTGACAAACACACAGTTGGGCGGTGAGTGGTGGGGTCAGGGAGGCTGGTCAGGCAGCTGGCACAATCCTACTAGGAGACAGGACAGTTCAATGGCAGGAAAAAAATTCTCATGGCATATTTTGCCAGCAATCCATAGCAGAGGCCTTTAAAATACTTCCCCTGAAAATAATTTCACGATAAAAACCAAGAAACTTAAAAATGTCAGTCCCTTTGTCCAAGATGATAATAATGATAATTACTGAGCCCCAATTACATGCAAGGCACTGTCGAGGCCCAAGGGACCCAGCTGTGATCAGATAAGTCCCCTACTGTTTCAGAGCTTACACACTAGAAAAGTGATCTTATTTAATCTCTGTAATAACTCTAAGAAGTGGACCTGATTATCCAGAATGGATATATCATTTTGCAGGTCTGAAAACACAGACAGAGAGAGGTGAAGCAATTTGTTCAAGGTATGCGGCTAGAAAAGGACAGTCGTTTATTACAGAATACAGCTTAGTCTGTTGACAATATTGTATGTTATTCTTTTAAGAATCTAGGAGTATGTCAAAACAAAGCCTTCTATACAACAGTGGTCATCACAATGGTATTTACGGTAGTGAAATTTGAAAGCAGTCTAAACACCCAACAATAGAACGTTGGTTAAATAAATCCTGAATTATCCATAAAATTCTTAAAATTTAGTGACGTGAGAAAAATGTTTATGATATGTAAAAAGTAAAATGCATGCATAATATACAGGATGTGATGGACTATGTAGAAATGTGCATATAGGCAAACACTGGAGCTGTGATCATATCTGAGGGGAGGGGTGTTTGGGGCTTTTTTTCCTACTTCATATTCTTCAATATTTCCTAGCTTTTCTATAATGGGTATGCATTATATTTATAAACAGGAAAAAAGTAAACTTTATATTTTAAAAAGAATACATATTTTGAATCCAGTGCCTGCTTATGAGGCAGAGAACTCAGAAGACTAGAGGACACAGACTCAGGTACTCCCCACCCCACGATAATCACCACTGGTCCATGTGCCCTGCTCCAGTTGGCAAAACGCCTTCACCTCTGAGCCTCCCCACATGACCACGTGGAATTACCACTGCCAGGTCTGCAGAAGGATGAGCTTGACGGACAAAATCTCAAGCAAGATAATGAAGCGTCCCTCGTGATTTGGGGAAACTCCCTGCTCCATCCAGAAAAGAGAACATCCTATTTCAGCAGCAGTGAGTTTGAGGGTGAGTTCCAAACTGGGGTCCTAACACTGACCAGGAAACTCTGGGGGAGGGGGCCTTGCCCTAATGACCAAACCCCAATTTGATATTGAGCTAAGTGGGGTGACAGGACTGCTCCCTTCAGGAAGCTGCAGTCACATTCTAGGACACACTGGACAGAGTCCAGGGGTCTAAGACCTGGCTGCAGGACCCTCTGAGCTGGGAATTACAGGAGGAGCAGGAGGTCTGGGAAGAAAGAACACATATCCACACTTTCCTTCTAAGCCCTTGTGGCACTGTCTTATATGTGTATTGCACGTGATTGTTTGCTTCATGTCTGCTTCAGCCACCAGACGATAAGTTCCAGGAGGGCAGGGCCGACATCACTTTTGTTCCTCCAAACTCAACCAGGTACATGGCAAATAAACATGCCAGAAAATGCTTGTGGATTGAGCGTAGTCCAGTGGGGGGAGAAATGCCTCTGGTTCCTGGAGTGTAGCCACATCCAGAAAGAAGGAATGCAGCCCCATTGATGGGCACCCACACTGTACCCAGGTGATCTCACATAGCTCACAACCACCCTATTAGGCTGGCTGTTAAGAGGTAAGCGTCATCCAGCCCAGTCACCTCAGAATTCTCGTAACAGCTAAACCCTCCTGGCAAACAAAATTTCAAAGTCCAATTTCTATAAAAAGTCTAAGGGGTCCTGCTCTACTCGAATTGGGGGTGAGGGTCTGGGAGTCCCCCTAGCTCCCCTTCCCCCCCACAGGGCTCCATGGAGCATAGTTTAAAAATCCCCCTCTCGATGGACTTGAGGACATGGGGAGGGGGAAGGGTAAGCTGGGACTAAGTGAGAGAGTGGCATGGACATACATACACTACCAAACATAAAATAGATAGCTAGTGGGAAGCAGCCACATAGCACAGGGAGATCAGCTCGGTGCTTTGTGACCACCTAGAGGGATGGGATAGGGAGGGTGGGAGGGAGACGCAAGAGGGAGGAGATATGGGGATATATGTATAGCTGATTCACTTTGTTATACAGCAGAAACTAACACAACACTGTACAGCAATTATACTCCAATAAAGATGTTAAAAAAAAAATAAACCCACCTCTCACTGTGTAGAGAAGGCTTTGGCCCACAGTGGGAAGGGACTTTCCAAAGGCCCAGCAGAGAGTAGTGTTAACGTCAGAACCATTATGGGCCCAATTCTTCTATTTTCCAGGCCACTGCACTTTGCAAGACACCCTGCTGTCATTGAATGCTCCAATGGGGTACCAATGCGTCCCAGGCCAGGATTCACGTGGCTCACACAGTATTCCAGAAACCGACAATGACCAGGGATGGAGGCAACCAGAACAGTCCACCCAGGCCCAGAGCAAAGCCTTCACTCAGTGTGATTTTTCCCTTTTTTCTTTCAGATGTGAATTCACATGTTTCCAAATGAGGATTTCACAAGAGAAACCTAAGCCGCTACTCCCAGGATCACTGGCCATAACAGCCATGCCTCATTGGGAGACCCTGAACATTCTAGACGGCAGCCCCCTCGCAGGTCTCCGAGGCTGCACGGCTGCTGGAGGGTCTCCGGCAGGAAGGGGGCGGTGAACAGGGGCCATGAAGACTGATTCGGAAACTCCCCAGAGGAGGAGAAGACGTCTGAGCCATCCCTGTGCCTCCAACAAGAGTCACTTCGGCTCCCGGAGAAGCCACTGCAGAGGAGCTGCCTCCAATTAAAGTCCTTAGTTGCATCTTAGGCCTGGGTCCCTCCTCTATTCCCCTCTCCCAGCCCTACTGCTGAGATTCCCTTGAATACAGAACAATTAGAATTAGGCATCTCTTCTTAAGAAATGAGGTCTGATTCTAAAACACTTTCAGTCACTCCTTACCAACTTAATGAAGTACTTAGGAGAGGCTGGTCAGCAATGGGCAGCTATAAATAGATGCTGGAATAACTGTCTAGAGCTTGAGGGCACAATACTGCTCGCCTACTGTGGGACTCAATTTGGTGCTCAGGGTCATAGTGGACAGTGGGCCAGGTAGTGCTCAACTCTGCAACAAGCAGCCCTATAGTGATGCAATGCACAGCCCATGCAGTTGTAGAAAGCTGTCTGTGCTAAAACGCAGAGCATGCAAACGTAACATGCCAGACACCCCAAGTGGCTGCAACTTTAGCCAGGGAGCCAGGCACAGAAGCATATCACTTCACCTTATAGACAACTTGGGGATTTGGGGAAGCCTTCCTGGAAGAGATGGTGCTTGAGTTTTTTGAAAGTTGAAAGGGAATTAGCCAAGCAAAGAGGAGAGGGGAATTGTATTCCAGAAGGAGGGAACAGAATAAGCAAAGTTGGAAAACAGAGACACAAGCTGGCAGGAGTATAAAGTAGCGAACTTCGATGCTTGGAAAGACGAAAGCGAAAACCTAAGCCAGGGTGTTGGGAGAGGTGAGGGGGACAGAGCTTTAAGACTCTCGTATCCAGAAGAAGAAAGTTGGACTCTATCCAGAAGGTAATGGGGAGCCAGGGAAGGTAATGTTTAGGCAACAAAGTCACATAGCCATATTTCTGGTTTTTGCAATATGAACATGGTGAGTTGTTAAGACAACACATTAGCACTCCCTGTGTCTGCCCCCAGCACTGAAGAGGAGAATAAAGGAAGATGATGTCTTATGCCACAATATTATAGATTGAGATTCATACCTACAATGGAAAGCCCATCCTGGCTGCAATTTGAAGGATGTGCAATTTGAAGAAGTGTGAGCAATAACGATAACAGCAGTGTATAAATCTGGTATATTTCTCTTCTCAATGCTTTATAAATATCAACTCACTTAGCATAATAACCCAACAAGGATAGTACTGTTACTACTCTGGTTTTACAAATTAGGAAACTGAGACACAGAGAACTTAAACATGTCTCTGAAGATTACACTAATAGTAAATGGCAGAGCTGAGACTTGAACCCAGGACACCTGATTCCAGAACTGACACTCTTAACCAGCCAGTTACGCTGCCCTTCACAATGATGGCAGAATGACATTCAGTGATTGCTTTTGGCTCCAAATTGACAGTTCATTGCCTGTTCTTCGAAACTGGAGTTGGGCCCTTTAAATCTTTTTCCCTTGGCAGCCAGTGCAATGTTAGGCTTCGTCAGTAGGAGGTGCTGGATATACTGGAAGAGGAAGGGCCTTCCTTCTGTTCCGGGGAGCTCTCTTAGCAGGGAGCAGCACATGTAGCTCCTTGGGTATCTGGCTCTGGCAGTTCACGTGTCTTCTCCAGCACCCAGATCCTGCTGTATATGGTGGTCGGCAGCACTTAGCAGCCAGCAGCTTCTCCCGGTGACTTACCCCCAACAAATGGGGTAGTGCCTCCATCTCTCTGTGATAGCTTTCCCTAGCACCTTAGAGGGCAGATTTCTAGAACATTCTGTCAACATGGCATCTCAGCGACTTCTCTGCGTCCAACGGGCCACAGCCATGTCGTTCCCAAGGTCCATATCTCAGCTGGAGATGGGCGGGGGGGCGCTCTTCCTTGGGGCCTCTATCTCAGCCCTGTGGTGGTGGCTACGCCTTAGACCTGTTATTTCTATATCCTTTACAGGCTCTTACTTCTTATTCACCAATCCATTATTTCAACCCCCTGTTAAAGTTAATAATTCTTTATATTAAACTTCTTATATTCAAATTACTGCGTGCTTTCTGTCTTCTGATTGGCCCCTAACTGATACAGACATCCAAAAAGAGGCTGCCTAGGCAATCAAGACAGACAGTGATACAGGTATGAACTAGGTCAGCATCCCCAAGATGGAGACGAGAGCCCCAAGTTACAAAATATATCTCAGGTAAAGCTGGCCAATTCGAACTCGGAACCATACAGGGAAGAAGATTCTGCAAAATGAAGTTCTTCACTTCTTTTGCAATGCAGAGAACTGCGAAGGGGGTGGTAGTGAGGCCAAGTTCACCACACACAGGAGATCGTTTCATCTTGCACTATGTCAAGCTAAATGAGTCTACGGGACATCCAGGTGGCCACATCCAGAAGGAGGTTAGAAATATGTGGCAGGTAAAGTTAAAAGAACAATGGCTGAAAGGAAACCAGGGAACCTCCAGAAAACCCTATGTTCCTTATGTCTTGGAACTGTTTCCTGCAACAGATTCAGCAGGTGCTTTGCACATAAAAGATGCTCCTTAAATGTCACCTCCTGCATTTAGAAGCCACTTCACAGAAAGATGGGGGGAGGCTCACATCCTATGAGCTTGTCAAAGGGCTCTTGGCCTCAGGGTGATATCTTTCTTTAGAGGATTTTCAAATAATAACAATACAAATAATAATGGAAGCCACAGCTGGACCTTACCTCTGACTATGGCAAACTAGCTGGTATCAGACCAATCCTCCTACTGAGAGCAGTTTAAAAGGCTGTAGTTTCTTTTTCTTAAATCTGTCAGAATATGTCAAAGAGCTACCAATGCAGTGAGGACTTGAGGGGCCAAGATCCTCAAGAGAAAGAAAGTGCAGAGAGATGAAATGGACATCAAGGTCTTCTGACCTCCTCAAGGCACTTGCCAACTCCTAAAAAGAGTCTAAAAGGCTGAAAAACTGGGCAGAGCTTTCAGTAGACTCACCGCTTAGAGGCTGAGGGCTCACCCTGGAGGAAGAGGATTGGCTGTTAAAAGTTTTTAAAAGTACGTTTCCAGTTAAAATCTCTGAAGAGCTAGAACCTGCAAATCAGTGCTAACCAGAAATATACTAAGTCTTACTAGGACTAAAACCCAGAGTCAAACTAATCCAACTCTACTTTTCTCAGAAGCAAAAGTAAATCCTTTCTGAAGGAATATCCAGAGTCTTGTACATCTCTTCAATGTTTCATTTTTTAAAAGTGTCTAGCATTCAATAAAAAATTACCAGGAATACCGGAAGATAGGACCAACTGATCAAAAAGGCAAAAGGAACATACTTACAGAAGAGCCAGATACTGGAGTCAGCAGATGTGGACTTTAAAATATTGAAGAAAACAGATGACAAGATGGATAATTTCATCTAAGAACTGTACACTATTTTTTAAAAATCAGTTAAAAATTACAGGACTGAATATTACAATAGCTTAAATTAAGAACTCAATTCAAAGGATTAACAACTGAGTAAACGTAACTGAGGGTAAGAGTAATGAAGTGGAAGATAAGTCAGTAAAACATATTCAGACTGAATCATGAAGAACCAAAAGAATAGAAAACACAGAGAGTCTTAGAGATACAGTGACAAGGTCTTAACACACATATCCTTAGAGTCCCAGAAGGAGATGAGAAAAAAGAGGAGAAGCTATGATGAAAAATACTGTATCACAGATTCAAGATGTGCTACAACTCCCAAACAGGATAAATATAAAAAAAGTTATACCTAGGCACATCAAAATACAATTACTGAAACCCAAAGCAAAGAGGAAATTTTAAGAACAGCAACAAGACTGATAACTGACTTCACAAATAATGAAAACCAATGACATCTTCCAAAGGTTGAAAAGAACCCCAGAAACCTGTAGTACTCTAGAATTCTTGACTTACCAAAAACTTCTTTCAAAAATAAAAACACAATAGAGACCTCTCAGCAAACAAAAACTCAATCTGTCACTAGAAGATCTGTACTGGAAGGAAGATACTAAAGGTACTTCTAAATATAAATACTATTCTAAAGAAAAATTCCAAAGGTAGTTTCGGGAGTAGGTGAATGATTCTAGACAAATGTGTGGAAATGCAGGAAGGGATAAAGAGTAATAACAAAGTAATAAATGAAGAATAATAAAAAGTAAACACGTGGATAAACCTAAATGAACACTGACTATACAAAGCATTAATAATAATGTCTGTTGTGGTTTAAAATATAGCAAGAATTGAAATCCATGAGAACAAGACCACCACAGACAGAAAGGTGAAAGAGTTCTAAGGTCTTTGGATTGTCCAGAAAGTGATAGAAGGATCCTCTTATAACAGAATTGCATAAGTGCAGGATGCATGCTGTAATCTAGGGTAACCACTAAGAGAAAAGAATACATACCTCACAAGCTACTAGAAGAGAAGTTATACAAATCACAAAAACTTAATGCAAAAGAAGGCAAAAATAGTACAGAAAAAAGAACACAGAAGGGGAGGACCAATAGTAAGTAAACAGTAAGATGGAACATTTAAGCCCAAAATTACCTAATATATCAGGAAACACACTGGACATAGCATAGTAAATACTCCAGTTAAAAAACGGACTGAATTTTTTTAATCCCACACGTTCACAAGAGGGGCACCCTAAATATAAGGATGCAGATAAGTTGAAGGTAAAAGGATGAACAGATATACTATGTAATCACCAATCAAAAGAAAGCTAATGTATCAGGCAAAGTAGATTTTAAGGCAAAAATCTACTAAAGAGGGATATTTCATAAAGATAAAAGGGTCAAACCCATCAGGCAGTTCTAATAATTCTAAATTTGTATGCATGGAATAACAGAGCAAAACTTGTCAGAAGTGAATTAAAATACATGTTCACACAAAAACTTGTACACAGTTGTTCATAGCAGCATTATTCATAATAGCCAAAAAGTAGATTTGATGAATAACCCAGCTGGATGAATGGATAGACAAAATCTGCTCTATCCGTGCAATGGAATATTATCCAACCATTAAAAAGGGATACAGTATTGATACATGCTACAATATGGATGATTCTTGAAAACATTATGTTATGTGAAAAAGCCAGACATAAAAGGCCACAAACTGCATGATTCCATTTATGAAATGTCCAGAATGGGAAAATCCAGAGAGATAAAGTAGACCAGTGACTGTCAGAGGCTAGGGACAGGGAGTAACAGGGTGACTACAAATGGGTAGGGGGATTCTGTGGGGGGAAGATGTGATGAAAATGTTCTAGAATTAAAGAGTGGTGATGTTTGTGCAATCTTGTGATATATATACTAAAAACCACTGAATTTTATACATTAAAATGGTGGATTTTATGGTATGTTAATTACATCTCAATTTTTTAAACTGTGTAATTAAAAAAAAAAAAAAACTTGGTCAAAAGTAAAAGGAGAAACAGAAAATCTACAATCCTAGCTGGAGAGTGTCCTCCCTTGGTCGCTGATAGAACCAACCAACCAAAATCAGTAAGGATATAGATTTGAATAAGGTAAGTAAAAACTCACACAAATAGACACAGGTAGAAAACAGTATGCAGCAGCTGAAGAAAAGTCATCATCAGATGATGGAGCCCTTACTATGGACCACACTATGAATCAGGCCTTGTGCTTTGCATGCGTCACCTCAATTCATCTCCCTATTATCACATGCCCCCTTAACAGACGAGGAAGAACAGAGGGGGTGAGCATCTGGCCCAACGTCACCAACCAGCTTGTGCTTAACTTCCCTGCTAGGGAAGCAGAATCTTCCCTAGATTAAAGAATAAAGACTAGAATCTTTATTCACATAAATACACCCCATGGTGCTGGAGTAACTGAGGTCTGACGCAGAATGAATAAACATTAACTGTTAATGAACTACATCATCCACAAAAGCATAAGTCGGGCACCTACAGCATTTAAGACATAGTGAGAGATAAAAAAATAATAATAATAGCAACAATTTCTTGAGCGCTTACTCGTTTGCAACTCACAATTGTAAGCACTTTACATTTTGTATACCATTTAATCTTCACAATCACCTGCCAGGTGGGCACACTTATCCCCATTCCACACTTGAGGACTGAGACCCGAGGATGGGAAGGACGCGGCTCCGAGGTGGCAGACCTTGGATTTGAATACATGTGACTCTAGAATCCAAGCCCTCCGCTCCCAAGCCCTCCGCACCAACGTCACCAGCTCCATGCCCGCCATCAACACAGAGCTTTGAAACGGCGCACACGTTCCTTTGTGGAATCTCATCTTCACAGCAACTCTGTGAAGCAGGCAAGACAGAGATCACAGAATTTTCTAAAAGAGGAAACTGAGGCTCAAATGCGAAGAAATGTACCTCATGGGCACACCTGAATGCCCCACCCACTGGGTGACACCACCAGAAACTCTAAAGAGAGGAAAACGCAGGAAACAACACATCGAGGGTCCTTTAAGGAGGCTGTCAAATGGAGAAACTGCTGTTTGGTCAAAACACACACATTTTTATTCTCTGTTATTATACTTACCAGGGTTTTATGGTTGGATGATAAACATGGGCTACTATTGATCACATTCACAGCCCACACATCCGCTGTGGCAGGTGAGAAAGACAATGATCGCCTTCATGAATAATTCTCATTGAGCAAAGCGGGCCGCAGCATTTGTCGGCTGATGAGAAATGCCTAAAAGAGCCATTTCCAAGGGCTGGTCTATGTACATGATTTCTCTTCTCTGGCCCAGAGAAAGTGAACAGTCAGATTCATCTCTTACATGGTAAGTCACCCACATAATTACATTTCATGTTCACCAGATTCATTTATAGAGTGAACTGACATTCAGAGAGGTTAACCTAGCCAAGGTCACACTGCTAAGAAGTAGCAGATCTGAAATGAGAATACAGCTCTCCTGCTGGCTAGGCCAGTGTTCCATCCAAAGGGGTATCAGGTCTGGGACACCTCACCTGATGTGGGTCTACAGAACCTTTCTGCATGTAGATAAAGGCATAACAGAGAGAAAGGCCAAGGGTTAAAATGGAACAGAAAAAGATGGAAATTCCCAGATCTTTGGCTTTGAAAGGGCCATTAAGAATCATCCAATCTACCCACTATACAGATGTGTAGACTGAGGACCAGCCTAAAGTTACATAGCTAAAAGTGGCAGTTCAGGACCAGAACCCCAGTCTGTGACAACTTCATCATTCAACTGAGTACAGAGAGTAATTTGCAAAAGCTACTATAGAGATGACAAAGCACTCAGTCCACAGGATTTTTTTCCTTAGCAAGTCCAGGTCATGCACAAAAAGTACAAGGTGCAGTCTTTGTCCTTGAGGAGCTTATAGTCTAGCTAGAAGAATAGGTATATGCACAGGAAAACAGAATCAATAACATAAAACATGAGTAAAAGCAGCAACTACATCAAGAATTTAAAGGCCGCAGAGTCAGGAATTCCCTGGCGGTCCAGTGGTTAGGACTCAGTGTTTTCACTGCGGTGGCCTGGGTTCAATCCAAGGTCGGGGAACTACGATCCCGCAAGCCACGTGGCGTGGGGAAAAAAAAAAAAAAAGTGAGATGATTTGGATTCATGGATTAAGAGGTAATTTTTAAAAAATAAAAATAAAAATAAAGGAGGCAGAGAGTGGCAGGTCTGGCTATGTTGAAAGGCTTCCTGAAGGAGGGGTAAGGAAACGTGAGCATTAAAGCATGCATAGGAGGGGGAGGGGCAAGATAGGGGGAGGGGATAAGAGGTACAAATTACCATGTATAAAATAAATAAGTTACAAAGATACATTGTACAACACAAGGGATACAGTCAATATTTTATAATAACTATAAGTGGAGTATAACATTTAAAAATGGTGAATACTATGTTGTACACCTGAACCTTGTATATATCTTACGTCAACCATACCTCAATTAAAAAGAATTTTTTTTTACAAAAGCATGCATAGGAGTCCAGCACATACAAAGGAACAGGTATGTCAGTCCAGGAAAAGAGTTTCAACCTACGAAGGATTTTTATGGGCGATGAAGCCAAAATTGCAGATGAAGGCCAGGTCTTAGGTGCTGGGGAGCCTTTAAATGCCAGGCTAGGGCTTTTGGATTTGGGCCTAGGGAACAACGGGTCTTCAAACTTGTTCAGAAGCAGAGCACCTGGCAGCCTCTGAGTTCTTCATGGAATTCCACAAGTGACAGATTACGCTTCACCCCAGGACAGTGTTAGTGTCAAGGAACACACGGCCATTCTCCGTCTGCAGTATGAAACCATCCCACAAGCAAGCATGCTGTGAACAAAATATGTCCTCCAATCAGACAGGATCAGTCTCTTCCAAATATTCCCATTAGCAGTTACAGGCCGTCTGTTTCCTACTCCTCAAGGCCTGTGTGCTAGCATACAAGCCCAAGTGCCATCTTTTTTCAGAAAATGTAGGAAAGAAACAACTTAAAGATGGAGAACGTTCTCAGAATTTACTTCTTCACTTCAGATTGGGAAGAGGCTTCTTATAATCTAAGGGGCCCAAGGCGATGCCACAAAGAGCAGTGTCCTCCCTGAGTCTCCATCTGACAAGAAGGGGGTGGGGACAGAAGCATCACCTGAGACCAAGCTTTGGACACACATTCAGTCCAGTCTGGTCATCTTCACATTTCCTGGGCTCTCCAGACAATGAAAGGGATGTGCGGGTGGCCCTTTCATCCATGCCCACAGTTCTAAGCAGCACAGAAAGTACCTCAGAGTGGGACCCTCGGCTTCTGCAAAGGCCAGGGGCCAGTGTGGGACATTGACAAGCCATTCTCGTGCAGGGTCCTGGAGTGAGCACAATATTCACAGTGCTGACGTGACTGACAGCCTCAGAGTGCCCCCAGATGCTGCTCTCCTCGCCTAGGGCTCACCGTCGGCCACCTTGGGCTCCTGAGGCCTCCCTGACTTCTCACCTTCAGCCTTGGAAGAAGATGAGTACCTTTGTCCCTAGGTCACCTGGCCAGGAATGGGCAGCACCCTGTGCCCAGGATGTGGGCTTCTATGAGCTGGCAGGGGCATGGAATCCTTGGAGAGTCTGTGTGTCGTGTGCCCAATGCCTGGGGGAGCTGAGAGGTCACCAGGAGCCGGATGTAGTAGCCACCAAACACTGCCAGCAGCTGCTGGGCCATTTCCTGGAAGAGGTAGGGAAAAAGAGTGAGGGCCACAGAAAAGTGTCTAAAGCATGAGGGGTACGCCCAGTGGTCCTTACACCCCTGGACCACCAGTAATGCTCACTAGGAAGAACCCGGCAAGGCCCTCACCCGGGACAGCTGCAAGATGCCTGAATCTGGTCTGGAACTCCAGCTCTCAAGCTCTGTGGAGCTCCTGCAGCCTCAGTTTCCACATCTCTGAGGTGGTAACCTAACTGCTAATAGGTGATAATAATGTGCACAAAAAAGCTAGGGAGCCTCAAAGCACTAGAGGAATTACCACTGGTTTATACCAGCCAATTGTGCACGCACACACACACACACACACACACACACACTTTTCCAGTTTCAAGTGTCTGTGATTTTGTAAAGTACATGCCATCAAGGTAATGCACTTGAAGAAAATCACCAGTAAATGGAGGCATGGTTGGGGGAATACCCCTCTGACAGCAGGATTCTTCAAGTCATACACAGCAGTACCTGCTGAATTGCTTCAGACAGTACTCCTATATTAAAAGTGCTTATCAAAACTGGATTTAGCACAAAAAGACAAATACGGTATGATTCCACTTATATGAGGCACCGAGAGCAATAAATTCATAGAGACAGAAAGTAGAATGGTGGTTTTCAGGGGCTGGGTAAGGTAAAAGAATTTGTATTTAATGGGTATGTTGTTTCAATTTGGGAAGATGAAAAAGTTCTGGAGGAGGGTGTAGTGATGGTTGCACAACAATGTGAATGCGCTTACTGCTACTGAATCGTACACTTAAAAATAGTTAAGGCGGTGAATTTTATACTATGTATATTTTACTGCAGTGAAAAAAATTAAAAAGTGAAAAAGAGGAAAAAAATTTTTTAATTGTATTTAATGCATGCTCTTAACACATTTGGTCTCTAAAGTTCCATCCACCTGTCTGGCAGTTGGGATTCCAGCAAAGATGCTCCAGTTTCTTTTGTGTGGCATGGAAGTCTTTCACAGTACTTGTGTCCAGTCTGAATGTAATGAAGTAAAGTGTGGGTTACACCCAGCCTGTTTACGTCAATACAGTTAGGGGTCAAGAATAGGCTTTTAAATCAAAAGGGCCAAATGGGAATGTCAGCTCAGCCACCCTGGGATGGACCCTGAGCAAAGTCACTTCACCTTGCTTAGCCCACTTCCTCAGCAGTAAGACAGAAAATCACAGCACCTTTCTGGTTGAGCTGGAGTGAGGACTAAAAGCACTAATGGATAGAAAGCCCAATACCTAATTCGCAATAAATGGCATCAATATCACTACCATTATCATTATTCAAAAAGCAGAAATTCCACCTAGCTCTGTAGGATCCGTGTTTCCTTGGAGTTATCCTTTGTGCTAGAAAAATGTTGAAAACGTCAAGCAGCCTACCACTTACTAACTCAGATTGGTCTTCCCGCCCATTTATTCTAAAATTGATAACATAAGAAACAAAGAACTGTGACAAGAAATTGGCCTCCTGAGAATCATAGGACTGGTTTCTGCCTTGGACTTTGCCACATTCTCCCTTGTTCTGCGAACTTGGGTGAGTCAGCTGACCTCTTGGAAGCTTACTTCACCCATCAAGGAAGAAGGGAAAATAATCTATACTTCAGAGGATATGCTAAAGAATTTTATGCATGATAAAAACCTGTGAAAATGAAAGAGGTCATTATAACTATTTCTCCGCCTTTTGCACACACTGGGTTCCTCCTGAAATATGACAGTCTGGCCCACGTTGAGACTTGGGCATTGCTTGTATTTTCCTTTGCTATTTTATAAGGGCAGCTACTTTAAAAACATGTGCACACACACTGAGACTTGATATTCATGACAGGAAATTGTATTACTATTGGTTTGAATGAATTTGAAAAAATAATTTAAAAGACCCATCATAGTTAATGAACTATTTCACATAAACCCAGACATGCATGCACAAGAAAGAACGTGATCTTATCAATCTTTTCAGCTCTTTGAAGAGATTAATATATTTATCATTTTCTCTCATAATGGTCCTATTTGCAGGTCACCCCACTCCCCATCCATGCAAAAGGGAAAGTCTGGGCTGGTTTGGACCTTTAATCCCCAAATCTATTGGCTAAAAAGAAAATGCAAGTGCTCTCCTGTATCACACCCTGCCACAGGTTGCCTGCCCCTCACTGCATGTCTCCCGGACAGTGGGTCTGTCCTCATGGTGAGAAGAGGGTTGCACAAGCTACAAACCACATTACCAGACTTCTGGTCTACTAGCTCTTGACCATACCCAACAGACAGCTTGGGTGGCAGGACCCAACAGAACTCTGGAGCAGGAGGAAATGGAATTCAACAGAGATGCATACAAGATTTAAATATCCAACTGCAATTTAAGGAGATGGATGGAGAGATGATAGATTGATTGATAGATTTAAAAATGACCCAAATATTCATCAACGTGTTCATGGTTAGGTAGGCTATGATCCATCAATATGCAACTACATATCCAGTAGAACTACACAAAAGAATACCAAGATATTTTTTAAATGGGGTGAGGGGGCACCCAATAAGTATAAAATGATTCCTCTAAGCTATCTTTTAAAGTGCTGGCGTGAGGAAAAGAATATTGAAAACTGGTAGGCTAGAAGACGTGTATGGTCCCTACCAACCCAGTAAAGGCATGTCCCCAGGAATCTAGAACTTGAGAGCCCCAGACGGGCTCTATGCAAACACCTGGTTGGGGAGGAGGGGACCTGACTGGCCCAGGTGCCTGTTACCTCCGGCTCAGCCTCAGGAATAAGCTGGCGAAGCTCGGTCTGCATGAGTGGCCTCTCCGTGGGACGAGGACTGCTGGGCAGGAGAGGAGCTTCCTCCAGCAGGTTCTCCGGCCCCTCGGCCACCGTGGGGCTCACCCCAGTCTCCATGACAACACACAGCTGGCTCAATCTGCTTCTCAGCAAGGACTGCAAAGGAAACAGAGAGGGGCTCGGTGGTGTCCTAAGTTAGGTGGATGGAGGATGCCGGGTGGTTCCCTAAGCCGCAGACCCACACAGGACGGATAGACCGTCTACAGACTCAGATGCTGACCTCAGGAGACTCTGGAGAGATCAGATCATTCCTGCAAAAGTATGGTCAGAAGCACTTTTCCTTCCATGCTCTCATCTGCTCCTCAAAGCAGCCTGGGACGTGGGAATCTTTACCCATATGTTGCAGATGAGCAAACTGGAGCTCAAAGGAATTGCCCAAAGCCACACAGGAACCAATGGGTCCGGATCAGGGCTAAGCCACGATCCTGACTTCAAAGCCAACTACAGCACTTGCGGGGGCCCGAAAATGGATCCCAGGGAAGAAGCACAGGGCTCGAGGACAGGCGAGCTGGGCTCCAAACTTAGCATCACCAACCAGCTATGCGGCTTCTCAGAGCCTCAGTTTCCTCCTCTGTGGAACTGGAGCAAACTCTCCCCGTTCCTTCTCAAAACATTCAGGATTTCAAACAAGTGAAAGTCATCTAAATATATGGTATTTTCCTCTGCCAGAATCTTTATTATTGTTGTTGTTATAAATGAAATATATTCTCACTGTTATTTATTATTATTATTATAGATAAAATTTATATTCACTGTAGAAAATGTGGAAAATGCAACTAGTTAAAAAGGAAAAGAGGACTCCCCTGGTGGCACAGTGGTTAAGAATCCGCCTGCCAATGCAGAGGACATGGGTTCGAGCCCTGGTCCAGGAAGATCCCACATGCCGCGGAGCAACTAAGCCCGTGTGCCACAACTACTGAGCCTGCGCGCTAGAGCCCGCAAGCCACAACTACTGAGCCCACGCGCCACAACTACTGAAGTCCAAGCGCCTAGAGCCCATGCTCCGCAACAAGAGAAGCCACCGCAATGAGAAGCCCGCGCACCGCAACGAAGAGTAGCCCCCGCTCGCCACAACAAAGACCCAACGCAGCCAAAAATTAAATATAAATAAATAAATAATTCTATTTAAAAAAAAATTCTTTAAAAAGGAAGAGAAAAACAGCCATAATTCCCTAGGCAAAAACAACCATGACTCCACAGAGGTATTCTTCCCTCCAAGTAACTTTCCCTTAGACACTTGTTCCAACGCTGAGGTAATGCAATCTATACAATCTAGCCTCCTGGTTTATTTTTTTGCTTTTCACTTAAGGTATCTCACCTCTTGGCTCGTCTTCATTTCTCGAACATGGTCGGACAAAAACTGCACACAGGTCTCCAGGTCGAAGTAGACAAACCAGAGCTGGGGAGAGAAGCAGCCGTGACTGCTGAGGCCAAAACCCACCCGACCTTGAACTCTCCATCTCTGAGACGGGCCTCACCTCCCGCCTCCTCACTGGAGGCGTGCCCTTCTGGGGATGACCAGGTTCATCCCGGTCCCCGGCGTGAGCATGCCATTCTGCTCTCTCCCAGAGCCCCCCCCCCCCGCACGACGGGGTCTGGTAGACAAGTGGCTTCGTGTGCAGATTTGGAAAATGTCAAACCCTGTGCCCGCTGGGGGCCCACCCGTACCCACACCCTGGGCCCCTCACCGGCTAAGAACGCGGACGGGGTGCTGAGATTGATCAATCCTCCCAGGCAGAGCCCAGCCAGGCTCAGACGCCCTGGGCCTCAACCAGCCCAGCTGTGTCCCAGACCCACTGTGGGACCTCTTTCTAGTCACTTCAGATCTCCCCATTGCCTTGGGGCCAAGAAAACAACCATGCCAGGAGGACAAGGCCCTCAGGGTCTGACCTGCCTCCCCAGGGACCTTGTCTGGGTACTGAAGGCTCGAAACAGAGGAGGCCCCATCTCTTTGCTGAATATATGTTCAATGAGGAACGTGGCTTGGACGGTCGCCGAGCTTCCCTTCCAGCCCCGCCTCGTGGAGGTTCTAGGCTGCTGGTTACCACCCAGAGAGGAGTCTCCAGAAAGAAACACTGGAGCAGAGAGGAAGGAGGGGCTGCCGACGCCATCTCCATTAGCAGACTCCGGGGGACACTGCACAGACTGGGAGAGCCCAGCCCCAAAGTGGGTCCACTGGAGAGGTCACTCCGAGACACAGTACCTGAATCACACTCTGGCAGCCTTCCACCGTGTCTGTCACCCCCAGCAGCACCCGGTGTCTCAGGAGGGCTCCGTTGGCAGCCGCCAGCCTCAGATCCGTGTTGGCGTTGGCCTGTAGGACAAACGCCAGCCCCATGGCCCAACCTCCATGCTGCTGGGGAGCTCTTGGGCCTGAGCAATAACCACACACTGTCCCTCCCCGAGGCACCACGGGACAATCCTGGTCTCCAAGACACATCCATTGTCTCCCCTATAAAACAGACTGTGGCATTGTTGGGACAATAAATTCAACAGTGTCAGAGAGCTTCGGGTGAAGCCCAGCTCTGCTACTTCCCGGCGGTGTGGCCCTGGACAAATGTGTCCCTTCTGAGTCTTGCTTTCTTCAGTTGTTGAAGAAGGATAAAAAACATCTCCGGCCCTTAGGAACATGGTGAGATTGAACTGAGATTGTGCGTGTGACGCACTTAACCCGGTGCCTGGGACACAGTCGGGGGCCACACATATCTGAAGGAGGAGGGGGTTGGAGAGCTCTGAGCATCGATTGTGGAAATAAAGCACCTATTTTCCATACTACCTAACCCAGTGACTGGCCCTCGGAGGGGGGCTCTGGGAATCCATCTCCTTCTTTTCCCACCAGAACCAACTGACGCCATGGATGACAAAGTAGGTGCTAAGCAGACCGGGTAGGAGAGGAGAGGAAGGGTGACAGGACCCAAAGCTCTAAGCAGACCGGGCAGGAGAGGAGAGGAAGGGTGACAGGACCCAAAGCTCTATAAGACCCTACAAGGACTTTCAGATGCAATTAGAAGGCAACCCAATCGAGGACAATGGTCCCCAAAACAGGAAGGACCCCTGTAGGGAGCTTCTGAATGTGTGAGAAGGCCCTTACGGTTGTCACAGGCACAGGACAGGCAATGCTGGCATTTAGGGACGAGAACCAGGGATGCTAAACACATGCCTTCCACTGTAGGCCACGTCCCATGACAGAGAATTTTGCACGTGGAAGAACTGTCCCCCAGCCTACCTGAACCCTAAATGTCCCACTGGGCACGAGCACATGTGAAAAACTCTCTTCATAATTCTCTGACTGGCCAACCTAATTCCATTTTACATATAAACCTAAAGTGTTTTGTGAATAGGTTTTAAAATACATTGAATTTTCCAGGAATGCCACACCTCGTTTATTGCATTTCGCTTTACTGCGCTTTACAGATACTGCCTTTTTTTTTTTTTTTTTACAAACTGAATGTTTGTGACATCCTGAGTCGAGCAAGTCTATTGACGCCAGTTTTCCACTAGCGTTATTTTTTAACTAAGTTATGTGCATTGCTTTTTTTTAGACATAGGGCTTTTACACACTTAATAGACTACAGTATAGTGTAAACATAACTTTTATATGCACTGGAAAGCCAAAAAATTCGTGTGACTCTCTTTACTGTGATATCCGCTTTATAGCAGTGGTCTGGAACCAAACCCACAATATCTCCAAAGTCTGCCTGTATTATAAAAATCAAGGGGTGATTATATTTTGTTTTGCCTAGAACTTTAGCAAGGGTGTTCACCCTTTCAGAAACCCCTATCACCAAGATTTCAGGTCCTGACTCCATCTCTTAACTACCTATATAACCCTGGGCAAATTAGTCACCATCTCTGCCTCCACACCCTCACGTCCAAATTGGAGATAACACCCCCTAACAATAAGGGTTAGAATAAGGATGAAATGAGTTAATACACGTAGGACACCTGGAAGAATGAACACTCGATATATGTCACCTAGTAATATCTTTATGATGACGATACTCAACTGAAAACACCATGTTTTCCACTGTACCATGTTGGCCACAAAACGAATATTTTTAGGAATTTTCAACATACCCTAGTGATGTGTTTTACTCTTTAGGGGATAAAAGACAGAGTCTTGCCTGCCTTCATAAGCCTTCTGATCTTGAAAAAGGCTAATAATGACCCAAACAAGGGGGAAACAAGGCAGTGTGTACAAATGCTGAGGCTCTCAAGGATGCTATGTGATGCGGGTAGGACACAAACAGTAAGAGTGACAATGGTCAGGAAGGGGGATCGGCATGGTCCTGAGAGATGAGGGATCCGAGGATAAAGAAGTCCTTGAGCTGAGGCTCAGAGGAAGACCTGAGCAAGGCTGTGTGACCACAGACTAGTTACTTAACCTCTCTGAGCTTTGGTTTCACCACTAGTGAAGAGTAAAGAATCATAACAGTTGATACATAGTGAGCATCTTTGTAACACCAAGTAAGATTATAAGCACGTTGCATGTATTAAGTCATTTAGTTCTCCCAACAATCCTATGAGGGAGCTAAAATTATTATCCCATTGTACAGATGAGAAAACTAAGGCCCTGAGAGGTTAAATAATAAATCACCCCAGGCTGCAGGGCTAGCAAATGGCAGAGGTACCCTGCCTCCTTGTGAGGTGGTTGTTGGGCATGGATATCAGGCCCCAAACACAGAACACATAATAAGTGCTCATTAAATGATGGTCATATGAGAAAGTAAGGATCCTGGAGGGGATCAACAAACAGTGATGACAGAAGGGCTATTATGTACCTGGGGCCTCCATGCTGCCTCTACACGTAAAGATCCAGGGTCTTGTTTGTCTCTGTGCCCTGTGCCTAGCACATCTCCTAGGCACTTGCGGAGGCTTCATAAATGCCAGCTGAATAAGGAAGAAAGGGAGGAAGGAGGCAGAGAGCCACATCAGGCATTCCCTGAACTGCCTCCCTGAAGCACCTGCCAGGTGCCAGGTATTTTGCTTGCTCCTGATAAAGCAGGGCACTTTGTTCTTCCCCCTCCCCAAGAGAAGGTTCTTGCTGCAGAAGCAGCCAGCCCCACTGATTTTTTTATAGGCCAAACACAGGGGCCATGAGAGCTTCAGCAGAGCCCAAGGGCAGCATTATTCTGTCAGCCTCATCGCAAAGCCCGACAAAGATCCTTTCAGAATGATTAAGCCATGAAGTTCCTATTTGTCCCTGTGAGCACAGGCACTAAATGGAATTCATACCCCTCAACCCTGACCACATTTCCCAACATCCCGCCCTCTCCTCCTGAGTGAGGCAAGAGTGGAGTGTTTGCTAAAGATCTCAAAGTCCAGCTCTGTGCCAGGTGCTGGGGGAGCTTCTGAAGCAGCTGGAAAGACAGCGGACGGGTGGTTGCCAGAATAAGGGTCCCCCAAGGATGTGTAAATCCTACTTCCCAGAACCTGTGAATTTATGTTACTTGGCACAGAAAAATTAAGGGTGTAGATGGAATTAATGTTGCTAATTAGCCTTAAAATGGGAAGATTGTCCCAGATTATCTAGACAGCCCAATGTAATCACAGGGGGCCTTGAAAGTAGAAGAGGGAGACAGAAGACTCAGAGTCAAGAATGCGAGAAGGACTCAACCCACCACTGCTGGCTTTGAAGATGGAGGAAGGGGCCATGAGCCGAGGAACGCAGGTGGCCTCCAGGAGCTGGAAAAGACAAGGAAACAGATTCCGCCCCTAGAGGCTCCAGAAAGGAGGCAGCCCAGCCCCGTCAAACTTTTAAACTACAGAACTGTAACACAACACATTTCTGTTGTTTTAAGCCACTACATTTATGGTTATCTGTTACAGCCACAGAACACCAATACAGTTGGGTATTGACTGAGAATGTGGCTTGGAATCTGAGCGTCCTGGCCTTGAATTCGAGCTCTGCTATTTATTAGCAGCATGACCTTGGACTACTTCTTGGGCCTTTCGGAGCCTCGGGTTCCTCACCTGCAAAATGAACGTAAAAGCCTCTATCCAGAGATTTACTGGGGGGGTTAATGAGTTGATGGATGTAAAGCATTTAGTGATGACCTACCACATATGAAGTGCTCAACAGTAACAAAAGACAGATGTTGAAGAAGCAGAAGACAATTAGCAAACCATACATTAAGCCAGGGGGTATCGATCTCCTTTGTGAATGAGATCAGGAATCAGAGGGTTCAGGCTTTGAACCTCCACTCTGCCACTCAGAGTGGGATTGGGACAAGTTACCTAAACTCCCTGATCACCCACCCACTCTCTGCCTCAGAGGTCGTTACCGGGGTTAAATGAGACACAACTGTCAACCAAGCACCAGGTAGAGTCCATCCACCTCTCCCCAGGTACCCCATGCTGTGAGGTGGGTCCAGGAAACACCCTCGCTCACAGGGCCGTGGCGAGCACCCAGGCAGAGGAGGTGCATGGAAGGGCTCAGTCGCCTCAAAGTGTCATCCTCCCCACTCCCAGACTCTCTCAAAACACAGCCTGCTTCCAGAAAAACAACCCACAGGCATCAGAGAGAAAAACAGGAAGGATTTAATCACACGTGTGATTTGATTTCTTTTAGTCACTGGGCACACGGGCCAGGGTGAATTTTCATGGTTGGGGAAATTCTTTGAAGCAGGTAAAAGAAAAATCTGACTTGGGATTATCCTGTCCACACAGCCTTTCTGGAGGGAGCATGGCTGGAGTCCCCGGATGTCTTACCTTCCTCTGGTGTCTCTCGAAAATGAGCACAAGAGTCAGGGTCAGGCTCATGGCAGCCAGGGTCACGAGCAGCACACCCACCCAGTGGTTCCCCAGGGCGAACATCTGGCTGGTGGAGTAGATGTTGGCCCATACCACCACGTAGAACACCTGCAAGAAGCCAGAGAAAGGGCACCGTCAGCAACACCAGTCCTCAAACGAAGCTGCTCCATTCCAAGGGACACCCTCTGGCCACTTCTGACGCCCTCCATGGATGCGCGAGCTCACAAGCCCAGTCAGAGACTGATGGGGGCGGGAGATTGGGGTGGTCTGTGAGAATGGGCCCTTGTTCTTTGTTCAAAAGCAAAGGGAGAGGCAAGGGGTTCGAATAGCCACTCCAAATCCTTGCTTACTCTGAATTCAAATAAAACAGAAAAGGGAGGGGGGGCTTGGGAGTGAGATAAATTTGAATCAGAAGCCCACGTTGATCCTTCAACAGCCAGGTGGCCTTAGACAAGTTGTAACAACTCTCTGGGCTTCAGTTTCCTCATCCGTAAAATGGGGATAATAATACCTACTTCACAGTGTTGTTATAAGGGTTAATAAGATAACCTATGTAACAGCCTAGCACTTCTTAGGAAATCAGTAACTGCCAGTGGCCATCCCTTCCCCTCCCAGAAGCAGGACATGGGAGTCAAGAGTGCTTTTTGACCATTTATACATACAGAGGAGTGGCAGGTCACAGTGGTTAAGAGCACAGATGCAGAAACCAGAGTGCCCGGGTTCCAACACTGGTTGTGCCATATTCTGTCTGCCTGTGTGTGTTTACGTATATATATATAGGTGTAAACATATGTTTATATGTATACACACACACATATGTGACTAGAGCTGAAATAGACCAATCTGTTGAACAGATGGGGAAACCAAGTGCCAGAGAGGAGGAAAGCCTTGACAAAGCCAGACACTGAGCCCAGAGCCTCAGTGGTGGGTCTACCGATTCCCAATCCCCCAGCTCTGGCCTTAATAAACCCTGCCTCCCATCCTCTGCATGGGGAGCTGGTTACAACTCTCCCCCATGAATCTCCTCTTACACCAAACCCAGGTCCAGGTGTACTGCTCTCTCCCAGGCAGCCCAGCCACCAGCCCCCAAACCCGTGACCCACACCAACAGGCTCCAGGGCACTGTGCCGAATTTAGCAGTGCCTCAGAGGCCCCCCTCGCTCTCACCACAGCGAAGGCCAGCCGCATAGGCCTCGAGTTGTAGATGATGTATCTTCTCACTTGGGGCTCCAAGAGGGCACTCTCAGCCAGGCTCCTGTACTGCTCAGCCGGGACCTGCTTGGCCACCCAAGGGAAAGAGACCTGTCAGCCACGGAGAACCACACCCCACTCCTTCCCACCAGCAGGGGTGTTGTGGCCAGTTCACGTGGCTATCACGTGGAAGGGGGATGAGGTGCATTCCTGGCTGCCCCCAAAGGCAGAATGGGGAGCATGGAGCACGGCGTGGCAATCACAGGGTGCAGCTTCCAGCTCAGAGAAGGACAGGCACCACTGGGGAGGTGGGACAGCTCGAGATCCAGGAGGACATCCAGGAGAGGGATCCCTGTAGCCCAAGGCTCAGCACCTCACAGCAGATCCAGGACAGCCTAATGGTTAAGGTGCAGGCCATGGAGTCAGCCAGCCATAAATAATAAAATAATAAAATTTTAAAAAATAAATAAATAAAATAAAATGATAATCAAAGTACAACTTGTAGAGGTGATAGGCATATTAAATAAGATAATACATATACAATATTTACAATAAATACAATAAATATACGTATAGTATGTAGACACATATTATCTGGACATCTTTGGGGGCCTCTGTTCTCTTACTTAGACAGATATGTGTGTCTAAGTGTATGTGTACACAAGCCCGGTGCTGGTTCCGTAGTGAACACTTGATACACAAGTGTTATTCTCAAACTGTACCATCAATAACTATTAATACAGTCCAAGATACTGAAAATTCACATCTTCCTGCCCAAACAAAAAATGTCATAGAGCAAAGGTCCTATGAGAATGGATTGCTTAAGAACACAGAATTTAATCAATAGAGATATTTAGGAACATGGTAGAACAAGATGTAAACTGTTCATCAGTTAAGAAAACCCAATCTGAAGACAACTGTTTTAAGAAAAACGTTCTTTTGTACAAAGGCTGAAAGGAAGCGTGGGAAGCAAAACCAGCTCATGTGCTGATGTGGGGCTAGTACTGTCGACTTGGAAAGTTTCCCTTTAATGGTGATAAAATGTTGTTTTAAACCATAATGCAATTCTGTTTTAAAGGAGTAAACTCTCAAGTCTTCAAGGTAAAATTAGCAATGTAGCTTCCTCAGCCATAAATAATCCTCCCTGGGCAGGGAAGATGAAGGCCTCATCATGCTGGAGGATTTGAGAAGGACAAGAACCACACCTGTGGGAACTTAATAGCAATACCACAATTTATTGAACATTTGCTATGTGCCAGGGCCAGTGCACGTGTTCCTCGAGCACTACTTCTCTTAATCCATACAAAAACCCTGTGTAATAAGTATTAATATTGCCCTCGTTTTACAGATGATGAGACTGTGGCTCAGAGAGGTTAAGTCACCTGCCTAAAGTCACCCAGGCAGTAGGCAGCTGAGCTGGATCTGCATCCAGATCTATGAACCCCCGTGAAGCCTATGCCTCGAATCACTATGCTTGAAGGTACTGCATTATCATCTAATGAATTCACGCACCCTTCCCTTTGCAGAAGCAGTTCCTTCTCCTAAAATGCCCTTCCTCCTGTCCACCCAGCAAACTCCTTTTTTTCCTTCAAGAGCCCAGGTCAAGTATCTGCTCCTCTGCAAAGCTTTTGTTAGAATGAATAAAGGAAAGCTCATTTATACTGGAGTTGGGAAGGCCAGAAGGAGGTGCTCTCATGCCCTACCACTCATTGTCATCCGCAGACTCCAAACGCGAAGAGAATCACCTTGCATCTCCAACAGGAAGAAGGTCGGTTTCTGCCTTTTACTACCTCAGCAGGAGGAAGATTTTCTCCTCGCCTGGCAATAGCCCAGCCAACCAGAGGCTGTCACAACTCAGCCAATGAAAAGCCACTACACTTGGAACCCCCAGTTTCCCCCACTGGCCTCCTTGTTTATAAGAGCTCCTCCCAACTTCTCTTTAACCTCTATAAAACAACAGTCCTTTCCTTCGTTTCTCCAGACTTGCCCAGTTTTTACTATAGCATGCCTGTCCCGAATTGCAACTTTCTGCTATTACCGAATAAACCCATTTTGCCAGTATAATAACGGGCTGCTTTAGTCTTAAGGCGGACACTTTCATAACCACTGCTCCCTGAGCTGAGTTTATCACTTTCTCCTGTGAATGTCTTCAATGTCTTGTGCATCCCTCTACTGCAGCACTTATACCATACTGTTCTGCTTTACCTGACGCATGTCTATCTCACCCACTGGGCTCTGTGAGCAGTGTGACACCAGGCACGGGGACCTAGTCACCTCTGTAGTACTCAGTGACCGCCTAAGTGGCCAGCACAGGGTGGACACCCCAAAACACACATCTGTTAAGTAAATTAATTGGAAGGAGAGGACATCTTCCTTATATTCCCTACCATGTTGAGCACAGGGTAGGTGTTTAATAAAAATGTTGTGAATAACTGGATGATAGAATAGATAGACGGACAGACAGGTGGATGGATGGATGGATGGATGGAAGAAGAAGTACTAAGGACTCCATAAAGTCAGTGCTCACCTGAATGCCCCAGGTCTGCAGTTGTTCTTCGGCGGCTCCCAGATCGAAGGAGATGGGTGCACAGGTATTGTCAATCCGGAGAACTGTGAGGACCTGGCCATTGTGGAGCTCTGAAAGCAGACCAGGAGCTTCATCGGGCTGAGCAATAAGGACTTTGGGTGAGCCCAGACCTTGACGGCATCACCTCCTCTGGCCTTCAGAACATTCTCATGGCGAGGAGGGACTTGCCATCCTCCAACTCCAATGGGAGAAGGACTGGACTTGACTGGAAAGCTCCCAGGAGACAGAACTGAGGCCGGAGGCTTTTAGGACATTATTTGAGACCATAAAAGGAAGAACTTCTGGGCTTCCCTGGTGGCGCTGTGGTTGAGAGTCCGCCTGCCGATGCAGGGGACACGAGTTCGTGTCTCGGTCTGGGAAGATCCCACATACCGCGGAGCGGCTGGGCCCGTGAGCCATGGCTGCTGAGCCTGCGCATCCGGAGTCTGTGCTCCGCAATGGGAGAGGCCACAGCAGTGAGAGGGCCGCGTACCGCAAAAAAAAAAGGAAGAACTTCTCAAGAATGTGAGCTCTGTCCACACAAAGTCTGGGAGGTAGTGGGCTCCCCCTCACAAGGGATATTTAAACAGAGATTGAACAACTAATTACACTGAGGAGATGATCCAGCAGACATTTATTCGAGGATAGCAAAGGAAGTGCAACCAAACAACTTACATCCCTGGTGGGCTCGGAGTCTAAGTAAGAGGTAACAATGTGGTAGGCACAACAGTGAACCCCCAAGGATGTCCCCACCCTAACCCCCAGAACCTGTGAATACGTTATCTTACATGGCAAAGGAGAATGGGGGTTGCAGGTGAACTTAATGGTATTAATCAGCTGGCCTGAAATAGGGAGATTACCCTAGATTATCTGGGTGGGCCCACTGTAATCACAAGGATCCTCAAAAGTGGAAGAGAGGGAATTCCCTGGCGGTCCAGTGGTTAGGACTCCACGCTTTCACTGCTGAGGGCACAGGTTCGATCCCTGGTTAGGGAACTAAGATCCCGCATGCCACTCAGCGCAGCAAAAAAAAAAAAAAAAAAAAAAAAAAGAAGTGGAAGAGGGAGGCAGCAGAAGAGCCAGGAGGGATGTGACTACGGAAGAAAGGTACAGAGAGATGGAACATTACTGGCTTTAAAATGGCGGAAGGGGACTTCCCTGGTGGTCCAATAGTTAAGAATCCGCCTTCCAATGCAGGCGACACGGGTTCGATCCCTGGTCGGGGAACTAAGATCCCACATGCCACGGGGCAACTAAGCCCAAGTGCTCTAGAGCCCGCGCGCCACGACTAGAGAGAAGCCCGTGTGCCGCCCGCACGCCGCAACTAAAACCCGACACAGCCAAGTAAATAAATAAATATAAAATTTAAATGGCGGAAGGCTTCAGCAGCCAAGGACTGTGGGTGGCCTTTAGATGCTGGAAAAGAAAAGGAAACAGATTCTCCGCTGGAGCTTCCTAAAGGAATGCAGCCTTGCTGACCAGGGCTGTCAGGCTGTGAGCCGACAGTCTGGCCAGTGTCAGACTTCTAACCTACAGAACTGTAAGAGAAGAACTGCATTTGCTAAGCCACTGTTAGTGGCACCTGCTACAACAGTCACAGAAAACTAATCCGCTGACTTACGGGCAAGCCCTCCCCAGTGTCTCTGCACTCGCTCAACAATTTAAATCATATATCGAGTGAAGTCATACCTCAAAAACACACATCATCTCAGGCTTGTCACAATGGCTATCAAATTTATTCGAGGATGCCCTGCAGGGCTGCAATGAAGCCAGACCAGAAGACCCGAGGGAGGCCAGCTACAGTGAAATCCCCTCGGGTCCAGGGAGGAAGGGCAGCAGAAAGAAGCCAAACCAACTTCCCTTCTGAGTAGAGAAACTCTGAACAGAAGGACCGAGATCTCCTTCCATCACGTATGAGGCCCAGGGAGCCACCAGAGAGCAGCCAGGGCAGCTGCTGCGTAGTCCAGCCCTGAGATTCTAGGATCCCAGCGTTCAGCCACGCAGGGCTGGGAGCTGAATATTTCAGCACGTTTTCTGTAGCTGTTGCTCAGAAAAGGAGGCAGGACTGAAGGGATTAAACCATGAACATGTTACCTGCTGGCTCAGGGTCCAGCTCGGGGTTAATCCCTGAGTCTTAAAGCAAAATGACTAGCTCTACCTCCCTGGGAATCCCTGGCCCACCCAAACGCTCCTCTAACCCCTCACCCCATCCATCCCTGGGCCCTGCCACCTGGGCCAACGAAATCTCTCCCAGCTCCGTGCACCCCTTGGTATCTTCACCACAACCCTAGGCCAGGCTCCCTTCACCTCTCCCTGTACCTGCCGTAGTCTCCTAACTGGTTTCTCCAACCTGCTCTTCCTCTTACGATGCATTCACACAGCAGCCAGAGCACAGATCAGATTAATACAAATTCTCTGAGTAAAACTTTCAAGAGCCTCCCAGTCCTCTGGCAAAAACCAACCTCCTTACCAAGCTGCCCCGGCCCTTCGAAGAACTAGCCTCCTGCCAAGCTCACCTTGAAGCCTCAGCCTCACTCTGTGTCTTGCCACCCCAGCCTCCTTAGCCCCTTGGACATGTAGTGTTCTCTCCCGCCCCAGGGCCTTTGTGCATGCTTTTCCGGCTCTCTCCCTAGAACACATCCACCTAGCCTCACTCCATTATATCCAAGTCATCATTTGTGTTCCAGCTCATTAATCCCTTGCCCAGGAAGTCTTCCCTGACATTCTAAACTCGTAGCAGATCAAATCTGTCTGATAAACCTGCCCATAACTACATGCTCTCCTCCTTTATGCTTATCAAAGATGAGCACATGTGTATGCAATTACTTGATTAAAGTGCACTGTCTCCATCAGACTATATACTCCCACATTGGTTTTGCACATCACTGAATCCCCTGAGCTGGGTTCAGTGCCAGGTGTACAGTAGGCACTAAATAAATGCTTCCTGTGTAAATGAGGTGGGGAGAGCACAAGCTAGATGCTTTGGGGCTCAAACGGTGACTCAGCCTCTCACTAACAGAGCACCTTGAGGAAACAGTTTAATCCCTGGCCATCCGCTTAGAGGATGATTATATCCACCGCGGAGGATTTTGCAAATAATTAAGATGATGAAAATTAAGCGCTTGGTGCAAAATGGGTACTGAATGACTGGCTGCTACTGTTGTCATAATTTAAAAGCCAGCTTGTCAAAGCTCCTAAGTTACCATAAAGGCACACCAGTTTAGCTGTGTTGGTTTTTACCTTCCCACACCTTGTTCCAGAAAGGATTTAAGGTGGCTTCATAAAATAAAATATGAAAAGATAAAATTAGATTTAAAAATAAGCAAATGAGGGAAAACAGACAAAAAGAAGATCAAGACCAAAATAAAATAGAACAATAAAATGCGATAAGAATAGCTACCAGGGACTGATCCCATCCTATGCACCAGGCACGGGCTTAGGCTCACAGTCGTGATTCCATTTAATCCTCTAAGACTCCTAGAAGGTGGAAAACCATTACAATGGAAAAGGAAACTGAACCTCGGAAAGGAGAACCAGCTTGCCTGGTGGTACCAGGGGAAATGAAAGTAAGAAGAGAAGAAGTGAAGAGAAAGGGTAGCATACAAAATGCAGGCAGTCATGCTGTGTGGAGCCTCAGACTAGCCCTCCACTGCACAGCACAGAGCAGAAAACACACACTGAGCTGGATCCCAGGCATGGAGGTTGTGAACCACTCCCCTAGCCTGGCTCTTTGCACTATGAGGACAGTGTTTGCCTGAGCAATGTGAGGACTTTTCATAGTGTCTCTGTTTCCCTTTCAAACCATGAGTTCCTGGATTCTTGGTAATAATCTCTCTCATCTGCTCCTCAACGTGAGAACTGCAAGTCCTCCACTTAGAAATACTTGTTTTTACACCTAGGCTAAGAAAAAGGATCTAAAAAGCTACCAAAGAAGCGTGTTGTGTGTGTGTGTGTGTGTGTGTGTGTGTGTGTGTGTGTGTGTACAGGGAACTATTTCCTATAAAGGGGCAAGAACTGGCTTGCCAAAAACCAGTAGAGCTATATCTTCAAAGAGCTGAAGGTAAATTATTCCATTCCATTTCATTCTACTGGTATGTGTGTATGTGAACTGCTTTCCTAATAACAGTAGTCATAAAAGGAACCCTTGTTTTTAAGTTTTAAATCGTCTAAGAAACAAGCCACAATGCAAAATGCCATCTCCCCTTGCCTATGCCCAGCCACTCATTCATTCATTCATTCAACAAAATACTTATTGAGCATCTACTATGAGCAAAGGGCTTCCCTGGTGGTGCAGTGGTTAAAAATCCGCCTGCCAATGCAGGGGACACGGGTTCGAGCCCTGGTCTGGGAAGATCCCACATGCCGCGGAGCAACTAAGCCCGTGCGCCACAACTACTGAGCCAGCGCTCCAGAACCCGTGAGCCACAACTCCTGAAGCCCGGGTGCCAAAAACCCGTGCTCTGCAACAAGAGAAGCCACTGCAATGAGAAGGCCGCACACTGCAACAAAGAGTAGCCTCCGCTCACCGCAGCTAGAGAAAGCCTGCACACAGCAACAAAGGCCCAATGCCGTGAAAAATAAATAAATAATAATAAAATTTTAAAAATAATAATACTATGGGCCAAGCCATGTGCTAAGTACTATAGACACAGTGATGAACAAAGCAAAACAGGGACCCTGCACTCGTGGAGCTTACATTCTAGTGAGGAAACTGGACATTCAACACTTTATTACACAGGTAATTATTTAATTACAGACTGGTAATTGCTATAGGGAGAAACAGGAATATATCAGAGGGTCCTGGCTTAGGCTGGGCCATCAGGAGAGGATTCCCCATGGAAGGGATATCTGAACTTAGCTCTGAAGGATGGATGGAAATTAAGCAGGGAAAAGGAGGCAGGGAAAGGGCACAACACACAGCAGGGACAGCAGGTGCAAAGGTCCTGGGGCAGGGCAGCATGGCAGGAACAGAGAACAGGGGCAGCAAGAGCCATTTAGGCAGGCCTGGCAAGCTGGAGAATGATAGATCTTCATGCTAAGCCTAATGGGAAACACTGAAACAGAAAGCGATTTGGTTGGCTGTGCATTTTAAAAAATCTCTCTGAGACACCATGCAGAGAACAGAAGAGGCAAGGAGGAAAGGTGCTAGGAAGCTACAGCAGGGATCCTGGCAGAGGGCAATCTAAGGAGTTGGTGACAGAGAGAAGAGGTAGAAATGACAGAAAGTGGCCTGGAAACACATCCCCAAATGCCCACCCTTATCTAAAGACACTTTTGTGCCCCTCTGCTCCCCTCCCCTCAATCATACTATGTGAGTCCAGTTCAGCATCCTGGGGGGATAGGGGAGGAAGGAATTAAGGGTCATGATCCTACCTTGCCCCCAGCCAGGAGGGCTCCCGCCAGGCAGGGCGCTCCACCCAGGGGAGGAGGTGGGCAAGGGGCCAGCCGCCCCGCCGGGGTCCATCTGCGGTTCACACGCCATAGCAGAGCCAGCAGAATTTCTGCTTCCCCTTCTCAGAGCTGTGGTGCATCCTGGAGCAGCCAGCTCAGCTTCGCCTGCCTTCAGAAAACAACATCACGAGAAAGAACTTCAGGGCTGGTCCTGGGCAGGCCAAGCTCCTCAGGCTCTCAAGGCCAAAGCCATCACCAGACCAGTGAGAGCCACCCAGAGTCTTCCCTTGGACTGTGAACTTGCCGATCGTGCTGAGGAACGTTCTCAGAGGGAGTGAGGGGCAAGGGCTAAGCCCTTCAAGGCCTGGCTGAGACCTCCTCTGCTCTGGGATCTTCTCCAGCTCAGACACATCGAGGGGCCCACAGAGAACTCACGAGCTGACCAGGCCCCACTCCCAGGCATCTGGGATTTCCCTTCCTGACTGAGTACAGGATAGGTATATTCATCACGGGGAGCCGTGTTTATACAAAGCAGCAAAATGTTATGAAAAGGAAAGAGCAAGGATTTTAGCACCAAAAGACCCAGATTTGAACCTTCACTCAGCCCTCACATGCTCTGGGTCATTCACTGTCAGGTACTTAACTCCCTGAGCCGTTCTGACCTCATCTGTAAAATGGGTTCAGGGAGGCCTATCTGGCATAGCTGCTGTGGGGGTAACACAAGGAAACTTAAGTATGGCATCCAGTGCCCTGCTCATCATAAGGCCCATTTCCTCACAGGTTTTTCCCATTTAACAGGGTCAAAGATGTGACATGACCTGCCCAAGGTGGGATGGCTGGGAGCTGCGGAGACAGGAGATGGACCAGGCTACCCAGCTGCAGAATACAAGCCCCTCATGCCCATGCACCTGAACCTCAGCACCCAGGTCTGGCTATCACTGAGCCTCCTCCTTAAACCGCCTTAAAAAAGACTGGGTCGGGCTTCCCTGGTGGCGCAGTGGTTGAGAGTCCGCCTGCCGATGCAGGGGACACGGGTTTGTGCCCCAGTCTGGGAAGATCCCACATGACGCGGAGCGGCTGGGCCCGTGAGCCATGGCCGCTGGACCTGCGCGTCCGGAGCCTGTGCTCCGCAACGGGAGAGGCCACAACAGTGAGAGGCCCGCATACCACCAAAAAAAAAAAAAAAAAAAAAAAAAAAAAACTGGGTAGACGGAGACTGCATTTTCCAGGTGTGATCTAGTAACAAGCTCCAGTTGGCATCTGAACTGCCAAGCTGTGGGATGGCAGGGACCACCTCCCCGTACCTAGCCCAAGCCTGGCGCACAGCAGGCACTCCCAAATATCACTGAGTACCGGTCAGTCATATCACCCCTTACTTCCTCCTTCTTATCTTGTACCCCCCAAGAGGCATGAAAGCAACAACAGCCCAAGGATGTCTGCCCTGCACCTGGCAATAACTGAGGCCCTTTGCTGCCTCACCTGATTATATCCTAGGCCCAGGAGACAAACAGAATCCTTGGATCCATTTTCCAGACCAGGAACCCAGGGACATTATAGCTAGGAACCTGCTGCCCGGAGAAGCTGTACTGGAATCTCAGAAAGGTCCTTGAGCCCACCCTCCCTCCTCCAGGCAGGAGGGACCACCCACAAGCTGGGGCTGCACAGACATCCTTCCAGACTGCATGGAAGGTTCATTAGCTGCAAAATCCCACAACTAGACATTGTCTTTGGGAAGAAGAAATCCCAGCACCCCAGTTGGCCCAATTAGCCTCCACAAAGTCCCAACCAGGAGAATTCATTCACCTGAAGGGCATTTAGCATAATGGATAAAAGCAACCTGCACAGTCCTGCCACTTCCCACGTGTACGACCTGGAGCAAGTGACTTGTATCTGCCTCAGTTTCTACACATGTAAATGGGAATAATGTAATGAGGCTGTTGTGAGGTTTAAAGAATTCATACCTGAATCACTCGAGAGCAGCACGGGGCAAAAAGGAATATAGCAATCATTATTTTTACTCCACAGACACTGCCTAAGAACCTTCTAGTGCCAGGCCCTGTGCTTTCTAAACTATAAAACCAGAAATAAAATCTTAAGTCCCTGTTCAGCCCTCCCTGCTGGGTACCACCATCTGGTGGGAAAGAGAAACTCAGAGAAAGAGAAATAACAAACAGACAATGACCAAAGAAGGCAGTCAGAGGGAGCCGGCAGCGCCTTGGAATGAGGGAAGAGTGTTTCAGGAGGCTTCTTGGAGCAGGGAAAGAGGCTCCTGGCTTGGCAAAGGTAGAGCAAGAGAAGGGGCTACCAAGTAGGGAGAGGTACAAACCAGAGGCCAGGATGGGCCCAATCAGGGCAGCCTCTGCACTCACCCTGCAGCTCCTCATCCAACCTGGAGGCTGCAGAGGGCACGAGGGCTGTTGGCAAGACTGGCCAAGGGCAGGTGCTGACCCATCACCCATCAGTGTATCCTGACCTGCCACCCCACTCAGCCCTGCACTAGCCCTAGGGGACAAGGGAGGGAGGGAGAGGCACCAGGGGTGGAGTCAGAGCCAGGGAGCGAGCACAGCCCTGAGGTTCCTGTAACTAACGGGTCATCCACTCCCCAGCTTCCTTAACTCCCACTGCTGATTCCACTTAACCAGACCTTCCAGTTATCCATCTTTTTGAGCTGAGTGGCAAGCCTCTGCAAAGGAAGATATCCTAAAAGTCCTGCTGAGCAAAGGTCTCCATTTCTGCAGACACTGAGTGCCCAGCTTCCCCAGGAGGCCCTGTGCCTCACTGAGGGGTGTGCATGTGTGCCTTCGTGTGTGTTGGGGGAGAAGGGGACTCCTACAGTTTTCACAAGTCAGGTTTCATTTTGTTAAACTGGAAAGTCCCAACAAGGGACCACAGAGGGTCTGTCACAGTAGTTTTGCGGTGGAAAAGCCTTGAGAGACAATGGCTCCAAGCTCTCCACTTTCCACATGAGAAAATTAAGACCCAGAAACGAAAGTGAACTCTCCAAGGTCAAGGAGCCAGGTGGGGGATGGAGCCACAACGGAACCGAGCTCATTCGGGCAAGGGATGCTCCGCCGCATCTGGCCTTGGCCTTGGGCAGCTGAGTCTAGCTTCAGGTTCTGCCCTCAAGTCTCCTCCCGGGTCTGCTGCCTCTGGGCCTCCCTCACCCTGAAATCACTCCCACTGTCCCAAGCCCACCGGCTCCCAGGAGCCGCCCGAGAGCAGCTCCCACGCACGACAGAGGGAAATGGGGCCCAAAGGCGCAGGAAGAACGCGGACGCGGCCCGCGGCGCCCACCCCAGACCAGGACACGGGAGCCCAGCGGCAGCACGGGACCCGCGCGCCTCAAATCAGGGCTCGCGGCCGCCCGCGCCCGGGCCCGCGCGCAAACACAGGGGGCGCGCCCCGGGCCCGCGCACACTCACCCGTCCGCGCCGCCGTCGCCGCCTCACCGCCGCCCGGGGGTCCCGGGGACGCCGAAGGTCGGGCGGCGCCGCCGCCCCACAACGCCGCAGCCTCGGGGCACCTCTGCCCGCGCTCCGCCCGCCGCCCGCGCCGCGCGCCGCCCTCCTGGGTCCCGCCCCCGGGCCGGGGCGGCCCCGCGCGGTCACCCCACCGGGAGGAGCCGCCCGCCGGGCTCGCCTCGGGGCCCAGAGGGAAGCCGGCTCCCGGACCAGCTTCGGAACCGAGCTGGGAGCTGCCTTTCATAAGCCGGGCTCCCTCCCGGGACGCCGGGAAGCGCCTCGGCGCTCGCCGACCACGCACGTCGCTTCTGGGGCGCGGGGGCGAGGGGGGTCTCCGCGCCCCGGACGGAAAGAGTTCCAACCCCCCTCGGAGCCTCCGTCTCCCCGTCGTGAGAGCAGCGGCTTGCCTCTGAGGTCCAGCCCATGTCTGACAGTCACGGGACCCGGTGGATGAAGAAATATTTGGACCAGAAATTTCTTAGGGACTTGTTTTTTAATGAAAAGTTATATGTGCACTGTGTTAACAGCATCGGTTTGGGGATCAGGCTCCCTGAGCTCTAAGCCAGGTGTCTCCGATTTTTTAGGTCATCTTCGCTATAGTGTTTAACCTCTCTGTGCCTTAGTTTTCTGTAAACAACAGATGATACTGTTTCATGGGATTGTGTAAAGCTCTAATCAGATAATTGGTGTGAAGTGTACACAACTGCAGGACACATGATGGCCGCTCACTAGACGTTGGCTGCCACCCCCAGCACCATCACTCGAGACTTCAGGGGTGTCTACAGTGACAACTAACCCCTTCCCTGAGAAAAGCACTAACCTTGCGTACATTTCCATAGAAAGGTATAGACAGATGTGTACACTGTGCATTTCCACAAAAGGGAACCTGTTCTATTCTGTTGGACACCCTGCTTTTTCATTCAGCAAAGTTCCTTGGCATTCACCTCATGCCAGAACACTCCTCTCTGTCTGGTTTCTTTTTAAGGGGTGCGCACACACCTCCATGTATTGTAATAGGAAGGCTTTCTTTCCTTTGCCTCTCTCCGCTCGTGGACATGTAAGGGGAATTCCCACTCTTGCTCGCAGGCCTTGCTGGGATGGTCACAGCCACAGTGCCGGGTACATGCCACAGGCTGCCTATCTACAAGTGGACTTGCCGAGTCAGAATATGGGTGCAATTTTAATTTAGGCAGATATAGCTGTCTTCATGCTCTGCCAGAGGCAGAGGTGGAGTGCTTGGGGACGCGAGCAGAGCAGTGATTGAGGAATAAGCAGCTGATGCTGCCCAGGCAGGATCCTCATTCATCAGACAAGTGAGCATCCAGGAAGCAGGCTACTAAAAATTAGTTTATTCATCAAAAGATCGACAGGGAGTGCCTGCCGAGTGCCAGCCATTGTTCTGGGTACCACTGAGCAAGACACACAAGATCTCTATTTAGTTTGCCTAATTTCCCAAAACACAACCTGGGGGCATGCGAGCAAGATTCATGGGCTGTTGGAGTTCTCCTACCTGCTGACTGGATGTTGAAAGGGATCCTGGGACAGGTGTGTGAACTGGTGACCATCTAAATTCTGCCTCCCTGGCTTCCCTGGTGGCGCAGTGGTTGAGAGTCTGCCTGCTAGTGCAGGGGACACGGGTTCAAGCCCTGGTGTGGGAGGATCCCACATGCCGCGGAGCAACTAGGCCCGTGAGCCACAGCTGCTGAGCCTGCGTGTCTGGAGCCTGTGCTCCGCAACGAGAGAGGCCGCGAAAGTGGGAGGCCCGCGCACCGTGATGAAGAGTGGCCCCCGCTTGCCACACCTGGAGAGGGCCCTCGCACAGAAACGAAGACCCAACACAGCAAAAATAAATAAATTAAAATAGGTTTAAATTTTTTTTAAATAATAAATAAATAAATAAATTCTGCCTCCCCAGCAAGGCCTACCTCCTACATGAAGCCAGATGTCATACTCCTGCCCTTTCAGCTGAGCTACCTTCACTCTGCATTCTCACTGCCTGTCTCTCTAGCTTGAATGTTGACACATCAGCCTCCTTTGCTAAGGAGGCAAAAGACGTGGACCTTTGGAACTGGCTGACCAGGCTCCACCACTCACTGGTATGTGAACTTGCACAGCCCAGTTCCCCTCTCTGAGTTTCAATTCCCTCATTTATAAAAGGATATCTGCTAAACTGAGAGATTTTAAGAATTAAATGAGATGATGAAGTGCTTAGCAGAAAGTGCTGAGTAAAAGTGAACTGCAGGCTTCTCGTTGTGGTGGGTTCTCTTGTTGCGGAGCATGGCCTCTAGGCGCACGGGCTTCAGTAGTTGTGGCACGAGGGCTCAGTAGTTGTGGCTCGCAAGAAGCCCGCGCACCGCAGCAAAGGGTAGCCCCCGCTCGCCACAACTAGAGAAAGCCCTTGTGCAGCAACGAAGACCCAATGCAGCCATATGTAAATTTTAAAAAAAGAAAAAAGTGAACTGCATTTCTGGGCAATTCTTTTGCATCTCCGAAAATACAGTAAATGGCAAGGCCTAGCACTATGGCGTGAGGGAATGGGGGCTCCATGGAGAATGGAGAAAGATGAATGAAATCTGATAAAAGGTGAGTAATACCTAGTAAAGTCCACTGGAAAGCAGTCTTCAGTGGCGCTATCTTGATGGATTCACAAGGCTCTCTGTGGTAGGCCCAAGCCCCTCCCCACCCCCCAGCCTATCCTGTACTCATCTTTACCCACTGTCCCCCAACCTCTGAAAACCCTAAGCTCCAAGAGCACAGACCATCTCTCGTTCCTCCTACACCTGTGCTCTCTCTCACTTCCAGTTCTCAGTGGTTGCCATCCTTCTCCCTCTGGAAGGTAACCCTCAAACCTCATCCTCACCTCGTTGCCCAGATAACTGACACATTCTCAGGTCTCAGCTGAAAGGGCCCTTCTTCTAGGAGCCCTCTCCTGTCCTGAGCCCAGGCCAGTCCCCCATCCTTATAGTTACTCTTCCTTAACCTATGGCCACACCTAGCACTCGCTATGGGTCAATGTTCAGTGTCCCCTTTCCCAAAAGGAGAATAAACCTTTGGGGCACAGGGCTGTTTCTGCCCATGCTCAGAGCTGGCCCCCAGCTATTGTTACACACATCTGAGTTAGTGAATGAATGGCTATGAATGAAATTATCAGGGCCTCAACTACAGACAAATCCAAATAACCACAAACCCCAGCCAAAGCCACCCTCACTCAGCATTTAGCCCCTTCGTCCTGTCATGTTTGCAAGGGTTACAGGCCCATGTCTGAGGGTTAGCTGCCAACTAGCTGGCAACCTTGGTGAAGCAAGAGGGAAAGAACTTCTTCCTGGCCTGGAAGAATCTTCAAGTGTGGCAGCAGACAGGACAGGAGAGAGCCTCAGAACCATGGGATGAGTAAGTGAAAAGGCAAAGATCAAAAATTAGATCTTGTTTTTTGGAACCTGTCTGCCAGTTGTAGAGTCATTGACTTTCTCTTTTAGAAACACACTGCTTGAAACACTGCCATAGAACACACTGAACTAAATCATACAGCAACCCAGGCTGGAAAGTCAGGCAGACCTGGGTTCAAATCTAGGCTTGGCCACTAATTAGAGCCATCTTAAAGAGTATTTCCAAAAGCACACCCCACAGTACGTTCCATTGCTCCTGGCTCCATTACATTGATTCGAAATCCTGGGAGTCACATCACAGGGTGAGTACTCCCCTGTAAGATATGCACGCGAGAGCTTGGGCCTAGACACACCACTGTCCTTGGCAGGGATGTGCAGGGAGTTAGACAAGTCACATGCTATTTGTCAGGAAACTGGGTCAAAACCAGAAAAAATACTTTGGTTTTTTAAAATTTTTATTTATTTTTGGCTGCATTGTGCAGCTTGCGGAATCTTAGCTCCCCAACCTGGGATCAATCCCGGGGCCCCTACAGTGGAAGCTCAGAGTCCTAACCACTAGACCGCCAGGGAAGTCCCTGGTAAGTTTTTAGCGGTCTGGATAGAAGATCAAACCAGCCACAATATTCCCTAAAACCAAAGCCTAATCCAGGGCAAGGCCTTAACTCTGTATAATTGTGAAGGCTGAGCGAGGTGAGGAAGCTGCAGAGAAAAGTTTGAGGCTAGTGGAGATTGGTTCGTGAGGTTTAAGGAAGGAAGCCATCTCCACGATTCAGTAATTGTTGATGTAGAAGCTGCAGCAAGTTACTCAGAAGATCCAGCTAAGATAATGAACGAAGGTGGCTACACTAAACAACAGGTTTTCAATGTAGACAAAACAGTCTTATGTTGGAAGAAGATGCCATCTAGGACTTTCATAGCTAGAGAGGAGTCAGTGCCTGGCTTCAAAGGACAGTCTCTTTTATTAGGGGCTAATGCAGCTGGTGACTTGAAGTTGAAGCCAATGTTCACTGACCACTCTGAAAATCCTAGGGCCCTTAAGAACCGTGCTACATCTACTCTGCCTGTGCTCTATAAATAGAAGAACAAAGCCTAGATGACAGCACGTTTGTTTACAACATGGTTTACCGAACATTTGAAACCCACTGTTGAGACCCACTACTTGGGGAAAAAAGACGCCTTTCAAAATATTCTTGCTCGTGAACAATGCCCGTGGTCACTAGCTGGCATGGAGAAAGCTACTGTTTGCAATTAAAACAGAGATTTTTTACTCACCAAATAACCACAGGATCTGCCTCATCTCTTAGCCTCCCTTGCAGTCAGGTTGGCTCACGTGATGCACGAGGGTCAATGAGCTGAGAACAAGTGTCATTTATTTCAGGACGTAAGCATAGACGAGCTGGTGCACGTTTGCCAACTTTTTCTTCCCTTGCCTCTGGAATCATGGGAACCATGTGCTAAAATGGTAGAACCACAAAGTGGAGGTGATCTGAATCACTGCATCACCACATGGAGAACAGCTGCCTTGGTCACCCAACATGTATCAAACATTGTAAGAAATCTTTGTTGTATTAAGCCACTGAGACTTCAGAGTATATCCTATACCAACAAGTAAGAGCTATTATTAGACATATAATCGAGGATGATTAGGGTGAGAAAAGGAGAACCAAATTTTGGAAAATTAGGACACAAATTTTGAGTCAATAATTTTGTTGTTGCTTTAACAGTAGTTGTCAACTGGGTGGTTTTGATCCCCAGGGGACATCTGACCACGTCTGGGGACATTTTTGGTTGTCACAACTGACAGGGTACTACTGGCATCCAGTGGGTAGAAGTCAAGGACACTGCTGACCGTGGTCTGGATACACTTAGCAATACCAGGAGTAAAGTCCTAACAAAACCAGGTATAGTTTGGGACATGTTAGGATCGAGATGCTTACCAGATAACTGAATGAAAATATCAAATAAACAATCTGAGAATTCTAGAGTTCAGGACAGTTGGAGATACAAATTTGGGTCTTCAATATAGACGGTATCAAAGCCATGAAATGTAGATGGTCTCAAATGGGGACGTAGAGACACACAAGAACAAAACCACAGGAAAAGATGCGGACGAACCAGCAAGAGACTGGAGAGGCAAGGCAGCACACGGCTGCAGAAGGGAGGCTAAGAAGGTGGCTCAAAAAGGAATAGCCAACCCTGTCCAATGATACTGAAGGTCAAGCAGGCAGAGGATTGGACCCCAACTAGGTCATCATTGCTGACCCTGACGAGCAAGCAGTTTCAATGGCATGGCAAGCCTGACTGGAGTGCCTGAACAGTAAAAAATGGAAAAACTCGCATAGAAAATTCTTATGAGGAATTCTGTGAGAGGGAACAGCAACTAGAGATGGAAGTGGCCTGAGATCCACCCATCCTCAGTCACATAAAAGATACAATTTTTTAAAAGGCCCTCTAATTCCCCCGTAGTTTCAGCACAATGTTCTTTCAATTGTTTCTACGTACCAGAAATTATCTTGCAGCGGAAGACTTTCAGCTTCTAGTGGGTCAGAGGGCATTTTTTTTTTAATATAAATTGATTTTTGGCTGCGTTGGGTCCTCGTTGCTGCGCGGGCTTTCTCTAGTTGTGGCGAGCAGGGGCTACTCTACTTTGCGGTCCGTAGGCTTCTCGTTGTGGTGGCTTCGCTTGCTGCACAGCATGGGCTCCGGGAGCGTGGGCTTCAGTAGTTGTAGCAGGCAGGCTCTAGAGCACAGGCTCAGTAGCTCCGCGGCACGTGGGATCTTCCCAGAGCAGGGCTTGAACCTGTCCCCTGCATTGGCAAGCGGATTCTTAACCACTGTGCCACCAGGGAAGTCCAGAGGGCATTTAATTCTTAAATGCTAGAGTGAAGTTACTATAGGTACTGCACTCAGCATTTAGCCCACCAAGAAGGAAACACGCTTGATAACCTGTCCAAGGCTGCCCCAGGACAGGGTGCTCTAGAGAAAAGGCAATCTTCAGATCTACTAGTTGCTTGCTGTTTGGTGTGTGTGTGTGGCTGTTTTTTTTTAATTTTTTGGCTGCGATGAGTCTTCATTAGGGCGAGCAGGCTCCAGAGCACACAGGCTCAGTAGCTGCGGAGCAATGGCTGAGTTGCTCCGCGGCATGTGGAATCTTAGTTCCCTGACCAGGGATCGAACCCTTGTCCCTTGCATTGGAAGGTGGATTCTTTTTTATTTTTTTTTTGCGGTATGCGGGCCTCTCACTGTTGTGGCCTCTCCCGTTGCGGAGCACAGGCTCCGGACGCGCAGGCCCAGCCGCTCTGCAGCATGTGGGATCCTCCCGGACCGGGGCACGAACCCGTGTCCCCTACATTGGCAGGCGGACTCTCAACCACTGCGCCACCAGGGAAGCCCTGGAAGGTGGATTCTTAACCACTGGACCACCAGGGAAGTCCCCTGCTTGCTGTTTTTCAAAACAGTTGTTGGGTGAAATCACCCAAGGAAGTGATTTCCTTCCTGCTAAGATATGCACCATGAATATTTTCTAAGTATGTATGTGAATGTGTGTGATACATGTGCTAATTTAATTTCCTTAGTGAAATTCTGCAGAACATCTGGGTCAAAGTGCATTTTGCATTATCAAAGAGGATGAAGCAGAGGGGAAAAATATGCATGACAGAGTCTTGACTTTTAAATGATTATTCGTACAGTATCAGTACACCAAGTAGTGACATGCAACAAGTTCTTGAATTCTATCATCTAGTAATTTTAAATAAGAGAAACCAAAAGCAGCCCAATACTAGTCCCCACTGTTCTAACTCTTAGCCGGAAAGGACTATTTTAAGGCTGGCTATTCACATAGGTTACAAGTAACTATTTACTACTTTTTCATAGATAAAGCCCCTGACCTTCAAGAAAGAGTTAGGGAAAAAAAAAAATTTAATCCCTTTCTTTCTTAAGAAAAAATTTTTTTTTAAACTATATCTAAGGTCATAGGAAGGAACCTTCATGATCTAACTTTTGAACAAGTAGAGTTGCAACATAAAGCTATGACATAAAATTAAAAGAAAAAACAAAACTATATCTAAGAAAGAAAAAGTCAGTGTTCATAATATGCCACTCGAGCGAAAAGGCACGGGAAAACAGACAACGTATACCCATTAAGTTTCTAAGAAATGTGAGGTAAAAAGATAAAATCTTTGGATAGGCCATAAGTTTGTACAAAGAAGCTATGATTGCTATTCTGCAAAAAGTGAAGGGACCTATTATATAATATACAGAAATAATTTAATGCCTTTTCACAAGAATATAACCCAAGCCTTGTTGAAGCCTCATATTCTATGAAGGCATCTAAAATGCCAATCCACAGCACAGCGCTTTTGCTCTTCCCCTATCCGTTTATGCGGTAATTCTCATGGATTTCTGGCCGGATGTCACAGACAAAGGCCAAGAGGTTATCCAGGACTTCATCCCTGTTCTGCCGGAAGTAGGTCTGGAGGATGGTCATCTTCTCCTGGGTGTCCTTCTCCACTTCAGTGCTGCAACTGCCGTGGGATCCCAGAGCCTGGAGTCGGGGAGCAATGACAGAGGGAACGTCAGGACGATGCTCTGGCTGGGCAGGAACAACATTTAATAAGCAACATTCTGACTTTTGAAGAAACCCAGTCTCATAATGAATATAAGTAATCAGCAGCATGACTGAAGAGCGTGAGAGAAGTCAGGGTTCCACAGTCACATCCCTCTACAGCCTCACATGCAGCCTTAACCAGAGACTGGAATGAACCTAAAGACCTAACAACTGAGGCCTGGTGGTTAGTAATATGTCTCCTTGTGTGGTTTTAAAGGGGGTAGATACATGGTGTTTTTTTTTTTTTTTTTAAAAAAAGAAGCTCTTAAAAAATAACAAACACAAGGGCAATACAATTTAGAAGGAATATACAGTTTCACCATTACTGGTTAATGTTTTAGCGCTTAAGTTCAACAGTGGTTTCACCAGTATTAAGAATACGTGACATCTGTTCTTTCAAGTAGAAATATTCTACAAGAATACACAAGAAACTGTTAACAGTGGTTATCTCTAAAGAGGACTGTGGGTCTGGGTGAGAGGGAAACTATCCCTTCATTGTTGCCCTGTTTTATTGCTTGAAATTTTTAGTGCATGGATGTCTCACCTCTTCAGTTTCCATTTACAACTTAACACACACACTGATGGACAGATTTTCTTTTACTGTCCACTGTCTTCTCATTGTTAACTGTTATGCCTACTTTATTAGAATGTGATCTGTCAGGTTCTTAAGGTATCACTTTTCTGTGCCTGAATCTTTTCTTCACCTAAATTGCTGTCCCCTCATTATGAAGGTTTACAACTATATCCCTTCACATTTGTGTAACACATCAGTTTACACAGCATTCTCTCATATGACCTGTTACCTATTCCTCCATAACCTATGAGGAGGCTATCACTCCCCTTTCTACAGTTGAGGAAACCAGGGCTCAAAGAGGTCCAAGTGGGGCTTCCCTGGTGGCACAGTGGTTGAGAGTCCGCCTGCCGATGCAGGGGACACGGGATCGTGCCCCGGTCCGGGAAGATCCCACGTGCCGCGGAGCGGCTGGGCCCGTGAGCCATGGCCGCTGAGCCTGCGCGTCCGGAGTCTGTGCTCCGCAACGGGAGAGGCCACAACAGTGAGAGGCCTGCGTACCACAAAAAAAAACCCCAAAAAACCTTAGCCTTTACCTGGGCTTCCAACCATATAGGTCAATAAATTCCATTTTGCTTAAACCAGTTTGAACTGTTTTCTGCTGCCTGTATCCAAGAGTCCTGATAGAGGTTCTTTTCTCTACGAAGCCTCCTCCATCCTTTCCCTTTTCCAGAATTTTCCCTACTTTCTCTGTACTTTCTGTATCTGTTTTTGTACTATTATTATATGCATCTTACACATTGTGGTCTAGCCTATACTACTGATAAGCGACTATACTAAAGGGGGCTCCATGTGATTTAAGTTTATGACCATTACAGCCCTCTTCAGTTGTTGGTTTGCATGACTTACATTTTATTACTAAGTGTCCCTGACCACCAGACACTTTATTACTAAGTGTCCCTGACCACCAGGCTGTACGCTAAACTCCATGAGGGCCATGTCTATTTCTGTTCACAGCTGATCCTCTAGCATCTGGCACACATTAACTGTTCAAAAGATATTTAATAATATCTATATTCAATATATATATTAAATAACTTATCTCTATAAATTATCTATATTTAATATCTAATTATATCTATTAATAATTCAATAATTTAACTGAATAAATGAAGACTAGGATTCAAATGTTAGTTAAAAATTAATCACCTTAAGAGATTCAGCCTAAGCATCCAGTAACCAAATTTTCAAATTTCTACCAGAATCAGAATCTCTGAGCTACGCTGGATACTTTGAGAGCCTAAGGGGAAGAGGAGAAGGAAGCCTCAGGAAACTAAGGCAGTAATGAAAATAAACTGAGCCCACCGCAGCTTCCTTGGCCTTGAATTCCTTCTCCCTCTGCAGGCGGTACTGTTCAATTTCAGCCTGGGCTTCTTCTTTGGCCTGCTTCAGCCTCCGGTTCTTTCCTGTTTTCAAAGGAAGTGGTTAAGAGACAAGCAGAAGAGGAAGCAGAGACTGAGATGGTAAATTCTAATAAACAAGCACAAAAGTTTAAAGATACAGTCTCAAGAGACATGCATGGGGAAGAGGGAGAGAGAGAATTCAGAGCTAACTAATAGTACAAGCTCCTACCTCCTGTACTTAACTAGACTGTACTTCTGAAGGAGTGACTAGATAAAAAGGACCGCCTTCTATAGCTACAGTAGACCGTAAAAATGATGCAAAAAATTTTGGAATGTGTCAGAATATTCTCTCAATCTCAACTACTAACAACCAACATAAAACGGGCGACATTAGCCATCTGGGGAATTCTCTCTCTTCCTGAGAAGTAAACACCTAAGTATGCTGCTGATTACAACTGGAGCTCAGGCTTAGAAGCTTAGCAGGGAGGCTAACACACTCCCAAGGGACATCAACCTAAACTGTAACTAATGAAACAGATGATGTAATATTGGAAACTAAAACCCATGCCTGTGCACAAGGAAATAAGTAAAAGTGGTTCTGGGAAGGAATTCTGAATGGGGAGCACTGGACATAAGACTGCACAAGCATCTAAGAAGTGAGGAGACACAGGGGCTCTGGTTTTTAGAAGAGCATAGTTTAACATAAAGCTGGAAAAATTCTCTAGGTTCTATCAGAGGCTTTATGAAAACAGACCACAAGATCAACCAACAAGTTTCCCTGTTCACCAAACTTCTAAGACACCCAAATGGGATGGTGGGGGAGGGGGGCAGGTCCTAGACAATCAATTGAGGATTTATTTAATTCAGAGTAAAAGACATCCTGCATCTAAAAGCAAGCTGTTATAATTCATTGTATAGCAACTGCCGAAATCCCAGTCAGCCCATGCAGGTGAATGAAACTGAATTTAACCTTCCACCTCCTGATTAACAACAGGATTTTGAACTGGTGATGACCCCATGACATCAATCCTCCATGAGGCTAGTCTAAAACAATCAATAGGTGTCTAAGCCCCACAAGGACTATTTCTCCAAGTATATATTTACTCCAGTACTATTTAGTGCCTACTATTTAAGGTCTGCTGGAGCCAACTTCTATCCCAATGCCCCACATGCTTGTTTTCCTCATCTGCTACATATTCAAAGCCATATTCCGAAGTCAAGGTTCTTTTCCAAACCAACAAATTTTAACATAGCCTGAACATTATGCAGTAGCTCCACATAATTTCACAATACCACTGTCCTGATCACTCCCAACAACTATGGCTCCCTGAATTAATTACTTAGTAAACCATTCTCCGCCTGTCTGCAAACACCTTCAAAGTTCAATTTTCATTGGCTTCTCTGAAAACCTAAAAATATCTGAGGAGGAAATCATTTCTTTTAAATCTGTTTTTTTTGTGGGCCTTACATGTGGAGGCCAGCGTTCTGTTTCACTCCCAATGAAAAACCACATACAATTTTTAAAAAGTTTATGGTCCAAGCAATGATTTCATGAAAAACTGGGGTTGGACCATTTTACCACATCACGCGCTGCCTCTTCCCAATTCCTAACTGGGTGTGTCAACCACAATTACAGATCAAGAAAGAGAGTAACTTCTTCATATTATAGGTCTTCTCAATACTTCTGTTTCTAACCACTGCAAATTCTGAGATGTATATTAGCCATAAACTCACTCCTTTAAAACAAGTTCTTTCAGTCACTATGTAATAGCTACCTGAGATATACAAGTCCCTGCACCAGGCCTGATGGGATAAAGGAAGATGTATAATATGACCCCTACCTCCAAGGCCCTCAGAATCATTCTTACCATATGCCCGATACCTGTTCTTGCACTTCCCCCAAATATTCTCACATGCTTCCCAACAGATACAACTTCCGCTGCTGATGAGCCATCACAGGACAAACTCTGAGAAGTCATTCTGGAAATACTGCGTCAAGGTCATGATCAGAAATACTCCATGAGGAACACAGAACTTCCCAGTCACCAGAGCAAGAATAGAAGACTTGTTCCCATCTCCAGCTCCCTCAAAGAAAGCTTTTCCAATGAAATACAGAGTACCACACAACCCCTAATTGAAAAAGTAAAAAAGCCATGCTTGAAATCTACTTGGGTATGGGATAAGAGTGAATCCTATTCTGGGGGAAAGAACACCAAGAAATTACTAAGATTAATAGTTTTTGGTATTTTACCCCAGCTATGTTGTTTCCCAGGGTATGGTCATACCATTTTTCTCTGAGCCTCATTTTTCCCATCTGTCAAATAGGAATAGAAACATCTATCTCACCAGATGGGAAACTGAAGATATAAAAGTTAAATCAGACATAGTCCCTATTCTCCAGGAGCTTAGTCTAGTGACTGAACCATATGAAGAAACAGCTTACTGCACAGTGATGACGGGAATAGGTACTTGGGGAGGATTCCTAGCCTAGTCTGAGGGGAAAAGCTGAAGTCAGGGAAGGCTTCCTGGAAGAACTACTGCCTAAATTTTGATATCTGAAGAAGCCTAAGTGTTAGAGGATGAAGAGTAACCTAGGAAAAGGCTCTTCCAATCAGGAACCAGCTGTGCAAAGGCTTGCAGGGGAAATCAACCAAGGCGCTTTTGAGGAATCACTGTGTCTGGAGCGAGTACCTAAAAGGGAGATTAGAGAAGAAAGCCACAGCCTGATGCAAAAGCACCTCCGACACCCTCTTAAGGAATTTAGGCTTTATTCTGCAAGCACTAAACGTTTGTTGACTATAGGGGCGGTGGGGAAGTCATATTCGCAATTGAGAGGTACGACCGACTGCAGTGAGGAGAACCAAACGGAAGAGAGGAGGAAGCCTTCCACTCACCAATCTAGATTCGATCTACCTGTTAAGTTCTTGAGCAACCTCACACTTCTCAACTCTAGCCCTCCTCTCACCTGCAATTAATCTACCCCAAATTTGCTTCCTTCACTGGGGCTTTGAATACCGCAATAAAGACCACAGATGTCCCAGGTACTGTGTTTGGCACGTATTAACAGCATTGAAAAAACAAATGTAAGGAATTAACGAATTAGGCTACTACGGGAGCCTCAGAGAACCTGATGCCCTGGACTAAGATGCTGGCTGCAGGGATGGAGAAAAAGTGAACAAATAAACCTTGGCAACTGACTAAACATGGCGAACGAGGGAGGGTCTGAGACGTGGCAAAAAGGACTGTTTCCAGACTGAGCAGAAGTGTAGATGGTGGCGCCCTACAGTGAGACGGAGGACCCCAAAGGAGTAAGTGCGAAGGGGGAGAACAACGCGTTCCGTTTGGATAATCCCCTTTACACACCCCCGAGACCCTAAGAAGGACGTCCACTTTGTCTCCACGCCCTATCTACTAGCCTACATCGCAGCTCTCAGGCGACCTACAAGACTTCCAAAGCCTCGGATCCAGAGCTGCGAGTGCGATTGTAACCAATCCCCCACCCCGCCCCCGGCCCCGTCAGCAGTTTTTCGGGCCTCACCCACCTACCACCTCCCGCGGCCTGCCCGCAACTCTTGGACTCGCGCCACGCCTGGCCGTCCCAACCCCAAACTCACGCTTGCGGGCCTCGGACACCTTCTCGGCGGCCCGCTTCTCGGCCTGGAGCAGCTGCTGGATTCCCTGCGACTGACTAGCCATAGCTGCGGCGGCGTTTCCGACACGCCACAGACAGGCCTAAATTGGCTCTATCGCCCCCTCGGGTCAGCTGACCCAGCTGCCCAAGATCTGCGCCTGCGCCCGCCGCCCCGCGCACCATCACGTGACCTCCGCAACGCCGCGTCAGCTGACTTCACTTGGCGTCTTGTGACTCGGAGGGGAAGAGGTAAGGCGAGGCGGGGCGAGGCGGGGCGAGGCGGGGCGAGGCGGGGCGAGGCGGGGCGAGGCGGGGCGAGGCGGGGCGAGGCGGGGCGAGGCGGGGCGAGGCGGGGCGGGACGGAGGCGGGAGACCAGAACGACTTGACTGCGCCTGCGCAGGATCTGCCGTTGCTGTCTTCCTTGCTCACACGCAGCTCAAGGCCCTTTCAAGGTTTGTCTTTTCTCTGGTTCCATCTTTGTGGCCGCTCTGCGACGTCGTTATTGCTGTAATCCCTCCCTTTACAGTAAGCTCACATCGAGATCCAGAGAGAAGGGGCCAAGTCAAATCACTTTCCCCTATTTTGCCCACTGCTGTACTCCCGCCCCTTTTTGGAGTTTTCTTTGGCGCTCGGAATATATTTAGGGACAGGCTAAAATTCTTGTCAGGCTCTTGGGTTGGAATCTGAATTGGGAATAGGGAGACTTGGGGTGAAGTCTGCCACTAATCTGTGTGATTTGAGGACGGGTGTTTTCCCTTTCTTAACCGAAGCTCAGGAAAGGATTAGTGTTTTCCATAAATATTTGATGAATGCCTGCTGCGACCCTAGACTGCTGTTGGTACTGAGGATACAGCAGAGAGCGAGACCAACAAGGTCCCTGGTGGAGCACGCAGTTTATGGGCAAAACCAGATTAAACTAAAGGGAAAATTACAAACTGTGGTAAAGTAATGAGGGAAAAACGCAGGTTGCTCTACGAAGGAATAAGGAAGAGGGGGTGTGGAGGTGACTGTGAAGACTCTCCCAAAGAAGTGGTATTTAAAATGATATCAGAATAATGAGAAGTTAGCCAGGAAAGGATAGTGGGAGACAGTGGGGGTGGAGCGTGATTAGGGGAAAAGGACATGCATATGTGGATTTGGGGGGAGCAACATGGCACAGAGAAGTCTCCCACCACAAATAGGGAGGTAGGAAGCCAGTGGTTGAGTTTACAATATGACAATCAGTGTCCTAAACGCTTGACAACTCCTTATGGTAACTTAGAAGTAGTGTTATTAAACCCATTTTGTAGATGACCAAACTGCATCTCACAGAGGTTAAGTAACTTGCCCGAAGTCAAATCCCTGTTAACTGTGAGATAAGGTGTATGAATCTAGCCAGGGCTGCAGAGTGGAATATCTGACCCATTGTGCTCTTCTCTGAGAATCTTGTGGGCTGTGGAAAGGACCAGGTGATCTAGAATTCACCAAGCATAGAATGATGCCAGAACTTTTAGATAGAAGTATCTCTGTACTTCAGAAGGAGCTGGATTCCTGCCTCAGGACATTTTCATTTGATGAGGTTAGGAGTGGGGTTGAAAGGAGGCTAAAATCAGAAACTCCTTTCCCGATTCAAGAACTGTTACTTGACTGATCTCTGGAACTTTTAATTCCAGTCGATGATTTCCTGGGAAAATTTGTCATTTTTGGCATTTCAAGAAAACATAATTCATTCAGTCAGTCAACGGAGGACAGTACACACTTCTAAGGGTGTGATGAGGATCAAAAGAGCTGGGTATCACCTCCTAGAGAAATGGAAATAAAAACAAAAACAAGAATAAACAAATGGGACCTAATGAAACTTAAAAGCTTTTGCACAGCAAAGGAAAACATAAACAAGATGAAAAGACAACCCTCAGAATGGGAGAAAATATTTGCAAATGAAGCAACTGACAAAGGATTAATCTCCAAAATATACAAGCAGCTCATGCAGCTCAATATCAAAAAACAAACAACCCAATCCAAAAATGGGCAGAAGACCTGAATAGACATTTCTCCAAAGAAGATATAGATTGCCAACAAATACATGAAAAGATGCTCAACATCACTAATCATTAGAGAAATGCAAATCATAACTACAATGAGATATCACCTCACACCAGTCAGAATGGCCACCATCAAAAAATCTACAAACAGTAAATGCTAGAGAGGGTGTGGAGAAAAGGGAACCCTCTTGCACTGTTGGTGGGAATGTAAATTGATACAGCCACTATGGAGAACAGTATGGAGGTTCCTTAAAAAACTAAAAATAGAACTACCATACGATCCAGCAATCCCACACCTGGGCATATACCCTGAGAAAACCATAATTCAAAAAGAGTCATGTGCCACAATGTTCATTGCAGCTCTATTTACAATAGCCAAGACATGGAAGCAACCTAAGTGTCCATCAACAGATGAATGGATAAAGAAGATGTGGCACATATATACAATGGAACATTACTCAGCCATAAAAAGAAAACGAAACTGAGTTATTTGTAGTGAGGTGGATGGACCTAGAGTCTGTCATATAGAGTGAAGTAAGTCAGAAAGAAAAACAATTACCGTATGCTAACACATATATGTGGAATCTAAAAAAAAAAAGGTTATGAAGAACCTAGGGGCAGGACAGGAATAAAGACACATGTAGAGAATGGACTTGAGGACACGGGGAGGGGGAAGGGTAAGCTGGGGCGAAGTGAGACAGTGGCATGGACATATATACACTACCAAGTGTAAAATAGATAGCTAGTGGGAAGCAGCCGCATAGCACAGGGAGATCAGCTCTGTGCTTTGTGTCCACCTAGAGGGGTGGGATAGGGAGGGTGGGAGGCAGATGCAAGAGGGAGGAGATATGGGGATATATGTATATGTATAGCTGATTCACTGTTTTACAGCAGAAACTAACACACCGTTGTAAAGCAATTATACTCCAATAAAGATGTTTTAAAAAAAAGAGCTGGGTATATATCCAAAAAACCCAAAAACACTAATGCAGAAAGATAAATGCACCCCAATGTTTATAGCAACATTATTTACTATTGCCAAGATATGGAAGCAGCCTAAATGCCCATCAACAGATGAATGGATAAAGAAGATGTGGTATATATATATACAATGGAATACTACTCAACCATAAGAAGGAATGAAATTTTGCCACTGGCAACAGCATGGATGGATTTGGAGAGTACTGTGCTGAATGAAATAAGTCAGACGGAAAAAGACAAATACTCTATGGTATTACTTGTATGTGGAATTTTAAAAATAGAATGAATTAGTGAATATAACAAAAAAGAAACAGACTCACAGATATAGAGAACAAACTAGTGGTTACCATTGGGGGGGAGGGGCAAGGTGGGGTAGGGGATTAAGAGCCACAAACTACTATGTATAAAATAAGTTACAAAGATATATTGTACAACATAATAGGGAACATAGCTAATATTTTATAATAACTGTAAATCGAGTATAACCTTTAAAAATTGTGACTCACTGTGTTGTATACCTGAAACATATAATATTGTACATCAACTCTACCTCCATTAAAAAATTAAAAATAAATATGGGACTTCCCTGGTGGTCTAGTAGTTAAGACTCCATGCTCCCAATGCAGGGGGCAGGGGTTCAATCCCTGATGGGGGAACTAAGATCCCACATGCCACAAAGCAGGGCCAAAAAAAAATTAAATTAAATTAAATAAGAGATAATAGTAAACCCAAAGTGGTAACAACTCAAATGCATATCATCTGATGAGTGGATAAACAGAATGTGTCTTATCTTTACAATGAATACTAGATGTTCATAAAAAGGAATGAAGTACTGGTACATGCTGCAGGATGATTGGACCTTGATAACACGATGTGAAAGAATCCAGGCACGAAAGACCACGTACTGTACAGTTCCATTTATGTGAAATGTTCACAATAGACAAATCTATAGAGACAGAAAGTAGGTTGTGGTGTCGGGAAGGAAGAAAATTTCCCCGACCCTTCTAGGTTCTTCTGTCTGGTCTAAGACATTGACATGAGACAGGTCTACAGGAGAAAGTCAAACAAAGCTTGATACATGTACGCATGGAGGGACCCAGGAAAACAGTAACTCACCAAAATGGCTGAAATCTTCACCTTAAATACTATCTTCAGCTGAAGACAAAAGAGGATATTTGGGGTAGGGGTTTGGGATTTCCAAGGGGAGGAAGGCAATTGACATAAGATGGAAAAGCAAATGCTTGGTGAATAAATGTCTGCTGGGCCATGTAGGGTCAATGGGACTCACAGTGGACTGTGGTCTCTAAGAGTTTCCCCCAACACACTTAGCCCACATTCTTTGCAGACAACTCTGGTGATAGCTCTACTCCTGTAACAGGTCCTCTATCTAAATTCTTCAGGCAGTTAAGGGGAAGGTCAAAGTTTCTTCCTGAGTCTTTATTGGGCCTTGATTATTTTCAGTTCAAAATAATCTGCAAGCTAAAGAGACATTTTGGGGCGGCAAATTTTGCTCTCCTACATTCCCATTCTTGACACTTCTTTTAAGAAGTTTCACGGTCCAGAAGCTGAGTTGGTAGATTGTTCCATCTCATTAAGCCAGTTCCTTTAGTCCTAACACTAGGTCAGTCCAGTTAAATTCATTTCATGAAGCAGTGATGCAAGTGGGCTCTCAAAGTTAGGTCTGTAAAGTGTAAGCAATCAGGTATTTAATAAGCATTTCTATGGAGACAAAAGAAAAACAAAGGTTAACGATTGGAGCAAATTGTAAACCCAGTGTCTAAGTCCTGAGAGCTGCCAGTCAAGAAGATTTCTAAATGTCAGCATCTAAGCATTTTTTGCAGTTTAAAATGTCTCTGATGATATCATCAGGTATTCAGGTAAACTTTCTGAGAGGACCACAGAGCAACAGGCACAAAGATTGTCTAAACATGAACTGATGGATATGAATATAATTTTATGACTTTTTGTCTGAAATATTACTGTTTTTTTTCCAGACATAAGGGACCTTTTCCTCGTATGCCAACTATGCCTTACAGCAATTTGATAAATTATACCTTTGTAAGCAGAATTTAAACATTTATCTTTTTCTCCGTACCTAATCCCTCTAGAATCTGGAAACTCTTAGGGAATATTCTTATTTTCAGGCAATATCATTATTTGCATAAGTTCCCTAAGAATCTGTTCTCCTTGTAACAGGGCACAATTGGAAACATTGGTTATATTACCAGGGCTTTGACTGGAATGTCATATTTGAGAGAGATATGCACAGACTCAGATATGATCAGATAGCGTATTGGCAAGAGTCTCTTGACTTTCCTCTCAGCTTCTTTTCATTCTCTTGCTAATAAATCGAATGTTTTTACTAGCATCTGTAAGAGTCATGAGTGGAAGCTGAGACACCAATCAGACTCCATAAGGCTTCCCAAACTGTTGTTGTTGTTAGAATGCTTAAGGTTAGCTGTTATATTGTGTCCACCTTTTAATTTGCTCTTTTCACAGGTACCAATAAAACAGCTGTTTATGATGAGAGCTCTCTAAAAAGTTTACCAATTTAGAAGTTTTTTCAATTTAAAGGATCCATCTTCTGGCCATTGACAAGTCTTAATAGCAACTCAAACCAATAAGATGCAAGAGGCGTCTGCACAGGAGACTGCAAAGGATGTGGCCCTTGCAAGGTCCAGAAAGGTCCAAAAACAGTCTTAAAAAGTGAAGACCTTGCGGACTTCCCTGGTGGCGCAGTGGATAAGACTCCACACTCCCAATACAGGGGGCCCGGGTTCCATCCCTGGTCAGGGAATTAGATCCCACATGCATGCTGCACCTAAGAGTTCGCCTGCCACAACTGAGGAGGCCACATGCTGCAACTAAGACCTGGTGCAACCAAATAAATAAATAAATTTTTTTAAGTGAAGAACTTTATTGCATCAATAATAAAGCAACAAAGGTTGACATGACGAAGGCCTCTTATGGACTGGGACCCCTTATGACAAACTCCCCTGAGAGGTGGCACAGCTGGACAAAGGGACCGCTAGGAATCCCAGTCTATTTGACTGGCTGCCAAATGCACACCAGTGTGTGCACCTTCCGGATGGCAGAGACCAGAGAGACTATTCCAATGGGTTCATAAGCCAAGTTCTCAAGACATAGAGCAAGACAAAAGGAAAACCTAATCAGACCAATGGTTTTCCTCCTTATAGCAAAGGACACAAAAGACAGAAACAAAGAGAAACAGAGATCATCTCTGGGAAGAAAAGGATCAACAAACCAAGAGTACTCAATCGAATTGCAAACCAAGAGTTGCTGAGTCCAAGGACCTAGCCCTACAAATGTTTCTGCCTGCTAATCCAATTTTAGAAAAGAGGAAAACTCTTACCATTCTCATTTCCAACAAATCCTGCAGGCAGAGATCCAGGAGACTGACTGACACGGTAAGGATTCTCACCTTCCGTCAGGTTTTGTCAGGTGTCCCAGGGTCTCTTAACTGCAGCAGCTTTGGGGTGAATTGTGTCCAGTTGTTAACGCAAGTTCATGTGCCCAATGCACAGAGAGGCCAAACAAACTGAAACGTTGGAGTTTGGAGCAGAGAAAGGTTTATTGAAAGCCCACAAAAGGAGACGTGGTGGCTCATGCCCTGAGAAGCCTCCAGCTCCCGGAAGGGTTTTAGCAAAGCATTTTTAAAGGCCAGGAGGCAGGGTGGGGGGATTCACAGGGTACGTGATCAGCTTGTGCACAGTTCTCTGATTGGCTGATGGTGAGGCAGCAGGGTGGTGTCACAGGGGTTAATATTGTCAATCCTTAGGCTCCAGGAGGCCTGGGGCTTCCATTTGGTGGTGGTGGGGAGGGGTTCACCACTGCAAAACAACTCAGGAAATGTGCATCAAATACTGTTATCTAGGTACTTCAGAGAGGAGCTAAAGCAGAGGACATGGGGGACTGCCTGTCCCAGGAAGGCCCCATAGGGTCCTGCTCGGTTACACAGTCACTAAAGCTACATCCTATCCTCCTCGCGAGCTGTTACGGAGGAAGAAAATTTCCTCTACCCTTCTACGTTCTTCTGGCTCGTCTAAGAATTAAATCGGACACGAAACAAATTAACAGGAGAAGATCAAGCAAAACCTAAGAACGTGTATACATGGAGAGACCCAGGAAAACTGAGTAACTCACCAAAATGGCTGAAACCTTCACCTTAAATACCATCTTCAGCTGAAGCAAAAGAGGATAGTGGGGGTAGGGGTTTGGGACTTCAGAGAGGGAGGAAGGCAACTGACACGGAGATGGAAAAGCAAATGCTTGGTGAATAAATGTTTGCTGGGCCATGCTGAGTCAGTGGGACACAGAGTGGACTCTGGTCTCTGAAGAGTTTCCCCCAACACACTTAGCCCATATTCTTTGCAGATAACTCTGGTGATAGCTCTACTCCTGTAACAGGTCCTCTATCTAAATTCTTCAGGCAGTTAGGTGGAAGGTCAGAGTTTTTCCTGAGTCTTTTGGGCCTTGATTATTTTCAGTTCAAAATAATCTGCATGCTAAGGAGACACTTTGGGGCGGCAGGTTTTGCTGCCCTACAGTTGCTAATGGGGCTGGGGGAAGAGGGAATGAAGAGTGCGGACTGGTACGGGGGTTTGGGGGATGATGGAAATGTTTTGGAATGAGATGGGGTGATGGTTGTCAATATACTTAAAACGCCAAATTGTGCATTTTAAAAGGGCGCATGGTACAGTATGTGAATTATGTCGCAATAAAGCTGTCGCGAAAAGAGAGATGGTGGATGTGAAGATTTGCACAGTTTCTAGTCCACAGTAAGTGCCACGAAATGGAAGCTGTTGTCTTTTGCTGGCTAGGGAGTAATTGTTTGATTTACAAATCCAGCTCTCCACTTAACAAAAGCCTTCACATCAGGGTTTCTCTAACAGCCAGCTTCCTTGAAGCATATAAATATCTACAAATTCCAGAATTTTTTTTCCTCACAGCATTTCAAAAGTTTATTGTGTAAAGAGAGAAACTCTAGACAATCTGTCCTCTGAGATATTCAGGCTGGTTTGGGTTTTCTGATTATCTGAGTGGGTGTTTGTTGTCAGAACTTGGGTACCCTGGGGAGATGTCCCTCAATAACTAGGAAATGAGGGTGAAGCAAATGCCTCCAAGGGAAGCCTTCAAGTCTTGAGCCAACAGGTCAGAACAAAGATTAGCAAAGTCATCTGAAGGGTACAGAGTTGATTCCAGGCCTTGTTTCCCTGATGAGGGAATGTATTAGCAAGTCTAGGAAAAGAATGTGCCCATTCTGAGGTGGGGCTGTTCAGACACAAGCCTGAAACAAGGTGAAGGAGCATCAACAATCTTTCCTGGCCCCAGGTCAACAAGGACTAAGGGAAGCGGGGTCTCTCATTGCTTGGGCTAAGGAAACTGAACAAGGTTCGAATCCCAACCCTGTCATTTACTTGCTGGGTGACCTTCAGCAAAATTCTTAAACCTCTGTGAGCCTCAGGTTTTCATATGAAGTTAATAATAGTATAATAGGGTTATAATGAGGATTAAATTAGTTAATACATGTAATTAGTTTAGAATGTATTCACTACTCATAAGAACATAGCTATCTGTTCTGATTGTACATGGAAGCATGGAAGATAGAGCTAATTTTTACTTTTTACATATTCTAGAAGACATTCAAATGAAGATAAGTAGTTTCAAATGGTTGCTAACCTTCTGTTGGTTGAGGGGTCTTCAGGGATTTTTAACAAAGGACCTGATCTGACTGTCAAGGAGTGGGTAACCAGCCAAGCTTCAGGCGTTTATACTGCATGGGGCTGAGGGCAGGGGGCGTGGAGAGCTTTTGAGGCAGAGAACACAACTTGAGCAAGAAGAGCTCTGAGGCAAGAGAGAACATGGAATATTCCAGAAAGAGCAGTGAGGCTGGAGCACACAGAGGGAGGGGTAGAGGGTCTGAGACGAGGCCAGATCAGGTGGGCCCTGGAGGCCTTGCTAAGGACTTGGACCTTTATCTTAAAAGCAATGGGATGCCAGCAGAGTAGAGACAGGGATGCATTTGTCTTCTGAAAAGATTGCTCTTGCTGCATCTGTATGTATGTGTATGAGTAGTTTTTGTTTTTGAATTAAATGAGGCTTAATATGTAATCAAATATAATTAATTTTTATCCATTTTTCATGATATCGACAAGAAATAATCAATAGCCGATCTTGGAAAGAAATAGATGTAAGGTCGGATCTTAACAAACGGCACCGCGAAACAGAGGAAAGCTTCAAGGGAGCTTTATTAGGGAGCGCTCCCGGGCGAGGTTCACTGGTCCGACAGAAAGGGGCCAGAGAAGTCGCACCCGGGCGAGGGTTGGGCAAGATTTTATAGGGGAAGAAGGGAAAGGGGTGTGGTGAATCTGGGAGGGCGCAGGGTATTCCTTATTTGGTGGTCTTTTCGGGTATCCTGGGGGACGGTTAGTCCCGCCGCTCGAAAGGCGGGAAGGCTGGGCTGGGTTCAAAGTCCCCAGGTCAGTTCCTGGAACTGGGTGGTCCGGAGAATTTCGGTCTGACGCAACCTGTGAATCTGATTGTGTTCCCCTGCCTCCGGCCAGTTGGCCTTACAATAGAAAATTTTATTCAAGCCAACCTGAGAATTATAACCTAGGAGACAGTCTTTCAGAAAGCCCTGAGGACTGTTCCACCAGTTAGAGGTAAAAGCACAGTTATAGGACTTCCCTGTGGTCCAGCGGTTAAGACTCTGCGCTTCCATTGCAGGGGGCACGGGTTCGATCCCTGATCGGGTAACTAAGATCCCATGTGCCGAGTGATGCAGCCAAAAAATTTTTAAATAATAATAAATTTAAAAAAAACACAATTATATACGTTTTTGAGAAAAGGGGTTATATATTAAATGACGTTTACACAATCCACATCTGCATGTACAAAGCGAGTAGTGGGTCATTATGACCCTTTATAAGATCAAGAAGGAAGGTATCTTCAAAGAAGGTCTGGTTAATGCACATGCACAGTATACACTAAAGGGGAGGGAGGAGGCCAAGCAGGCAAAGAAATATTTTATGCTTAAATTTTTCTTGTCTTGCCATAAAATATGAATTTTATTTCATCAGTGAGATTGACAATGTTCAATTTTATCTGAGTCCTGTGCTTCCGGAAAACAGCAACAAACCCCCTTAACCTTTGTTTTCCAAAATCCCCCACGCTTTTGTGTTTCTGGAAATAACTTACCTGAAAGAACCACTCTTCCCCAAATAATTTAGAAAAGACTCCCTGTCACCAGTTGTCACTACTCTTACAAATTCACATATGACTCCCTTGTTTATCTGTGGCAAGACCAGACACAGATGACCCTTCTTTGTCTCCTGAGTGATTAAGATTAGAATGGTTTATCCCTCTGAAACTAGCCAGACACAAAGATAAACACTTCCTAATCGGCTGATTGAGACTTCTTCTGATTGCAGAACAATTCCAACTCTACATCCCCCCACCCTGTAACTTATCTACTCCTTCCTATAAAAGTCTAAGATGAAGCCACTCTGACAAGACCCTTTGATCTTCACATTTCGATGGCTCTCCCTGTTGCAACAGCCTGAATAAAATTAATTCTCCTGTGCGTTTTGTCTTTGACGATCTCTTTCAGACAAATACATTCATAAGCCAGAACTCCTTGGTGTGGGAACTATGATCTTGGCACTTACTTGCCATGTAGCAGGATGGATTCAATCCAATTGAACACATCATTCATTGGGCATCTTCTATGTGCAAAGCACTTTGTGAGACACCGGACTGTGGGATGAATAAACCTGCCAGGAGCAAAATACTATTACCTTCTAGGTAAATTATCATCATCACAACTTTCATCGAGCCTGTACAACAACCTTTTGAAAAAGATATCCCCATGTAGATATTATTGTCTCTGTTATCTTAGCCTCGCTTTTCTCTTCTGTAAAATGAAAATATTAGTGCCTACGCTGCAGGGATTTGAGAGGAATTAGTGAGTTAATGCATGAAATGTTAGCCTGTTATTATTACAGACTATGTTGGAAAAGCAGTTTGGTCTTCTCAATGCAGTGAGAGGCCGTTGTCCACGAAAAGAATCTAGATCACACTCAGTGTCTGCCACTCTCTTAGGTCACTCATAAACCAAGTGGCCAGAGGCAGATGCCTGCAAAAAGGTCACCTTGCTTTTGCTCCTGTGACCCCTGCCACCCTGGTGTAGCAGAAGCTGTCACTGTCACACCCAATTCCCTGTGGCCTTTTAATGGGCTCCAGCCCATTGCCAGCTGCCAGTATCTGCTTCTCTCAGCCTGAAGGCTCTTTTTGCTTTTTTTCTCCCCAGAATCGAGGAAGGTTGTTCTTCCCAGGTACAGATCCAGCTGAAAGTGACCAGGGGCACTCTCCAAGGAGCAGTCCTCAACCAGTGACACTAGGGAGTTGGTGTTAAATATCTCTGTTCCCTCAACTTTTGGGTGGGAAAATTCTGAGACATATGTTTTGTGCTAGGTTTTCCCCAGGGAATTAACTCTACTCTCTGCTGGCTTAATAACGCACTGCCCCTTTCTTGGGTCACTTCTGCACTTCCTGTACCTTCCACATAAACACTTGTGCTCAAGTCCATGATTCAGGGTCTGCTTCCCAGAGAAGCCACACATACCACCAGGCTCAACTGATTAGACAAAGATTGAGCCTTAATCCAAGACAGCCCCCGTGGTGGGCCAGAACTGCACTCTGTGATTATGATTAAACAAAGCAACCTGATTCTTTTTCTCAGGGAGCAGAGAAGAAAGAAACTAAAGTGAGAAAAAGGAGAAAGCAACGGATGAGTTGGGCGCTGGCACCCCCATTGATGTGCTTCCCCGGGCATGTGTATGTCTCTGTGCAGTTTTGTTTTGTTTTGGCCCCACCGCATGGCTTGCAGGATCTCAGTTCCCTGACCAGGGATTGAACCTGGACCATGGTAGTGAAAGCCCAAAATCCTAACCACAAGGCAACTGAGGAACTCCTTCCGTGCAGTTTTATAACAACTTCCACCTCTGAGTCAACCTAAGCACAGTCTTAGAAAGTCCACCTCACAGAGGCTTCAGGATCAGACTTGAGTTCAGATCAGTTCTGTGTGGTCTTCAGCAAATACAGCTGAGCGCTTCTGAGCCTCAGTTTCCCCAGTTCTAAGCGGGAAAAGACTAACCACCTCATAGGAATTTGTAAGGATTAAATAAAGGAATATGTGCTAGACAACCTGGGACATAGTGTGTGATCAGCAAATGTAGCTCGGTCCCTCACCTGAGACCATCTACAGGTACCAGCATCTACAAAAAGTTCCTATCTTTTGGTCACCATGGCGAGCCTAAGCAACCTCATAAATTTCCTCTAATGAAGCTGAGATATTTTCGTTTTTCCCTGCTGTGCTTGTCTGTGTCTTGCATAGATTAAAAACTCCCAGAGTCATTTTAGAGTATGTGGTCTGACCATTTACAACCCACATCATCTACTGTGATATGGGCAAAAATCATCAAACAGGAAAAATCGAAAAGGTTCAATTCAGTCTTCCCTGAGCCCAAAGTTGCCTCTATATTTTTGGTGGCTTAAGGAACATCTAGAGAGTAAGACTGAGAACAATTGTTGGTTGGCTTTGGAAGGAAGAGCAGGCTTCAGCCAGTTGGTGTAATTTGAGAGAACACCAAGTAAGACGCCCTGCTCCACTGACTTTTATCCTACCTTCCCTTCAGGTTTGTAATTCATTTCGATTCCTCCTGAGTACCTGATCACACCAGGTCCTGAGCTAAGCCTGAGGGTCTCAGATAAGAATCTGGCCCAGGACCTACCCTGAGGAGCTCACCGTCAGCAACATCATTTTCCTCCTTTGTGAAATGAAGGCATCGGACAAAGTGATTTTTAAATCCATTCTTATGTTGAAATTGTATGATTTTTAAGAACATGAGGTCAATTCTAGGAGGAAGCCCTGTGAAGAAAGGCTTTGCTTGGAGATAAAGATGAGGATGGGAGATGATCGAAATGTCGTAGATTTTAGCAAAGGCTCCAAAGTGTTACCAAAATACGAGCCCAGCATCTCTCTTTCCATGAGTCTAAAAGGACTGTCAGGTAACTGGGACCCTGTCACATGGATAAGCTGTGTCCACCTCTGAGATTCAGAATGTCTGGGCCGGACCTCTACAGTCAGTTCTGTTTTAATGCTTGTTTTGTAAATGTGAATTTGTCCCAATGCAATTGATACATCAGAGAATAACTTGGGTGTAATGCAAATTTTAATTTCATCCACAAGAAACACTAGGTGAAAGAAGAAAACAGCACCCTTCTGACCCAACTTTGCAGCAAATAAAAAACGAATCTGGACCGAAGCAAGGAGAGACTTTATTTGAAGCGTTTATTGCAAGGAGGGGAAGGGGACAAGGTACAGTTGCAATGGGGAGAAACATCCGCCATAGATCTGCACCTGCACAAGGTTTAGGCCAGGAGGTTCTTTGATGGAGAGAAGTAATCAAAGCCGGAAAGAACCAGCTGTGGAGAGAAGGATGCGAGCCTGGTATGATGGATGGGACAGAGTAACTCAGAGAATGTCAGCCCACTCTGAGGAGGCCCCGGGAGGGGGCGGGGCGTGCTGGGTGTTGCCTCAGGGTCACGGTGGGCCAAAGCTCAGGGGCCTGGGGGGAGGAGAGAGCCTTAGACCAAAGTTTGGCTGACAGGAATTTTGTTCCGATTGATCAGTGGGACAAAACAATTCAGCTACTCATTTACAAGGTGAAGAATGGGTATTAGCAAGCTGTGTGGTTGGCCTTGTCTTAGGTTAATAAGGGGGTCTTCTAGAGTCTTATCTAAGTCACATGGGAAACGCGGGTTTTTTGGGGTTTGGGGGTATTTTTTTTGCCTGTTTCTGGAACACAAAAAGGTGAGGGGGTTTCTTTAGCCATCGCTGTTTCCCAGGATTACAGGACTCCAGTTAAATTCAGCCTCGTCCCTGGGAATACGCAAACACGCCCACACGCGAGCACTTCAAACACCCGCAGCTGCCTCGGTTCTCCACCTGTGTTACGGGCACACCTACCCGCATCTGGTGTCACAGCTGGCTCTCAGATTTCACATAACATCCTTCCACCATTTCACCATAACTCACAAGCTGTAACCCCTCCCCAACTTCCACAAGCAAACTTCAGCTCTTTCTCAAGGAAAGGTGCCGTATTTATTGCGGTGGTTACGTATTTCTTAACCATTTAATATGTGTAAGACTACGGCACTATTTTTATTAGGTTCCTACCTTTTTTTTTAAATGCGTCACTGAAAACATTTTCCAGGGTTGTGCCCTTAGCCCATGTTCCCCATAAGCCCTGTGGTCTGTAATTGCACCGTCTGGCACAGCACAGGCATTCTCAGCAGCACGTAATATAGTCATGTGATAGCAGAGCTGACTGTACTGGCTATAGGATGAGCAGCCTCTTTGGAGAGAAAGGACCTGGAGCGACGACCCCATACGAGTGCAGGATCGCTGGTCTCTGCGGTGTGTGTTCTGCAGGGTTGTGCTCCATGACGCCGTCATGGTGTCTAGCACAGGAGTACCCAGCGGAGGTGGGGAGTGGGGCTGGGATCCGCAGCTTGCTCTGCTTGCCAAGCTCTTGGCTCTGCTGGTTCGGAGGAAGCTCCTGTTCTTAACTTGCACAGGAAAGAGGAGGAAAAGAGTTTTTAGTTGCATTTGGAATTGGAGTGAGTTAATTAAATGAACAAGATTGTGTCTGAAACCCCAAAATGAGACTCTACTAATAACCTAAAGAAGTGCTTCCAAATCTCCTAGAAAAGGATGCTGTGTATCGAACACTCAAGGCCCAAGGCAACTGGCCAGGAGCTCTGGCTGCCCAGGGCCCCACCCAGGCTGCTCTGAGGGCTCAAGGGATGCAACATCCCTACACCTTCAGACTCCAGGGTGCCATGCAGAGCTTTGACCAAAGTGAAGGTAAAATGAAAGGTTCTCACCAAAATGATATAATGGGACCATTACTCAATAGAAAAGAGGGGAGGGGTGGGGGGAGGGAGAAAAGATATGTGCCAGTTGAACCATCTACTGGAAAATTAAAGCTATTTCTGTATTAAGGTGACCACACACCCCAATGTACCCAGTACAGCCTTGGTGAATGTGTCCCCTTTATTCTCAAAAGGGTCCTGCTCACCCTATTTATTCTCCCAAAGTTGAGATGCCTTAATAAATATTTGGTGAAAAAGCCTGTAGTGTAATAAGAAATACATATTTGGTTTTTGTCCCCGGTTTCTGGCAATCCTAGATTCTGAAAGGATTCTAAAACGCTTGGAATTTTCTAAGTGATAGGAGTGTCTTTTGTTATTTGTAATGAGCCCTTTCAACCATACCTGAGTTTATGCTAATAAGGTGACCCTTGCTGAGCCCTTAGATAGCTTAGAATGGAGACCTGTCCCCAGAGGAACCAAACCTGTGATGATAGGATCAGAATTTTCAGCCTCACTTCATCTCTGGGGAGGTGAGAGGGGCTGCCAGTTGAGTTCAATCACCAATGGAAAATGATTTATCAATCAAGCCTACATAATAAAACTTCCGCTAAAACCCTAAACAGTGGGGTTTGGGGAGCTTCCCAGTTGATGAACATATCTATGTGCTGAGAGGTTGGCTCATCCCATCTCCATGGGGACAGAGGCTACTGCACTCTGGACACTTCAGGGCCTCACTTATACACCTCTTCATCTGCCACTGGTCATTTCAATCTAATCCAATAAAAGAGAAAGAAGAAGCCATCTTTTTTGACCCAACCCAAGGCTACCACTTCAAGTCTTCCTTAATCCCCTCCTTCACCTCCAACTAGAGTAGATCACTTCCTTCTCTGAGCCCTGGTGTTTGACCAGGTTCATACCCCCTGCTGGAGAGCCAGGAATGCTCACTTGCATCATTTACGAATGTTTTGGGCTACAAGCCACAAGCTCATCCAGCAGTGGCTTACATAAAGCAGACACTTACTATCTCACTTCATAAGACTAGGAGTCCGAGGATCCAGTGAAATCCAGTCAGAGGTCCAATGAGAACCAGCCTCTTCTCACATTCCTAAGCTGTTAGTTTTTTCATTTTCACTCTTGTCATCTCAGGGTCACAAGGTGGTCATAGCCATTAGGCATAAATCCTCATACCAACCTCCCAAAGAAGAAAGAAAGGGCCTGAGCAATAACATCTTCTCCTTCTGAAGCTCTGTCTTTTCTGTGGATATTGAGGCCCCCAAGCAGATGTCCCCTTAAGTCACTTTGCTGGGGCCAGGAACACTCACAAAGAGGGATGGGATTGCCAGGGCTGCCTTAGACAAACGGTAATTCTTCCTGGGGCTGGGAGAGGGAATCTCTGCCCTTACCACATCCTGGGGAGGGGGTGGAGGGTGGAGAATGGCTTTTGGGCTCTGAAGCAGCCCACGTTGACCATCCATTTCCCTTGGCAGTCAGTTTCTCAGTGCGTCTGCACCTCCAATACCCGGGCCCTTCTTGCAGACCTCGCAGGAGGCAGCCCTCCTCTCTTCCCCCTCTCAGGAATGCTGAAAGTCCCCCAAGGAGCTGGAGAGCACTCAATAAATGTTTTATGAATAAATGACAACAAAAAAGAAGAAAAGGTTTGGTTTTATGAAGTGAAGCAGGAAGGGGGAGAATTTGGAAGAAATGCGTTTCATAGACTTAATGAACAATAGAACACATAGATTAGGAATTCGTTGCCGGGAGCCCATGACTGAGTGTCAGGGGGTTCCATGAACCCCTGAAACTGTACGGAGAGCGTAAACGTGTATATGAATCTTGGGTATGGAGTGTCCTTGGTTTATGTCGCATCCTGAAAGTTTCTGCAACCCCCAAGAGACCTAAAAGTCCCACCTCGAATGGCCTGAAATGACACTCTTCAATTATCAGAGGGCAAACCAGGAGCCAGCATCCTACGGTGAATTATAACCTAACTGATCAGAGCAGCCAGGGCACCCGGTTCCTGGGACTTATCCCTGGACGGCAGCCTTCTCCATCCCTTTTCTTTTTAGGAAGCCAGTGCAGAGCTGCCCTTACTCTGCCTCCCAGCACAGCCTGGAAAGCATCTCTCACACTGACTCACTAGCATCCTCCCCCAAACAACTGTCTGCAGGCTCCATCACTCACTCTTGCTGACACACTGCCCTGGAAAGAGCCGATTCTATGTGAGTGGCTGTGTGGGTATAGGGAACACTGGGGGGAGGGGCTGAGGAACGGAGAAGGGGTGGAGGTAGAGGGGGTATCCACCATACGGAGTCACCCCAGCCTGGAAGAGGGAAGGGAAGTTTACTTATAGATGCTGGTGAGACACCTGTTAAAGTCTAAGCAGCCTCTGCAGAGCCCAGAGCTTGCGCTTGGGAGTGGGGAATTGAGAGAAGTCCTTCTCCTCTTCCTCAGTGAGCAGCTTCTTCTCACTTATCAGGTTGGAGAGAAGCCTGCTGAGTCTGCTTTGGGAGGCTGAGCGTGCTAATCAGAGGATAGCACCCCAGCCATAATTCAGTGTGAGACCAGGCCCAGGAGAGCTTTCTCTGTTCAGCTTCCCTGGTATGCACCCTGGTTAATGCCTGGACTTGCTGTGTGACCTTGGGAAACTCATTTGGCCTCTCTGGTTCTCGGTTAGAAGTTACAGGGTTGCACTACATCATCTGACTGCACAAAGGTTACTCCAGGAGGGTTCCAGTGAGGGGTCTTAAAGGCTGGGAGAAGAGGCCCCCAAAGAGGAAACAGAGGGACCCTGGCCTCTGGACATCTCATACCTATGATTCTCCAGCATGGCTGCCCTTTAGAATCGGAGAGCTTGGTATATATGAGGATTGCTCCCATACCTACTGACTCAGAATCTTGCGGGGAATGGGGACTGGAACGGGGACTTTCAGAAAGCTCTCCAGGAAATCCTGAAGCAGCAGGTGTTGGAGATCCAGAATCTGAGCCAACCCACAGTGCCGCTAACCACTTCCTTCCCAGCTGCCCTGCTGCCCACATTGGAGATGCCAATTGCAGAAGGCAGTCTTCACTTCAAAGGGAAAGAAAAAGCCTTCTGAATCCAAGAATCTCTGAAAACAATGGGGTCCACATCTCAGTGGGTCCTCCGCGGGCAGTGAGTCTCCGGCAGCCAGCCGCTTGGAGGACATCCTGCTCACACACATCTGTCGCGCTGTGCTGCCAGTCTCCTCTGAGAAGCATCATTTCCAGAGCCACAAGTCTACGAAGATCCTGAGTGGAAATATCACTGTCATTGAGGTGGTGACAGACACAATACCAAGAACACTGTACTTATTATCACTGGAGAAAAACATTGAATGGGTTTCTGAATAACCTCGGAATGACTCAGCGTGCAGGAATTCATGAGAAAACGTGGCCCCGCTCCTCTCAGACGTGCCCTTGGCACCACTGGTTTCTGAAATTTGCATTCCTAGACGGAAGATGGGGATGCAGAGAGCAGCGGCTGAGATGGGGTGGGGAAGGGAGGGGTTCAGATGAGCGCCGGGTGGTGGCTGCCTAGGGAAAAAACGATAGGGCCTGGAATTGTTTCGTCACAATGACAGACTCTATGTGGTTTCAGAAAAAAGGAAATTTATGACCACACGTGAAAGAGCCCTGAGCTATATCTGATTCAATGTCATAAGGAACCTTTCTCCAGCTTCTGGTTCCGCTTTCCTCTGCGGGAGCTTAAGTGTTGGCTAGGCCCTCCCATTGTGGTGGCAGAGATGCTCCCCAGTGGCTCCAGGCCACCAGCTCAGCCGCTTCAGAGAAAGGATTCCTCTTTGTCTAGATGATCCAGCCAAAGTCTGAGGGTGGAACCTCATTTCCAGGTGTGTCATCTGAATTCCCAGAGCAAAGCAAAGCACGGTGGCCAGGCCTGGAGCCAAGAGGCGAGGCCAGCCCCACTCAAACCACATGAACGGACAGGATGGCGATGGCGTCTTAAGGGAAAATTAGGGTGCTGCTATCGAAAGAAGGGGGGCCAGATGCTGAGGAGGCACTCAGGAGCTCTTTCCGATCACCACAGCAGGTATGAAAAGTGTCTGCTTTGCCTGTGCTGTGCTCACTTCTACCATCGCTTTTCCTAGATAGATATTTCTTTACCTGCTGGTTATATGCTTTGGAGGAGCAGCTGTGACCCCTATCACCTTGACACTAGCAGCTCGAAGCTTACTATATAGTAGGTGCTTAATAAATCTGAGTGGAATGATGTCACTAGCACAGGAGTCAGATTAGAAAATCCTGAGTTTTTGTCTTGATTCTGTCCCTAACTTGTATGTCAGCTTCGAATATTGCTTCTTCCCCTTGGGCCTCTTTCTAATATACTAGATGAGGGGTTGGCAAACTTTCTCTGTGGAGGGCCAGACAGTAAATATTCTAGGCTTCGTGAGCCATAGGGTCTCTGTCACAATCATTCAACTCCACCTCTGCAGCATGAAAGCAGACAGATAATATGTGAACACATGGGCATTGCTGTGTTTCAATAACGTTTTATTTACAAAAACAGGCAATGGCCCAAATGTGGCTGTCTAGCCAGAGTTTACCACTCCTCTAGTAGATGATTGTTCCCTTTAACTATTGCTATGTGACAGGCCACTCGGAAGTATAGCAACTTAAAAGAACGGGAATCAGTTATTTTGCCCGTGAATCTGCAATTTGCGAGACTCTTCAGGTATGGCTTATCTCTGCTCCAGGCAGCTTCAGCTGGGGAAATTCAGCTGAGGTTGGAGGATCCGCTTTCAAGACTGTTCACTCACGTGGTGGACAAGTTGGTGCTGACTGTCAGCTGGGCATTCATCTGGGGCTGCCGGCCAGAGGCTTGATGACATTTTTTCCCCAGTTTTATTGAAATATAATTGACAAACAGCGCTGTATAAGTTTAAGGCGTAAAGCATAATGACTGACTTATAGATATCGTGAAATGATTGCAACAACAAATTTAGTTAACATCCATCATCTCATATAGACCTTTTTTTTTTTAAAGAAAGAAGATGGTACGTCTTCATGCGGGCTTTTGCATAGGGCTACTTGTGCTTCCCCACAGTATGGCAGCTGTGTTCTAACAGTAAGTACTCCAACAGATGAGAAGTGGACGCTGTCAGTGTCTCAAGGTCTGAGTCGGGAAACTGGCACAGTGCAGCTTCTGTCACCTGCTGTTACTGGTCAAGCAGTCACAGAGTTCACAGAGTTCCCACCTCTCAATAAAAGGAATGTCAGAGAATTTGCAGCCATGTGCAACTGATCACAATGACCTCTAAGGGCTCTGCTAGTTCAGATGCACCACGGTATGAAGACTCAACAAGCTGACCTTGGATTCCGGGAGCAACTCTCTAATTCCTTAAGCTGACTCTGTAAGAGAGCATCACCGTAACCCATACCTGAATCCCCCAGGTCCCTCAACATTTATAGTGCCCTGCAATCTCTCCGTCCTTTCCATCCCCACCACCACCCTCAGAGCCACCTGAAGGTTGCAATGGCCTCTTAACTAGTCTCTTGGTTCCCAGTCTATCCATGTATGCTTCCGAAGTCATCCCCCTAAACCATCTCTCTAATGCTCCCTAATCAAAGTCGTCGGTGACTTCCCACTGCCAGATTGGCTCCACTTTCTTTTCCAGGCTTACTTCTGAATACTTCTTTCAAGCTGAAAAGTCATATCCTTTGCCTGAAATGTTTAATTCTCTCTTCCATCCCTCTTACAATGAAACGGGACCCAGCCATTTAGGGCCAGCCTCTAAAAGTCCCTTGGTGCTTTTCCTAATTCTTAGACTTTAATTGTGTGGTCTTTATTATATGGTGGGAAGCTTAGGCCAACTTTGATCTTATCCTCTGTGCTTTTCTTATCCCTGTGCTATACGCAGGGACCATAACTTATTCCTCTCTGTGGCTTTGTATACAGAGGGTGCTTGGAAAGAGCCTGGTGAATGGAAGCCAACAGATCTCAACCTCTTGTCATCCCCCTTCCTGCCTCCTTGTCGTGGGCAATCCCAGGAACCAGGGCTGCAACGTCCCTGGCTTATGAGCCTTCCTCCTGTGCCTCTTATTCTGATTCCAGGTTATGAGTAATAGCAGCTAATCTTTCCAGGAAAGGCTTATGCATGTAAAGGGGTCCAATATCAGCTTATCCCAGAGGAAACTGAAGAGTTGCCCGCCCCGTTAGAAACCAAGTTTCCTTTTGGCTTCGTTTGTTTCCCCAGCTAACTGGATTTTTGCTGCTAGTCTACGCCTTAACATTTAGGCCTAACTCTGACCTGGCCCCTTCCCAGCCCAGAACCCTTCACTTGGCAACCCGTGCTCCTCAGGATGACATTCAAGCTCCTCATCTTGAAGTCCTTCAGGACCTGGTCCTCACGTACTTGTCCACCTTCGTTGCTGTCAAATCTCTCTCCTCGAATGAGTCTCCCCTCATTCCATTATATCGTGTGCCTTAGTCCCTCTGAATTGTTTGGAGTCTCGGAAAAGATGAAGCCTCTTCAATGCCTTGGGACCTTTGCCTGTGCTCTTTCCTCTTCCTGGAATGGCCTCCATGCTGTGTCTGATTGAGACCAGGCTCTAATGTCACCACCTCCATGAAGCCTTCCCTCATTTTCCTCCTCCTCTTCCAACTGGGTTAGAATGTCCTTACCCTGCTCCTGTGGACCCTAGTGCTTCCCTTGGCCGTAGCACCTATTACACTGGGTTGATGGCACTTTAAAAAAAATGTCTGGGCTTCCCTGGTGGCGCAGTGGTTGAGAGTCCGCCTGCTGATGCAGAGGACGCGGGTTCGTGCCCCGGTCCGGGAGGATCCCACATGCCGTGGAACGGCTGGGCCCGTGAGCCATGGCCGCTGAGCCTGCGCGTCCGGAGCCTGTGCTCCGCAACGGGAGAGGCCACAACAGTGAGAGGCCCACGTACCGGAAAAAAAAAAAAAATTCTGTTCCCCTCTAGATTATGATCTCTTAGAGGGCAGAGGTTTGAGCTTTTTTCCTCTTCTAATGCCAATGCCTTGGCAGAGCAAACGTTTATTGGATGGATAAATGGTTGCTCATTACTTTGTAGACAATTTTGAAAAACAGAATAATAAATCTTAAAAGTCAAATAACACACTGGGGAAAAAACAGTTGTTATATATATGATAAAGAGTTAATATATCTATATTACAAAAATCTTTTATGAACCAATAAGGAAACACTTAATCTCCAAAGAACATGAGGCTAAAAACATGAACACAAAATAAACACAAATGGCCAATAAACATATGGGAAAAAAAGCCCAATAAAGCCTTACACATGAAACATTATACCATTTCATGTTTCATATTAGTAAACGTGAAAAATGGCAAGATTTGGTTTTAATGAGGTTGTGAGGAAAGGAGGACTTTCCTCCACGGCTGGTGGAATATTCCTGAGCTCATTTTGACAATATGTTCTAAAAGTCTTTTAAATGCGTAGGCTCTGCTAACCAACTATTCTACTAGAATTTTTATTCCAAGGAATTAAATAGTAATACACACACATCTTCACATACAGCTCCCATTAATTCCTCATTATTTTCTGATGGATCACTCTGCCGCTAAGAATACACTGTCATTACAGTCGAAGGAGCTGATAGTATCTCACCACCCATTCAGGAACCAGAGCAGAAAAGTCCTCTAGTTTGGCAACGGTTTGATCATTGGCTACCAGCCTGTGGGAAGCCTTTCTCGGGCTGCTGTAATAAAGTTGGTCATAATTTATATAGGATCCATAAATTCATCATCTGCTGTTCTAGTTGAAAGACATCCAGCAATTACTTGAAAGATCAGTTTGGCTGGAGAATTCTGGCTTGGCAATTGGAGAGGGAAAGTATTTACTGAGCACCTCTGTGTGCCAAGAAGTTACTTCTATGACCTCATTTTCTCTCTTGTTGGATAGCCAGCATTATCTCCAGTTTACTGATGGAAAAACTAAGATACCATATAAGGAGGAAAACTAGGATATGTACCAGGTATGCCCCACTTCAAAGCCCATGGATTTTCCATTGGAGGGCAGTAGACCAGTTCTTTACAGCTTAGCACTTGGACAGCCCATTGGTTGTTCAAGCAAAGAAGATTAAATATAGCTCTTCTGATTGCTCTTCATTAAACTGTATTGAGTGAAATATTGTATGACACCCACATGCAGTAGCTTCAAGTCTTTTCTCAGGTACATGATCATAACCTATCATTCAGATGGAAGGAAAATAATCTGATTCTGAGCAAGACAGAGTGGAACAGGCTACGGAATGGATTCTCAGGGCAATTTCCTTTAAGCAAGTACTCAATCAGAGTACCCAGATGTGTTGTGATAACTGTTTGGGAACAAACTTCCCTGTCCTGGCAGCTTGGAAGTTCCTCTGAAATGGTTCCTTTTCTGCACATTCTATAAAGTGAACAGACAAGCCTTACTGCATCTGCAGCATATCATAAGAAAATAATGATTATTAGGCTGGTGCCGTAGTACCTCTCCCAGAGCCACAGGTATTGGTGTCTCATGCCTTAGAGCAGCCCTGTGATAGTGGTAGCAAACCTGGACTTGGCTCTGTGACTGAGGTTGGGCAGCAAACAGGAAAGATCAAAAATGTATCAGACTACTTAGAAGTGACTCACCGGGTCTTGTTCGTTTTATCGCTGTTGTTGTTTTGGAGTTAAACTTCTTTTAAAAATTGGATTTGGTTTGTTAGAGGTTCGATAAATACATATAGTTCATGTGGGGTTTTGTTTGTTTATCTGTTTGTTTAGGTTTGGTTTTGCTTGCTTTAAGTTCAAATACCTGCTTCAAAGGTAGGGTGAAATATAAAATTATACATGGACATACGCACAGCAATATAGCCAAGGAATATATCTTTAACCACCCATAATAAAAATTAAATTATACCATCACATCAGCAGCCTCATTTTATCTTCTTGGTGTTCCTACCTATCACCATTCTACAGATGGGGAGTTTATCGCAAAAAGTAATTAATGGACTTGTAGCTTGTCCAATATTATATCCAGTGGTTCTCAGTCTTCTTGTGTGAGAAGATGCCTTTGAATACTGGAGTTTGGGGCAGGCCACTTGGTGAGGTTAAAAGACCTACTAAGATGAAGGGAGCAGAAATTATAGTACAATGGTTGCCAGAGTCAGAGAACGTTTTAGAGCATAAGGGAGGCAGTTAACATACTGTTTTCTGGAAGGAACCATCCATGCAACTATGCCCCTCACCAAGGAAACTTCTTTAGTGCTCTGACCCCACGCCTTATATATTCTAGCCTAATACAGTAGTCAGTAGCCACATGTGGCTACTGAGAACTTGGGGCCATTCTGAATTGAGATGTGCTATCACTAAAATACACACATGATTTTGAAAACTTAGTGTGAAAGAGAGAATGTAAAATATCTCAAAAATCATTTTTTCTATTGACTACATGTTAAGATAACACGTAATCTGGATGTATTGGGTTAAATAAAATATATTATTAAAATTTATCTCACCTGTTTTTGTTTTTTTAATAAATTTATTTATTTTATTTATTGATTTTTGGCCACGTTGGGTCTTCTTTGCTGTGTGTGGGCTTTCTCTAGTTGCGGTGAGCGGGGGCTACTCTTCGTTGCGGTGCACAGGCTTCTCATTGCGGTGGCTTCTCTTGTTGCGGAGCTCGGGCTCTAGGCATGTGGGCTTCAGTAGTTGTGGCTCACGGGCCCAGTAGTTGTGGCTCGAGGGCTCTAGAGCGCAGGCTCAGTAGTTGTGGCGCACGGGCTTAGTTGCTCCGCGGCATGTGAGATCTTCCCGGATCAGGGCTCGAACCCGTGTCCCCTGCATTGGCAGTCAGATTCTTAACCACTGCGCCACCAGGGAAGTCCTCACCTGTTTCTTTTAACTTCTTTTAATATGGCTACTAGAAAAGTTCTCAATAAAATTATGTATGTAGTTCACATAATATTTCCATTGAACCAACCTGCTCCAGAGACCAAGTTCTCTCATGTTCCAGAAAATATACAACACTTCATCGGAGCTGGCTTGATGTTGCTTCTTACCTTTCAACAGGACAATGCAAGGGACATGGTTCCTGAAGATAGTACGTGAATCAAGACAGATCCTGACCAAGGGAAATGGTCAGGATCTGTCCCTGCTAAAGAGGTACAGCCATGAATCAATAGCATAAACCCAGAATACGAATCGTCCCAGCCTCTTTCCAGTTTGGAGATCATTCTTTACATGATGCACTTTTTTTTTTCCAATTTAGGGGAATTTTATTTCAAATTTTGCCCACAGAAAGAAAGCTTAATTAATATGTTTTATATCATCCAACATTTGTAGTTCACAAAATTCAGAGGTACATGAAATGTGTCCTTGGAGTTCAGGGAGAGGCATGCCCTGCTATGCCCTGCATCTTGTAACAACATGCCATCCAGCAGGCGATATGCAATGGCATCTTTTCTTAGTTATTACAAAAATTTTTTTACATAATGATTAAAACTTTGCATTACACTCAGAAAGACAGTCCAGTGGTTGAGAAATGCTGAATTAGTCAGAGCAGGGGACAGAGCAGGCCATAGGCAGACATTCCTCTTCACCCCTAACCTCATATATAAATAGCACTCATGTTCTAAGGTTGACCGTAGTACCGTTGTTGTTCAGAGACCACCAGATTGGGAAGGGACCTCAGCAGTTGTCAGGGCTGGTCCCTGCTCTGTACAGGGGTCTCCTTAGTGTAATTCTTGATAGCAGCCATCTGTTGGAACCCCCCAATTGGAATAGAAACCTCCCTCCCACTCCAGGAACCAGGTGGTTGGAGGTGTTTTTGTTTTTAACAGCTCTGACTGTATAAACTTCATGCATATATTGAAAAAAGTGGTCAGATGTTCACTGTGCCATGACCTTAATAAGATCTAGAATTCAGAGTAAATTCCCTCCCCGAACAAGGATGAATTTCGATGCAAGCTTAGCTACTTATGTTTTTCCATGCCTCATAACCAATTTCACCATCAGTTGCCTCACCTAAAAAAAAGGAGGAGGGGGGAGTGAGAAAACAGAGCTTACTGAGTTGTAAAGACTCGAGAGAGGAGAAAGGATTCTCTAGATGCTAAGTGCTGCATGCATGCTGGTCTGTTTGTCTCAATTCAGAGTGCTTACTTCTTTCAAACAGGCAGGGGTTTCCTTCCAAGTGCCCACCAAGCTCTTGCTTTCACAAAGATGCATTGGCAATTACTCGGGGCCTGTTCTCTTCTAGGCATTTACAAATTGATTTGTAGAGAAGGTAGAGAAGGTAAACAGCTGAGGAATGATCCATGGGTGAAGACTGGGAGTCCATGGGGGGCTTTGTATCTGGAGGAAGAGGTGTGGAGTGAGAAGGCGATGACCCAGAGTCCCGGGGGAGAGCAGAGGCTGTGTGCATGGTGTCTACAGACTGCAAATAAACACCCAAAATGGAGAGAATGGGACAGAAAGAGCACTTGGTTTGGAGTAAAACAGAGCTGGGTCTACATTCTAGCTCTGTCACTTACCAGCTGCATGACCTTGGAGAATTCACATCATCTCTTTGAGTCTCTTTCATCTATAAAATGGGAATAATAATATCTACCTTGTGGTATAAAGTAGTGCTTAAGAATTTAGCACCTGGAGCCAGACTGCAATCTATTAGCTGTATGGCCTTTGGAAACCTGTTTTGCAAAACAGATTTATGGAGGTATGACTGCATAAAATAAACGGCATATGTTCAAAGCATACAATTTTATAAGTTTCGACATATGTAAACACATGTGAGACTATCACCGCCACCAAGGTAATGAACACACCCATCCCCTCCAAAAGTTTCCTCCTGCCCCTCCCACTCCTCCCAGTAACCCTCATTCCCAGAACACCACTGCTCCGCTTTCTGTCATAATAGATGGATTTGCATTTTCTTTGTTTAGTTTTGGATCCTTTCTATCACTATGTCATCAAGTTCACTAAAGTTCTCTGATGTATAATATGCCATGCATTTCCTCTGATGTATTTTTATCTCTGATGTAGTTTTCATCTCTTAGAACTTTGGTTTGGGTATTTTGATCTTTTAAGTATCTTCCTTGTATCTACTTAACAGGCCTATTCTTTCCTCTAGCTTCTAGAACATATGGAATAAAGTTATAACGACGGTTTCAATGTCCTTATCTACTAGTTCTATCATCTACGTCATTTCTGGGTCAGGTTTAATTGATTTTTCTCCTTACTTTACTGCTTTTGCATACCTAGTCATTTTTTATTGGATGCCAGACATTATAAATTTTACCGTGTTGTGTACTGGACATTGTTGTATTAAACAAACAAACAAATCTGAATAGAGATCATTTTAATTTAGGACACTTATAACCAGAAAAGATAAAATGTATAGCTTTTAAACTGTACGCATTTAGCCCATCCACTTACCATTTTATCTGGCCAGGTCGTCGTTATGTATTTCTAAAATATATTTTTGAGCTGTTTTTCTGGGATGTGGTTCAGTTACTTGAGAGCAGTTTCATCCTTTCAGGGCTTTATTTTATGTTTTATTTAGCATGACCAGAGCAATATTTAGTCAGTGTTAATTTTCTCTGCGAATGAGGCAATACCCTTTTCAGTCCTTTCACTAATGCCCCATGTGTTCTGAGAGTTTTCCACTCTGGCTGTTTCCAGTCTTGTGGGAACTCTTAGCCATGTTCCTCTAGTTCTTTCGGGTGGTTCTTTCCTCAGTCTTGGCAATTTCCACACATACGTGCACTTGTCAGTAAACGGAAGACTTGTGAGTGACCCTCTGACAGGCACCAGAGTTCTCTCTCTGTTAAACTCCCTTCTCTCTGGTACTTTACCTTACAACCACTAGCCACCTTGACTTTCTTGAACTCCCAGCTCTGTATCCTCAACTCAAGGAGCCTGAGTTGGGGATATCAGGCTCTACCCCATATCCCCATCAGCATTGTAGACTAGAAACTTTCTCCAGGCAGAAAGCTGGTGTGTGCATAAGACACCTCCTTTGTTTCCCATCTCACAGAGATTACTGTCCTTCGTTGACTGATAGCCAATATCCTGAGAGCTATTGTTTGGTTTTTCGGTTAATCAAGAAGGGAAGTAAGTCTGATCCCTGTTTCTCTAGTTTGGCTAGAAGTAGAAACCAGGAAAGTTACTTAAACTCTCTAAGACTCAATTTCCTTACCTATAAAATGCAAATAAAAATAGCGCCCATGTCATAGAGCTGTCGCAAGGATTAAATGCTTTAATACGTGAGTCTAATACAAGGTAATTGCTCAATAGGTAGAAGCCATCAGTTTTGTTGTATTAATAATCGTTATTGGACTTCCCTGGTGGCGCCGTTGTTAAGAATCCGCCTGCCAATGCAGGGGACACGGGTTCGAGCCCTGGTCCGGGAACATCCCACGTGCTGCGGAGCAGCTAAACCTGTGCACCACAGCTACTGAAGCCTGCGTGCCACAGCTAGTGAAGCCCACACGCCTAGAGCCCGGGCTCTGCAACAAGAGAAGCCACCACAGTGAGAAGCCCACGCACCGCAATGAAAAGTAGCCCCTGCTCGCCACAACTAGAGAGAGCCCACGTGCAGCAACGAAGACCCAAGGCAGCCAAAAATAAATAAATAAATTGATTTCTTTTTAAAGTTGTTGTTGTTGTTATTATTATGTATGGATGGGTTTCTGGGATCTGTAAAACTCCTGAATTTTCAGTCCCAAGCAGAGTACCTGACACTTCAGTGGTATTAAATATTTGTAACTTTACTACTGTATCCTAGACCTCTCCAGCAGATAGCTACTCAGCCTCGTACTTTGGAGCAGGTTTAGAATGACCTTTGAGATCTTTAACAGCCGTCATTTCTATGCCTCAAAGATCTAATGGATATTCTCATTGAGCAAATTAGCATTTGCAGCAAACATACTTCGCTCCGGATTTATTATGTCCCCTAAATTAATGTAACAAGCGTACTTGGAAGAGCAAACCAGAGTTTAATTCATGAGTCTGGAGGTCAGTCTCTGAGTTAGCAAGAGGAATTCAGGGCAAGAAAGAAAGAGCTGATTCCAATCCTTCCCAAGCTAACCATATGGGCAAATGAGATAAAGAACTCAGCTCTTTAAAAAAGGAAAGAAACCGGGCTTCCCTGGTGGTGCAGTCATGGGAACCCGCCTGCCAGTGCAGGGGACAAGGGTTCGAGCCCTGGTTGGGGAAGATCCCACGTGCCGCGGAGCAACTAGGACTGTGCACCACATCTGCTGAGCCTGTGCTCTACAGTCTGCGAGCCACAGCTGCTGGGCCCACGTGCCACAGCTACTGAGGCCCACGCACCTAGAACCAATGCTCCACAACGGGAGAGGCCACTGCAGTGAGAAGCCCGCGCACTGCAGCGAAGAGTGGCCCCCACCCGCCCGCAACTAGAGAAAGCCCACACACAGCAACAAAGACCCAGTGCAACCAAAAGTGAATAATACATAAATTCATTAATTTAAAAAAAAAAAGGAGAGAAACCTATTTGGGACATGCAGTTGAAATGAAGGAAATAGTGGCCTAGCCTCTCCATCCCCTTAATTTCCAACTCCTGGCCTTCAGACATCTTCCCTGAGTGATGACGTGGGTGTTATCAAATGTGGTGTTTATAACTTTTTATGGACCAGGCATCCTCTTGGCTCCTCCTGGAGGCCCGAGGAAAGCCAGCAGTTTGAGGCAGGTCACAATGTGTCACCTAAAGGAGTAGGACATGCCTCAGACAAGGTCTACATTTCAGTGTTCTTATAAGACCGCTCCCTTCCCACCTGCTTCAATCATCAGAAATAGGGTCTGCTCCCCCTGTCACATCTTGCCCTAGTGTTGCAGAGACTTATGTCTCAGGGGCTTATTAATGCCCCACACAAGCAGGAGCCCACTGGTACTGCTTTATCTTGTTTAAGAAAAGTGGTTTTATAGTCATTAAGAACTAAAATTCTCATGCTCAAATCAGCGGTGACCACTGGTACACTGGTTTTGCATAATGGTACCTGCAGTTCATTAACAAACAGTCATTTGCCCCCCCTTTTTTTTTTTTTTTTTGCGTTAAGCGGGCCTCTCACTGCTGTGGCCTCTCCCGTTGCGGAGCACAGGCTCCGGACGCGCAGGCCCAGCGGCCATGGCTCATGGGCCCAGCCGCTCCGCCGCATGTGGGATCCTCCCGGACCGGGGCACGAACCCGCGTTCCCTGCATCGGCAGGCGGACCCCCAACCACTGCGCCACCAGGGAAGTCCCTCTCATTTGCCCCTTTTCATCTCTGAAATCAATACAGTCACAGACAGAATTTTCACAAATATCTGTACACTAAAAAGGACCAAGTTTGGTCCTGAAGGCTGTTTTAGGGCTGACGGGGTACGAAAGAAGCCATGATGTTCAGGGAGCGTGTCTGCGATTAAACCTAGCCCATCATTGGGAACCTGCATTGATTCCTTTATTCAACAGTTATGAAAGAAAGGTCTAAGATAACCTCCTGTTCTCAGATGGCTGCAGTTCAATAGGGATATAAGACAAGGACATAAATTATTGGAACTCGTTGTAGAAGACGCTTAAGAAGTTGTATTGCATAGCGGTTAAGATTTAGAACTGTGGAGTCAGACCTGGGTTCACCTCCTGGTTTTGACTTTGACTGTGTGTCCTTGGGCAAGTCATTTGATTTCCTGAGGCGTTTTATCCCTCATTGGTTTCCTCTTTTGTAGAATGGAGAGAGAGGGCAGCTGTGTGAATGAAACAAGATGAGACACGTAATGTACTTAGCACGTTGCTCCAAGTCAGCACTCAGTGTTAGCTATTATTATTCATTGTTTTTTTCAGTCCAGAGGACAGAATCTTAGATGGTTCCTCAGAGGCAGTGGCAGCCACTTGGTGGCTCCCTGGACCCCAAAGAGGGTGGAAGCTACAGCATTCTGCTTCTGCTCCCTGTTGTCCCAATGTTTCAAAACAAAATTCAAAATGGTGCTCCTTCTGTCTGGAGGCCTAAGCAGCCTCGGCATGGGGTACATAAGCTCTGTGTCCTCTGCTTTTCTTACCTTATGTTCCTTGACAATCACACAAACCCTGGGAGTTTGAACTCCCACCGGAGAGGCTAAGATGTTGTATTTCCGGGCAATGCAGTTTGTCCCAGATTAAATATTCCTCTCCCTGTGGCTGCAAACTCATTGATAAATGGCGTCATCCTCCCAGGCATTGAAGCCGAAAACCTTACTGACACCCTTGATGTTTCCTTTCCCCTTTCCTTTCCCCTGTATCATCTGCCGCCCTGCCCATTCCCCCACTCTGCTCCCATGCGATCAAGTCTTGTCAGTTTCATCTGCTAAGTACTTCCTGAATTCATCCACAGCCATGACACCCTGTAGATAATTGTCCTCTCTCACCTGATGGGCTGCAGCACCCCCATCTCCCCAGTCCTCCTGCTTCTCCCTTGTCCGCGTCAACCCATTCTCTACTCTGCAGAGAGAATGTTTGACATCCACCCATGGGTCTACCCCACTGAAAAGCCCTCCATGGATCCCTATACAATCTTCTTTCTATTAACTTAACACCCAATCATTGCCTTCTCTCCTAACAGATCCCAATTTTGCTTGGGGTAGCAATGTGCTCAGTTCAAACAAACAAACAAACAAAACCCTTACTTTCCAGACTCTCTCAAAGCTTTATGACCAGGTTCTGGTCCAAGAGATGTATGCAGAAGTCTATAGATTGAGGTTTCTAGGGGAGCCATGGTTTTCCTGATCAACAAGGGACGGCTTTAAGCGGTACAAGGCACTTTTTCTCTGCCCTCTTTTTGTCTGACTCACAGATTGTTGAGTGGAGAAGGAGGAATCATCTTTTTTTTTTTTTTTTTTTTTGTGGTACGCGGGCCTCTCACTGTTGTGGCCTTTCCCGTTGCGGAGCACAGGCTCCGGACGCGCAGGCTCAGCGGCCATGGCTTACGGGCCCAGCCGCTCCGCGGCATGTGGGATCTTCCCAGACCGGGGCACGAACCCTTGTCCCCTGCATCGGCAGGCGGACTCTCAACCATCTGCGCCACCAGGGAAGCCCAGAGGAATCATCTTGACATCAGGGAGGTGAAGGTCATGCATTAAGGTTGGTAGAGCAGGAAGGTAGAAGAAGGCTGTTTTCTTGATAACCTCGCGGAGCGGCCGTAGTACCCTAGGACTATCAAGCTCCAGACTTCCTTTCCTACACAAGGAAAATAAATCTCTATTTGGTTAAGTAATTGCATCTCAGTTTCTGTTACCGAAGTCAGATTCAGTCTTAACTGATACACTCTCCCATCAACTATAGGAGCAGTTTGTAAACTTTAGTGAGCGTCCAAATCACTGGGGCACTTGACGCAAATTCAGCGTGAGGACTTCACCCCAACGGACTCTTCTCCTAAGTGGATCTGCAGTGGGGCCCTGGGACCAGTATTGTTTAAAAGCACCCTGGGAGCTCCCATTACAGATGTTCCATGTAGGACAATTAGAGAAACACCAAATTCTGAAAGTTACAATCAGACAATTAAGGAAACACACAAATTCTGGATTGATGAGGGATTTTGTGAGCTGGCCTCTGCAACTTCTCCAGTCATCTCTAGCCACTCCCATTACGTGTACTTCCCATTCAGTGACTTGACTTGTGCTGTTTCCATGTCTATGAAGCCCTTCCCACCTTTCTGGGCCTGGATGCAGTCCCCAAGGTGCAGCTCAAGCATCCCCTCACCTGGGAAGCCTTCTATGCACCCTTAGGCTGTGCTTGTTGTCAGTCGTTGAGGAGCCCTTGAAAAGTTCTGGATGGAGATAGAGTTCTGGAAGATGGGGGAGGGAAGGAGAGACAAAATGTATTTATGGACAGACTTGCCTTCCCACCTGTTCCCACTTCTTTGGTCTGAACGGAGGTGGGAGGATGGAGAAGAAGACTTTGGGGGAATTTTTAATTTTATTGGTTTTTGTTTCAGTCCTCCTTTTATATAGAGTCTGGAATCTGTAGCCAGAGCTGAAAGCCTGCCCCAGAAATTCATTAATTTTAGTGGGCTGTTTTCTCCTTTTCACTTTTCATTTACATTTCAGGAGTTAGAGTCAACATCGGGCACAGTAGAAGCAATCAGACAGGCCCCAGTGGAAACCAGGAACACCGAATTAAATCCTTATGTTAGCAGGTCTAGCTCTCAAGAGAGGAAAAAAACATTGTCTAGTTTGATATTTATGGAGCTCATTCATTCATTCAATCATGCATTCACCACTTATTCACTCCCTCCGCACTGACAAGATTCTCTTGGTTAAAAGTTGAAGAATCACGACTCACGCTGTCTTAAGTCAGAGGAAGGGAATCCATTGGTTCATGTACCTGGAAAGTCTAAGAGTTCAACTGGCTTCCCACACGGGGGGCTTAAGCTATGTCCCCAAGGATCTGTCTTCCTATTCCTCTTCCTCTCCTTTTCTTTTTCCCTTCTCCCACCTCTCATCTTCCATCCTTCAGTCAGGCTCTCTCCTTTTGGCAAGTAAAAGAGCCTCCAGCAGCCCTAAGTAGGAATCCTAGCAGCTTAGCAACCCAGGGAAGGGAGATTGTCTACTGCTTGTCCCAGCGGAAAAATCCCAGGGAGAACTCGGATCTAGCTCATGTTACATGTCCTCGCCTGAAACCAATTTCTGTAGCTGGAAGTTTGGAATAGTCTGATTAGCTAGGCCTGGGACACATGGCCATGGTGGAGAATGTGAGTGGTCAAGTTCAGCGCCATCTAATCGCAAGGGATGTGTACAGGATACTGAAGAGACATAGCAAACAGATTCTACCATTCAACCCATCCATGCATCCATCCGTCTCTCTACCCTTCCATCCATCCATCCATCCATGGATCTGTCCATCCATTTTTCTATCTAATAAGCATTTATTTAAAGCTTTTTCTATGCCTGGCACTATATGGGCACTCATGTACAGATCACCTACCATATAGCTAAAGGGCAGGATAAGGGCTTGGTCTAAAGTAAGTGCTCAGTGTTTGAATGAATTAATAGATGACCCTCAGTCTTAAGCCTGGGTCATCAGAACAATGAGGATGCCTCTGACAGAAAGTGAGAGTGTGGACAGGAAAAGTGGTTCTCGGGTGAAGGGGGCTGTGCAGGGCAGTGCTCGCATGTCTCATGTTGCCCCCAGAGTTGTCGGTGCCACCACTGCTCGCCTGCCAGCAGGAGAGCCAGGCAAGGATGGGAATTATCTGCCGCTCTGCACTGCCAGTCTCAGAGGCTGGGGACTCAAGCAATTTTTCTGAGCGATCAGATGAATAAATATTTAGGAATGAGAGTCAGCAGGGAGAAGTGATGGGATCTAAACGGTGATACAACATGCCGGGCTGCTTTGGGGAGGCCTAATAATGGGCAGGACAAGAAACTGGGAGGACAAGAGCCCAGCGTCCAGGGCACTAATCAGCCAGCGACTGCGTTCCTCGTTCCCTTCCTCTCCCTTGGGGATGTTCCCAGGGAAAGGAAGGACACCCTGCCCTACTCTCTTTTGGGCTGTTATGTCCATCAGCTTCTGGATCACATCACTGGGTATTCTGCGTACCCACCAGTGATGGGAAATGTCCTGGTCTTTGCTATAAGAACGTCCACCCCTGGGCTTCCCTGGTGGCGCAGTGGTTGAGCGTCCGCCTGCCGATGCAGAGGACACGGGTTCGTACCCTGGTCCAGGAGGATCCCACATGCCGCGGAGCGGCTGGGCCCGCGAGCCATGGCTGCTGAGCCTGCGCGTCCGGAGCCTGTGCTCTGCAACGGGAAAGGCCACAACAGTGAGAGGCCCGTGTACCGCAAAAAAAAAAAAAAAAAAAAGAACGTCCACCCCCATGCTTGCCACCCAGCTTTAAATGAACATTAGCTCCACGCAGCCCACAGGCTGAGTGGGGTGGGAGCTCAGAGGTAGCAGAAGGACAGGATTTTTATGAGCATTCTCAACTTTTAGTGCATTCATTCATTTGTTCAACTGTTAATTTACTCATAAATGTTCTCTTTCCTTCATTCATTCACTCAACAAACATTGGTGAGCCACATTATTAGTGGCCTGCCCAGATCCCTTCTTACTCTTTCTGTGCCCCATACCCTCTCCTTAGGTGTGCCTTCTCTTCTGACAGCCAGCATCCGTAGGTCTTTTGGGGAATTTACATCCTCAAAACCCCCAGGGTGACTTTACCAATGACAGCAGAGTGCAGGAATCAGAAAGCCCCAGACCCCTGGCCTCTAATCAGGAAAACTGAGGTGTAATTTACACTTCAGCATCCCCCGAAGGATCAGGCTGAAGCTGCCCTCTGAGGGATTTTGTCTGAAATTCCATCCTTGCCCAGAGGGCTGGGGCTAGGGCGAGGCAAGTGAGGCAATGGCGTGCAGAATTTATGGGGACCCTTGTTCTCAGGTTCGTGCACAAACCTCCACACACTTTGCACCCTGGGCACTTGGTTCCTGCAGCCCTGCACCCTGCTTGCTGGCCCTCCTCCTCTTCCCTATCTGCTTCCCCTGCTCCTTTACGGGGTTCCCCCCGGGAGTACTTCCAGAACTACCTACGCGCCCGCAAATCTTCATCTCAAGGTCCGTGTATGGTAAATCTGACTGGAGTCAACTGAGTAAGTGCTGTCTGCTGGAAACTGTCCTGTGTATACAGAAAGGAATAAGACATGTTCTCTGCCCTCAGAGAGCTCACAGTCTGGTGGGACCATGTGGTTCTGGGCCCTCTGTCTGCAGATAACCATGCTCCCTCTGGGTGCAGCCTGGGGAACAGGACAACTTACCCGAGCGCTCAGTTGACCGGCCTCAACTGACTTGCTGCGCAAAGCTGCCCAAGGCTGATGCTTTGAGGAAAATCCACAGCATATGGAAAACTAAGAGCACTTTTTAAAATAATTGGCTTTGTACAGTTAACTGCTGCAGACATCCACGGATTTGTATGCTGTAAAGGCAAAGAGATTTGTCCTTAATTAATTTATCCTACAGTATTTGGATTTGAGGTTTAGTACAACCCAGCTGCAGGAGAGACATTTGTCTCTTGTCACCACGGAGCCTCCCTGTAGAGTTAGGGTATGAGGCCAGGGTGCTCTGAAGCATCCCAAAAAGAAACCACGGAGCCAACAAAGGGATTTCACACTTGGAGTAAGTGCAGAGACCCACCCCGGCAGCACACACATGGGTTGAATAGTATCCCCCTAATCCAAGCCTACTTGGAACCTCAGAAGGCGACCTTACATGGAAATAGGTTCTTTGCAGAGATGTAATTAGTTAAAAATCTAGATAGGAATCATCCTGGATTTAGGGTGTGCCCTAAATCAAATCACTGCTGTCCTTTTAAGAAGAGGAGAGGAGTTAATATGGGGACTTCCCTGACAGTCCAGTGGTTAAGACTCCAGGCGTCCACTGCAGGGGGCACTGGTTTGATCCTTGGTCTGGGAACTAAGATCCCATGTGCTGTGCGGTGTGGCCAAAAAAGAAAGTTAATATGAGAAGAGGAGAGGGCACACTCAGACCAGAGGAGGAAGGTCATGTGTGTATGGAGGCAGAGGCAGAAGGCTGCAGTTCCCAGCCAGGGAACGCCAAGGACTGTAGGCAGCCGCCAGAAGCTAGGAAGAGGCAAGGGAGGATTCTTCCCAAGAGCCTTCGAAGGGAGCATGGCCCTGCCGACACCTTGATTTTGGATTTCCAGCCTCCAGAACTGTAAGAGAATACATTTCTGTTGTGTTACGTCCACAAGCTCGTGGTCGTTTGTGATGGGTGCCCAGGGAAACTCATACAACCCCAAACCTCTTAGGAGAGTTACAGAAAGGACGTCTTAATGAAGTTACAAACCAGGGTCCAGGCAATTTAGAGCCATGGGCTGGGAGTCAAGAAATTGCTGAAAAGTGGCAACTGACTTGCAACCCCCAATAGGGTCCCTCCAACTTTTCACTAAATGCTTACGACTAGAAAAAAAAGAGAGAGAGAAAGGTCCCAGCAATGTGGAAAACTAAGGTGGACTCTCAAATTAAGGCCATTGCGAGGAACTGACATGAATTCAAGGCTGATGATGCAGAGGGACCGGGAAAAAAACCTCTCCAGGCTTAATGCAAGGTCTACACTCCTCTGGTCCGGGTAAAAGAGACCACGAGGCATGCTGTGCTGTAGAGATGAGCCTTTCGGATTTGAAGGCACAGCCTCCAGCATTGTGAGAAGTGAGTTTCCGTGGGTTAAGCCACCCAGTCCATGGTATTCTGTTATAGTTGCTCAAACTGAGAAACTATTCGTGGGCATTCGAGGGAGGATGCAAGGCTGGACGAGGGGAGAGGGGCCTTGCTCACTCCTGTTTGTCTGCTGCTCCTGTCAGTGCTGCCATAGCAACAGCCCGTGTTCCTGAACTAAGAGCTGGTTCCAGTTTCCAGGTGTTCCAGCCCTCCCAGAACCAGCCTCATAACACCCCCCAGTGAGGTGCAAGCAGCAACACCCACTCCCCACCCCACCTCCAAGCCGCGGGCTGTACCATCCCCACCCCAGAGTCTGGACAGATCTTGCTGTGTTTGAGTAAAAAAGAAAAACCTGTGGTTTAGGTATGAATATTTTTATTATATAAACAGGTTTTTTTGTTTGTTTTGTTTTGTTTTGGCAGTACGCGGGCCTCTCACCGCTGCGGCCTCTCCCGTTGTGGAGCACAGGCCCCTGACGCGCAGGCTCAGCGGCCATGGCTCACGGGCCCAGCCGCTCCGCGGCATGTGGGATCCTCCCGGACCGGGGCACGAACCCGTGTCCCCTGCATCGGCAGGCGGACTCTCAACCACTGCGCCACCAGGCAAGGCCTATAAACAGTTTTATAAATAAGGAAAAGACAAACACCCCTGCAGAAAAATGGCCTAAGGTACATATGAAAAAAGATGCTCAATTTTACCAGTAATCAAAAAACAACAACAAAAAAGTATGTGAGGAGGGAGAGATAAATTAGGAGTTTGAGATTAACATATATACACAACTATATATAAAGCAGGTAAACAACAAGGGTCTACTGTATAGCACAGGGAACTATACTCAATGTCTTATAATAACCAAATAATGGAAAGGAATCTGAAAGAATATGTGTGTGTGTGTGGGGGGGGGGGTGTATAATTGAATCACTTTGCTGTACACTTGAAACTAATGCAACATTGTAAATTAACTATTCTTCAATAAGAAAAGAAATCATGTCAAATGAAAACCCAAAAACTCCTAATCCCCCGTACTTCAGAATGCGATCGTATTTGGAAATAAGGTCATTGCAGATGCAGTCAGTTAGAATGAGGTCACACTGGAGTAGGATGGGTCCCTAATCCAATATGACTAGTGTCCTTATAATAAGATGGCCTTGTGAAGACAGAGACACAGGGAGAAAGCCACACGATGATGAGGGCAGAGACTGGAGTTAGGCCGTGCAAGCCAAGGAACACCAAAGATTGCCAGCAAACCACCAGAAGCTAGGAAGAGGAGGAAGCATTCCCCGACAGTTTTCAGAGGGAGTAGGGTCCTGCCAACACCTTGATTTTAGACATTAGCTTCCAGAACCGTGAGACAATAAGTTTCTGTTATTTTCAGTCACATGGTTTGTAGTAAGAACAGCCCTAGGAAACGAATTAAACCATTTTTACTTTTCACACTGGAAAAGAATAAAGAGAATAAATTCCCCAGCATTTAGTAGGATGTTCCTGAGGGGTGGGTAATAGGCACTCATACACTGATGATGGGAGACTGTGTTTACAGTTTTTTTTGTTTTTTGTTTTTTGATGAATGAATTGGCAAAGTGTACCAATAGCAGCCTTAAAAAAAGAATATACCTTTTGACCCAGTAGTTATATTTCTACAAATTTATCTGGAGAACTAAGGAAATAAAAAGGTGATTATAGCTACGTTGATAATAGGGGAAGTTAAAAATAATCTACTTGTACAAAATAGGGGATTGCTTAAATAAATCATAGCATATTCTATGCGTTCATTAAGAATAATAATGTATTGCCACAGAAAAGGATTTATCACATATTGTAGGAATGATAGAGAAATTCAAATGATAAAGTACATATATAGGGTGATCCTGTTTTTTTGTAGGGAAAGATGTATATATTTACACATATACATATGCAAAGAAAAATGTCTTCAGGGTTTAGTAAAGTACTTGGCCATTAGTAGATGTGCGATAAACATTTACTGAGTAAAGTAATGAATAATGAAATGAATAAAAGTTATAAACTAAAATGTTAACATTAGTTTTCTGTAGGTGGTAAAACTATGGGTGATCTTTTTAAAAAATGTTTTTTATTGTTTTTGAATTATATCTATTTTCTAATTTTTATACAATAAACATGCGTTACGTCTATACTAAGAAAAAATAAGAAAGACAAAAACCCTCAGGTTTCTGTTTCAATTCTGCTATCAACTTTTTTTTTTTTTTTTTTTTTTTGCGGTACGCAGGCCCCTCACTGCTGTGGCCTCTCCCGTTGTGGAGCACAGGCTCCGGACGCGCAGGCTCAGTGGCCATGGCTCACGGGCCCAGCCGCTCCGCGGCATGTGGGATCTTCCCGGACCGGGGCACGAACCCGTGTCCCCTGCATCGGCAGGCGGACTCTCAACCACTGCGCCACCAGGGAAGCCCTCAACTTATGTTTTTATCACAACCTCCCTGTCCCCCCTCATCCTGCCTCAGTCCCCAACGAGAAATGGGAGTTGGTTGGATGACTTCCATGCCTTTCTCTGGTGGCCTGGCGGAGGAGTGGCGGTGTGGAAGGCTCTACAGAAGGGGCAACAGGAATGAAATAGAACTGGGAACAGAAAGATTCCCCAGGAGCCCTAGGAAAGCATGTAGGGGAGGGAGCCACTGGCTGTAAATCCTGTTGGGGCCTCAGAGGCCAGCGGGAGGCATAGTCAGAGCTGCCCAAACACTGTCAACTGAAGTGGACCTGAAGCCATATCACACCTGAATCCTTGTTTGTAAAAATCCATCAAAGAAACAAAACAAATAAGAATAGCAAAGAAGGAACTAAAAGTTACACGAACAGGTGTTAGCCTTGAAGAACCCAAAAGGCTGACTGGAGAGCTATAAAACTCCCTAAGGCTTCGTGCAGCCTCTCTGGAAAACAATGTAGTAGTTCTGTTAGACATGGAGTTTCCATATGATCCAGAAGTTCTACTCCTAAGAGAAATGAAAATATATATTTACACAAAAACCTGTACATGAATTTTCTAAGCAGCAGCATTCATAATAGCCAAAAGGTAGAAATAACCCAAATGTACCTCAACGGATGCATGGATAAAAAAAATATAGTCTGTCCATACAGCGGAATATTACTCTGCTACAAAAGAATGCAGTACTAATATAGGCTATCACATGGAGGAACCTTGAAAACATTATGCTAAGTGAAGGAAGCCAGTCACAAAAGCCACATATTGTTTGATTCTATTTATATGAAATATCGAGAATAAGCAAATCTCTAGGGACAGAAAGTAGATTGGGAGTTGCCTAGGGCTCAGGGGGATAGTGGATTGGGGGTCCGGTGGCCAAAGTGTATGGAGTTTCTTTTTGGGGTGATTGCATATGTTCTAAAATTGATTGTGGTGATGCTGTCACAATTCTGTGAATACATTTCAAAATGACTGAATTGTTAACTTTAAGTGGGTGAATTGTATGGTACATGAATAATATTCCAATAAAGCTGTTATTAAAAAGAAAGAAAGAAAGAAAAAGAATAAAACCTCTAAGCCTACCTTTCCCTAAACCAGGTTATCAGTTCATTCAGCAGGCAAGTGTGATGACAGCTCCCATTTATTAAGGACACCCCTGTACCAGGCAAGGGTGTTAATCGTGCATGGAGCCAGAGGACAAGAGACATGTGGCCCAGCCACACCTTTCACCCCAGCCAACAGCCAGTGATCCCACAGGTATGTGAGTGAGCTGCCAGTCCTACATGATAGAGCCCGGCAGAGATCAGTCAAGGTGGGCCAGACCAGAGGAACTGCCCAGGTGACCCACAGAAGTATGAGCTGAAGAAATGATTATTGTCTAAGGGTGGTTTGTTCTGCAGCAGAAACTAACTGACACACTTTTGGTACAAAAGTTCGAGAGTTCCTCTGGGGAACATGCTGTATCAAGCTGTAGAGCTGCTGGATTATAGACTGGGCATGTCTTCAAGTCTACTAGAGATTGCCAAGTAGTCTTCCACAGTAGTCGTGCCAGTTTACACTCCCACCAGCCCTGTAGGCGGTACCTCTTGCACCATACTCTTGCCAATACTTGGTAATGTCAGATATTTTGATTTTTGCCAATCTGATGGTGTGAAATGATGTCTCGTTGTTTTAATCAGCAATTCCCTGCTCTCAAATGAGGTGGAACCTCTTTTCTGACTTTTGTTGGTTGAACGGGGTTTCTGCAAAAGAAATGACACCCTCGGTCAGGTTTGCATTTCTCCACCTTCACAATACGGCAGACCCCCACTCATTCCTTAAGTTGCATGAAGAAGCTTGGCTTCGATTCCACAGCACCTTCTCCAACCAACTCTCTTCACCTGACTTCTCCTTTAAGATTCAGCTCAATAAAAAAAAAAAAAAAAAAGAAAAAAAAAGATTCAGCTCAGCCACTGTCTCCTGTAGCAAGTCTTTCCTGACTTGCAGCCCCCATGTCGGGCTAGGTGCCCGTTCTGTGCCACGGTCACCTTCTCCCTGAACACCCACCTCATTGTAGTGTAATTGTCTAAGTCCCTTCTTGAGCAGAGGTCAGGGGAACAGGAATCCACTACCAAGCCTCCTTTTCTAGGACTTGCCCTCGCAGCTCAGTGCTGGGCCCTGGGTGGCCTCCATCCTAAACAGCTTTCTGAGGAGAGGGGTCAAAAGGGCAAATTTGAATTCACATGCCTTGAGACCATTTATCTTCACCTCTGTTTGCTGTCTTGAAGGTTTACAGAGGGCTTCCAAGTTCATCATCTCATTTTGATTTAACAATAATAACAATAACATATTAACTGAATTAATTATTAGTATGTTTATGTGGCATTTACTGAGGACTAACCATGTGGAAGTCACTGTGCTTATCACGTTACATGCATTGACTGACTGAACCCTCAAGAAGACCACACAAGGAAGGCAGGTAAGATGTGTATGTCCATTTTATAGACACAGAAACTGAAGCTTTCAGAAGCAGGTGAGTCAGGGTTTAATCCAAGGTCAGTCTGACTCTATGGCCTGTGTTTTGCTCCTAATTGTGGAGCCATACTGCATCTATGAACCTGAGACCAAGACCCAGAGAAAGGGAAATTGTCCCTGAAAACCTTCCATGAACTTCCACTGCTCACCCCTCATCCTCCCCTCACCTCGTTTAATCTGAGGTGGGTGGGAATGATCATCGTCAGTTTACTCCCACTGTGAAAAGTGAAGCAATTCAGCCACTTACTCCTGGTCCACGGTGAGGCAATAGCGGAGCCAGGACTAGGGATGGAAGCCTGAATCTGGATCTTCAGTGCCCGGTGCCTGTCCCCCACTACACTTTTGCTGCTCAGGTGAGGGTCCAGGCACCATGGCATTGGAATCACCCGGGAGCCCGTGAGAAGCACAGAACCCCGGGTCCCATCTCATCTCATCTCATCAACTGAGATCTGCACTGTAACAGGTGCCTGGGAGATTCCTGTGCGTGTCGAAGTGTGAGAAGTCCTGCCCATACCAGGCTGCTTGAATTTGAGTCCCTCCACCACCAGTCTTAGGGAAGGACCCTGAGCAAGTCGTCATACCCTTTCAACTTCAGTTTCCCATCTCTAAAACGGGGAGAGTCAAACACTATAACACTTGAAGCACAGCAACTTTAAATAATTGTTATTAACCATGTGTATTAGTTTCCTATGCCTGCTGTGACACATGACCACAAAGTGAGCGGCTTAAAAGGACAGAAATTTCTTCTCTCCTGATTTGGAGGCCAGAAACCCCAAATCAAGGCGTTGGCCGGGTGGGTTCCTTCTGGATGCTCTGAGGGAGGATCCATTCCATGCCTTTCTCCTAGATTCTGGTGGCTGCTGGCAACCCGTGGTATTCTTGGCTGCTGTCAGCTTAACTCCAACCTCTGCTTTAGTCTTCTCCTGGCCTCCTTTCACGTCTCTGAGTGCCAAGTCTCCCTCTTTTCTCTCTTATAAGGACACTAGTTATTGGATTTAGAGCTCACCTTCAGGAGGATCCCATCTCAGGATCTTTAACTTAATTACTTCTGCAAAGACCTTTGTTCCAAATAAGGTCACATTCTGAAATTCCGGATGCGCATGCATTTGGTGGGGTGGGAGGGACACTATCTCCCCCACTACAGCCTGTTTTGTGTACATTAATTGCAAGAATTGTCCCAGTTGTTCCCTTCCCTGTATCCATGCCCCTTGCAATGTGACTTTGCAGTTCTTCTCATTGGGAGGCAGAGTCTAAACCCCTTCCCCCCCAACCCCCCCCCCCCCACCTCCGCCCCGCACCTTGAATCTGGACGGGCCTTGTGACTTGCTTTGCCAACAGAATGTGGTGGCAATGTGGTTCTGCACTCTCTCTCTCTCTTGCATTGCTGAGAGACAGTCAGGTCAGGTCAGCCAACTGGAGGATGAGCCGCCACATGGAGCAGAGAAGAGGCATCCCAGCTGAGGTCAGCACAGCCAGCCAGACTCCAGGTGATCTGCCAGCTGACTGACAGACACACATGTGACCCTAGCCCAAAGCAGCCACGCAGACTCAGATCAGCAGAACCCCTCCGCCTAACCCCGAGGAAGTATTTATTATTGGATGCCGCTGAAATTTTGTGGTTGGTTGTTATGCAGCATTGTTGCGGCAGTTGATAACTGTTCCATGCTATCGTATAGATAGAAATAAGATAGTATAACAGCATGTTTCAATCTAGTAGCAGTAATCTCAGTAGATTGTTCAGGTCTCCCTAGCATGTAAATTCCATGAGAACAAAGACTTTTTCTGTTTTATTTTCCACTGCATCCCTGCTTCTTAGAATAATGCATGTAATGCATGGCGCTTAGTGTGTATTCAATAAGTGTTTGTTGCATGGATGGACAAAATCCAGGCTCTGCCTCTTGAAGGCTTAGACTCCCAGCCTCAGTTTTCTTGTCTATGAAACAGGGATGATACAGAAAGATGGGAGAGTTGACATGAGTGTTAAATGAGGAAAGCAACAAAATGTACCTGATGCGGAGTAAGCGCTCAGTAAATAGAAGTAAATATTATTTGGAATAGGGAGGTCTTAATCTTTGGGGCTCGTAGACCAGAGAATTTAGAGGAACGGAACATCAATACACACACACAGAAGAAATATGTGCACAATTCCAGGGACTTCACAGACGCACGGAAGCGCAAGCCCCAAGTTAAGAACCCATGATTTAGAGGTATTTATAAATGATCAGTTATTTTTATCATTATGTCCACCCTCAGCAGCACCTCATAAATCTTCAATAAGAAGGTGCTGCTGAATGAGTTAATATTAAAAATGGATCAGCCTTCCCTGAAATGCCTCAGCCAATGACGATCTCAGCCCGTGGGCAGGCTTTCAGGCCCATCACCTGTAAGGAAAGAGCAGTGACCTTGGCTTATTCTGACAAGCAAAAACATAGGCACAGAGCCTTCTCCATGTGGCCAGCAGAGGCTCCCACAGCTTCCCCGGGCCACATTCTGGGGCTTCAGTTTCCCATCCTCCTCAGAGTTCAGTAAAAAACTCCTTTCCTCCAACTCCCAAATCAGGACAACGTGATTCTGAGATGTAACTGCAGCCTCCTTTTCGCTGCGCTGCCTTTTAATTAGACATCAAGAAGCCCTGGAGATCACACTGCTCCCTCGTAATGGCGTGTTCCCAAAAATTACTGCCATCGGATTAAATTAAGGAAAGGTTATTCAATTGATTCGTCAGGCATATCTCAGTGGTGTTGGGTTAGCATCACGGACTATCTAGCTGTTATTGTTATTTACAGAGCGAGGTGTCAATACACGTCCTTCTGGAAGGTTATTGATGAGACAAACTAGTTCTCATGGAATAGTTAAGAGAGGCTGAGAAATCATAGCTGAAATTGGAACATAAGGATTTTCACCAATCAGACGCAGAGGAAGAAGCATCTAACCTTAGTTGAGAGTATACTATCGTGAACTGAATTGTGTTCCCCCCACCCAAATTCATATGTTGAAATCCTAAGCCCAGTACCTCAGAACATAACTATATTTGGAGACAAGGTCGTTGAAGAAGTAAATGTGTTAAAATGAGATCTTTAGGGTAAGCTCTAATCCAGTACGATTTTTGTCCTCATAAGAAGAGGAAATTTGGACACAGACATGCCCACACAGAGGGAAGGCCATGTGAAGACACACAGAGCAGACAACCATCTACAAGCCAAGTAGAGCGGCCACAAAAGAAACAACTCTGCCGACACCTTGATCTCAGACTTTCAGCCTCTAGAACTGTGAGAAAATAAAGTTCTGTTGTTTAAGCCGCTCAGTCTATGGCACTCTGTTACGGTAGCCCTAACAAACTAACACACATACTGTATACCAGATGAGTGCCTGGCATATACACTTACATTGGATCCTCATTGCATTCTTTACTATCTGCATTTCATGGATGAGGTGACTCACTTGCTCAAGGTCTTACCAGCAGGTGAGTGGCAGAACCAGGATTTGAACCTCGCTCAGTCTGACTCTGCTGCCTGCCACACATTTCTGCATCAGATTGACATGAGGAGAAAGGGCAGTCACTGGCCTGCATGAAGTTTGAAAGTCCCTTCCGATATAAACAGTCTATGGTTTGGTACGCCGTGGAGGTGCAGACATATTTTTAGCAAGCTCTAGTGTCTATCATACCCTTGAAAGAGTGCCACCCTCACTGAAGATTCTTTATGAAAAAGTGTGTAAATCTTCGAGAAATGTTAGAGAAGGTGCCAGATGCTCCTCTAGGAAGAATCGGAATCCACACTGGCAAATTGATGTCTCTCTGTTGCTTTGAGGATACTGTCAAAATCGTCGAGCTCAGCATTCCATGTCCATCATGATTTGCCTCTGCCCACCCCCTTCTCCAGCCGAATCTCTGGCCACAAGCTTGCTGAATCCAACTATGCAGAACTTCCTTGCAGTTCCCTGAACAATTTGCACTCTTTCCTGCCTCGGTGTCTTTGTTCATGCTGTTGCTTCTTCCTAGAGTGTCCTTCCCAGCATGTCTACCTGGTGACCCCTTACTCACCCTCCCAGCGTTACACTTCAAATGTCCCCTCTTTCAGGAGGCCTTCTTGACTTCATCTGGAAGAATCAGGGCTTCCTCCTCTGGGCAGTTGTTACACTTTGTCCATTTTCTATGTGACGGCCGCACCATAAGGTGACCCCCACAATGAGTTACACCCTTTTATAATCCCCTCCCCATCAGTATGGGCAGAACCAGCGACTTGCTTCTAACCAATAGTATATGAAAAGTGATAGGGTGTCACTCCCTTGATTGGGTTACCTTTTATGACAAAGATGATGGGATGGCACTCCTAAGATTACCTTACATTATAGAAGACTCCATCTTAGTAAGCTGGAGAGAGAGAGACTCCCTTGCTAGCTTGGAAGATGTCAGCTGCCATGTGTGGGCCATATGGCGAAAAACTGTGAATGGCAGCTAGAGTCAGAGAGCAGCCCCTAGCCAACAGTCAGCAAAACGGTGGGGTCTTCTATGACACTGTCATGAAAGATAAACTCTGCCATCAACTGAATGAGTTTGAAAGTGGATCCTTCCCTAATCAAGCCTTCGAATGAGAACACAGCCCTGCCAACACCTTGATTGCAGTCTTTTGAGATACTGAGCTGAGGAACCAGATAGACGATCCCCAGACTCCTGACCCATGGAAACTATGAGATAATAAATGTGCATTGTTTAAGCTCCCAAATTTGTTATAATTTGTTACACAGCAATAGATAACTAATACATTCTATTACAACACATAGCCAGTATTATTCTTTATATATTATTCCCAAGTAGATGGGAGCCATGAAAACAAGGACTAGAGTTCAGCTCTTTCAGCCCCACATGGTGCCTGGCACATAGTAGCCACCTGATACATGTTTGTTGAATGAATGAATGAGTATGATTTAAGGCTCCACTTGATTTAAAAAAAATCTATAATTCTAGGATATTAGAACTCCATGTACTGTTACCTTCATAGATGGTCAATAAGCATATCAAATTTCCAAGGAATAAAGAAGAATGCAGAGAGCGGGCATCCTTCTGTAACAGTTATAGATTCTTTGATACAATTTGCCAAGTAAATGTAATAACAATGTCTGCCGAGTGTCTTTGAGGATGGTCAAAGTCAAAAATCCCAAAACCTGCTGAAAGGCAGCTAGGACCATTAGCTGCTATTTGAAACCCGGAGGCAAAGAGACGTTAGGAGCCTCAAACCAGTCAGAGGAAGAGTCATCATTCAGCCGTGGAGCCAGAGACAGAATTCTACACCTAAGTCTGCTCAGAACCCCCCGAAAACTCTTCATGCCTCCCCCTCGTCCTTGTCTTCCCCTCCCCTTCTCCTCTTCTGCCCTAGGAACAAACACTTAATTCTTAGAGCTAGAAAAGTCTGCTGATCCCTGCCTCCCAAGCCCCTCGTTGTACACATGGCAAGACTGGGGCACGGAGAGAAAGGACTTGGCCAATAATATACAGAGGATCCCAAGGACAGCGTTCTTTTTCAGAATCCCGGAAGACTGAAGTTAAAAATAAAAACACACAAAACAAAAAGTCTGCTTGAGGAGCAGTGAGGAAATGAGGCAATTAACCAGAAATTTAAAGCACCTGGCTATTAAAAACCAAAACGTTTTACAGGATCAATACAGGCAAGGCAAGCTAAGGAGTTATTTTCTGAAAGCAATTCTTAGAGCAGACCAGACCTCCCCTGGTCCCAGGCACTGCACTACCTGCTTTACAAGCATTATCTTCACTAGCCTTCCAACTATTCCTTTTTTATATATAGCCTTTTCTATAGCTGTTTTTTTTTTTTAATAAATGAAGAAACTGAGGCTCGGAGAGGTGACGCGATTCCTCTAGGGTTATATAAGCTGGAATTATTTAACCAAGTCTGTCTGCAGTACTGATCCTTTGCTGTGATGCTGAAAGAAGGCTCAGAGAAGGGGATGCCAACTGGGGAGCCTTGTCTGGGACCCTCACACCAGGGCTCATCACGCTCCCCTCCAGCCACCCATTAGTAAGTTTGATGCACACAACACGACATCTCCCGAATGTCTGCTCCAGGAGGGCGGGAACCATGGTGGTCTTGTCCTTACTGGATCCCCAGAACAGTTGCCTGGCAGAACAGAGGAGGAGCTAAGGAAAATTTGAATGATGAGTGAATGGACAGAGTGAAGGCATGAATTGATGCCCCAATTAACCCCGTGGATGTGTGCATGGTAAGGACGTTTTTGCTGGGGGCTTCTCTAATCTGAACCAAGCTGATGTGTGGAGTGAGTGTCCCTGTGTAACTAATATATAATCCTCTGATTAAAGAAGCCCTTCCAGACTTCGTAGCAATCGGATTACACAAGCACTCCTGATAAAGTCAATTCCACCGCTCTGCCTCTTTCCAGCCCACAGATCAGCTCCCTGCCATTTATTATTGCCATCAGAGTTTGCTGTTTCCCCAAAGCTGTGTGAGAGAAGTCAGCCGCAATCTCATCCGTCTTAAGACAAGGTACAGTGAGAACACGTAGTGGGCAAGCGTGGTGGGGGGTTAACAACACAGACTTTGGGGAAACCACTTCATAGCCTAGACACTTAGTTTCCTCATCTGTTAAGTGGGGATCATAATAATATCCGTTTCACAGGATCCGTTGTGAGGATTAAAAAGAAATAACACCTGTAAAGGGCTTAGCTCTTTGGAAGCATTCAGTAAATTTTCCTTTTAGCTACAAATCAGAAAGCCTGGGACAGACACCTCTAGCTGCCACTGGGACTGTGGACCAGACAATGACCTTCTCCAGCCTTGATGGTCCTATCCGTAACCAAGGGTGGGAGAGGAAGAGAACTAAGGATGCGTTCAACAGTAATTACTGAGCACTTACTCTGTGCTTGTCCTGGAGCTGAGCACCCGACACAGAGGTGAAGGAGCTATGGTCCCGTTCTTGAGAGCATCCCGTGCAGTAAGAGCTTTGACCGAGGCAGATGCCAAGCCTCGTGGAAGTGCTTGGTACATGCCAGGCAGGGCGATAAGCACTTTGCATACCTGAGTTCAACTGATATTCATTATAACACTAATGGCAGTGCCACTGGCCCCATTTTACAGGTAAGGGCACTCAGGTGCAAAAGCCCTCCATGACTTGCCCAAGGTCACACAGGCAACAAATTTCAGAGATGGGCTCTGAACCTGGAGATCAACTCTGTGCTCTAACGTCTTTCTAGCACAAACACCCCATGATTCTCCATTACCATGAGACAGACTCTTTGGAGGTTATAGCCAGGCTAAGATAAATACCTGTATCTCTCTTCTTCTCCTGAGGTTTTTGTGCTTTCTCTTTTTCTCGCCTCTCTCTTATCTCCCTGCACTTCCACCAATACTGTCTGCATTATCTACTAGTCATAGAGGCGAATGCGTTCCTTTTCTCTGCTGATACCATCCCCACTGATATTTCAGGGAAGAGATAGGCTGTGGTACTGGAGCAGAAGTGATAACTCCAGTGGCTAACCTTCTTTCTTTAGGGATCCCAGAGCTGGGAGAGGCTCCCTAGGACACCCTACACCAGATGGCTTTGAGTGTCCTCCTCCTTTGTCCAGACTGAGAGCCCTGGGGGTCCCCCAATCCTCTTCATCTCCATCTCTCTCAATGATATCTTTTTATTAACCCCCTGCTCATTCTCTCCACCATAGAATGTCAGCTTACCGACCAGGAGCCATTAGTGTGTGACTTGTTTTTAAACTCTGACATGCCCAGCCCACCTTGCAAGAAATGTGGTCTTTATGCCGCTCGCATAGGGTACCTTTTAGCGTCTTCAAACCAAACACCTGAGAGGCTGCACAGCACAGTGACTGAGTAAGAACTCTGGAGCCAGATGGCCTGGGTTCAAATCCCAACTCTTTCATCAGCTACCGCTGTAACCTTGGGGATAGTCATGTCCCTACATCTCGGTTTTCTGTCTGTTTTACAAGAATGATGATGATGGTTGTGGTAGTGGTGGTGGTAGTATCTCTCTTTACAGAATAATTGGGAGGCTGAGTGAGTTAAAATTTTTACAAATGTTTAAAACAGGGTCTGGCACTCAATAAACATTAGCTATATTTTTCTATATGTCCCATGGGAAATGCATCTCCCATGAAATTAATCTCTATTGTCTTCTCAGGATACGTTTCAGTAGATAAGAGGGAAGGGGAGAAGCTCCAAATGACTATGAAATAGAAAAAGGATTTCAAAAAGTTCCATAGAAAAGAGGAGAAACTAACAACGTTAGGCGAACCTATGCGCTGCGTCGTGCTTTCACTTACTGCACAGGACGTGGTATTTACAGCTGTGCTCTGGAGACACAGGGAAGGTTTAGAAGCTTCATTTTACAGATGAGCAGGGAAGCCATTTGCCATGGGTCTCTCAACTAGTAAAGGGACGCTCTGAGGTTGGAATAACGGTTTTCTGCCCAATATCCAGTGTGCAATTCGATATGTTGTCTCTTGGTTAAAGCAAAAGCACATGAGAAATAAACCACCAAAAATCCCGTTCAACACAAAGCACTTCTGAGTTGAATACAATTCACTCTTCTTCCCTCTGCCTTTTCAACTGCTCCAGTCCAAGTTTCCAGGAGTATCCACAGGAGAAGGGCATTGATTTGCCAGAGTTGGGTAACAATAATGGACTATATTAAAAGTGGCTTTGGTGAAGACAGCCACGGGAAGCCTGCAGCGGACACAGGAGAATTCTGTTTTCCTTCTGAAGAGGGCAGTATGCAACCAAAGCCAGGTCTGCTCACGTACTCAGGGTTTCCTTCCAGGTCTTGAAGGCTGGAGGCAGTGCAGCCCTCAGAAGCGCAGGCATCTTGGGTTTCCAAGAGCTTATTTCTGAACGACAAACACATCTTCAGACATGAAATAGGATTCTTGAGGTTTGAGCACAGTTACACACTGCCTCGGATCCAAGGGTACCTAGTGCAAACTGATACGAAGGAGGTCACGCAGGATGGCTGGAAGAAACCCCAATGAGTCCTTTTTCCATGTTCTTGCACTTGTCTGCCCCCCAAATTGGCCTCTATGACATTAAACAATAGCACAGCATCCCAGATGGTCTCTGATGTTTGCAGAAGGAAACGTTTCTTTTTCAACTAAGACCTGTGTTCAGCAGTAGCTTCTGCTGCCTGAAGCAAAACACCTTCTTGCAAATATCCTCTGCACAGAAATAAAATGTTGGGAATGGGGATCTTAGCTCCTGGGATGCATTTATCAAGCCAATCACAATAATTATAATTAGAACACAAAGTAAGCGAAAGCTTAGCATGAAATACATTTGCAGAAAACCTGAACTGCATACAATGAAGCCCTGCCTGGTGGCATTTTGAGGTTTGCCATTAATATATTTTGGGGGTGAGGGAGATTGCTTTTTTTCTTAAATACCTTTGGCTAGTTACGTCAAGGCTTCAATGGCAGTTAAGAAGGAGAAAGAAAGATACACATCATTAACTGCTGTAACAGAGCTGTCAGATGCATGTCCAAGACACTGGCAGTTTAAGACACCCTCTCAAACATGTTCACTGGGCATTAATTTAATCAAGCTCTGTTTTAGGGAAATGAAGAAGAGAATTGACAATCTGGGGAGAATAATATAACTTCAATTCCTAGCCTCAGTTCTGGGAATGCACTAAGCTAACAGGGTACAAAATCCCTCCATGTTTCCCCATTGTCCAAAAAAGAAAATCCATTCCCTTCATTCAGGTGTCACCTCTTTGATTGATAAAGTCCTTACCATTTTCTCCTCCCATAAACCTGGGCTGTCTCAGCCGTTACAACACTTATCATACTGGTTTTTACCTTAATTTATGTGGTCTTTCTTCCCTGCTAGACTAACTTCCTTGAGGTAAGAGATCTCATTTTTTTAATTGGGGTCTCCAACACTCAGCACAAGATCCAGGACAGAATAGGTGATTGGAAAATGGTGAATGCAGAGTGATCAAATAAGTAAATGAATGAAGCAATGCTCCATCCTTCTGGGTCCAGCTCAAACCTACTCCTTCAGGTGACACCCTATCTCTCCCTCTCCCAGATAGAAGTCAGGTGGTTCTAGAATGGCAATTCCAGAATATTTGTAGGGAAAATATGTCTTTCTATAGAAGATAGGAGAGACAATTCAGGTTGGAGGGGATGTGTGCGAGGTAGGGGTGTGTGTGTGTGTGTGTGTGTGTGTGTGTGTGTGTGTGTTGAGGTCACTACTGGGCTCCTTAGAAAGCCACCTCTGAATAAAAGCACAGGCTTCCCTTAGATTGTATTGGGGGGTGACGGGGATGAGAGTCTCTAAACCAGCCTTGGAGTATCTTCCCATTTGTCTTGGTATGGGAAGGCATAGAATACTTTTTTCCCAACCCACTTCATACACATTTAAAAAAAATGTTTATTTTGAAATAATTGCAGATTCACATGCAGTTGTAAGGAATAATACAGACATCCCATATACCCTTCACTCGGTTTCCGCCAGTGTTGACAAGATCACAACCCTGATCCTGACATTGATACAATCCACCCACCTTATTCCAATATCTCCAGTTTTCTATTTTATCTGCATATGTGTGTGTTGTGTCCACTTTTTATTTGTGAAAACGTTTTTCCCACCTACTGGAGATCGGGCAGGGGTCCAGTCTGATCTGTCCCTGCCCTGGAGTTGGCTCCTGCAGACACCAGTATATGCTTGAAGAGAGAGGTTTCTTGCACACAGTAGGTGCCCAACAATCGTCCGCATAAACACAGGAACTTGAATGTTAGTGTGTGCAAAAAGGGACCGCGAACTTTCAAGGTGAAAATTGAGCCTGAAGCATTTAGTATTTTAGGGTCAAAAAGTTGGTTAATCCCCGCCCCCCCCCCCCCAGTTGTGAATTAGCTAGTTTGCTAGCTGCACCAAAGCGATCCTGACGAACAGGCTTCGACCGCGGAAAAGCAGTTTTTGAGGTCCAGCCCCCCCGGCCCGCGGCTGGAGAAGTGGGGGGACTCGCATTATCCTCCCACCCCTACCCACTTTCACCCCTTTCTTCCCTGGGGTTGGACTGTTTCACCCCGTCTCCAGGCAACCGCCAGGCGCGAAGCCGGACGTCATTTCCTGAAGAGCCCGCGGGGGGGAGGGGGCGGGAGAGGGGGAGGGGCAAGGGGGCGGGGCCAAGACTGGGCTGGCGAGAGCGACGGCGTCGGAACTCGCTGGAAGATCGGCCCCGGGGCTGCTCAACAGTTCTCAAAGTCCCGGCTCGCGGCCGCGCGGCTCCGTCTGCGCGCGGGGGTTCGGGGGGCGCAGGGGTCCCCGGGCTGCTGCCTCCCAGGGCTGCCCCGGACATGCCCCGCACCCCCTGCCGGACGCCCGTGCGGCTCCATCAGCTGCGATTCGGGGGGCTCTGGGACTAGAGCGCCCCCCACCCCAACTTATGACTTTGGGGTCCCCCAGCCCGAGAGGAACGGGCGGCCCGGCTGGGGGAGCCCCGGGCATGGTGTGACGGGGCGGTCAGCTTTGCTGGGCACCCCCCCCACCCCACTGCAGCCACCCGTCGTCTCTGTGCCCTCCAGAATGTAGCTGCTCTCTCCGCGTCCCCCCGGACTCCAGCCGCAGTAGCCGCGACCTCAGGGCTCCAGCCGCCAACTCCTTGTCCCTTGGAACCCCGCCGCCGTCTCCGCCTTGCCCGGACTTCAGCCGCTGTCTCCGCGTCCTCTGGACTCCAGCCTCCGTCTCTGCGACCCGAGGACTCCAGTTTCGCGACCCCCTCCGTCTTCGCGCGCCCGGGACCCTAGCACTGGTCTCCGCGATACCCCCAGGATTCAGGCACTGCTTCCGTGCCCACCCCCCGCCCCGCCCAAGCCCAGACTCCGGCAGCCGTCTCTGCGTCTCCCAGGATCCAGCCCCTGTCTCGGCGTCCCCCCAGCTCCCAAACCCAGACTCCGGCTGCGATCTCCGCGCTCCCGGGGATCCAGCTGTCGCGCCAGTGCCAGCGAGTGCAGCGGCTGCCCCACCGCGCGCCCCGAGTCCGCCCGGCCCTCGGCGGGGAGATGAACGCGCAGCTGGACGGCCTGTCGGTGAGCTCGTCCTCCACCGGCTCGCTGGGCTCCGCGGCCGGGGCGGGCGGCGGCGGCGGGGGCGCGGGGCTGCGACTGCTGTCTGCCAACGTGCGCCAGCTGCACCAGGCGCTGACGGCGCTGCTGAGCGAGGCGGAGCGGGAGCAGTTCACGCACTGTCTGAACGCCTACCACGCGCGCCGCAACGTCTTCGACCTGGTGCGCACCCTGCGCGTGCTGCTGGACAGCCCGGTCAAGCGGCGTCTGCTGCCCATGCTGCGGCTGGTCATCCCGCGCTCTGACCAGCTGCTGTTTGACCAATACACTGCCGAGGGTCTCTACCTGCCCGCCACCTCCTCCTACAGACAACCCACCTGGGGCGGCCCCGACGGCGCGGGGCCCGGGGAGGTGCGCCTAGTGAGCCTGCGGCGCGCCAAGGCCCACGAGGGCTTGGGCTTCAGCATCCGCGGGGGCTCGGAGCATGGCGTGGGCATCTATGTGTCGCTGGTGGAGCCAGGCTCTCTGGCCGAGAAGGAAGGGCTGCAAGTCGGGGACCAGATTCTGCGTGTCAACGACAAATCCCTGGCCCGGGTGACCCACGCTGAGGCCGTCAAGGTAGGGCTCTGGTTTGGGGGTGAATACGGGACAGAGTGGCGAAGCTCCTCATATTGGCATTAAGTCCATGCTGTGTGTCCTTAGGCAAATCGCTTGACCTTTCTGGGTCCCGTTTTTCTTAAAAGTATTTCTTTAAAACAGGAACATCTAGTTTTTTGAGCAAATAGATGCCAGGCACTTGGGATATAGTGATGGGCAAAACGGACATGGACCCTGCCTTCATGGGGCATAAAGGCTAGTGCGTGGGAGACAGGCATTATCAAATACTTAGGCAAATGTGTGATTACAAAGTGCGAAAGAGGCTCTGGGTTCTTACGAGCATTGAAAGAGAGAAGGTCTCTGCTTGGCATATAGTCAGTTATCAGTGGGTGACCTCCCTTTCTGCTGTTGTTATTCTCATTATTCTCTAGGCTTTTGCCCCTGAAAGAAAGTTTTGTTAGCTTCAGAGTGGTCCAGGGAGGCTGGTCTGGTGACCCACAGAGTTCTGGCCTGACCCTGCTGTTTATTGAACCAGGCCATGTATCTTGGGACACGTCCCTTGCCCCCTCATAACCTCTGGTTCTCACTTGGACTGTGAGTGTCTCTAACCTTGTTGGGAAGGAGGCGTCTGCCAGAATGTCAAAAATCAATCCCCCACCCCCTTGAGAGTAGTTGTACTTTTTGTGTCTGTTAATTGAGAAAAATAACCTCCTGACAACTAGCTCTTAGGGATTTAATCATGCTGTTTAAAGGAATGTACATGTTTGCTGGTCTCGTGCCCAGGGCTATTGCAGATCAACTGGAGTATGAGGTGGAGAGCGTTTGGTTTCTGTGTGGATTCAGGGATCCCTTGCAGGGGTACACACACACACCACCACCACCACCACCACCACCACCACCACCACCACCTTTGTGTGCAAGAAGTGAAGAGTTCTGGGGAAAAGGAACAGTGACACAATCTGCTTCTGCAGGGAAAATGCTTCCCAGGGGATTGGGGCTGCCTGTGACCTAGCTTCTCACCACCCCAGCACCCGCCCCTGCCTCGGGTCCCCTCTATGCAGGTGTTTTGGACTCCAGCGGAGGGCCTGCAGGCTGCTGGGGAGCGCGTAGGCAGCAGAGGTCCCCAGGCTACTTCCTGTGTCTGTTAATGACCTGTGGCCAGGTGCATCTTGAACCCACTTCCTGACTGTTCACCTGGGGCACGACCATCCTCTGACCTTGGCTTCCCTCATTTGCTTCCTGATCTGTCTGCCCCTCAGGGAGGCCCCTGAGGATTTTAGAAACTTCTTCACTGCTTCTGAAAAAAGACGGATGAGTTTATATTGTTCAGGGGTGCAGCGGACGAAGCTCCTTGTGGGTTTCCTGGCATCCTTCTCTCTGTCTCCTCCCCCCAGCCAATCTCTTCCTGTTATCTGACATTCCACCTATTTATAAAGAAATAGTCCATTAGCCTTTGACCCGAAAAGGTCTGGAGTTCCCAGATGATCCATTTATACTTGAAAGATACTTGATCCAAATGGTCATTTATAAACGTGGATTCAATTTTCGTGGCAGTTTAAAAGGACTCAGGTAGCTTAATCATCACAAGGTGATAGACTTGGGAAAGGCCTCAGGTAACCTGGACTTTCAAAACACTGAGTCTCCCTTCAGTTCCCACCCCAGACTCTGCAGCACCTCTAAGGCTGGAGCTGCTCAGTAGTGAGTTTCTGTTTGGCCCTCCCCCATCTCGTTGATGGCGCTCTGCATCTTCTCCCTGAACGTCCCTCGACTACCCCAAGGTGCTGCTACCCGGTGACTCAGAACAGCACCAGGCCTTCGCTCCTGTGTTTACTCCTGTTGCTTCCAGAGTCAGACCTGAACTCTCTTGGAACAGCTTTTGAAGCTGCCGAACTGCCTTTGCTTGGGGGGGGGGGGGGGGCGGGGGCGGGGTGGTGTTGATAGGAGAGAACTGCCCTTGGATGGGTGAGAGCCAGTGCGATCCCGGCAGCTCCTTACCCCTGTCACTTTTCCTGAGCAGGCTGAGGGAACACTTGCCTCTCGGGTGACCCTCTTCCTTCCGGCCAATGCCAGACACATAACTAGCCTGGAACACACCCCTTTGGACCCTCCAGAAGCAACAGGCAAACGGGTGCCGCTTTGTGTCACCTTAACTCCGGGGAGAAAGGGGGACGGACTTTCCATGGATGGAATTTAAAACGGAGGAGGCGGAACCTCATCTCTGAGGCCTCAGGAGGGCCTGGGCTTGCAGGATGGGCGGGAGTTTCAGGGACAGTTTAGAACACTTGCAGCTGTTGACACATTTCCACAAAATTAAAGGTGTTAAGTCCCTTAACTGAAAGCCCAAAGAGGCCCCGGCTTCTCTACGAGATACAAACTGCCCTTAACCGGGATTTCTGCACTTCCAGCCCCTCTTTATAAGCTACGGTGCAGGGATTTTAACTTCAGATTTTATTCAAATGGCACCAGTGTTTCTGCTTCTGTCCTTCTTCTGTTCCAGGATATCACGTTGCATTTAGTAGGAGACGTGTTTTCTTTTTTCTTCTTCTTCAATTTTATTTGTTTATTTCATTTGTTTATTTTTTGCTTCCTCCCACAGTTTTATTGAAGTATAGCTGGCAAGTAAAAATTGTATGTATTTAAGGTATACAATGGGATATTTGATACACCTTTATATCGCAAAATGATTACCACAACTAAGCTAATTCACATATCCATCACTTCACAGTTACTTTATTTTCATGATAAGAACACTTAACATGTACTCGCTTAGCAAATTTTAAGAATACAGTTCAGAATTATTAACTGTAGTCACCGTGCTGTGCATTAGATCCTTAGAACCTACTCATCTTATAACTGGAATTTTTACCAATACCTCCCCTTTCCCCCACCCTCAAACCCTGGCAACCACTATGCTACTCTCTACTTTCATGAGGTCAACGTTTTTAGATTCCACTTATAAGTGAGATCATACAGTATTTGTCCTTCTGCGTCTGGCTTATTTTGCTTGGTATAATGTCCTCCAGGTTCATCTGTGTTGTCACAGAGGGCAAGATTTCCTTTTTTAAATGGCTGAATAATATTCCATTGTATATCGATATATGCCACCTTTACTTTCTCCCTTCATCTGTCAGTAGACACTTAGGTTGTTTCCATGTTTTGGGTATTGAGGAGATATGTTTTCAATCTTGAAATCTTTATTTTTCCTCTGCAGGTAGAAAGTGGGGAAAGATCCTCTGAGCTTCTCAAAGGAGAGATTAATTGTGTGTGTGTGTGTGTGTGTGTGTGTGTGTGTGTGTATAAAGAAAATTAAATTTTAGGAATCAAATTCCTTAAGAGTTGATGAATCAGAGAGGGTCACCTCCTCTCAGTTAACAGAGGAGATTGAGTATACAAGGGTTCTTCCACTTCTCTTCTGACAAATCAAGTATCCATTGTTAGGGCAAGTTCAGTGAGGATTTTATCCTCTGTCTGATGGGGCTCCCATCCCTCTCTTGAAGACTATTTGCTAAATCAGCAGGGACAGGTGCGGATAAGGCAAGCCATTTACTATTTGCATTATGTTGAAACGTTTGATTTTTGAAAAGTCTATCTTGAACCAACAGGAGCCAAGCTAATAATAATAAGAAAGTAGATCTTTCAAAGATTTTCAGCCAAAAATGCTTGATAAATTGGCCAGGAAGTCCACAGGCCAGGGATGTTGGACTCTGCTGCACATTTGTCGTGTGACCTTGGGCCAGTCACTGACTCTCCACGGGTCCTAGGGTGGATGAGCCAGGGCTGCCCAAGGTCCCTTCCAGTTCAGACAGTCTGTGATTTGCTCAGTATGTACTACACAGAGGCGTTTAGAATGTCTAATCTGGTGTTTTCTTGTTCTTTTGGAATTGATTTCGTTTATCGCAGAGTAAAGAAAGTTGGCTAACGATTGGGAGACAAGAATCTTGGCACTCTTGGGTAGCCTCCTACCAAATCAAGAAATTGATGGCTTATATACACTGTGCTGACGAGAACTTGACTGCTGTCCCTCACCCCAAGAACACTAACTCTTGTGCCATTCCAGAGTACATGAGAAAACGACAACAGGACTGTGGCATGCCCAGCACCACCCTGGGAGCATTCAAAATCAAATTCACTTTCTGAGTGAATTTGCTTTCTGAGTCCCTGATTCTTCCGGTAGCAGAATGCGGGGTATCCACGTGCCGCCGGGATGTGTGTGTATGGATGCGTGTGTTTCATCTCGATAAAAATTAAACGGCTTCATTACAGTCTCTGAATCCTCCCAGGTACATCCAAGGAGCATATTAGAATTTGAAACGTTCCAGAAGTTTAAAACAGTGGCTGGCCCTTTCATTTAATTATAGTTATCACACCCTCCTTTCCTTTGCATAATAACCCGGGAAGAATCTGTCTGTATTAATATAAGTTATTGTATTTGGTCTGGCACATTCTAAATGACACATTTGTCATCTTCCCATTGCACATGGTTGGCTGAAGCCATTACAAATTATTACCACTTCCAACTTTGTGTCTGAAACACAGCTCCTCCTCCCCTGTCTCATTCCTGTCTTCCAATTTGGAAACCATGGGTAATGTGTTCGTGGGGACACACAGGCTTTCCTCTGGCTCCGCACTCATTCTTGGGTCCTCTGAGTCCTGCCAGCAATGACATGTTGAAAGCTCACTATTAATAAAACCTTTATTGAATAGATGTTTGGTTGCTGGGCCCAGAGCGTGATGCAGTACCTTGAGAGGGTGCATTTCTTTAATTTAGTCTTGTGTATTTATCTGACTCAAGCAGATCCTCAAGGTTTTAGAAAATGATGGTGCCTTTCACCTGGTTATTTACGGTTCAAATCAAAGAAGCATTTTCTAGGGTGGAAGAGAATGCCTTTATTTGTTTTTTTCAGGATTGATATTTTTACAGTAGAAGATTTCTGCCTCCTGCCTTTAAGCTGGACGGGAAAGAGGTGTAGAATCACTCCAGCGCTAGCTTCTTGTTTCTCCCCCTCCCCCTCCCGACAAACCCAGTTGTTTATTACCTGCCGTAGATTCATCATTTAGATGGAACTACAGAGATAAGTAGGATCCTTTAACCCCCGACCAATTGGATTTTGTGCGCGGTGCTGCTTCCCACCTCCGCCTTTCTTCAGCCACAAGACACCCAGTCTGTACGCACCTGTCAAGTGCACGCAGCCCCTTGCCTGCCTGTCGGCTGGTGCTTGCCGCACATGTGCATTTCCTCCTGAGTCATAATCCCGCCCCCCCCCCCGCCCCCCTTCAGAGGGCTTTGCACTAAAGCAGGCGTTCCTGGGGATTAGGCTCCAACTGGCTTTCCAGCAAGGTTCTTTGATGACCTGGAAGGGCAGTGTTTGGTCTCCACGGCCTAGGGACCCCGGACTAGTGCCCAGCAAGGACCAGAGAATCTGATTAGAAGGAATGACATTTCATGGCTAGAGGTAGCTGCAGGCTGCAATACAAATCTTTCAAAGCCGATTCTATTTCTTCCTTTTTTCTTTTTCTTTAAAAACCCCCAAGCAAGAATCTGATGTTAATGTTGAGCTCACACAGACTTCTGATTGCGCCCCAGGGCAGGGCCGCCTTTTCAAGATTCCTGTGCTGCAGACATTTCCATTGTACTTTTACAGCAGGCCAGGTGGAAAGGGTGCAAAGAGCAAGAATCAGCCCCTCCATTTGCTTCCCATGCACTCGGGCATCAGCTGCAGGAGGCAGCACCATGGGGTCGGTGCACTTGTGTCTTAACCTTGCTTTCCGGAACACTACTGGGAAGAGAGGAGGCTGACTTCGTGTATGTCTACTGTCTACCTTTCTCCCCTCCAGGGAAGGCAGGGAGGTCAGGAGGGTTGTGCCCAAGGAGGTGAAATTGACTAGCCCAGGGTTACCTTTGGGATTAGGAGTTAAGTAGCCCTTTTGCCTTACCTCCCCGCCTGGAACCCAGCCCCAGGGTTATGTACCCGTCCTTCTGGACGGCAATGCCAGCCCCCTGCTGGAAGGCAGGCAGACGGCACATTTTGTGCTTGACATTCAGGGGGCCTTTTAAAAACTATCCAAAGGCTTCATTTTACCAAGTGGGGAGTCTGCTGCTTACATGTCGAGAGAAAGTGGCATCTTTTAGTCCAGCCTGTCGTCAGGCAGAGCCGTTTGTCCGCTGGTGCTCTACGCAGCACTTACCACACCCAGGCCTGTGGCTTGTACTCGGAAATCAGAGATGACCAGTATACAGCCCGTGCCCTCAGGGAGTCACGAGGGGGGACTTGGATCCATCCATGGCCACAGGTCACCAAGTGTTGTTTTTTTTTCTTAAATTTATTTATTTATTTATTTATGGCTGCATTGGGTCTTTGGTGCTGCGCGTGGGCTTTCTCTAGTTGCAGCAAGTGGGGGCTACTCTTCGTTGTGGTGCCCGGGCTTCTCATTGCAGTGGCTTCTCGTGTTGCGTAGCACGGGCTCTAGGTGCACGAGGTTCAGTAGTTGTGGTGCACGGGCTCAGTAGTTGTGGCTCGCAGGCTTAGTTGCTCCGCGGCATATGGGATCTTCCTGGACCGGGGATTGAACCCGCGTCCCCTGCGTTGGCAGGCGGATTCCCAACCACTGCGCCACCAGAGAGGTCCCACCAAGTGTTTTAAGTGCCGTGACATCTGCATGCATCTGCATCCCTGCCACCCTCTCCAAAGCAGCATCGCCCCCACCCCCCAACTCCTCCATCCTTGTACTCTGCTTTAATTTCCTTCAGCACACTTGTCACTACCAGAAGGACATTTTACTGTTTATCATCTGCCTTCCCCACTTCGAGTAAGCTCCATGAGAACTGAAATTTGACCTGCATTACTCACTGACACACCCCCAGCACCTCCACAGTGCCTGGCACACAGTAGGTGTTTTAATAAATAAATATTTGCTGAATGAATGGGATGATCTTACTCCCAATACAATACTGGTGACTTCAGGATTCCTTGGTTCTTGAGTGTGATTGCTTAAGAAAGTCTGTGGGTTGCAGTGTACTGGGTGCTGGATAGAAAACTCAAGGAAAACCATAGGCTCTACTGTGTGCTGTACCAGGAAGCTGGTTGTGTGGCTGTGGGCAGATCACGTGACATCTCTGAACCTCAGCTTCAGAACTGTGAAATGGGCAGAGCTACCTCCCACTTGCCTCCTTCCCAGGATGGCTGTAGGGATCAAATGTGTTAATAGGTATGAAAACCTACTGAATAGGAAACCCTCTAATACCATTTAAGTGAAAGACCTTAAACAAAAGTGTGGTCTGTGACGGTGGGCAATAGACTTTTGTTTTTTTCTTTTTCTTTTTTGTTTTTCAAAAAATTTATTTAGGGCTTCCCTGGTGGTGCAGTGGTTGGGAGTCCGCCTGCCGATGCGGGGGACACGGGTTCGTACCCCGGTCCGGGAGAATCCCACATGCCGTGGAGCGGCTGGGCCTGTGAGCCACAGCTGCTGAGCCTGCGCGTCTGGAGCCTCTGCACCGCGGCGGGAGGGGCCACAACAGTGAGAGGCCCGTGTACTGCAAAAAAAAAAAATAATTTTTTAAAAATTAAAAAAATTTTATTTACTTTTTATTTTTGGCTGCGTTGGGTCTTCGTTCCTGCATGCGGGCTTTCTCTAGTTGTGGTGAGTGGGGGCTGCTCTTCGTTGTGGTGCACAGGCTTCTGTTGTGGAGCACAGGCTCTAGGCGCACGGGCTTCAGTAGCTGTGGCACGTGGGCTCAGTAGTTGTGGCTCGCGGGCTCTGGAGCACAGGCTCAGTACTTGTGGCGCACGGGCTTAGTTGCTCCGCGGCATGTGGGATCTTCCCGGACCAGGGCTTGAACCCATGTCCCCTGCACTGGCAGGCGGATTCCTAACCACTGCACCACCAGGGAAGCCCTGGGCAATAGCTTTTTCCAACGTCTGCAGCCCAAATTGACCCTAAGAGACCCCTTCAGTTATTTCATTTGTCACTTTGCTTTTAATTTAAAAATCACATTCCCAGAAGCCTGTGTCTGAGATTCCAAAATAGAATCATTTATGCATTCTGCAGCAATCAATGAACCAATTTCGGGTGAGATGTATCTTCTGGCTTTTTATTATTAAAAAAAAAGAAGAAACACTTCAGGTTTCAAGAAACCTCAACATTTCAGGTGAAGGGCAAGTTCCTACTAATCACATGTATGTTTCAAAGCTGCTCTATCTGAGAATGCATAAACGTTTTTTTTTCTTCCTTTTCAGTCCCAGCCCCTTTGCCTCTTCCCGCTCTGAGAATTTGTGTTCCTTCTGCTGAATTGGCTGTGGTACTGCTTCAGCTGGCAGCCAGTTTCATAGTTATTTTTCCCTTCTACCTGAGTTTTCATAGTATCAGCATCCTCTCAACTTTGAATGCAAAGCAGATAGAGCAGAGCTTCCCATAAACAAGTCCCAGGCTGTCCTCTTTACAGTACTTTTAAGCTGCAGGCTACAGGGAAGAACATAGTAAAGTGACATCAAAAGTGTGTTTCCAGACACCCAGGTGTTGGGGCCTTAAAAGTGGTGATTCACAAATTAACAAGCCCCCCACCCCCAGACAAGTCTTAACCACTCTGAGGTTTGGGAAGCACATGTTTCTTTTGGATTCCACCCCTTCCCCCCACCCCACCCCCATTTATATCCACATAAAGACTTGATCAGAAAGGTAGATCGAGCCTGTCCCCATCCTTAGCTGTTTCGGAGCACAATTCCAGATGTGCAAGGTCAGCTGATATATTGGAAAATCAAGGGAAGGGAGGTCTGTACCCAAGAGGTAACTTTTGGAGATGGACCTGGGTTCATGTGACAGTGTACTTGGCGGGGACCTTGAGCAACTCCCTTTGCCTCTCTGTGACTCAGACTCCCACACTGGTGAGCCTGGTTCCCTGTCCTTACAAACAGGTCACTGACGCCGTTGCACATCAAAAGTTTGAGAAATAAGGATGTAGAGGTCCCACTGAAAGGATTGAAACGAAAAATGCTATCGACTGAATTTGCTTGGCTTGGAAAGTTTTCCATTGTGCCTGTTGAAAAACAAAGAAAAATTCATTTGGAAGAAAACTCTGGAACTTGGGGCTTTCGTGATCCATTGTAGATGTTTGATTTGCACAGTCATTTACTAAATGTAATCCATATTCCCACATAGACAGAGTTTCTTTAAAAATGTAATTGCTCCTATCTGGATGTTGGCATCTGCATTTTCATTTTACAGCAGTAATCAAGCCCAGGGATTGAGTGGAATTTTATGCCCCGACCTCCCTTAAAAATGTCGGGAGGCAAGATAGATGCATGGCCCAGAGGCCAGCGTGTGACAGCCTTGTCCCCCATCAGCTGCATGCCCAACCTTGTTCCTCAGCATCCTTCCCTGTTGGGCGCCCCAGGGGTCCTGTAGAGCAGGCCGAGGAGTTAGCTGTTTCCAGAACCCATTTAAGCGATTAATGCAGGTGAAAGTGGTGATTTGACAACACGGGCATCCACACCTTAAAAAAAAAAACCTGTAATTTACTTGAACCACTTCTGCAAGGGTGTTCTAGGCTTCATTAAGAGGTTTCTGATTAAGAAAAGAAAAGAATAGAAAAGTGGTCCAGCTGTCAGAAGTTAACCTCCCATGTAGGCAGGGAAGCTCCGCCCAGAAGTCCTTGGGGAGGGGTTTTCCTTCTGCCATTTCCATCCTCCGGCCCCGATGGAGGGTGTGGTGTCCTCTGGTGTGTCTGGGCCCAGCATGACCTTTATGCTTTTCTTCATCTCTCTTCCGCCTCCCTCTTCTTTCTTCTTGGGTACCCCAAACCTCTCCCAGATTTTCCCCAACTCTCCTGAACCCTCTCCCGCTTCCAAGAGTCCTTCCAAATCCTGAGATTTTTAAGTCTGCTGGGAAGGTCAGGATGTTCAGATCGCCCACAAATTCCTTCCCCTCTTCCCCCAAATGTCTGTCTCTTCACCCGTCTCCTAGCAGTGTGGTCTCTGAACAGGATCTGTCCTCCCGTTAGTTTATTTATTTATTTTTATGTATAATTTCAGCTCTTCTCTAGTATTAACAACAACTTTATTTGCCCTGGCTCATCTCTGACCCTCTGATGGTACCTCTCCACTCACCTGCAAATCGTGGACATTTCCCAAGTTAGTAACTTGACCTGCCTCTTCTCCATGGTCCCCATTGGGGGTTGCACCAGCGCCGGCGGGGTTAGACTCTCTGGGACTGACCTCTCCCCAGCAGGTCTCGGTGAGGTCTCACTCCTCCCGCACCATCGCCACTGCCGAACCTCAGAGGCCTCCTCGCTGTCTCCCGTCTTGCTCACCTGCCGCCCAGTCCATTCTGCACCCTGGAAGCAGGGTTAACTTTCTAAACTTGGGTCTGATCCAGCCATGCCCTGCCTAGTGGCTCGCACCGGAGCTGGGAGCCCATGGGGCAGAGGCCGAGCTCCTCGCCCTGATGTTCGGGCTGCCCATGATCCGATCCCTTTTTACCCACAGACAGTCCTTTTCTCCGGCTGTTCCCAAGTGCAGTTCACAGTTGCCCAGACAAGCAACACGAGCCCTCCTCTGAAACAAGGCTTTGTTTCTCTCTACCCGTTGACATCCATGGCCCCAGGGCATCCTCCCAGCAGTCCTGCCGCCCACATGCAGCTGCCCCATCCGCGAGAAACCTTCCCTTCTCCCCTCCCCTTCCTCTGGGTAGTGGCCTCCTTCACTCTGTTGTGACACAGGGTATATACTTCCTAGTGTTTTCTTGTGTTGCTCTGTGGACAGTAATAACCTTTGTATATATAAATTCACTTAAACATTACAACAGCCCTGTCAGGTAGGTACCACGTTTATTTGCTTCATTTTGCAAAACTACAAAGAATTTGTCACTTGCCTGTTGTCACAACGATGGAAAGTGGCAGAGTCAGGATTTAAACCCAGATTTTGTTGACTTGAGGGAATGTATCCATCACCCCAGCACCGGAAAGAGGCAACATCCTTCTGTGCTTGAACCTGGGCTCTAGAGCCAGACGCACACTCATAAATATGGCCACATGGAGGGTCTTCCGTGTGCCACCAGGAACTCTGCTCGGGCTTCACACACCGACTCGTCACACAGCCCCAGGGAGAGGAAACTGAGCATCTGGGAGAGGAAGTGACCTGCACGCAGATGGGAGGTCGCAGGACCCAATTTGAACCCAGGTCTTTCTGCCTCCAAAGCATTGCTCTTGGCCACGGCTCTCGACAGCTTCTTAGAAGCGGGGTGTAAGCCACGGTGCTGGCCAGACCTGGGGGGTTTAGTAAATGTACACTTCTTCCCCAATTTTTTCCATTTGGCAGGAAAAGCCATGAGGAACCAAACAACCCAGGCCACAGCTGCCCTGCCCGTTCCTGGGAAAGCTCTATGCATGTCAGTGACTAAACCTTAGGGCACTCCTTGCCTCCTTTCCTTGTCCTGCTCTCTTATCTCTCTCACCATGCCCTGACCTTGGTCAGGATTTTATTTTGTGCAGTCTGTGGAAATTCCCTAACTAGATAACTGTGACCTCAACTCAACCCCCATTAGGATAAACCTGTAGCTTACGAAATCATCTCACTGGATGGTGGAGGCTTGAATCTGTCTTGCTGTCTGCTATCTGGGCAGGATGAGGACAGAGTCTCCTCGGCCTTGTGTAAAAGACTGGTGGCCATTGCAGACTGGGTAAATCAAAGACCGTTTTATTCAGTTCATAGGAAACATGAGGAGTAGAGGAGTCTGTTTGGGCTTTTAAAAATAAAATGTGTGTGTGTGTGTGTGTGTGTGTGTGTGTGTGTGTGTGTGTGTGTGTTAATGACCTAAGATATACGGCGTCAATTTAGAAAACTTAGAAACCCCCGAAAAACACAAAGGAAAAAAACCCCCAGAATAATCTCCTCTACCCAGAAATTGTCACTGTGGACAATTTGATTCCTGTCTGTTCAGTTCCCTGTGTGCCTATGTGTGTGAATTTGCACTGGGAACCCTCTATAAAACTGCCACTCTGAACATAGTCATGGATCCTGCCTCTTTCACCAGACAATGTATATCAGGACTGTTTTCCCACCTTGATAAATGTTTCTCGAAAATGATTTTTAATGATTGCATAATATAACATAGCAACGGGGTTCATGGTTTATTTAACTGATTTCTTCTTGTTGGACTGTTTTTTTAAAAAAAACATTATCCATATTTCTGCTTTAAACATCCTTGCACATTAATCTTTAAGCACATCTCTAATAATTCTTTGGACTGTCTCTCTAGAGGTGGCATTGGCTCAGGGGATAGGCAGATTTTTAAGGCTTGGGTAGATGTTGCCAAAGTGCTCTTGGGAAAGAGTTTGTTTTTATTACAGTCCCTTCGCCCAGCATTAGCAGTGTATAAGATGCCTCATTTTTCCTCAGCCTTGCCAACACTGGATATTGCATTTCTTTTCCATTTTTGCCAATCTGATCGACAAAATGTATCCTACTCTGATTTGCATAATTTAAATAGTGAAGCTGAACAGCTTTGCGTGTTTATTGTTTGTATAGCTGTATATACATATATATGGTGTATAGAATATATCATATTATAGACATATATAGATATATAATACATATATAAAACATTTATTTGGTGTATAACTTTTTGATGTTCTTTGCCCATTAAATCACAAGAATTTGACATCTCCATGTCGTCAGATCTATCAGCCTTTTTCTTTATCATATCTCCTGGGTAGATTGTTAGGAGGTGGTTGATTCCTCCACCTTGAATTCAGATTCTTCAGTCTAAGGGTGAATTAAATTGGAAGCCCATCCCCGTGTTAACTGAAAATGCACAGAAAGTGATGACGGACAGGAATGTGGAGAGTCAGCAAGGAGAATACTCCCCATCCATGTATCCACTCGTGCACTGAGAAAATGATACTGATATAAACTGATTTTCCTGATGGATGGATGCGCTATGGACATTAATTCTAGATAGCAGAGCAGTCCATTGCAAACCCATCGAGGCGCATCTGGTGATTATATTTATGAGTCCTAGAATCTTGTTAGTTCCTCCTTAAAGGAAAAAAGAAAAGAAAAAAGAGACAAAATTTAAAAGAACATTTGTAAAGTAATTTACTTAAATTATAAGAGACTAAAAGCCAGGCTTAGTGGATAATTGAAGAATTGCATTAAAAAGGAATCAATATCTTTCTGGAATGCTCTGTCCTCATCTTGTGAATTGTTTTGCAAAGGGAGGGTCACTCTGTCACTATCTTGTAAATTTCTCATGACATTATCACCAAGGACACCATTTTTTTCCCTCTCTTTGATCCTTCATGTTCTTCCTTTTCGCACAACCTTAGCTCACTAAGACATTTAGGGGCAAAGATACTGGAGAGCAGAGGTTTTGAAATTTCAGGTCCCCGTTCCAGCCTCGGGGATCCTGGCATTCCCAGCACTGGAGCAAAGGTTTCCTTCTGCATCTTCACACTGAGCCTTTGGAGAAGGTCAAACTCATAAAGAAAAGAGAATGAGGGGAATGCACAGTTGATTTTTGAAAATCTACTTAGTAAGTTCCCAATTAAAGGCAAGTTTAAACATCATTAAGAAAACTGAAAAGGAGAAACGATGCAGATATTCGCACCCTCCTTAACTAGTCATCACTTCTCTGCCATCTCCCCTGGCCTTTATCTCCATGTATTCACATTTCCTCAGTGGTTTAATTACCTTTCTCCTTTCATTTTTGCTTCATACGTCTGTGAAAAATACCTCTGCTTCCAACTGCGTATAGAAGATGTCTAATCCTTGAGATGTCCTTTAGCATTCATTCAGCCACTTGACAGTTGTTTTACTGAGCACCTTCTATGTGACTGGTGTGATTTAACACCCTCTTTAAACTCTACACGTCCCATGTACTTATTTGTTAATATATTTGTAATTAATATTACTTCCTACTTCAAAAATAACTGAGTGACTTTACCTAAAAAGCGTATCGTGAAAGAGGCACGAGAAAGAGGAATCAGAAACCATGTTGGAAAGTGTAGTGTGTGTGTGTGTGTGTGTGTGTGTGTGTGTGTGTGTGTGTGCACGCGCACACTCACACATGTGTTCACGCACACAGGCATGTGTGAGGTGGTGCCTTTATAGGAATATTTCATATTCAAATGGAATTTTGAGCTTCCTAGCAACCAAGGTAAAAAGAGAAATTAATACATTTTTTTTAGATTCTATAGAGAACTCATTGGTACTTCAGGAGAGGTAAAATTCCTCGTTGGCAGTCAATTTCAAGAGGAAGGAGGTCAATTTCAGGAGGAAGGCAATTTCAATTGCATTTTTCATTGTCTCTCATTTTATGTGGAATCACCCACAATCTCCTATCTTTCATATTTATTGATACATCTGTGACCAAACCAGAAGAATTTCCTGTCTTCTCTGTCTGTTGAGAAAGATGAGGATAAAATAATCACTTATATAAGTGAGTATGCTGAGATATGTACTTTCAGGAACAGGGAGCAGCACGTGCAAATAGCTTGGAGCACTTGATACTATAAGGAAGGCTAGGTGGCAGGGCAGGAGATAAGGCTGGCCGTGCAGCAGGGTCAGCTCTGCAGGCCTGAGAGGCACTGGGAGAGTTTGGAGCAGGGCAGGGAATAGTCCACTTGCATTTTAAACGGGTGTCCGGACACTCTGCAGAGACTAATTTTGAAGGCTGAGAGAGGAGGCTGGAAAGCTGATGCAGTTAGGGGTCCCTGTAAGAGGTAATAATTAACACAGACAAAAATGTGGTGCGGAGGAAGGAGCTCTGAAGACAGAGTGTCCATTAGGGCTTTACTTTCTCTTGACATTAAAATATGCCACAGGGGCAGAGAGTCCACACACCAATTTCTGTCCTCCCTCAAAGTGGGGCTAATGGGGAGGGTCTTCCCAGTGCCTATGGCTGCACCTGGGACCAGCTCAGGGTTCAAGAGTACAAGGCCTTTCATTTATTTACAGCCTGTAAGCCACGCTCCCTTTTCAGATCCTCTCCTTGTCCATCTTGGGAGGCCAAGACGTGGGATTGCCCTTGTGTTATTTGAAACTTCTTGAACTACTGGTAAGAGATGCATGAGTTTGGAGAAGCCAAGATTCAAGTCCAAGCCCAGCCTCTTATCCTCTCTGTGACCTTACATAAGACACTTCAGCACCCAGATGTTCTTTCTTCATATGTGCGGTGGGAAGAATAAAACGCGTGGTCATTGCACTAATTTTGCTGTTGTCAATAATATTAACCACCATTTGCTGGGCACCTGCTATATGCCGTGCCCAGTGCAAGATGCTTCGTGTACATTATCTTGTCTGTCCTCATTTTGTCCACACAGCTCCATAAGGGTAGGCATTAGTAGCCCCATTTAACAGATGAGAAAGCTGAGGCTTGGAGGGCTTAAGGAACTCGCCTGAACTCTCATAGCTAGGAAGACGTGGAACTATGTCTGGGAATGGTTTTCTAGTGAGTATACCTTTTACTTAAAAACTCTCGAGGGGTCCTCCCCCTCAGCCACCTTTTTATTTTGATGCTTTATAATACTTTGGTCCCCAGAAGGGATTGGAAGATAGAGCCAAGATTTGCCTAAACGGGGAGATTTCTGGAGCCTGTGGAAGAAGGCATGAAAGAGGATGGATCCCTGCGCCACAGTGAGCTCTGCTTCGGGAGAAGATCGCTGCACAGCCCTCACCTAGTCCCGTTCACAGCGCCATAGATGGGGGGCATTCAGGCCTCCTATAGGTCCAGGTTTCACAGTGCTGCCCCCTGCAGGTAGTTATAGGAACTACACAGAGAGGGACAGGGTTGCATATGAAAAAAAGACAGCCCACTGCCTCTGGGATTCCACTTTTCTCTGGTGTAGAGAATTAGATGCACGTGTGCACCAAGATGTACGTAAAAGTATGTTATCGCAGATTGCTCGTGCTGGCAAAAGTGAGAAGCAACATAAATGTCCAGCAATAGGGGAGTGGGAATTCAGTGGTTGTGCATCTCTGCCAGGGAATGCCATGTAGTGTTGGAAGAGGTGATCTTTTGAGGAAAGAGCTTCAAAATATATTTTTTAGCTGAAAAAAAAAAGATATCAATGAAATCTTAAGTATGAGTCAACCTGTGTAAACCTCAGACAACAATAGTTTTGTGTGTGAACATCCACGTGTTTGTAAAATGCACACAAGAAGTCGGGAAGGACAGACACCAGAATGTAGCTGTGTGTGATTACCATGGATGGTGAATTGAGACTTCAACTCTGGGTTCTCTATAATAATAACACCTAACCCTTCTGTACCTCTTACCTATCTTCCAGGCACTAAACACTTTATGTATATTAACTAATTTAATCCTCACCACTGCCCTGTAAGATAATACTACTATTATCCCATCTTATGCCTGGGAAACTGGGGTACAGACTGGCTAAGTAACTTGCCTGGGGTTGCCATCGGCGGGTAGCAGAGCCAGGATGGGAATCCTTGCAGCCCTGCTTCAGAGCTGCGGCTCTTAACCATTCCCTCTTCTGCTTCTGTCTCCGAATTCCACGTGTGTCTGAGGTGTGTATGCTCACGTGAGTGTGCAGAAGCATGGAATGGTGACCCAGGGCTGCCTGAGCCCCAGGCTAGTGGACTGCTCTTTCTGTGGCCTCATTTGAACAAATTCCTGGCGGCTGCCTGGCATCTCGAAAGCCCAGTGAATATCTTGAATGAATGAGCAAATGAATGAAATGAATGAATGGGAAAGTAAGTGAAGAAGGAACAGGGGGAGGGTATAAAGAAAACAGAACATGCATTGTGCCTTAAGGAACTTGTCTTGTAGTCTAAGAGACAGAATGTATGAAGGTGATGCAGAGGCTATAGTATAGATGGCAACAAAAACATACAAGTGCGCTGGGTGCTCTCTGAGAAGGGGAGTCACTCACTATCTAGGAAGGCTTCCTGGAGGTGGTGGGAAAGGGGCTGAGTGTCAAAGGCGGGGCTGATATGAGAAAGTGTGGATTAAAGGAAAGAAGGACGTTTCTGAAGAGGAGGAAAGTTGGGAGGGAGGGGCTAGAGTTGCTCCTGTATTTGTATTCATGTAGATGGGAGGTTTAGAGAATTTCTAGGGCTTTTGTTTGGGAGAAGAAGCTGGCAGACTTAGGAAGGGAATTCATGTGCATTTAGTGCCTACTCTGTGCTATGTACTATATAGGTAGTTTACATTATCTTAATAATCCTTACAACAGTTGCATTTTAAATGCAGAAACAGGCACAGAGAGGTTAGGTTATTTGCTCTGTGCCACACAGCAGGTCAACCTCAGAGCCAGGATTGGTGCCCAGTGAGTCTGAACCCAAAGCCCAACTAGGCAAGGTGGGGTCAGGAAGAGCAGGGTAGCACATCCTTCCCTCTCTTCCCCATCACTAACCTGGGTCTTAGACCAGCTCCCCTTCCTGAGTTTGAGTGATCTGTTCCCCAGAAGAGAAAACCTTGCCCTGAAATAAGCTGGATGACTCACCATTATATGTCCTTACTCGAGACTTTTCTGAAACACTTCTTTTGTACCTGCCCCTCCAGATAATAGTCTAATGGTCTTGTGACCTTGTGCTTGCACTTTGGTGCATGTTTTCGAACACAGGAGCATGTGTGCATCTGCCGTACTAACACGCTGCCCCCCAGTCCCTTCACATTGTAGCTGTCTCCAGTCTATTTCTCAGTCCTCTGCTGAGCAGAGAATTCTATCGCCTGGACTGTGATTTTGGGGTGTCAGAGTCAGCTCTGAAGAGCTGAGTGCGGCAGATTTGCCTCCTGAGAGCATTAGTCCAAGTAGCAAGTTATTAAGTTTGAAGACATACACATATAGTTTACAGTTCTACAATCATAACATGCAGTCTGAGTAGTCATCTGGTGATGGGTCGTATCTTAGCCATGCCATCTGCCGGGTCAGATCGAGATTTCCGTGATCTGACCTGGTGGAATGCTGGTTAAGCCCCTCGGTCAAGTTTCATCAGTACGTGTGATAACACGCAGGGGAGCAGAGGACTCTGGTGACGGCTCTTGCTTGCCGTGGACTTTCCCTAGATCTCATGGGATTTTTTTAGCCTTAGCTCATTGGATTCTTAAGTATCAGGCACTGTGCTAATAGAGTTCCTCTACCTAAAGAGAGAGTAGAAAAGGGATCTTCATTTTACAGAAGGGAAACAGATGAACAGAGAGGTTTGGTAACTGGTGTGAGGTGGCACAGCTTATAAGCAATTGATTCAGGAGACTGGCTGATTCTGCAGGTTGCTGCAGCAGGAGAGGGGTGTGGTTGACAGTCACCCACAGTCACAGGCAGAGCATGCAGGCTGCTTTAAGGTAGCTTTTGGATGTGATTTACCACACATGAGCAGCTGCCTACAAAGAGCAGGCTTCCCTGATTGTGCAGCGGTTGAGAGTCCGCCTGCCGATGCAGGGGACACGGGTTCGTGCCCCGGTCCAGGAAGATACCACATGCAGCGGAGCGGCTGGGCCCGTGAGCCATGGCTGCTGAGCCTGCGCGTCCAGAGCCTGTGCTCCGCAACGGGAGAGGCCACAACAGTGAGAGGACCGTGTACCGAAAAAAAAAAAAGAGCAGGGAAACACAGTTGTAGTCCCACTGGAGTGTGTCCACACCCAGTCCTCAGGTCCCTGTGAAGGTCCCTCTGCTGCCCATGATAGTGCCGAGTTGGGGGTGCATCCTGCAACACCCGAGGTGCTCCATCTGCTCTCCTGGTGTTTTCTTAAACCCTTTTGGTCCCTCCCAATTGATATGGAACCTCAGAGCCTCCAGGTTCAAGATCTGGTTCAGGGACCTGATAGCAACTTCTTTTCTTCTAAATACAGCAATGAACCAGAGGACATTGAAGTTTAACTTGGGGCAGGACCTTAGCAATCAGTGATTCCAACCTGTTCGTTGCCAGTTGGCAAAACCGAGGCCCAGCAAGAGGAGGACGTAGCCCCCGACCACCCAGCAGGACAGGGGCACAACAGGGACATGCCTGGGTCTCTGTTTCACAGCCAGAGTTCCTTCTGCTTTGCGCTACTGCGTAGGGCTGCTTGGTCCTGAGGCTCGCCAGTGAGAGAAGCCACCAGTTCTGTGAAATGAATGGCCTGGGCACCTAACCACGCTATCCTCCAGATGGCCTGAGCCTCGGGGGTCAAGGTAGCAATGGTGAGTAAGTGTGGAAGGCAGGCGGAAGGGTTGTCAGGGCAAGAAAGCACCAGCCAGCTCTTCTTAGGAATTAACCCCTCCGTTCAGTGACCCCTTTTAAAATAAGCAAGCGGTTGTTTGTAAAAAAAAGGAGACAAGAAGGCAATGAGAAAGTAGAAACTGAATTCCTAGACCATCCCCTCCTCGCCTTCCCTGCGTGACACACAAGGTTTAGTCAAAGCACAGTGGATGGAAGCCTTCCCTCTGGGTTCTAATGGCCAGGGCGCCAAGACCATATTCCCAGAGCCTGCTTGGATGTGGCAAGTGCTGTCTCAGGAATCTCGTTTTTCCTTCAGTTTTGCCAGGGAGATAAAGATGGATGATGATACTTGTGCTCTCCAAGACCCAAGGAAAGCCTATATTTACCCCCCAAAGAGCCAATGTCAGAGGTTCCAGAATGGGCTAGGCTTGAGTGGCCGTCAGATTTCCTGGTCCCACAGGCTTGTGATGGGGAAACTGAGGTGCACAGGCGAAAAGGCTTGTCCAGGGCTGGCCTCCTGTGTCTGGGCTGTACCCTCTCAGTCCCTTCCCATCTCGGGTTGCCAGTGTCCCCTTCTGTACCACACTGGGGACGGGCAGCACTTGGGAGACTCAGTGACCTCTCAGGCCCTCTCCGGCGCCAGCTCTCCGTGGTGTTCTCATCAATGTCATTAACATCCTCTCCGTTCTCAAGGTTGCTGCTTGCCTATTTATAGAACTGACCAAGAGAATGCCACTACTGCCAGCCATACAGAATACAAATCATGCACTGTGCGTTGGTTTTCATTCTCTCAGACACCTCTTTTCTTTTTTTTTTTTTTACTCCTTGGACAATGCTTATCTATACCTGGTTTCCCTTCTCAATGTGGACACTCCTGGGAGGAGAGGCGAGTGGGCTCTGCTGCCTGCTGATCCCCCACTGTGTGCAGAGGCCCGGCCCTCAAGCACACTGTTTCATTTAACCCACGCAATCCTGAGAGGTGGGCACTGTCTGCATCCCACGTGTGCTGCTTTCAGAGAGGAAGCAGCCGGCCCCAGGGCTCCTGACCTACAAGTGACAGAAGCGACTTAAATCCAGTTCTGCCCAAATGCACAACGTCCATTCTTTCCACTTGCCTTCCCCGTTCCTAATTCCAGCGCAGCCTTCTGGATCAGATGAGGAAGGTGTCTGCGGGATGATGCCTGTGCATGCTATTGTTCCTTTGGAGGTCATATATGTGCTTTCTCATCCAGTCAGGGCAACCAGGCTTTTCTGAGGACCTACTGTGCGCCTGACGGAGCCTTGTCTCTCTCCAGCTGTAGGTGCCGTGAGGATACGCCCACTTTGCTCTCTCCAGGCCCAGCGCACAGTAGGATGGGTCAGCCCTTGTTGATGAGTGATGGGGCTCAGACTCACCGTCTGTCCAGGGAAGGGAGCAAAGAAGAGGCAGGCGAGTTAGAGCAGCGTCAGAGCTGCAGCAGTGCCTTCACGGAGGAGGGAGCAGGGGGCAGGGCGGAGGGTCCGGAAGACCGCTCAGAGGCTGCAGTGGCTTCTGCGGGTGGTGTTCATGCCCTGAGTTCTGGCAGAAGCCCACTTGGTCTACGGCTTCCTCCATCCTGCACCTCAAACTTCACAGAGGCTTTATTTTCCCAACTGTTCTGTCAGGGAAGTCCCAGGGAATGTGAAAAGAACACTGTACAATCTTTCTCTGCTCATCTTCTCAGAAATCTATTTCACAGGGCATCCCTGGTGGCGCAGTGGTTGAGAGTCTGCCTGCCGATGCAGGGGACACGGGTTCGTGCCCCGGTCCGGGAAGATCCCACGTGCCGCGGAGCGGCTGGGCCCGTGAGCCATGGCCGCTGAGCCTGCGCATCCGGAGCCTGTGCTCCGCAACGGGAGAGGCCACAACAGTGAGAGGCCCGCGCACAGCAAAAAAAAAAAATAAAAAAGAAATCTATTTCACAAGCAGGATTTTGGAGAGCTGCCATCCTCTCGTTACGCCTCCACCCGTTGTCCCTCCAGCTTGCCCGTCCTCCTCTGGAAGAGGTTCAGATGTCAGAGTGTCCAGTCCTGTGGCCCAGTGTCCTTGTCTGGCAGCCCCGCCCAGCCAGGGCTCCCCACTGTCTTTGAAAGCCCCACCCTTGACCCCTTTTGTCTGCCAAGAGAACTGGGGGGTCAGTAGAACGCAGTGCTCCACGGATTCAGAGAGCTAAGTGCCTCCCCACCCTTTTATGTATGTTGCTGTTTTCTAGCATTGAACGCAATATACCTTCATTCCGGAACATTTGGAAAATATTGAGAAACAGGAAGGACAAAATAATAATCACCCAGAATTCTGCCACCCCGAGAGAAACACTGCTGGCATCTTGGCACGTTACTCCTCAGTTTCATTTTTCTTTTCCTGTGTAATTTTTCTCTTAACATAACTGAGACCACACTGTAAGACAGGATTTATATCCTTCTGACCGCACTTAACATTAAAATGTATCACACATCTGTGGCCTTACAAATACTTTGTAATGATTGTAAAATGCGATTTTAACGGCAGCGTGAATTTTCCCACGTGCAGGTGCTATCTGTCATTGGCTCAGGAGTCCCAGGTTTAGGGTTTGTTTGCTGTTAATCCCAGTGCTAAGTGACCGTCTCCCTGAATAAAGGGCTTCATGTCAGTACAGGTGCATCATGGGAAGGCAGCATGGCCGCTCCCAGGGCTCAGAGTTTGGGTTCACCTCTCCCTGTGGCTTTCTTCTAGAAAGTGTTGAGTCAAGGTGGTGTGCACACTCAAAATTAGTTGCCGTATGAAAGGAACCCCCTACTGGCTGTGCGGGCAGGTTATTTCCCTTGTTTCCTTCCACTAAATCATGGACTCCCTCTCCCACTGAACTGGATTCCATGAGGATTTCAGGAGATAAAGCAGGTACAGAGCCGAGGGTCTCATACATACAGGCCCTTCATCATTGTTAAGCTACCATTAGTATCAGTATTTTTATCTCTTGACTCTCTTGTCTAGTAATTTTTCGGGGTCCCCAAGGCCACCCCCAGTTTCCATAAGGGCTCCCGGGTTCAGCATATGATTGAGCTTGTGGTTAAGATTTGTTACAGCAAAAGGATACACAGCCCAGTGAGCACAGGAGCAGCCGGCGAGGCAAAGTCTGCGGGAAGCCAGGCAGAAGCGTCTGAGTCCTCTCTGTGCAGTCACACAGGATGGGCTTGATCCCTCCAGCGCTGAGTTGTAACAACACGTGTGAAACGTTGTCTACCAGGGATGCTCACTAGAGACTCAGCACCAGAGGTGGGCACCTCCGTCTGTACCCACATCCCAGACCCCCACGTGGTTTGCACAAATAATCCAGGCACAGCAAGCTGCCCTTATTAGTTAGGGAATGGTGGGGACGCTCAGAATGCAAGTTCCCAGAGGCCCGCCCAGCAGGCCCTCGTAAGGATGCAGTTGTAGGCCTGCTCTGTTAACTCCGTTCTGCACAGGTATACTGAGAGGTCCTATTCCATGTGTTTGGACTACTTCAAGATGGGGGCTGGAGTGGGGTGAGACAGGTGTTCTCATTGACATAGGACAAAATTGAGGGCTAGTAAAGGGAAGACATTTACGAGCTGGTCGCCTACTCCATGTACGGGGGCCTGAGAGGAAGCAAGTTCTGGATAATCCCTCACCGTCCCCTTTCCTGCTAACTTGTGTCTCTCTCTCTCTCTCTCTCTCTCTCTCTAGGCTCTCAAGGGCTCCAAGAAGCTGGTGCTGTCGGTGTACTCAACGGGGCGCATCCCTGGCGGCTACGTCACCAACCATATCTACACCTGGGTAGACCCCCAAGGCCGCAGCATCTCTCCACCCTCGGGCCTGCCCCAACCCCATGGCAGCACCCTACGGCAGCACGAGGGTGACCGGAGGAGCACCCTACACCTCCTGCAAGGCGGGGATGAGAAGAAGGTGAGCCTCTGGGCCTTGGCCTCGCCGGGCCTCCTGGAGGTGGAGGGCTGGGAATGGGGGCCTGGCCATGAAGACCACATTCTCCTTGCCAAGCCCAGAATAGGGAAGTTTCTTAGAGGCTGGAAGAAGGGGGTTGGGCTGTAGGGGCTCTGGCCTTCGTCTATCCCTCAAGTCCCAACTGAAGGGTCTTCTTTTCGTTTTAACCTGTGCACCACTTATCGTAATTCACACTCAGCTGCTGCAACGAGAGCCCGAACACCGTGGTTTAAAGAAGCTGGATTATCTGCCCCTCACATAGCAGGGTAAAGGGGACCATCTAGGCTGATGGGGCAGCTCTGCTCTCCGTCTGCCATCCTCTGGGATACCGCCCCCTTCTGGTTGAAGCCTAGTCCCCCTGTAGCCCCTAGAGTGGAAAGAGGAAGAGAGGAAGCTCGGATGATTTACACTAGAGATGATTTAAAACTTCTCAGTGGTCCAGACCCAGGCCATGGCCACACGCAGCTGCCAGGACTCCAAGCTCCACAGGGCGCCCTTTGCAGTGTGGGTCTCAGGTTGTAAGGAAGAGAAGCCAGAAACCGGTCCTGGTCCCCTTCCACAAAGTCAGAATTTACTGGAAGGCTGTGGGCAGCCCCAGAACTGAAGCTGAGGGACTCAGGGTGCAGTCTCCAGGAAGAAAGGGATCCCCATGGTTTCTGTTCTCTGCATCCTTCCCCTCAAGATTCATATTCCAGGGAGGGAGCACCTGATTGGCTGGCGGGGAGGTGCCCTTTGATTGACAGAAACACCAAGACTGTGGCCGGTGGAGGAGGGGTTGTAGCCCAAAGCACCATGGGGTGTTGTAACCTGAAGAAGACGGCCAGGGGCGTCAATAGATGCCCCCTACAGAGCCTTCCTCCCCGAGACCATGACTGTTTCTTTAGAAAGGACTGAGAGATGGTCCCCCTGATATTTAAGGTTCACTCCGGGTGCTGTTTACATTGCGCCCTATGGTTGCTCCTGGGACCAAGAAAGTCATTCCTGTAAGCATGACTTTGGTGTGACCATGACCATGGTCAAAGCATGACCATGACTTTGGTCTCTGGTGTTTTAAGACCTTGCTACAGCTTGGGGCTCTGAGCCAACCGCCTTCCCTCTGGAGACTTTCTCAGCTCTCTTTTCCTGTCCATAAGACCATAACATTTATTTAATGTGTTTTGTGTTCTTTGCTCAAATGTCGATATGCAGGAAGCGGCAGAGATGGCGGGGGCTTCTGTGCCAGGCAAGAGGCAGTGGGGTAGCCAGTTCGTACGCACCGTCAGAGCCTGCCTGGGCTTCTTCAAGGTGGCCAGGGTTGCAGAGGTGGGCTCATATCCCCCTCCCCGCCTGGCCATCTTGAGAAAGCGGCACAGCCTGTGGCATTGAGTCATTTTCAAGGCCAGCCTTCCAGGGTGGGTAGTGAACTTTATCTTTTTCTCAAGCTCTTCCCTGTATAGGGCATGGACTTAGAATAGTAAGAGCTCACCATGTGCTGGCTCTGTGCTTACAGCATCTCACTGAATCCTCGTGGCTTCCCCACGGGGTAGGTGTCCTTATGCACATTTTACAGATGCAAAATCCGACATTCAGGGGGCACTGCGGCAACTAGGACGCATTGAGCGAGTCAGCCCACACTTAGTGAGCACCTATGCCCGACGCTGTTATGGGAGGTGGGAATGGAGAAATGGGCAAGAGGCATGAAGCCTTGCTCTGGGGAAGCTTCCAGTGAGTTTGGAAGTCATAGGAGGCATGAGACAAAAATTCAGAAATGAGCATAAATAAGCAAGGTAATTAAGGTGGTGAAGATTGATGGAAGGAAATGAAATCAGGAAGTGGGTTAGAGAGTGACGGGGAGGGAGGCTCTGCTTCAGATGAGGTGGGCGGGGAAAACCTCTCTGAGGAGACGACTTCTGAGCAGAGACTGAGAGAGGAAGATGGAGCCGTCACGTACCGTTCTGACCACTGAAAATGCCGGGCAGCAAGGACAGCATGTGCAAAGGCCCTGAGGTGGGAATGAGCATGGCATCTTCAAGTCTTAGAGAGAAGGACCCTGCCACTGGAATTGAGTGGGTGGGAGGATTGGGAGGGTGTAAGGTGCCCTCGGGGAGTCTCAGAGTAACGTATATAGGAATGTAGAGGGCAAAGGCTAAGGGAATCATGCTCCAGGGAGGACCCAGATACCTCAGGAGGCAGGAAATACCCTGAACCACACCAGAGAAGCCTCCACCGATTTTATAGTTCCAGGCTGAAGCTTCTACACGCCCCGACCCCGTTCCTCCTTTTGCTGACACAACATGGAGCCCCCGTTTTCCTGTTGAGGAAGGGCATGGGGGAAATGTCTCTGGAGCCCTCACTTCTGGCCCCCTGGCCTGATTCTCTTCTCTCCGGCAGCCTGGTCTCAGCTAATATTCCAGATAGCCACGACCAGACTCCCAGACTTCCCGTGCCAAACTTCAAAAATCCTAACCTCAACCCCAGTGGGAACACACCTTCTAGGGAAATGAGTTCTCAGGGCAATAGTGATGTAAAAATCACATGTAGGAAAATTACCCTTGAAAACCTCCTAAGCTGTCCACTGAAGCTGGTTCCGGTTTTGCAGCCCTTGCTAGGAATGCCCTTCTCCACACTGAAGTGTGAGAACCACCCCATGAGGCTGAAGGAAGGAACAGAAGGGAAGGACACAGGTAGCGCCTCTGGGAATCAAGCCTGTCTGCTCTCAAGTCACCATCACATCGTCAGAGGCGAATAGGGTGCAGAGTTGTTCAGTGTTCCAGCTTTCCATTCTGGGCTAACCACCAGCCTCTGTATGAAAAAACTGGAACAGATCTGTTGTGGGAGTTAGATAGTATGGGGTCAGCGTGGCAGGGAGAGTAAGACACTGGAACCAGGCTGCCTGGGTTCAAGTCCTGGCTCCACCACTTGCCAGCTGTGTGACCTTGGATAAGTTACATAACCTCTCTGAGCCTGAATCTCGTTTTCTATAACATGGAGACAGTGGTAGGGCCTCCTCTCCCCACCCTGTGTAAAGGCTTTTTGTTCTGGGCCCTGGTACGCCCAAAGTGCCTGGATCAGTGCCTGGCACAGTGGAGGTGCTCAGTAAGTATTTATTACATGAAAGACTGAATTAAAATGCAGGGCTCAAAGTCCCCTACTGCCCCCTGCCAGGGTCACTGGCCCATGAGCTAGTGAGCAAGGCTCAGTGGTTTATCGGTCCCAAGGCCCCGCTCCAGGCTGAGCAGGCAGACCCTCTGCAGCAGCAGCTTCTCCCCCAAGCTCATGCCTTCAGCAGCCACAGAGATACGGAGGGGCCTGCCCCTTAGCTCAGGCTGGGGCCCAGCTGGGAATGGAAGGCGAGGAACCTTTGGGACCGGCTCTGAAGAAAAACCTACAGGTTTCCTGTGTTTCTCCTTTACCATCACACTCACAGCGCTTCTGACACCAGATGTGGGGTTGGGGGGTGGGGTCTCCCACCAAGCAATCCTCTGCGACACCAGCTGGATGTCTTACAATTTAACTCAATTCTGACACTGTCTACCTGGAGAGTGTCCAGTCCCACAGGTTAAGGACTCAGTCCCATGAAACAACCCCCCACCTGTCCCCACTTCAGATACCAGTTGCAAGTCCAGGTTATCAGCTGTGCTTCCGACTGGTCGGCTGTAACTCAGAGGTTCCCCTGACCCCGTCTCAGCTTTGATTAATTTGCTAAAGTGACTCACAGAACTCAGGAAAACAGTTTACTTACTGGGCACCAGTTTATTATAAAAGGATACGGTAAAGGATACAGATGAACGTCCAGATGGAAGGGATGTGTAGGGCAGGTTATGTGGGAAGGGGCACAGAGCTTCCATGCCCCCTCCAGGTGCACCACTCTCCCCGTACCTCCACCTGTTCACTGACCCAGAAGCTCTCTGAACCCCACACTATTGGGATTTTTGTGGAGCCTTCATCATGTAGGCATGATGAATTGTTTTAAATTTTATTTATTTTTTTTGGCCTCGACGGGTCTTAGTTGCGGCATGCGGGATCTTCAGTGTGGTGCGCGGACTCTCCATTGTGGCACGTGGGCTTCTCTCTAGTTGTGGTGTGCAGGTTTTCTCTCTCTAGTTGAGGCGCGCAAGCTCAGTAGTTGTGGCATGCAGGCTTAGTTGCTACCCACGACATGTGGGATCTTAGTTGCTACCTGCGGCATGTGGGATCCCTGACCCGGGATCGAACCCGCGTCCCCTGCATTGCAAGGTGGATTCCTTACCACTGGACCACCAGGGAAGTCCCATGCACGATCAGTTATTTAGCTCCACTTCCAGCCCCTCTTCCCTCTCTGGAGAAATTGGGGTGGGTCTGAAAATCCCAAGCTTCTAATCATGGCTTGGTCTTTCTGGGGACCAGCCACCCTCCAGGAGCCCAATCAGAGTCACCTCATTAGAACAACAGATGCGCTTAGTGCTCTTATCACCTAGGAATTTACAAAGGTTTCAGGAGCTCAGTGCCAGGAACGAAGACAAAGACAAAATATATATTTCTTAGTATAAATCACAGTATCGCACCTGGTATCAGAACTCCCTGACTGTGTGACCTTGGGTGAGTCACTTAACCTTAGGTGAGTCACTTAAGCTTCCCTAGCCATGGTTTGGGGATGGTCATAGCAGCCATATGGGGCTGTTTCAAGAATCAATAAACCATGTGCACAGAGGATAGTGCCTGGGGCATTGTAATTCATTGCAGTAACAACCATCATTTATCCAATGCTTCCTAGGTGCTAGTACCTTTCATATCATTTTTGTCCCCAAGTGTTTATTGATGTCATCTCCTGAGGTGCTCATGCTGCTTCCTGGACAGGGTTGGGGTTCTAGAGAAAGGTGGGAAGGGGGATGGCAGTGCCTGCGCCGGGCAAGCTGTGCAATTCTCATTTCACTGATGGGGAAACTGAAGATCAGAAAAGCAACAGGCCCTGCCCCAGGGTTGCCCAGGAGTAAAGGGTAGAACCAGGATGCAAACTCAAGCCTGTGGGAGGCAGTGCAGTGAGCTGATTAAATGCCTGGGCTCTGCCAGCTGTTTGACCTTGGCCGTGTCATTTCACCTCTCTGGCCTCACTTTCCTCACCTGGAAAATGGGTATAATAAGAGAAAGCGTAGAGGAGGAAAGAGGACTCAACGAAGTAAGGCATGTAAAGTGCTGAGCACAGTGCCTGGGATCTAGGAAGGACTCAGTACGTTTAGTAACCAGTTGATTTAGTAAGTTATCATTATATTCTTATTATTGGTGGGAATGGTATTCTTTTCACTGTGCCAGGCTGCTTCTCACAGCTTAGTGCCCTTTCCCATAGGTGAGTTTTGTTTCCTGCCAAGTGCTGGTGGAGTTTCCAGCAGGTGATTGAAGCAGATACCCTGCTGTTGGTAGGCCTGTTATTACAGTCCTGGGGTGAAGACTCCGTTTTATTCCCATGTGAAGGATTTATGGGGAAGTGACTGGCAGGCAGTAGGGCTTGTTTTCATCCTTAGTATTCAAAGGCAGGGACCACAGCCGTCTGTGTGCTCCTGGGTTCCTGTCTGCTCTCTCCCCCCAGAATCTTCATGTCCCGGAGCTGGAGAGACCAGGTTGGGGTGGGAATGGGGGAGGGACTGACCCACGCCACCAAGTGAATTGGGCTGGAGCCTTGGTGTGAGGCCCCCAGGCCAGGCCTGGCTTGTTCCATGCCCCAGCAGCACAGCCTGCAGGAAGGGTCCATCCGGGTTTGAGGCGGGCGCTGCCACTCTGTCCTCAGCCAGCCTCACTGACGTCCTCCAGGTGTGAAGCTCGCCTTCCCTCATCCCACCAGCGTTGTAAGGCACACACCTTGTCTTAAAGGAGCTCCAGAAGTTGGCCTCCTCTGCTGCTAGCCCTCCCCAGTAGTCTTCCTAAAATCCGAATCTGAGCCTTTTCTCTCCTGCTTGAAGCCCAGGCTTGTTGACCTCGCTCACTGCCCCACACAGCCTAGTGCCTTCCCTGCCACTCTCCCACCAAACAGAGCCCTGCAGTGATCCCAGGGGGCCTTTCTCTGTCATTTTTCTGAGCTTTTGCACACGTTCTTGCCCTCCCCTTGCCCTGGTTGACCCCCTCGGCCTTCAGGGCTTGGAGGTCATATTTCTGGGATGCTCTGCCTGTAGTCGGGCTCTCAGGAATGGACTCTGAGACCAAGATTTCCCTGAAAGAGGAATGTGCCTGTGGTAGACAGAATAACGATGCCCCAAAGACGTCTACCTCCTAATCTCTGGAGCCTGTGAACAGGTCACTTTACACGCAAAGGGACTTTCCAGGTGTGATTAAGATGAGGACCTTGAGATACAGACATTATCCTGGATTATGTGGATGGACCCAATGTGATCACAAGTGTCCTTAGAAGAAGGCAGGAGTGTCAGAGTCAGAAAAAGGTGGTGTGATGCCAGGAGCAGAGAGAGAGAGATCAGAAGATGCTACACTGCTGGCTTTGAAGATGAAGGATGGGGCCATGAGCCCAAGAATGCAGGTGGCCTCTAGAAGCTAGAAAAGGCAAGAAAATGGGTTCTCCCCAAGAACCTCTAGGAGTGCAGTCCTGTTGACCCACTGTAGACTTTGGACCTCCAGAGCTTTGAGAGAATAAATCTGTGCTGTTTCAAGCCCCTAAATCCATGGTCATTTATTACAGCAGCAATGCAATGCCCTGGGAACCCCACCAGAAAAGGCATGAGGAATACAGGACCGGGCGGAGGGAGGAGTAGGCTGTGATACCATCTCTGCAGAGGCCTTGGCTGGTCCCAAGGGAGCTCTGGAGCTGGGGGTGACTTGCAAGGTTGTCCTGAATTGAGGCAGGGGTCAGGCTTTCGCTCGTCTGCATCAACTAGTCATTGGATGGGAGCTGCTCCAGGGAGGCTGTGACCATAGGTGAGGCAGGTCCTGGCAGGCACTCAGCTGTGAGCCATCAACAGCCAATACTCCAGCTCAGGGGTTCCTCTGAGGACAGGGACCTAGTTAGATTCTCCCCTGAATCTGTGCCCAGTGCGGAGTTGGGGTTTGGTTTGCACTGGATGGAATACCAGCACCGGCTCACATGCGCACAGCCTGTCCCTGGTCTAAGAAGCAGCCCATGTTCATTCTCTCGCATGAAGAAGGCTTCCTCATTCTTTCCAGATCATACCTGCCCAAGCTCAGCGCCATGGCTTGCCCAAGAGGGACATTTTGAAGATGATAACAATAGCTGACGCTGTGTGAGTGCTTCTGCAGTCATGATTCTAAGTGCTCCAAGTAGATACACCCGTTCATCACTCACAACAACCCAATAAAGTTGCTGTGATTGTTTTCCCCATTTTATAGATGAGAAAACTGAGGCACAGAGAGGTGAAGTAACTTGCCCAGTGTTACACACCTAGCGAGTGTCATTGCCGGGATTAAACTTCCACAGTCCGGCTTCAGAGTCTACACAGGCAGCCACCACACTGTCACCTCCCAAACACACAGACCTGGATGTGATGAGGGACCAGGGTGAACCAGGGTGCACCTAGGTCACCTCAAACCTATCCCAGCCCTGGAGCTGCAATGGGGGAGGGAGGGGGCTAGGAAGTTGTTCCCAAGTCCGACTTCAAGTGTCCCCAGAGCCTGCTGTTCCCAGAACTCTGACATTTCTGGGTGACTGCTCACAAGTCCCCCTGAGCCTTCTGTGGGCCTCACGGATGCTCTCCTTATAATGTGGCCATGGTGTCTGATGAAGAGATGGGGGGCTGGCTCTAGACTAAAGGGGCTGGGGCCACTCCACTGGGCGGCACGGCCTGGCACTCTCCCACAGGGGTGGGCCTCCCTGACATGCTGCGGAGTCTACAGTCTTAGAACCAAACCACGTAGAGTCGTTCTGTGTGTAGGGCTCTCTCCCGACAGTGGCCTGCCAGCCAGTAGGTGTCAGCTGCGACTGTGTGGCCTTGTCTGGTTTTGTCCTGTGCAAAGTAGCACCAACAGTGGCTAGCATCTATTGAGCGTTTACTGGGGGCCAGAGACTAGCCTACATTTGTCTCTCAATTTGATCCTCTCCCGAGTAACCTTATAAGGCAGACACTATTTTCATCCTCATTTTCTAGGTGAGGAGGCTGAGGCACAGAGAAGTGAAGTAACTTGCCCAAGGTCACACAGCCGGGCCCCCACTGGTCAGTTTGGACTTGAGTCAGTCCTCTTCAGCACCACCCCGCTGACCTCTGGCCGCGGCGGGGGTCGAAGAAGGAAGATAATAAATGTAAAAACCTTCTCCTGGTGGCTGGTGCAGAGCCCCTGATAACTCTTAGATGAATGACTTTTCGGAAGTAGAAAGCTAGTTGGATGGCTTCCCTGACACCATGACATTTGCCCTCCTCTCATGCCCGCCGGGACCTCCACCCCTTCCTCTCCTGCGGGTGGTCACACTGTGCTCTCTTTAGGCCCCTCACATGTCACTGGGTCTTAACTTGTTGCGGGATGTTTTCTGTCCTTTTGGGGTAGGTTGCAGCTGTTGTGGCCACTTCTTTTTGTAAGTTCCCCTTTCAGATGCAAGGCACACCTAACCTGCATGTTCCTGCATAGATTCTGAGGCTTCCTGAATCTGCCCCAGCCTCTGCTGCCCAGTCACCCACCTCCCCGGCCCCCATCCCACCCCCGGTGCTCCCTGCCCTGGCCACAGTGCCTCACTTCTCCGGTCCTGTGCAAGGTGTGCTCCCCTCCTGCTGTCCCATGACCCTGAATGCCCGTCTTGCCCTTGCCCTACCCTTGCCTGGCTGGCTCCCGCCCACCCTCCAATCTCATCAGAGACGTCACTTTCTCCAGGAAGCCCCTCCCCACCCATCCCCCCACCTCCAGGCGGGACCATTTTTCCTCCTCTGCACCCACACAGTCCGCAAGTCACCCCATCTGGCTCTGATCACGCGGTACCATGAAGGTTTGTTTACTGGTCTCTCTGCCCCTCAGGACTCTGAGCCCTTGGGAGCAGGCCTGTGTCTGGGTCATCTCCACATCCCCTGGCCTGGCACTGGGTCTGCCCTTAGTGGGCGCTCCCTGTGTCTGTGGAATGAAGGGCTGCTGAAGCGACACTGCCGTGGCCTCTCAGGATGGATGGCAGAGCAGGAGACCCCTGGGGAGGCGGGAGACCCCAGGGGTGGCAGGTGGTGGGGCCCTGCACCTGGACTTAGCCTTGATCCGAAGGTGGGAGGATAGGAGGTGAGGGAGCTGGGTGGAGGGTCCGCAGCCTGACGGGTACTCCCTGACTGAAGGGCGTGTAGTCAAGGGCAGCCAGTGGAGACCTAGAGAGTCTGTGGCCGCCATGCTGTGAGGAACACATGAAAACCTGGAGTGTCTAGAGTGTTAGCACCAGAGGGGTCCCTGGAGGTCTTCTCCTCAGCGCCTTCCTTTTACCGCACTTGTACCTGTGACCCACGGAGGGGAGAGGGGCTTCCCCAAGTCACCCAGCAAACCAGGGGCAGAGCTGGGGAAGAAACCGGAATGTTCCAGGAGATCTTGCAGGCCCGAATAGGTGTGCCCATCAGAGTATGGGAGGGGGTGTCTTTAGCCTGCCGCCCCCCAAATTTCCTGGTGCCCTCCAGGCCCTCGAATACTCTCTTCCCTCCCTCCTGCAGGTGAACCTGGTGCTGGGGGATGGCCGGTCCCTGGGCCTCACCATCCGTGGGGGAGCCGAGTACGGCCTGGGCATTTACATCACTGGCGTGGACCCGGGCTCTGAAGCGGAAAGCAGCGGGCTCAAGGTGAGAGACCCCTGACTCCCAGGGAGGGGATGGGGCACCAGGCTGAACGTGCTGGGGCGAGGGAGGGAAAAACCTGTGTGTGGAGCTCTGTGCAGCTGATTTCAACGGGACATCGGGCAGAGCAGTCGGCACCCCACGCGAAGGACCTGTCCCAGCGGAGAGCCCTCCCCTGGCTGCACGGCTCTAGTTCAGAGCTCAGAGCGGGCAGCAGGAGCCGCCACCACTCCCGAGCCCCGAGTTCTCCTAGCCGTCCGCAGAGCAGGGCAGCCCCCACGAGCTGCTGGGCAGCAGGCCCAGCTGCTGTTTTGGAAACACTGCTGATGGCCTGTGATGGCCCCGACTTCAGGGTTGATTGCGGTACTTGGAGAGGGAAGAGGAGAGGAAGCTGCAGGCTGGGGTGGGTTTGCACCGGGCAGCCTCAGGGCTGGCGTTTGATCCAGAGCAACCAGCAATTAGCTGTCCTTTTAAAGAGGGCTATCTGCGCGCCCAGCAGCCGTAATTGACATTACACATATCATCTCATTGAACCTTATCCCGTGGGGTAGTATGTTATTACCCGAATTTCCCGGTTGGGGAAACTGAGGCATGTAGAGGTTAAACAGACTTGTCCAAGGTCATGCAGCTGATCAGTTGCAGAGCAGGGTTTGAGCCCAATTGTCTTAATTCCAAAGCCCACGGTCTTAACTGCTACACTGTATCCCCTTCTGGGGAGGGCCAGGAACTGGCTCAGAGCTTTGGGGGGGGAGGTGGCAGTGAGTGAGGCAGAGACTGTCCACAAGGGCACTGGACTCAGGACACCTAGTCACCTAGATAAATGGCAGCATGCTTTGGGGCTAAGTCCTGGTGGCAGGGATGCCACAGCAGCAGTGACCCTGGGCACAGGTGGTGTTTGAGCCACATCTTGTGGGACGAGAGAGGCTGTTGGGTAAATGGGCTGGGCTGTGGAGCTGTCTGGTTGAAGGAGCCATGTGGTTTGACCGTGTGTGACTGGATGGGCAACTAGCCACATATGAGGCTGGGAACAAAGGCACGACATGAGGTCGTGCCTTCCTAACAAAGGGCCTTGAATGCCCCACTGACAGAGGGAAGCAGATTCTCTATGCGGATGAGAAGAAGGGTCATGGCAGATCAGAGTGGTGGTCAGGAGACCTCTTCCCCCACCAAGCCACAAAGGATGAGGCTGGAGTGGCAGAGAGACAGGAATGAGACTGCAGACTCATCCTCCATGCCGTGGCCCGGGGGGTTCTCTTAGGAAACACGGCGTAATGGGAAGAGCTCTGGCTCTGGAGTCCAGATCCCCAGCTTTCCTGCTTTTCCTTTAGTAGCTGTGTGACCTTGGAGAATCCCTCTACCTCTCTGAGTTTCCCTTCCCTCTCCCAGATAATAACAATATATAGCATCTCTTTCTCAGAAAAAAATGAGGAACAAACTCACAGTGACCTTAAAAATAAAGGTTAAAATTATTCAGGGTCTGTGTTATGGACTGAATGTTTGTGTTCCTCCCAAATTCATACCTCGAAACCCTAACCCCCAAAGTGATGATCCTAGGAGGTGTGGCCTTTGGGAGGTGATTGGGTCATGAAGGTAGAGCCTCATGAATGGAATTAGTGCCCTTAGGAAAGGGACCCCAATGAGATCCCTGGGTGTCTTTCCGCCTTGGGAGGATACAATGAGAAGGAAGTTGGCAGTCTGCACCTCAGAAGAGGGTCCTCCCCAAAACCTGACCGCACTGGCTCCCTGATCTCAGACATTCAGCCTCCACAACTCCAAGAAATAAATGTCCGTTGTCTATAAGCTATCCAGTCCGTGGTGCTTTGTTATACAGCCTAGACTGACTGAGACAGTCTGCTCTTTCCCAAGCACTTTATGTCATAAAATCACCTAAACCTCCCAACACTCCTGCGAAAGCAGTTCTTCTGTTAGCCCATTTTATAGGCGCAGTATCTGGGACTCAGAGAGCTGCACAGCTGTGAGAGGCAAAGCCGGGATTCCCATCCAGGAATCAGAATTCTGGTTCTAGAGCTATGCTGGTTACCAGGCCAGCCTGGGCGGGGGGTGGGGAGAGGAGTAGATGCCCCACAAATGTTGGTAGGCTCCGGGTGATTCTGAAATGCCCTGGGTCTCCGACTTGCTATGCTCTCAGCGAGTAAAGATGATTCCTTGTTGGGACTCCAAAAGGAGACAATCTCATGGTATTCTATATGCAGATTGTAGTTAATAACTTTGTTATTTTGTATTAATTTTAGATTTACTGAAAAGTTGCAAAGAAATTACCCGTTTGTTCTTTATCCGGCTTCCTCTAATGTTAACATCTTATATAACCATGATGTATTTGTCAAGACTAAGAAACTAACATTGGTACAATACTGTTAAACAAACTACAGACTTTATTCAGAGTTCACCAGTTTTCCCACTAATGCCCCTTTTCTATTCTAGAATACAGTCCAGTTCAGCATAGCACGTTGTGTTTAGCCTGTATGCATTTTTAATTCCATTTATTTTCCCCCAAATTTCAAAAAAGATTCAAGTCAGTTTCTAGACACACAGTAAAGATTGTTTTAAACGATTAAGTGAGGAAATTGGGAGGAAGAAAACTGGAGGCAGAGAGAAAGAGAGAAAGCTGAGGTGAGAGTCCTTCCGAGAACACTCGCCGCGTGGGGCTGCAAACCGCTACAGGCAGCACACAGGTTTGACTCCAAGCTTCCCGGAAGCCAACACAAAGAGGGAAGCAGGTCAGGGACATTTGTAAGATGAAAACAGACCAGCTGTGCTGGAGAAGCCTGGTTATTCCTCTTCCTGAGGCCTGAGGGCAGTTTTCCTCTGGTCCTTCCTAGGGAGGATGTTGTGTGATGATGTAAGCAGTGCCTTCAGTGACAGCAGATGCATGAGCAGCTTCCATACTTTGTTGGTGGTGAAGACACTCTTACTGAATCCATGTTAAGAGAAAACGGGAGCGGGGAGCGGCAGCGTGCGAGAGAGATGACATGCTAGGCTCTGGCCGGAGAGCACTGAGCATCTCTCTCTCTCTCTCTCTCTCTCTCTCTCTCTCTCTCTCTCTCTCTCTCTCTCTTTCCCTCTCTGATTACTGACAGGTGGTAGCTTTGCTATCGTGTTAGCCACTTACTGAGCAGTTACTATGTTAGGACTGCGCTAAATGCTTCACATTGTCTTACTAATTTTTGCAACAGTATATGAAAAAGGAATGTCCTTCTCCCTCTTTGTCAGGTGGCAGAACAATAGTAAGCAGCTTGCCCAAGGTCGCCAGCTAGGAAGCGCTAGATTTGGACTCACACCTGCTCAATCCAAGTCCATGCTCTTAACCACCATGTTCCACTGCCTCCCAGTGATAATGTGGGTGTTACCATCTCCAGTTTTCTCTTGAAGAAACCAAGCCTCATGGAGATAAAGGCCAAATTCTTTCTCATGTCAGAACTGGGATTTGAACCCAGGCCTCACAGAGCCTAGGGTTGCCCTGTTTGGGGGGAATGGGAGGCCTAGGACCTGCCCTGACCAGCTATGTGAAGGTGGACTTGTCCCCTGCTCTCTGGGCCTCAGTCTCCCAGCTCAGACAGTCAGCAGTTGGAACGGTTGGACAGGCGGATCTCTGAGGCTTTCTCCTAGATCTGCACATTTTCCAAGCCTGAGAGCACCAGTGGGTGCACAGGCACAGGAACGTGATCCGTTCTCCTTCACCTGCAGGTTCCCATACCCACTGAGAGATGCCAAAGTAGGTAACCTGCTGGCAGATCCCTCTTTTGTGTGGAAGGAAGGAAGGAAGTGGGCATTACATGCAGGCAGTGGGTCTCCCTGGCTGCCCCTCCTTTCCTTCCTTGCATTTAATCAGCAGACATATACTAAGGATTCCTGAGTGCCAGACACTGTACTTGCCCTGTGGCTTCTGAGCTGAGCCAGACAGACACAGTCCCTGACCTCCTGGAGCTTACTTTCTAGTGGGAAGACAAGGGCGGAATAAGTTCCACAACGGTTTGTTTAATTACAATTGTGATAAAGACCAGGATGGCCAAGTACATGGAACTCTGTCTGGTGGTAGATATCCAGGAAGGCTTCCTGGAGAAAGAAACATTTCAGTTGAAATTTAAAAGGAGAAAATTAATTATGTGAAAGAGGAAAGGAGAATTTCAGGCAGAAAGGACAGAAAATGCTGAGTCCCTGAAGCGGAAAGAAGTATTCCAGGATGCAAAGGAAGACCAGAGTTGGCCAAACGCAGAAAGCCAGGCAGGGAGAAGGTGCCAGGTGATGCTGAGGAGGCGAACAGCCAGATCACACAGGGTGTATAAGGCACCCAAGACTGCAGCCATGAAAAGATGATGCTTGAGATCTGCAGTTATTAATATGGAAGGATGTCCATGGTATGTTATTAGGTGGGAAGCATGTATCTGTCAGGATCGCATGCATACTGTATACATATACAAAAATACGCCCAGAGAAACGTCTACACGTGGTTATCCCGAGGTGGGAAGATGATGGACGATTTTCATTTCATTCTTTACATCTTTATACAGTGTCTGAATGGAGCAAATACTAGTTTTATAGTCACGGAAACAGCAATAATAAAGCAGTTTCCATTTTGAAACAAGGCAGAGGAAAAATATTCCATAGAAGTTCCTCAGTTACGTTAGTTTGCTTCTCAGTTGCAGGCAGTCAGAGGCTTTATTTGCTCGTAAAATGCCCGCCTTCAGTAAAGTCCCTTCTGTCTTCAGTCCCCACCGCAGTAAAGCATTTTATATTCCCTGCCACTGTTTTACTTTCTGCTCCAAGGTCCCTCGCATACGCTAACACCTGCCTGCACTCACTCAGGCGTCAGGGACTGATTGATTCTCTTTGTCGCCAACGCACTTTCCATGGAATTAGGCGTATTGAAACGGAATAAAGGGGCTTGGCCGTGTGGGCGGTAGAGCCAAGAACAGGCTTTATTTGGATGTAGGGCTCCTCGCCACCGTGCAGAGCTTTCCTGGGGCAATAGTTCCCCTTGTGCCTGGCTTCCAGCCGCTCCCTTAGCTCCTGAGGGGCCCTGTGAGCCCAGCCGACACTGCTGGGAGGAGAAGCTCCTTGGAGGAGGTCAGGCACTTCCCAGTATTCACCCGGGGGGGTTGGCGGGGCGGGGGGGCCTGGGGGGCGGCCGCATGGAACTTGGAACTGTCCCACCCTCCTGGCAGGGGCTGACTGCCCCTTCGGCATTGATCTCTAGGCCTCTCTTACTCGTTTGCACCTGCCCCCAGCAAACCCTACCAGAGAATGGACCATAAAACTCTGTTCCTTTAAGGACAGCCCGAATTGACAGGCATTTACAACTAACGATAATGGTAGCGGTTGCTCTTCATTAACCAGTTATTATGAATTGGGCGCTGTGCTAAACGCTTTAGATGCACTCTTATTTAACCCTCCAATAACCCTACGGTGGGCATTAATAATGCCATTTAATACATGAGCAACTGAGGCTCAGAGAGGGGTAGTACCTTGCTCAGGATCACACAGGGATCCGGCCCTAGCCCTTCAAGCCCTCTGAAAGCCATGGGCTTTGCTCTGCCACCTGCCTGGTACCCTAAACTGGCTAACTATCAAAAGAGTGCGGAGGAAAGAAACAACGGCCACTTAGTCTTCTTAGAAATCACCAAGCTTCTGAAGCCCAGAGTGGTTGTCCCTGACCCTGCCCAGCTCCTCGGCCTTCACCCTTGAGGTCATTCCAGGGTGGGAGGCCCATTTTGTTTCTGCCAGTGGGAGCCATGCTTCCATCCTGGCTGGGTTTCCCTGGGGCAGGATCTCTGTTCTCATGAATGCCCCGCCCTTGGGGTCAACTCTGTGCTACGTGTGGTCTTGGGGCCGGCCGTGGAGCATCTGCTTCACATTCGGTGTCTCAGTGGCTATGGGGATGAACCGCTACTCTGCAGATCTGTCGTGTGTGCTGTGTGTCAGCTAAATTGGAGACGCCAACTGGGCTGGGCTGACCCCTCTGCAGACTGGCGTTTGCCAGGGTCCTCTCTAGACTAAGCCTGGGATGGCATCCTTTGCAGAACACTCACCCGGTAGCAGGTGATCTCCACGTGTCAGCTCTTCCCTCGCCACGGCTCCACGAGGTGGGACCTTGTAATCCCGTCATAATTTGGGATTATTTATTAATGACTGTCTCTTTTCTGAGATCCCAGCAGCATGGGGCAGAGACTGGGTGTTCTTTACACACTGTTATCTCCCTGCCCAGACAGTGCCTGGGACACCGTGGGTGTCTTGAATGAAGGAGTCAGTGGCTGCAGCTGAGGCAGGCCCCAAGCCAGGTCTTTTTTTTTTTTTTAACATCTTTATTGGAGTATAATTGCTTTACAATGGTGCGTTAGTTTCTGCTTTATAACAAAGGGAATCAGTTATACATATACATATATCCCCATATCTCCTCCCTCTTGCGTCTCCCTCCCACCCTCCCTATCCCACCCCTCTAGGTGGGCACAGAGCACCGAGCCGCCCTCCCTGTGCTATGCGGCTGCTTCCCACCAGCTATCTGGTTTACGTTGGGTAGTGTATAGTCTTTCTGACTCCAGAGCTCCAGTCTTGACCGCTGCTTCATTTGCATCCTGGCCTGAACACGGCACAGAGCTGGCAGCTTTGTTAAGGGATGAATCCTGATGAGAGGTGTTAGTGGTTTTTACAACTACCTGGGATGGGCCTGGGCAGTCAGACCCTTTCCCTTAGAGACTCCTGCCTTCATGTTGAAGAAGCTGAGTAGCAGCCGTGGCCCGCAGTGAGGTTTGCTCGTCCAAGGTGCCCATGGGCATTTGGTGCCACCTTCAGCTCTTCTGTGATGAAGGATAAGTGACCGGAATCCATCTATATGCATAGATCCCAGCCTCCAACCCTCCCATTTTACACATGGGGAGACTGAGGACCAGAAGGAGGGGAAGGACTGGCTGAGGATCATGGAGAGGTGGGTCCAGACGCCTCTGGACAGAGCCCCGCCATCATCTGGCAGTTCGACTTTGCCTGCTGACTCTGTCCTTATGTGTCCCTGAAATAGTTCTGCTGGGAGAGAATGAGCCAGGAATACTCTCCAAGGCTGCCATCTGTGTATTCTTGGTGGGAATACTACCTTGTTTAGTAAGGGTCCTTTAAAAGTATTATCTGTGATTGTGGCTGATTTTACAGCAGTCCTCATGAAGGTGACAAAAATTACCTCTTAACATTTATATAATTCCTAACAGTAAAAAAAAAAAAAAAAAACTTAGATAATAAGGGCATGTTACAAGCAACTCTCTGCCTATGAATTCTCTTAGGTGAATGAACCAATTTCTTGAAAGACACAAACCACTAATACTCAAGAAAGAAAAATAGATAACCTGAAAGTTCTATATGTGTGTCAAAGAAACTGAATTTATAATTAAAAACCATCCAAAAAAGAAAACTCAAGGCCAGATGCTTCCACTAATGAACTCTTCCAAGTAGTTAAGGAAGAAAATTATGTAGCCTCTCCCTGAAAATAAAAGATGAGGGAATGCTTCCCAACTCATTTTATGAAACCAGCATTATGTAATACCAAGAACAAACAAACACATTTCAGGAAAACTACACATCACTATTCTTCATGAGCATAGATGTGAAAATCCTCAACAAAATTTTAGAAAAACAAATCCAGCAATCTATAAAAAGGATAATATACCGTGACCAAGTGGGTTTTATCCAAGGAATGCAAGGCTGGTGCGACATATGAAAATCAGTGTTACTGAGAAAACCATGTAATCAGAAAAAGCATTTAACAATATTCTATGTCCATTTATGATAAAAACTCTAATCAAATTAGGAATCCAAGAGAAATTCCATTACCCAATGAAGGGCATCTTCACAAACCTGTAGATAACATATTTAATGGTGAAAAACTAAAAGGTTTCCTCTAAGATTGAAATAAGGCAAAAATGTCATCCCTCACCACTCCTATTCAGTATCATACTAGAAGTTGTAGTCAGTGCAATAAGTCCATAGAAAGAAAGAAAAGGCATGCAGATCTGAAAAGAAAAAATAAAACTATTTACAGAGACTGATCATCTGCATAGAAAATTCCAAAGAATCTACCAAAAAAACTCCTAGAACTAATAAATGAGTTTAGCAAGGTGGAGGGATATAAAAGTCAATTGCATTTCTATATGCTAGCAATGCACAACTGGAATTCAATATTAATAAAAACAATACAGTTTAGAGTAAGTATAAATAACAAAATATGTGCAGTATTTGTATACTGAAAACTCCAAAAAAGACATAAATAAATGGAGATATACACTGTGTTCCTGGATAAGAAGACTGAATATTATTAATATGTCAGTTCTCCCTAATTCCATCTAGATTCAACACAATCCCAATTCCAATCCCAGCAGGATTTTTTGTAGATACTTACAAGCTGATTGTAAATTTCGTGATGCAAAGGCAAAGAAACTAGAGGAGCTGAAACAATTCTGAAACCAAAGAGCACTGTTAGAGGACTTAGTACCTGATTTCAAGACTTACTATAGAACTATAGTAAACAAGATGATGCGGTATTAGTGAAAGGATAGACACATAGATCAGTGGAACAGAGTAGAGAGTTCAGAAATAAACCCACAAAAGCATACTTAACTGACTTGGCAAAGTGCAAAGGTAATTCATTGGAGAAAGGGTAGTCCTTTCAACAGATGGTGCTGGAACAATTGGACGTCTGCATGCCAACAAACGAACCTCAACCTCAACCTCACACCTTCTATGAAAATTATCTCAAAATAAATCGTAGACCTAAAAGTAAAATATAACACTGCACTACTTCTACAGGAATACATAGGAGAGGGACTTCCTTGGTGGTCCAGTGGGTAAGACTCCACACTCCCGATGCAGGGGGCCCAGGTTCGATCCCTGGTCGGGAAACTGGATCCAGCGTGCATGCCACAACTGGGAGTCCACTTGCCGCAACTAAGAAGTCCAAACGCCGCAGCTAAAGATCCTGCGTGCCACAACTAAGACCCGGTGCAACCAAAATAAATAAATTAAAAAAAAAATTTTTTTTTTCAAGGAATACATAGGAGAAAAATCTGTGTGATCTTGCATTAGGCAAAGAGTTTTTAGATGTGACACCAAAAGCATGGCCCATAAAAGAAAAAATTGACAACATGGACGTTATGAAAATTAAAAACTTCCCTCTGCGAAAGACACACTTTGAAGAGAACTGAAAAGACACACCACAGACTTGGAGAAGTCAATATTTTCTAATCCCATTTCCGACAAAGGACTTATACTGGAAATGTATAAAGAACTGTCAAAATGGGCAAAAGGCCTGGGAAATGGTTTTGTATGGAAAACTGGTTGCATGTAGTGATAGACACATGAGTCTGTGCGCTTGTCAAAACCCACAGAACTGTAGAGTAATTTTGTTATATATAAATTTAAAAAAATCAACCCGGTTGTCACGGGGATAGATGGAGAGCAGACTGAGACAAATAAAGACAAAGGAATCTAACTATTACAGGTGATTCCCGTGACCGCACTGAAAGGGAATGGAGAAGGAAGAAGCTGACCTAAGCAATTTTGAAAAACATTGTTTCTACCAATACTTAAGGCAAAGACAAGAGGAACTGTACTCAGACACTGTACTCAAGTTGGCAGATTTCTTTTTCTCAAAGGAATATGGATTAGGAATTCTGAAACTACTTCATTTGTACAGGGTTCATTTGAAAAAATAAGTACATTTTAGATAGTGAGAGCCAGGTTTCTCACTCTCAGAGAAAGTTACAAGGAAGGAAAGGGAAAATAGAATAAACCCTGTGGTGCAGGACTCCTCAGAGGTATCAGTATGGACTCATTTACAAAAAAAAGTATACATTTACCCACAGATAAATAGATACAGAAATCAATATACGTGTGTATATATGCGTGAGTTAGTACATACACATATAATTCCTCACTCTATCCATTGAGAGGGATTGTACGCAATTAAAATAGGTACAACTAGCACTCAGATTTTAGTTTCTAAATACTATTCTCTAGGTGAAAGGAACCAGGGCTCTTTGTAGGAGTCATTGATTTCAGGTCTAGGGCAGAGAAGCCTGGGGTATCTTTTGGGACCAGAAAACAAAGATGTGCTACCAGATCAATCAACCAACCAATCCGCCTATCGGATGTGTACAGAGCCAACCTGAAAGAGCACCTCATGGCCAAAGGAGAAGGCAGTATCCGCGGAGCCATACTAATGTAATTACATAAAGAACAGAATAAATACATCAATGGGGGAGAAGCGACCACTCTTCCTTAAGGAACAATTCCCATGAAAAAATGTAGAAGGAATAAGGGAAGAGAAAATCGCCATTAGAACATTACATTACAGTATTCATTGCTGTAGGCAAGATGCACCCATGGGAGCTAAATTGTGGGCAGAAGTTTAAGCAGAAACAGGATGTTCTGCATAGTTTCAAAGTATCTCTACCAATATATTTTGTAATTCTGCAGGGAAAAAGAATAAGTTTACAGTGGAGAATCCTGGCAGGTACCAAGTTAGCCAAGTGTAATACATATTAAGAAAAAAATTTTAACTTTTTTCTAATTGTAAACATAACACTTGCTGGTTGTAGAAAAGTCAGATCATGCACTGACTCCTGTTTGCAGTGACAGTCCCTCCTCCCCTGCCCCTGTCCAGCCCGGGACGTGACAACTGTCAGCCGTTGGCGTGTCCTTCCAGACCTTTTTCTCCTTTGCCTGTTGTGCACACAGTGATTTGGGGACCCTTGTTCATTCTGTTCCTTTTGTGAACCAACCATCAGCTTCTTAGAAAAGTGCTTCCTTTCTCAGTTCAAAACCTGGCATCTCTGATTTCTAAGATTTTGACTAAGTTGTTGCCACTTCAGAGCGATGAGAAGGCCCTCCTCAAAAGTCGAAGCACGAAAATGTAGCACAGGTGTATCTTAGCCATCTTGTTATCATTTCTTACTACTGCGATTTAGTATCTGTAATGTTCTCTGCGGTCCGCTGGAGAGAAAACACAAGAAGGAGAAATGAAAAAATGTCTCCTGAGCGTGTCCATTTTCTCATCTTGAGCAGGATTTGGAGAGAGTCTTGCTGGCTAGGTGGCAGGGAGGGGGTGAGCAGCCATGTCCCTCCCCGGGCACCCCAAGCCCGTGGGCATTCAGGTGGGCATCAGGTGCTGGTGATCTGGGGACCAGAGTGAGGCGTGCGCGACGCAGCACCTGGATTTGTGTCTCCTGTGTGCTCTGCATGGAAATCGTGTTGAATGGCGAGGGTGGGAGTGGGAGACAGAAGGCAGCGAAGACTCCTGGCGCCCCCAGGTGATGCGCTGGCTGAACGTCAGTGAGAGGAGTGGTGACAGTGAACACCCACTGAGTGATGTTTCCAGCCCGGCACCCTGCTAAGTGCTCTTTTATGTTCCACCTTAATGAATCCCTAAACAATTCTTGACGTAGACACTGTACATCCACTTCATTAAAGATGATCAAACTGAAGCTCAGAGAGGTCATTTGCTCAAGATCACACGGCAAGGAAGTGGTGAAACTGGAGTAGGGATTGGCTCCAGGACGTCCCCTGTTAGCCACGAGACCCTATAACCCTGAGCTTGTGTGATGGAAAAAAACAGACTGACGGCCCTTGGCAGCCAGGCCCTCAGCCCTCCCTGCTTCTGCTCAGGTCTCTGACATCAGCACAGTCGTGACTCCTGCCCAGTGTTTCTACACACTCTGCTTTTGGATTTGGAACCTGGAGGATTCTCCTGGTTCATATCTTCAGGATATGTTTAAGTAAAAGTATGGTGGAAATGGCAGAAGGTACGGCAGTGTGAGGGTAGTAATAATAATAATATTAATAAGGAGCGATAATAATAGAAGGAAGTAAGTTAGGGCGGAGGAGTCTTCCAGTATTTCTAATTGACAGTAATAATCATAGGAATCACCAGCATCTGGGGAGTGCTCCCTCTGTGCCAAGTGAGTGCTTAGTGAGTGCTGTCCCTGCACTGAGTCATTTAATTCTCCCAGCAACCCTGTGAGGAGGCAGTAGAATCAAACTCATTTTAGAGATGGGCAATCAAGGCCCAGAGAGGTTAAGTAATACGCCCAAGGTCACACAGCTGGTAGGTGGAGGAGCTGGGATTGAAACTCAGGCAGGTCTGGAGCTTAGTCACAGAAATCCAGTTCCCACCTCTTCCTTCCCTCATACCCCCTCCTCTGGCCAACTGCAGTGGCTCTTACAGGACTTAGAGGGTCGTCCCTTTGTAAAATGGTTCTCACACAAACTGGGCATCTTGTGCTTACTGCCCCCGGGAGGTGAGGGAGGAGTGAATAATCCTTGACTTCGGGTTGTTTCTCTGTGTATGTGGTGTGTGTGCTCCTGCCTCCACACACCCAGCGATATTCCTGAAATCTGCAGAGTAACAACAGCACAAAAGCACTAACAGTCACCGACCACTCCCAGCCCAGTGCCGCCCAGGACGGATCATCTCACCTGTCCTCATTGCAGCCCCACGTGGAGGTACTGATTGTTGTCATCCCCATTTCATGGATGAAGAGACTGAGGCTCAGTGAGATTAAGCAGCTCGCCCCAAAGCGTGTTCTTAGCTGGCAGAGAATTGGCAATTCAAATGCAGAGCTCTCTGAGGCCACGTGCTCACCTCCGTTGCCAGCTGGATGGCTGAACCCAGAAGTCAGAATGTCTCTGACCGGTAACGTGGTTTTTTAAATTTTAAATTGAGAAAGGCTTTGTCCGTGTTTCTGTGCTTCCAAACCCAGTGCTCTTTCCATTAGCAGGGACAGCAAATAATCTCTATCTTGTGTGCCAAGGCCATTTAATTAGTATAGCTGCAGAAGTGTTCGTACTTGTGTGTTTGCGACTGGGTTCCGCCAGAGAGAATACTTTGCTAAGCTAAGGCTCTCGCAGTAGTGTCTACTGTGGACAGAAGGGGGACCTGGGGCCCGGATGACTAGATGTGTGCCATCTCCATGGGAGAGCACGGGCCTAGCTCAACTTTTAAGATTATCTAAATAAGAATTTATGATTAAAGCTGTACTTCAGCAAGAAAGTATTATTTGGGGAAAACTAATAACAATGGCAACCACTTCTCATACCCACTGTGTCAGGCACTGTGAGTCATTACCAGGCAGTGTCACATGGTGGTTAAATGCACACACTTTGGAGTCATAATTACCAGCTGTATCACTTTATCTCCCTGGACTCAGTTTCCCCATCTGTAAAGCTGGGAAAATAATACCTTTAGGAACTTGCGGGGATGTAGCCAGAGAATCTCTATAAAAGCACTTAACACAGATAAAAGTATTCAAAATATGCTGGCTTTGCATAGCACAGGGAGATCAGCTCGCTGCTTTGTGACCACCTAGAGGGGTAGGATAGGGAGGGCGGGAGGGAGACGCAAGAGGGAGGGGATATGGGGATATATGTATGCATATAGCTGATTCACTTTGTTATACAGCAGAAACTAACACAACATTGTAAAGCAATTGTACTCCAGTATTAATGAGAGGACATTTTGTAGAAGACTGGGGCCAATGAAACATTTGCTTTGCTAACCTGCAATGTATATAGGAATGCTCTAGGTAAATAGAACCAACAACACAATAAGTGATTATCAAAATATTAGTCATGTTGCATAGTTATGTCTCTACCTTAAGACTGAATCTGACACAACACTGTAAAACAACTATACCCCAATTTTTTTAAAAAAGGCTGAAAACACACAAAAAAGCAATTATACTCCAATAAAGATGTTAAAAAAAAAAGAAAAAAAATATGCTGGCTTTAAAAAAATTATTTCTGGTTTTCAGTATAAGCCTGTAAGTAAATAGAATTGGTTCTGTTTGTGGATGAGAAAAATGAGGCTCCGAAAGTGGGAGTGATTTGCCCAAGGTCACATGCCAGGAAGGGGCTGGCCAAGGTCACAGGCCTGGCTCTCAGCTCTAATGCCCACCCATGTGGTTTCCGCTGTGGGTCCTGCCTCCCCGGTGAAGGGTCAGTCTGGCGTGGCCCCACCGGGATGGAATAAACCCAGGCTGTTCCTTCAGTTCCTCGCCGGCATGCCAGCCCGGGCCCTGCACGGAGCCTGCTTGCGAGGAATTGTGGCAGAGCAGCCCCTGATTGCTTGGAGCCTTGAAAGTCCCCTGGCTCTTTCAGCAAGAGGTGGGATGACAGCTTTCACATCATTGCCAAGCTCCACCTTAGAAGACTGGCTTTACCTCCCTTCCCAAGCCCCTCGCCGGAGCAGGGCCTTCTCTGCCAGGCCTTTCCCTGAGGCTGCCTTTCCCTGGGGTGTGATGGTCACCTCTTTCTCCTGGGTGGGAATCCATGAGCTGTGAACCTTCAGCTGGCATCTTGCTTCCCTTCCAAGGACTGTGCGGGAGGCGTTGTGCTTCCCAGAGATTCCAGGTTCTCTAAAAATAGTCAAAATAATGATACCAGCACCACCACCACCTGTGTCCTAAGTACCACGTTGTCAAGACTCAATGAGCGAATGCAGGTAAAGCCCAGTGCCTGCACAGGATAAGCTCCCCTCAAATGGTAGCTCTGGTTATGTGAGTGGTCTTCAGTATCCACGTGAGTGTGTGTGCTCGTGGGTGAGACTGGTCCTTGATGGCATCTGAAACTCTCGGGTAGCTGATGGATCTGCCCAGGTGATGAACCCTTTCCGAGGAGCCAGAAGGTGGTTTCTTTCCTGAGAATCCTGGCACGTGCTGGGCGACAGTTTTAGCCTCTGCTCCCCCACCCCACTCCCACCGGCTGTGTCACATTCTCAGTCCTTCCATAGCATGCTCTCCTAGCCCGGTTTGTGAACTAGCCTCTGAATGTGTGTTTAGTAAATTGCAAACGTTCCGAGTTGCTCAGTCCTACCTCCTGACTTTTAAAGGGGCCCCTGCTAGGGTAGTAATTGCTCCCAGGCAGGCTATTGCCAAAAAGAGTAACACTTAGTTTCTGCAGGGAGGCCACTGTGAAGCAGGAGCCCAGCTGTGGCTCGCCCTGGTCACAGCAAAAGGGGAGAGCGTTCGTTCAGGTGCCCATGGCCCCCATGAGCATGCTGTCCACAGGAGGCAGACTGGGCTTCCAGGGACTGGCTCTCCTTATCATCCCTGTCCCAGGTGGCCAAGGGAAGGGCCCGAGGAGCTGGGCGGCGACTGACCAGCACGGGAGGGTCGTCAGTTGCCCTCTGGCTCCACATGTGGCCATGCCAAGTGCAGTGCCTGTATATCGAGGATATGCATGGTTCGCTGGATCTGAGGTCAGCCTGTTCCGCCGTTTCATAAGGGAAACAGTGATCAGCGAGCATTTCCTTAGCCCCTGCTGTGGGATAGGGCGCACGTGACGGGCTTTGAGAGAGGTCAGTAACCATGCTGGGCAGTGCTTCAGGCACTTGACCATGCATACAAATTATCAGGGACCTTGTCAAGTGCAGGTTATGATTCAGCAAGTGCTGCAGTTATTATGGCCTCATAACTATCCCAAAACCAAGAGATGTGCAATAGCCACAGATTCTGCTCAGCCTTGCTGCGGATCAGGAAGTGGACAGGCCACAGCCGGGCAGCTTGTCTCGGCTCCGTGATCCTCAGGTTACAGCTGGAAGACTCAGTCTGGGCACCGGAGCCACTGGGAGGCTTGTTTTGTCTCATGTCTGGAGGTTGGCATTGGCTGCTGGCCGGGGGCCCCCAGCTCTTCCCTGCACGGGCCTCCCTGTGCCATCTTCTCACAGAGCTAGTTTGAGCTTCTTCTAAGCGTGGTGGCTTAGAAAGGGATTCTGAGGGCATGGGTCCTGGGAGAGAGACAAGTAGAGCTGTATTCTTTTTATGACCCAGCCTCAGAAGGCAGGTTCAAGGGGAAGGAAATAACTCTTACTTCCTGTATCAGTTTCCTAGGGCTATTGTAACAAATGATTGTCACAACCTTAGTGGCTTAAAACAACATAAATTTATTCTCCCACAAATCAAGGTGTCGACAGGGTCATACTCCTTCTGAAGCCTCTAGGAGAAGATCCTTCCTTGCCTTTTCCAGCTTGTGGTGTTCTTGCCATTCCCTGGCTTGTGGCAGCATCCCTGCAGTGTCTGCCTCTTCATCACTTGGTCTTCCCTGCATGTCTCTGGGTCTCACATCTCTCTCTCCTTTCTCTTCTATGGATGCCAATCACTGGATTTAGGGCCCACCCTAAATCCAAGATGATCCCACCTCAAGATCCTTAACTTAATTACATCTGCAAAGATCTTATCTCCAAATAAGGTCACATTCAACAGGTACTGGGGGTTAGGACTTGGACATCACTTTTTTGGGGGGAGAGACACATTTCAACCCACTCTACAGCTCCTGATGGAGAGTGGCAAGGTTCTAGGAGAGCATATAAGACTTGGAAAATTTGGGATGGGGACTGCGATTCTGCATTTCTCATAAGCTCCTAGGTTGTTGATACTGCTGGACAAAGATACAGGCTACTGTTCTCAAATCTCAGTCTACTGAGGAGGAGGGAGGAGTAAATAGCAAGCTAGGCACCATATTAATACTAAAGCCACGTAATATTTGAATAACACACAGCATCTACTATGTACAGTCACTTGACATATATTAGCTCCTTTAAACCTTCACAGCCACCTTTTAAAAAGGTTTTTGTCCCTGTTCACGGATGTGAGGCTCAGAGAGGTTAAATGACTTAACCAAGGTCACACAGCCAGGAAGTGGTGGAGCCAGGACTTGAACCCAAGCAGAGCTGGTTCAAAATCCTTTTAGTTACTACTGCAGTCCCCTGCCTGGGCTGGGACCTCGGGAGGGAGCCATCAGCCCAGGGGAGGAGAGCCAGTGTGGCTGCAGAGAGGAAGTAGCTGCCTAGCTGGGCCTTACAGGGTATTCACTCAGGCACCTGAGATTTGCTAAACGTGTGTGTGTGCCTGACGCAAAAGCAGGAGCCAAAAGACATGTGCTTTCTGCCCTCGTGTAATCTGGTTGGGGTGTTGACTGTGGACAGTTATACCAGGTAGAGAAGTGAAGGAACGGATCTTCAGGGAGGTACTAGCAAGAGCAAAGGCACAGAGACATGGGCTGGGGCTCACAGGTGTGCTGAGGGGAACCTGGGGGCTGACCGAGAGGAGAGGCAGGGCGAGGGGGCATGGGGCGCGGAAGGAGACCCTGGCTTTTCCCAGGCCTCACCGATGGCTGGACAAACCTGGAGAGACACACAGCACTTGGACTGACTGCATTCACTCCAGAATCAAGGAGCTGTTTGCTGTAAGGCAGACAGAAGGAGGCCAAAGCTTTCAGAGGCTGGGGAGTCCAGAGGCCTGGGTGGGGCTGTGTACTAGAACTATTAACTCACACCCTTTGGGGGACTTCGTTTCCTTTTTGTTTATTTTTTCCAGCTATTAAAGGAATAGATTCAATATGTAATACACACACAAAAACATGCGACAGTAGAAGGACCCAGATGTCCTACCTTCCAAAGACAACCTTTGTTAACATCTTTTATTTTTTTACATATAATTCGCATACCATAAAAATCACCCTTTCAAAGTATGCAGATCAGTGAAGTACATTCATAAGATTGCACAACCATCACCAGCATCTAATTTTAAAACATTTTCATCATCTCCCCCACCCCCTGCAAAAAATTCCTGTACCCATTTAGCAGTCACTCCCCATTTCTGTCTCTAAAGATTTGCCTATTTGGGGCATTTCATATCAGTGAACCATAGAATATGTGGCCTTGGTGTCTGACTCCTTTCACTTAACATAGTGTTGTAGCATATATCAGTAAATTCCTTTTTATAGTGAAATAATATTCTGTTGTGTAGCTATAAGGTGTTTCGTTTGTCCATTTGTGAGTTGATGGACATTTGGGTTGTTTCCGTCTGTTAGCACCTTGACGTAGCTTCTTATTCCTTTCTCTGTACACTTTTACACAATGATATTATACAGTATATACCGTTTTGCATCCCACATTTTCACTTGCGTTTTCCCACGTGATTTAAAACTTCTCCTAAGTGCAATTTGTAATAACTGCATGATAACACTCCATCTTCTGGCCGAATTATAATTTACCTAACCATTCCCTTGAAGTCAGGCGTTTAGTTGTTTCCAATTGAAGTAAGATTTTAAAAGGAGCAACAGATGAGAGAAACCTCAGGGGATCTTTCCAGAAGAGCTTAAATCACCTCCCAGCCTATCTGTGCCAGCAAGCTGCTGAGCCCAGAGAGAGACGAGGATGACTTATCCCAGATTACTAAGAGGCAAGGATTGGACTGGATGGTGTAAAAAAGATTCTTCTCCAGGGTGGCATAGCAGATCTGCCGAGGACCCAGGCCTGCTCTTCCCCAGACCCCCAGATGTCAAGGGAGATGTTAGCTTTATATCAGGCCCCCTGGCAAATGTTTACATTTCTTTTCTGAATTTATTTTCTTTACCCTCAACAATATAGTCTTCATATGCAGTCTGGAAAGCCGAGAAAATGAATAAAGAGCTTGAAATTAAAATTGCCTGGAATTCACCTCTCAGAGGCAACTCCTGTGAACATTTTGGCATATTCCTTCCCAGTCTCTTTAACACATTTGAAGACCACATTTGTTGGGCAATTTTAAGATAACATTAAAAAACCTGAATTCACAAGTAAAGCATGACCACTGTAGAAGGTGTAAAAAATCCTACACTAAGGGAAAACCTCATGCAACAGTCTAGGTGTCTGTCCTTCCAGAGTGTTACGCTCACAGGGCATAGGATATGGACAAAAATAGTTCAGCAAAGTTGGGGTCAGACTATTTGCTTTCCGCCATCCTCCATAACATCTTTCCATTTCAGAAAGACCTTTGCAAAATATTAAGGTACAGAGTGGTGTTATGTGATTCCATTTTTTTTTAAGAAGAGAAGTATATTTGTACATACTTACATATGTGAAGAGAGTTCCTGGGAGGATGCCCAAGAAACTGTTAATGGTGGTTACTTTTTTTGAAAAAATTATACAGTTATACAATTTTTTTTTTTTTTTTTTTTTGCGGTACGCGGGCCTCCCACTGTTGTGGCCTCTCCCGTTGTGGAGCACAGGCTCCGGACGCGCAGGCTCAGCGGCCATGGCTCACGGGCCCAGCCGCTCCGTGGCATGTGGGATCTCCCCGGACCGGGGCACGAACCCATGTCCCCTGCATTGGCAGGCGGACTCTCAACCACTGCGCCACCAGGGAAGCCCTACAGTTATACAATTTTTAGAGGTTACACTCCATTTACAGTTATTACAAAATATTGGCTATGTTCCCCATGTTGTACAATACATCCTTGAGACTATCTTATACCTAATAGATTGTACCTTCCACTCCTCCACTCCTATATTGCCCCTCCCCCACTCTCCCCACTGGTAACCACTAGTTTGTTCTCTATGTCTGTGGGTCTGCTTCTTTTTTGTTATATTTACTAGTTTGTTGTATCTTTTAGGTTCCATATATAAGTGATGTCATAGATTTGTCTTTCTCTGTCCAACTTATTTCACTTAGCATAAATCCCTCCAAGTCCATCCATGTTGCTACAAATGGCAAAATTTTGTTCTTTTTTATGGCTGAGTAGTACTCCATTATATATGTATAATGGTGGTTACTTCTTAGTCTCAGTCCTGGGGCCTGTGACTTCAGTAGTCTGGGGGCCTGAGACGTGTTTTTAAGGGAAGGGAGCTTTGGAGAGGCAGGATTTTTACAATTTGTGTATATACCCATTTTTTACTGTTTGCCCATTTCTATTAGATGCAATTTTAAGTTTAATTGGAAAAAATAATTATATGTCATTAAATATTCTGCAACATTATTGTTTATGACTTTATCATCCAGACAGCATATCATACCATACAGCATCACTGTATGGACATACCATAGGGTATATCTATGAATCATAGACATTCATAGACATTTAAGAGGAGGGGTCCAAATTATTTTTGAAACTTTTTGTTTTGCATAGTCTTGATGATTTTCTTGGGGTTAATTCCTAGAAGTAGAGTTGCAAAAGTTTTGTACCACTTTGTCAAATACTTCTTAGCAAGTTTGAACCAAAGTGTGCTCCAGCTGGCAAAATGCCAGATGCCCTGTTACACTTTCTCACCCAGACGGGCTGGTGAAAGCCTTTTAGTGTTTGGTTCTTTTTGGCTAACCATGAGCGCCACCGTGTTTTGAGTGCCACCCATGTGGTAAGCAGAATAATGAGCCCCAAAGATGTCTACATCCTAATCCCCAGAACCTGTGAATATGTTAGGTTATATGACAAAGGGGAGTTAAGATTACAGATGAGATTAAGGTTCCTGATCAGCTAACTTTGACATAGAGAGATGATTCTGGATTATCCAGGTGGGCCCAGTGTAATCACAAGAGGCCTTAAAAGTGGAGGAGAGAGGGGCTTCCCTGGTGGCGCAGTGGTTGAGAGTCCGCCTGCCGATGCAGGGGACACGGGTTCGTGCCCCGGTCCGGGAAGATCCCACATGCCGCGGAGCGGCTGGGCCCATGAGCCATGGCCGCTGAGCCTGCGCGTCCGGAGCCTGTGCTCCGCAACGGGAGAGGCCACAACAGTGAGAGGCCCGCGTACCGCAAAAAAAAAAAAAAAAGTGGAGGAGAGAATAATAAGAGAGAACAAGGAAGATGGCTGTATGAGAAGGATTTAACCCGAAGATGCTGTCTTTGAGGATGGAGGAATGGGGCCACAGCCAAGGAATGTGGGTGGCCTCTAGAAGCTTGGAAAAGGCAAGGCAATGGATTGTGTCTTCGAGCCTCCAGAAAGGAGCTCAGCCCTGCTGACACCTTAGTCTTAGTCCAGTGAGGCCCATGCTGGATTTCTGACCTTGAGAACTGTAAGATAATAAACTTATGTCCTTTTAAGCCACTAAGGTTGTGATAATTTGTCACAGCAGCTATAGGGAACTAATACAGTCCAGTACATACTGTATCCCCAACACCTAGCACAGTGCCGGCCCTGAGGGAGGTTCTTGGTTCTTGTCTAGATGGTCCATTATATTTATCATTTGCCCAGTCGCACAAGATACAAAAGTAGTTTTGCAGTTGCCACATACATACCACTGGAAAACGAACCCACTAAGTTGCGTTTCTGATTTGTTTGCAGTACATTTTGTCTGTAAACTGAGTGTTTATAGTCAAAGTACTGTGTTACTTGGGTTATTTCTTTTTTCCGCTTCACCTTAGTTCTGTTATTGATTTGAAATAGGTTCATTTGTTTCTGCTGGAATTCAGTAGGGTTTCCCCACATCTTTATTGATTTAATTTTACTTTTTGAATAACAAAAACATCAAAACTGTACCTAAAAAACGTACTCAGAGTATTACTTCTCCCCCACATCCCTTCTACCCACCCCCACCACTCCTCGCAAGACAACTAAATAAGCTAATTTCTGGCTTATTTCTGTTTCTTTGTGCAAGAATAAGCAGATACATGTATATGTTCTTTTGCCTTTCTTATATAAAAGGTAGTATGCGATAGATATTCTTTCTCAGTTAATTTTTAAAAATTTAGCATCCTGGAAGTCACTGCATGTCATTGCACAGAAGTCTTTGTCATTCTTTTTTACACCTGCATAGTACTCCACTGTGTGGCTTTGCTGTACTTTATTCAGCTGCTGTCCTCTGTCTGGGAGCTTAGATTGTTTTCAGTATTTTACAGTTACAAACAATGATGCAGTGGGTAACTCCACGTATATGTATTTTGTCACTTTGGGAAGTGTATCTTCAGGGTAAATTTCTAGAGTTGGGATTTCTGTGTCAAAGGGTAAATACATATATAGTTGGTCAATATTGCAACATCCCACTCCATAAGAGTTCTTCCATCCTGAATTCCCACCAGCCTTGTCTGAGCATGCCCGACAGGTGCTGTCAAGTTTTTAATTGTTTCCTATCTGATAGGTGAGAAAGGGTATCTTGATGTAGCTTAATTTGTAATTTTCTTATGAGTGAAATTGAGCATCTTTTAATATGTTTATGGACCATTTTTATGTCTTCTTGTAACTTGGATGTGTCTTTTATTATCCTTCTGTTGTCAAGATTTTGGACTTTTCCCCCTAAAATTTAAGAATTCTTTATATATTAAGGCTTACTAGCCCTTTATCTGTGACATGTATTACAAATGTTTTCTCGTTGGTTGTCATTTTCTTTCAACTTTGCTTATAGAGGTTTTTTTTTCCCCAATGTGCAAGTTTTTTTAATTATCATTTAGTTTAATTACCAATTCTTTCTTCTGTTGAATTTGAGGTCTCTTTAGAAAACCTTTCTTAGATATAGAGCATTTTATCCATTTTTTTCTTTTAATACTTGTAAATACATTTTTCTTTTTAAAGCTCTGATTAGCACACTGGCCCTGAACTCCATGCAGATCTGATTTATTCTTGTGTGCAGAATAAGATATGGATCAAATTTTATCTGTTTCCAAATGGCTACATAGTTATCCTAGTGCTATGTATTAAAAGCCCATCTTCACCACAATGATTTGTGATGCCACCTTTGTCATGTACTACATTCCTGTGTGTCCTTGGGCCTATTTCTAGCCTGTTTCCCTGTCTGTCCATCTGCTCACGGGTCAGTCCCCCACAGTTTAATTGCAGAGGCTTTAGAGCAGGATTTAGTATCTGGTACCTCCTCCTGTAGCAATTCTGTATCAGGGTTTTCGTAGCTGTTCTCGTAGTTTGATTTTTTAATTAAAAATTATTGTTAAAAATTAACATTCATTTTTACAGTAATTTTAGGTTGATTAAAAAAAATTAAGCAGAGAGTATAGAGTTTTCATATACCCCTTCTCCATCCACCCTTTTCACACACAATTTTCCTTATTATTAACATCTTTCATGAGTGTGGTACTTTTATTACAGTGATGAGCCACATTATGATACATTATTATTAACTAAAATCCATAGTTTACATTAGGGTTCACTCTTGGTATTGTACATTCTGTGGGTTTCAACAAATGTATACTGAAATGTATCCACCATTCCAGTATCATAGGAATAGTTTCACTGCCCTAAAAATCCTCTGTGTTCTGCCTGTTCATCCCCCCATTCCTTCCCCAAACCCCTGGCAAACCACTGATCTTTTTACTGTCTCTCTATAGTTTCGCCTTTTCCAGAATGTCACGTGGTTGGAATCATACACTATGTAACCTTTTCAGATTGGGTTCCTCCATGTGCAGTTTTATTTTTTCACATGAACGTTTTATGTCAGCTTATCTAACAAAAGCTTGGTTGTGTTTTTATGGGGATAATGTTAAATATTCAAATGAGAGAGAATTAACATCCTAATGATGCTGAATCCTTTCCAACAACAGGCCATCTCTTTTTTTTTCTTTTCCTATTTGTTGAGTCCATTTTGAGTGTTATAAGTTTTCTTCACATGTGTGTTGCACATTTCCTGTTAAGTTGATTCCTGTTTTGTCTCTTCTGTCACCATTATAAATGTAGAGTATAGAGCATAGAGTATATACTCTACCTCTTCTGATTGGTCACTCTGTGTATATGAAGGCTTGAACTTGAGAACTCACTGAGTGTTACAGGTCTGTGGAACAGCACAACGCAGGTGAGAGGGCTAGTTCCAGGCCAGCTTTACCCCAACTTACCAGGAGGCCTCAGAGCCATGACATATTTTCTCTACCCCTCACCCCAGTTTTCTCTCTTCCAAAATGAAGGGCTGGATACATGCTCACCATTTCCCAGAGTGAAATTCCAGCCAAAACTAAATTGTGGTTTGTGTTTTTACCTCTTTCCCTTACTTGTGATTGACAAATTGGATGTTTTCTCCCTGCTGCAGTGCAGAGCCAGGCTGCAAGTACCCAGCCTCCCTACATGCCCTGGCCTTGTCAAACTAGACCTTTACGTAAATGGAAAATGTCTCTTGCCTGTCTGCAGAAACCAGAAAGGGCAAGGGGACTAGCTTGCTTGTTCTAGGAACCTTCTGAGCATTGACCTTGACCTTTTTAAAAAAAATACAGACAAGGTTTACTGACTTCTGAACTGTTGGAAGAAACTAATGTTATCTCATTAAAACTGCATTGCTCACCAAAAAAAAAAAAAAAAAAGCAAGAAAGAAAACAAGCCCATTAAAGTTTTAAACCTGACATGGAAGACTATTAAAGATTCATAATTGCAATAAAACTCTTCAATAGAATTTGAATTTTCGTTGTGGTAATGCTACAGTCAGCGGAGTCCTCATTTGAAGCCGCAAAATCCATTTCAATAAAGTCTTGGGAAGGTGGTGAAGAAGGAGGCCCTGGCCCAGCAAGGCTCCCACCGGTGTGCACATCCAGAGAGGATGGATTCCTGCCTGCCAGCTCAGCACAGGGGTCGAGTGGTTGGCAGGTTTCTCCCCTGCCTCCCTCTGATGTGAGAGCTCAGCCCTGCTGCCATCCTTCCATGGGTTCTTTGGGCTCGTTTGTTCCTTGCAGCAGGCAAGAACAGAGCACCTACTGTGTGCATGGCAGAATGCCCGGGCCTGAGAGGTCATGTCAGAGGTGGAAGGATAGGCTGGTTTTTCCTCGAGGAGGAGCCAATACTGGTTTGAGCAGAGGTTTGGCAGCCTGGCAGAGCAAAGGCCAAATCCCAGCTCTTGTCACTTCACTTGCTGGCCTCAGCCCCTCATCTGTAAGATGGGGATAAAAATATGTGCCTCATGGGTGTGGCCATCACGTGTGAGTGTTGACGGGGAAGGTGGAAAGGCGGGGGGTATGGCTTTGAGAGACTCAGAGGAGGCAGAATTGCAGTATTTGGTTGGTGAGTGACCAAGGGTCACTTTAAGGGTAAACATGGTTTTCAAAAACGCAGCTAACATTTATTGAGGACTTACTGTACGCTGGATACTGTTTTATCTGCTTTGTATGTGTTCATTCAATAAATATTCATTGAGCACCTACCATGTGCCAGGTGCTGTTTTAGGTGCTAGGGATACAGTGGAGAGGGTATTAACTCATTTAATCCTCAGACCTATGAGGTAGGCACTGATGCTTTCCCCATTTTCCAGAGAAGGTAACTGAGCCACAGAGAGGGCAGGGAAATTACCCGAGGTCACACAGCTGGGAAGTGGCAGAGCCTGGAATTAGATCCCGAGGGCAAGACCCCTGGGTCTGTGCTCAGTAACCACACAGCAAACGGCTTCTCATTTAGTTGGTGTACCACTCTTCACAGATGCTGGTCTTGTCCCGTTTTGAGGGAAGCAAGGCCTAGAGCGGTAACATTATTTTCCCCAAGTCTCTTAAGGAGTAAGAGGGGATCATTACCAAGGCCAGCTCACTCCTAAGCCTGCTGAGCTCTTTCCACTGCTCCAGGGGCCTCACACCCAGGGGGAGTGAATTCCTGCTTCCTGGTGGTTGGCTGGCCAAGTTCAGGGGAAAATCAGTGTCCTGTCCTTGTTAAAGTCCCTTTGCTCTCTCCTCGAAGCATCCCGAACCCGAGCCTGTCACTCGATGGCTGTGGATGTTGGAGGAGTCTTTCCTCTGCCTTAAAATGAAGGGCACTCCCGCTCTCCACCCTCTGCTCCTTCATCACTGGTGATGAATAGGACGCCCGTGGTGACAAATAAAAGAAAGCCTCCTTTATTTGTTCATCCTTCTACGTCCTCCCCACGGCGCCTGTCGGAAAGCTGAGCAAGTATTAGACACTCAGTCACACTCTGCTCCTGTCTCTCCCTTCTCCAGGGGGTCGCGTCCTGACAGCTCTGGGCTGGTGGGTGTTTTCTTGGTTAATCAGCCTCAGGGTCTGGGCTTTGCTGTTGCCTCGCTCTGTGGTCCCTGACACGTCCCTGTGCTGCCTGTCTCCCCATATGTAGGGGACCTTGGGAGGCCTGACAGTAGCCACGCTTTCCTTTTTCCTTTTTGCCTTAAATCTGCCCTCCCCCTCCCCCTCCCCCGCCCGGGTTATCTAACTCAGGGCTGGCTACTGTGGGAAGGAGAGAGTAACATTTCAATGAATGAACACGGAGAGCTCTTAGGTATTTTGTGTGTGTGTGGGAGGGGGAGTGCTTTAGGAGAAGAGCCAGATGAAGACCTTTAAACACTCCACCTGGACTTCACGTTGCACAAACCAAAGGAAAAGGGGAAGTAAGTGGAAGTGAGCATGGGAGAGTAGAGAGGAGGGGTCTCTGCAATCCCTTCCCGTTTACTAAATGCCTTCTGCGTGCCAGACACTGTGTGGGATAAAGGTGGCACAGGGTTGGGGGAGAATAGGGCAGAGGCTGGGCTCCAATGCTGGCTCACCGTCCACGTGTGACCATGACCTTGAGCAAGTTGACATGTCAACCTGTCCCCGCCATTTGGAAGGGAAGTGAATGAAAATCTCTCGAAAGCCTCTCGAGTGTCAGGCTCTGTGCTGAGTGGTCCCACTTGCTTCTCAGAGACCTGGAAAAGGCGGGCAGTATCATGTGCCTTTTACAGACGAGGAGTGTACTTGAGCGGTGCAGGACCGCACAGCCACTGTGGCATGGCTGCCTGGCTTCAGAACGACGGGCATCTTTCTGTTGGACCGTAGGGATGGGACTCCACAGCCTGCTGGCCTGGGGCTGCTGTGAGCAGCACGTGAGACGCTGGATTTATTTGAACGTGGCTTGTGAATTCTGAATGACAGTGAACATGCAGACGCCTGTTCTGACAGGGCTCCCGGACCTCGGGAAGCTTTTCAACAAGTAGAGGGAATGAGAGAGAGAGCTGGACACAGAAATGGGAGTCACTCAGATGCTGCAGAGGGCTGCGTGGAGACAGCCCCGTCTAGAGCTTCAGTTTTAAAACAGGCTCTGAAGAAGAAGCAAGATAGGAGAGGATGGAAAGAGATGGGGAAGACGGGCTCACGTAACCCCCCATTGAGTTGGGGTTTCCAGAGTGTGACTCCTACTTCACACCTGTTCCCCAAGTGGATTGCACATGAACCCCACACTGACTCACAGATCGGGTAGGGATTCATTCAGCAGACATTAGGGGGAAATGTGATTAGCGCAGCAGACCTTTGATTTCATGGATGTTAATGTTTACGAGGAGGCTGCAGTAAATGTGTGCCGGTGACTCACAGCACTGCATGAATAGCAGGTGCCCAGCTCAGGGAAGGGAGAGTAACTGAAGTTTGGAAACCATAGCACTAAATCGGTACACACCCCCCGAAGAACCATTGCCCCCAGAGGCTACTGACACCCCGAGCTCAGTGTTGCCAGATTTAGCGAATAAAAATACAGGCCACCATTTAAATCTGAGCTCCAGCTGAAGAGCGAATACCTTTTTCAGTGTACATACGTCCCATGCAATATTTGGGCCATTCCCTGCTTCTCCAGCCTCGCTGTGAGGGGCCAGGTGGGTGCTTGTAGAATTGAGTTGCTTCCCCCAGGCCTGGACCTGTAGAGAGAGGCTTGCTCACGAAAGGATGCCCTCACTTATCTGGTCTCTCAGATGTTACTTCCTTTAATTAAACTGCTGGGATGAAATAAAGTGTGTGGAAAAGACTGAAATTGACTTCCTTAGCTTAACAAAAGCCAAAGCTATTGAGAGGGATACTTAAGGAAACAGAGCACTTCAGCAGATGAAAAGTACAGCCTGGCTCCAGCTCGGATCTGTGGGGGGACAACCAGGGGCAGAGGGGAGAGGTAGAGCCGCTGCTCAGGGAGACTGTGATGATGTGGGCCGAGCGGGCCGTCCTTGCCTTGAGAGCATCCCTCCGCCCTCAGTAATGCCCGAATGCCTGCCTGCGAAGCTCTCCTTTGACACAGCTCTGCTTCTCAGCATCGGGGAACACCAGCTGGGAGAGAGGCACAGTGGGAAGTGGCGAAATCCATACCTCCGGGCATAAGCACTTATTGAGCACTTGCTGTGTGCCAAGCCCCGAATCAGGTGTTGGATCTCACCTCTAGCTCTTTACAAGGAAACCAGCTGGGGTTGCCTAAGTTCTCAGGGACCCCAGTTTCTCAACTAGGGAGCTCAAAGATGCAGAAAGAGAGAAAAAATTTGTTGATATTGCTGGTGGCGTTGGGAAACACATGCTGATGACTATAGAGATTTTGGAGGGCAATCCTGGGCTAGGATTCCCCATTTTACACCAGAGGAAACTAAGGGACAAAAGCTCATTGGGGAATTTGCTTGAGCTCATGTGGCATGAAAGTAGCAGAGCCAGAATTTGGACCTGAATCTGATGGTCTCTGAAACCCTTAACCATAGTGTTACGCTGCCTCCTGGATTGTAGGGGTTGTTGAGGTTTTTAAGCCAGGAAGGATATCATGAAAGCAAAAAGTTGAAGAAACATGAATCGGGTGCTAGGTCTGAGGCCAGTTTAGAAGTTAATGCACGGAGGAGGATGCCAGCTCAGGAGCTCAGGTATGAGCAGGTGGGGACCCAGGTTAGGGGACCGATGGGAGAGGAGGAAGGTGAGACTTCCTGGAGAGTCTACTCAGGGAATAAAGGCAGAGTTTATGATGGGGGTGGGTGTTCAGAGCTGGATGCTGCAGGGCTAGGGAGGAATGGCAGGCTTTGGACATGCTGGATCTGAAGCCCGACAGCAGCCCAGTAGTAGAAAGCACTAGGGCCTTGGGACCTGACCTGGGTTTACACCCTAGCTGTCCTCTTCACTAGCTCTGTGACCACAAACTATTTACTTAACCTCTCTGAGCCTCTGTCTTCTCTCTGGTGAGATGCAGAGCAATGACACCTACTCGGCAGGATACTGAAGCTACTAAATAAGGAAAACTATGTAAAGGGACAGACAAGGTTCTTGACATACAGTCAGCATCTGGTTAAAAGTGGTTTGAAACTTGGGGCCCCAGGCTGGTGTCATGTGTTAGTCCCCACTGAGCTGCAGCAGAGATGGTCCTGGAGCTGGGAATGGAGGGACTGGTGTCTGACTCTTCATTCATTCGATGAATTTTTATTGCATTCCCACTGTGTGCCGGGCCTTGGGGACATAGCGTGGAGAGGCTGGTGGGAAAACCCAATTATAGCACAAAACGGAGCCCGCTGAGCACCCTGAGAGCAGGATGTGATCTGTCTGGCTGTGCGTGGTGCCCCAGCTCAGAGCCTGGCACGTAGTAGGTGTGCAGGAAATGTTGAATGGGGTTGTGGAGGCAAAGATGCAGTGGGCCTTCTCTGAGCACATCAACGCTGGTGCAGAGGAGGGTCGGAAAGTCTGAATTTGTAACCACTTTCTGTTCTGGAAACTCCCCAACAGCAGGTGAGGAGTTAAAGAAAAGATGAGAAACTGGGGACCAGGGTTTCAGTTCTCAGCCTCATCACCACATCTTATTCTCTTTTTCTTCCAAATTCCCAACTGGCTCACCTTTTCCAAATTCTGCTTTGAAAAACGCTGGAAAACGCCCCTGGGGGTGACCATGCGCCATCAGCAGGCTGGGACGGGGCGAGAAGGAAAAGCGGCCACAGGAATAATTGGCATTATGGGGACTTCCCTGGTGGTCCAGCGGTTAAGACCCCACGCTCCCAATGCAGGGGGCCCGGGTTTGATCCCTGGTCGGGGAACTAGATCCCACATGCGTGCTGCAACTAAGGAGCTGGTGAGCCGCAACTAAGGAGCCTGTGAGCCTCAACTAAGGAGCATGCCTGCCACAACTAAAAGATCCCGCACACGGCAATGAAGGTCCAGTGTGCTGCAATTAAGACCCGGCGCAGCCAAATAAATAAATAAATAAACAAATATTAAAAAAAGTAATTGGCATTAATGGGCTGCCCTTCAAGGCCACGGTGGGCTTTGACCCTGGGCAGCCCCCTCTGGTCACCCATCGGTGAACAGAGGAAAAGCACTGAACCTCCGAGTTTAAACATGTTGCACGTCCTTCTGACATGCTCCAGGTCACACTGCAAGAGCTTCCCAGCCAACCTCTTCTGGTTTTGTCACATACTTATGTTTATTGGAAGGCTAGTGTTTTCTCTCTGTTTTTTACTCCTTTCATTAAAAAATATGTTCTTACATTACAAAATAAAACTGCCTTCTTTTTTAAAATTTATTTATTTTATTTTATTTATTTTTGGCTGCGTTGGGTCTTCGTTGCTGCATGCGGGCTTCTCATTGCAGTGGCTTCTCTTGTTGCCGAGCACGGGCTCTAGGTGCGTGGGCTTCAGTAGTTGTGGCATGTGGGCTCAGTAGTTGTGGCTCACAGGCTCTACAGTGCAGACTCAGTAGTTGTGGCACACGGGCTTAGTTGCTCCACAGCACGTGGGATCTTCCCAGACCAGGGGCTTGAACCCGTGTTCTCTGCATTGGCAGGCGGATTCTTAATCACTGCGCCACCAGGGAAGCCCCCAAACCACCTTCTTGTCGTAAGAATCCAAGCAATATATTATTCCTTTAACGGAAGGCTAGTTTTCTCACTTACTGCTTTTTTCTTGAGTAACTTAAAATGATGTTTACACTTTAAGGTAATATAAGAATGCACGCTTGTAAAAATTTTACAAGCTTGTAAAAAAATTTACAATGCTTGTAAAAAAAATTTTTAACAGTGTAGAAGTGTAAAAGGAAAATAATGGAACTCTGCCTTCACACCTCATCCTACCCCCAATTCCACCCACCTCCAGGCCTCTGAAACGGCTTTTGTTTTCTAGATCAGGGGACCCTTGGGAATCTCACAGACACATCCCTCAAAGCCATTGCTAAGTTGAGGGGAGGTGGCCCTTTCCAGTGACAGGAACGTGAGTTGAAGATCAGGATTGGACAGTTGGTTCTACCATTGATTTGCTGTGTGACCCTCAGGAATTCACATAACCTCTTCAAGCCTCCTGCTGTATGACCTCCAGCACCCGCATAGACTCTCTGAGGCTCGGTGACCTCCTTGGTAGGCTACCCAGGAGGAGAATTGGGGTTGGGGCTCTGAAGCCCTGACGTTCAGTGTCCTGCAAACAGCCCAGGTGACTGTGTTGTGTTGTGGTCTTGGCAGGTTGGGGACCAGATTCTGGAGGTGAACGGGCAGAGCTTTCTCAACATCCTGCACGACGAAGCGGTCAGGTTGCTCAAGTCATCCCAGCACCTCATCCTGACGGTGAAGGATGTCGGAAGGCTGCCCCGTGCCCGAACCACCGTGGACAAGACCAAGTGGATTGCCAGTTCCCGGATCGGGGACACCGCCACGAACTCAACAGGGTGTGGCTGCCCTGCTCTCTCGCTCTGAGCCCCAGGACCCCAGGGCCATTTCTGAAAGCCAGTAACAGCCCTTCCCACCTCTTCGCCATGCACCATGCCCTGACCTGTGAAGACTGCGCTGATTCCCAGAGCCTGTGGTCCCAGCCCCGGGGTCCCTTCCGTTTGCCGGGCAGGACCTCGGGCACATCCCTTGTCCCCTCCTGGCCTTGGTTTCCCTTGGAAAGCTGAGCCACAGGACCCGGCTCTCCCGGTCTTTATTTGCCCCCCAGCAAATCACATAACTTACTTTTGGGCCCTCAGTTGCTTTGTCTGAGGAGTGGGAATCATAACCCCAGCCCCCATCCCAGGTGTGTGGATGAGGGTCCCATGCGTCACTTGGGTGAAAGGGCCTTGGGAGTCACAAAGTGAGATACAGTTGCCAGGTGGCTGTGCAGCTGCTAATAGTGTAAAGTGTCACCTTTGGACTTCCATCAGAAGCCTCAGACTGGCTGGTGGCCCCCAAGCCAAACACACCCAGAGCATCTCTTTCTCCCTTCTTCCTCTCTTCCTTTCACCTGCACAGTATTATAATTTTAAAAAATTAGTTACCAACATTTAAAAGGTCATCTGGTTTCCCATGAATAAAAACTGGATTTCTGGCTGCTTCTTGAAAATCAGGGATCCTGGCAGCTTGAGCCCCCGTTTTTTTGTGAAAATAGACGGGAACCAAGCTGCACCTGCGCATTGCACTTCAGCACCTCCAGTTGACCTCATCCCCACCCTCCCTAATGTTGGCCTGACCCTGAGGCCATGAGGCAGTTGCCATGTAGTCTCTCCTCTCCTTGTTACCTCCCTGGCCCCTGTAGGGTTGGAAACAGCTCAGGATGCCACCTTGCATGGTTTTAGAAATGCCATCCACATGGTCGGTCAGGAGGACAGAAGCTGCCCGTCTGTCCAGGGGTTGATATTCCCTTGAGTGGCCCCGGCGAGTGCAGGCCAGAGTTCTCCCAAAGCTCTGCTCGTCCCGCAGCAAAGCAGCCGTTCCCTTCCCCGTGCCTGTTTGAACCGCTCAGACATGAGGCTGAACATGTTTGTCTTTCTTCATAGCTTTCCTGGGGATCTCACAGCAGAGGGGACCAGCAAGGTAGGCTGCTCTCTGTCTCGGTGTCTTCAGCTTCTTCACAGCTCCCCATGCGGGGAGCTCTGGGCCTGGCAGGGTGGGCTGAGAGACTTACGGACACGATCTCATTTCACTTGGTCAGCCCGCTGACTGTCCATCCTCCATCCTACACACGTCTGTGAGTGCCACCGGGTTCTGGGTACCGCCCTGGACACCTGGGTTAACGGCACGGACGGAACAGATCAGGTCCCCACCCTGGTGGAGGTTATCTCCAGTGAAGGAGACACACATCAAAACAAAACAAAACTGCACATGTATCTAATCACAAAAGACTTTCAGTGCCATCCAGGAAAGGTGCTGCGTCTGATGAGAGAGAATGACAGAGACACCTAGTTTACATTGGGGGAGAGGCCAGAGGGAAAGGGCAAAGGCTCTCTGAGGTAGTGACACGGTGTCTGGGCCGTAAACCGAAGGAGAAGTGGAGGTTAGTGAGATCAAAGTCTGGGCAGGAGCAGGAGAGGGATGGCGTAGGCAGAGGGCACTGCATGTGCCAGAGCCCTGAGGCAGGTGCCACACTTGGCTTGTTGGTGGGACAGCCAGATCACACCGGACTCAGTGGGGCGTGTCAGAGGTTTGCCTGCTAACCTCGAATGATAGGTTGCCTCTGAAGGGCTTAAACAGGGGAGCAAGGTGAGGAGATCTGTGTTTTTACGAGGTCCTCTCAGCAGCTCCGTGTAGGTGACAGAGAGAGGAAGAAAAGACAAGGAGGGAGACCGGATGGCGTCTTAGACACAGCTGACGGTGGCAGAGGCAGTGCCGGGAAGGGTGGAGTGTGTGGGTGCAGATCTGAGCTATGTTTTGGAAATAAAATTACTGTTATCCCCATACCAAGAAAGATATTTCAACCTAGAGAGTAAAATGGGCACCAAAATAATAATACTGCTCGACTCTGAATGGTCACAAGGCTCTGATGAGATAACATAAACGTGCTACATGAGCCGTGAAAGCACTTTGCAACTGCACGAGGCCGCGTGCTCTGGGAACACAGCGGTAACATCTGCAGCTTTCCCATGCGGGCCGAGACCTCAGAGGGACCCACGCCATCCCTCGGCAAGGGGGTCGCTGGCTGGGCCTGGCCGTTTGCCTCCAGAGCAGCGCTGAATTCCCAGGCCTCTGTCTTGCTGTCTTTCAGCTGGGGTTTTACAAGGGGCCGGCCGGCTCCCAGGTGACCCTGAGCAGCCTGGGGAACCAGACGCGGGTGCTGCTGGAGGCGCAGGCGCGGCACCTGCTGAGCGCGCGGGAGCGTGCCACCATGGCCTACTACCTGGAGGAGTACCGCGGCGGCAGCGTGTCCGTGGACGCCCTCGTCATGGCCCTGTTTGAGCTGCTCAACACCCATGCCAAGGTGACCCGCACCTCCTAGGGCAAGGCGGGGCTGGGGGCGCCTGGCTTTAGCTCTCAGGGTCTCCGCATCCTTCCCTGCCGCCCTCTGTCCCCCACTCCTCTCCTGAGAGCCCACAAAGAGTCAGACCCAAACTGAACCCCAGGCGGAGGCTGGTGACCGAGACAGACCCTGCCCCGGGGGAGCCCGCAGACTCCTGGGGAAACTGTCAGTTAAGGTCCCCTGTGATTGGGGCCCTAACGCAGCAGCTTTCCGTGCTGAGTGTACATTCAGAGTCGTCTGGACTGCTCTTAAAGAGCGATGCTCGAGCCCCACCCCAGGCTGGCTGACCGCACACCTCTGTGGATGGGAGCCGGCCACCAGTAATTTTTACGAGCCCCCCAAGTGACTGTGCTGTGCTGCCCTCTTTGAGAACCCTGCTCTAGTGGAAGTCTGTTTGAGGTTCAAAAGCTGCATGGAGGAAGAAGTGATTAAATCCACTGGGAGGTTACATTTGGGAAGACTTAACAGAGGAAATGCAATTTGGAGAGGAGGGGGAAGGGACAGCCAGGGGCTTCCTGTTCAGGGACTTGCAGCCGTATGTGCAGGCTGAGATGCCGGGGAGGAAGTGGTGAGATGGAGGCAGGGGTCAGATGATGCTGGGCCCGGCCTCCAGGCGAAGGTGCTTGGACTTTTCTCCTAGCACAGTGAGGAGCCACGAGGGTGAAGGAGGGGAGGCCAGGGGCCAGGTTTGCATGCGGGTCATTTGGGGTGGCAGGGGGCCGTCCCACCTGCTGGTGGAGCTCCCCACTGAGTGCCCGCCTTGTCCCTGCCTCCAGTTCTTGCTCCTGTCTGAGGTGAGAGGTACCATCTCCCCGCAAGACCTGGACCGCTTCGACCACCTGGTGCTGAGGCGGGAGATCGAGTCAATGAAGGCACGGCAGCCCCCCAGCCCTGTGGCCGGGGACACCTACTCCATGGTCTCCTGCAGCGACACAGGCTCGTCCACGGGCAGCCACGGCACCTCCACCACTGTCAGCTCAGCCAGGGTGAGCTGCCCCTGCCGCGTCCCCGGCTTGCTGGCCAGCAGGGGCGTTAAGATAACGGCTTTGGAGTGAGACCCATCCAGGTTCGAATCCCAGCACTGGGCGTCTGTGCTGGGATTCGAGCCCTTGCCAGCTCTTGCCTTTCCGAACCTCAGTCCTTTCACCTGTGAAAACCTCCTAATGATTGGGGGCCTGCTGCATGCCAGCAGGTGAACAAGGCAGCTGTGGCCCTGCCTCAGGTGCCCAGAGTCTGGGGGATAGGGTGCAGGCTGGGGGAGAAAGGTGAAAAACACAGGTCATGAGACAAATAGAAAAAATAATGCCAATCCATGCGAGGATGCCACGAGAGACCACACAGCGCATTCGTGGTCGTGGTCGTGACTGGGATCTTCCCTGAGACACACCCTCCTGATTCTCTGGAGCCCCGAAGCCCAGCCTGACTTTTTCCCAGACTCGCCAGCCCCTAGAAAAGCATCTGGTCCATCTCATGGTGTGACTCTGCCCCCAACATGCTCAGAGGCAGATTAACCCTGGGAGGCCTTTGCAAAGAAAGGGCAGAGGAAATGCCTTATTATCCATCATGGGGAACAGCCAGTTATTAAGGTCCGTGCCTTGGGGAGAGCCGGAGCTGGAGGTCAGGAGAGCCGGCTTGGCCCCATCCTCTCCTTTCCTGTCTGTCAGTCATTCAGCACCTCTCTGCTGCGGAAAGGGAGTGGGGAAGTCGAGTTCCTTAAACACCGTTACTCCCAGACACTGAACTGGGAGCTCTTACGGGTGGAATCTCTGTTAGACTGTGTTCGTTGTCCTGTTGGGGGAGCAGGAGGTCTGAGAGTGCAGTGACGTCCACCTGCAGGCACAGGTGGTAAGTGGGCACAGGTGAGCTTGCAGCCACCAGGAGACAGCCCTGGAGCATGTGCGCCTTTCCCTTGGGGACTCCAGCTCCCAATATAGCTTTTTTTTTTTTTTTTTTTAGCTCTGGGGATCTGAGTTTCTGGGGAAACTTCTACTCCTCTACCTCCTATCCCTACCATCCCAAGTCACCTTCATCCCCCAAGAGTCCTCGTCCTTCCTGGGGCGACCAGGAAGCTGCCACATATTCCTCCTGGCTCTGGACGCAGCTGCAGTGGAGGCGATGTCATGCTTCAGGATGAGCAGATCACTTCTGGGGCAGGGAGGAGGCTGCCTCCTGCCTGGGGCTGCATGTTTGGCTCTGATGTAGCACACAGGTGATGAGCTGGTTTCAGGCTGTGGGGCCCTGGCCCGAGGGTTTATTTCTCTCTGGGTCCAACTCCACAGAGATTGGCGTGATGATGTCCATGTGTTGACTTCACATCAGTCACTGCTCTAAAACTTGGAGGATTGCCGACTCTAATTCTGGGATGGTCCCTTTAGAATCAGGGATGAGAAATCCAGTGGGTGGGATGGGGTGTGTTCTAACCTGGGAGGCAAGAGGTTTAGGTTAAATCACCTGAGGCCCTGGGTGGCCCTGGCCACGGCAGCCCGAGGCCCTGATGGCAGGCCAGGCTGCAGCACTAAGACGCCTCAGGGTAACTATTATACCCAGGAAGGGCTCTGGGCAGGGGTCCCGGCCCCAGCTCAGCACTGGCCTCCCATGACCCTGTCCCATCCCAAGGGTCTCTCCTGCACCTGGGGAGCGCTGACCCTGGCCATCTGAGCCCCAGCTGTGGCAGTTGACCCTGCCCTGCTGGAGAGACCCTCTCTGTGGATAGGAGCACCCTGGGAAAGGCAGACTTCAGAAAGGCCACAGGATGATTTTGAGCAGGGAGTTCATGGGACAGATGGAAGGGGTCTCCCAGCTTCTGAAGTGGGAATAACCATGAGTCTGAGATCCACTGGATAGCTCAGGCATGTCAGATCAGGGCTAACGAAGACCAGGGCGAGCCCTTGGAGGTGGGTGCTAAGAGAACATCGTACAGGCAGGAGAGGCAACGTGGAAAGGCCGCAGTGGCTCCATCTCCCTTCTCGCGTTGGGGCAGCCGTGCTGCTTTCCGCAGCTGGTTGGGAGGAGTAAAGGATGAGTAACATCCCAGACGTGCTGCCCACAGCCCGAGGGCAGAGGAAACCTCTGTTCTTCCTTACCCATCCCAGCCTGGCCGGAAAAACCACCCTGTATCCGGGGCCTTGCAGGCACTTGGTGGCTTCTGGAAAGCACTGGGCTGAGGACCTGCCACTGCCCCTCCAAACTTCATCCCCCCTGGGTGCTCTCCACACGCACAGCCCAGGGCTCCAGTTTGCAGATGCTGAGCTTCTCTGCCACCACGGGGCCTGGGCCTCCCTGAAATCTGGGTCTTCTCTGATCGAGGCCTCTGAACAGGGTCCTCCTTCAGCTCTGCCTTTCAGTTGCAGGTGTGACCTTGGACAAGTCACTTCCCTTTGCTTAGCCTCAGTTTTCCCATCTGCCAAGTGGGAATAATGACCCTAGCCTCAACTGCTAGAGAGCCCCAGGATTGCCTCCAGGGGCATGACCATCTCCTGAAGGCCCTTTTTAAGGACACGTGTCATTTCTGCAGAGCAGTGAGGAACCCCTGGTTTCCTTCAAGGAGGCAGTTAGAACGAGGCCATGCTGATTGTAGCAGTGGGGTTTCCTCACTCCTTCTTTATTCTTGCCCACAGCATCCCAAGTAAAGAAAAAAGGGACTTGGAGAATCCCTTTGTTTATTTTGCCTTTGTGTGTGTGTGGGGAGGGGTGTTTGGGAAGGGGGTTTGCTGTGCCCACTCCATCCCTAATATTTATTTGATGTATTTTTCTTTTTGCCTTTTGCCCACCCTTCCTCCCCAGGAGCGGCTGCTGTGGCTTATAGACCTGATGGAGGTACCGTCCTTCCTGCCAAGGGGGGCTGTGGGAATGCCTTAGCTGGGGCAGAGGCAGGGGGCTGTGGTCCTTCCCCCCACCTCCTTACACCCGCACCCAGCCCTGGTGGGGAGCTGGGTTTCTTCGGGGTGCTCACTCTCTCTCCTGTTTGCCAGTTCATCAGGTTTTTCAGGCTCTGGAGTGAGAATGCCCTCTGTTCAAATCCCAGCTCTGCCACTTCCTTGCTGTGTGACCTCAAGAAGTAGCTTCACCTCTCTGAGCTCAGTTTTATAAAACGAGGATGATAATTTCTGTGCCGTGGAGCTGTTGAGAGACCTCTCGGCCTTCGCATATGCCACACAATCTGTCTGTCTGGAGTGTTCTCCTTCCCACGTCACATGGCCTGGCTAGCTCCTGTGTGTGCTTCAGCCCTTAGCTCACATGCCACCTCTTCCAAGCAGACTTCCCTGATCCTCTCAAGGAGGGTGACTTTGAGCCTCTGGCTCCTTCAGCCCCTTGGGCTTCTTGCTGTTATGGCTCTTGTATCATTATATTCCAATAATTTGTACAAGACTGGCTGGTTACCCGCCTTGACTATGGGCTGCTTGAGGGCAACAACTGTGTCTGGAGTTACCATCAAATCCCCAGTGCTCACATAGAGCCTGGTCCATATTAATAATTTGGGCCTTTATAATAGTGGCTGGCATTTGTCAGGCATCTCCAGGACACTATGATAATGCTTTCCAACTGTATCTTCCTTGACCCGCCCCGTGACTAGGTGTGGCAAGTACTGCTATGATCCTCATTTTACGGAGAAGAAAACTGAGGCTTAGAGAGAAGTGACTTGTTCAGGATTGCTCAGCTAGTGAACAGTGGAATGTGGATTCAAACCCAGGCCTGCTTACCTCTGAGCTGGTGCTGTTAACACTGCAGTCTGGTTGTGATGCTTCCCTGAAGCAGCTCACCAGATGCTTGCTAGGCGTTATCTATCTATCTATCTATCTATCTATCTATCTATCTATCTATCTATCTATCTATCATCTCCTCTCTCCCTCTTTCTCTTCCTTCTGTTACCAAATATCAATTGAGTGATTGCTATGTGCTATATCCAGTTCTAGGTGCTGGGAATACAGTGGTGAAAGAACTACAAAGAAATTCTTTCCATTATGGAATTTAGGGTAGAGCAGGAATGACAGACTAAACCGCATAAATAACTGAAATGCACGGTATGTTACGTGGTAAAAAGTGCTAAGGAGAAAAATGAAACAGGAAAGGGGACTTGGGGAGGGGGCGGCATGGTCAGGAAATGACGCCTGCGTAAGATCTGAAAAAGGTGAGGAAGATGGTCCTGCCCACAGCTGGGGAAGAGTGTTTCCAGCAGAGGGAACAGCGAATGTAAAGGCCCTAAGGTGGGAGCAGGTCTGGAGTGTCTGAGCAAAGTCCGGAAGCCATGAGGCTGGAGCAGTCAGCAAGGGGAAGGGCAGTGGTGGATTATGTGCTGAGGACTTTGACTTCGCGTCTGAGTGAGATGGGAGCTGTTGGCAGGTTAGAGCAGGGGCTGCCATGATCTGACTTAGTTCACCAGGATGCCGCTGATTGTTGAGAACAGACGGGGATGGGTTTGAACCAAGAACAGGTTCATTCCCAGGAAGGGCCTGGGGAGGTCGTGCAGCCTGAGCTGCTAAGAGACGTGATGACGGGCTCTGCAGGTGCCAGCTCTTCCTGCTGCCTGGTCAGCCCTGGCCTCAGTGTCTCCTGGGAACACCCTCCCTCCACACCCACAGCAGGTCTCAGACTGGACACCCCATGCTGCCTGCATGCAGAGCCAAGGACAGAAACCTCCTCCTGGAAGCCCCTCTATGCAGGAATGCAGGGCACCAGGCCCATCTGGGGAGTCAGGAGCCCACACCCTTCCTCCTCTCTGCCCCCACCACACAGTGCACCCTCAGGAAAGCCCCTCACTCACCGTCAGCCTCAGTCTCCCCATCTGTACGATGCAGGCAGACCCCCAACTCTGAGAGTCCTCTTGTCAGGAGATTCTGGAAAATATTCCAGGGGAAGCACGGCAAGGAATGGCAGCCCTGTGTTCCCACCACTTATCTGTGTATTTGAACAAGGGCTGCATCATTCCTCCTGAGAGAGAGCTTAAAATAATATTAATTCATTTGCTGCTAAGTGCCAGGCACTGGTCTGCAACACCACCATGTATTAGTGAGCTTTTGCTGCAGGGATGCTGAGTAACAAACATGCCCCACAATCTGGATGGACAACAACCAAAAACATTTCTTGCTCATGGCCAAAATCCCTTCCCTCGTGGAGCACGCGTGCTTTTCACATCTCCATTAAAATGTCCGCCATGTTGCTTTAACCTCTGCCTGAGTGTCTTCCCCAGGACACAGGGGAAGCTGGTGGGGTCAGACAGGACCTCATTTTTCTCCTGTCTGTGTCCCCACTGCCAGCCCAGGGCTTGGCACAGAGCAGAGTTCAAGGAAATGTGAAGCAGAAACCGAAATGAAACCTCATTCCCTGGCCACCCAGGATCATCTTCTAACGTTCCAGCCTCCTGAACAGTTACCTCCCACATCGTAGGAAAATGTCCTCTGCTCTGGCGTTCAGACGGGCAGGCGGGCGGGCGGCTGGCTCTCGTGACCCACATGCCGCAGACAGATGCCCCAGCTGGAGCCGGTTCCCATTTAACCCCAATTCCCTGGATCGCGCTGCACGGTTATCAATCCCAGGCTAAACGTGGCTCATTCTGCAGCCATTTTCCCTCAAACCAGACACAGTCGATCAAAGGAAATCAGATGCAGCCTTCCCCCTTCAACAAATTGTGTTTATTTTCCATTTGTCTAACAGAGAGTCAGCCCTGGGAATTTTTGGCTGCCTCCTAACGGTATCATTCCCCTCCCATAAATATGTCGGCCAGGAGAGCTGCGTGAAAGAAGGCCTGCCCGACATTTCTTGAATTCCTCATCTAGTGTGAGCAGGCCTGTGGGAGAGGGGCTTAAGTGCACAAGCTCTGGAATCCCACACACCAGGGCTGGCTCTCCCCACTAGCAGCCGTGTCACCTTGGGCAGGTGACTTAAGCCTTTGGAGCCTCAGTTTCTGCATCTGTACAGTGGGCTGATAAGGCCGCCCATCTACAGGTTGTTGTGGAGATTGAGAGTAGGGGTGGACTTACAGGTGTGGACTATATAGGAGCCGATTCTGTTGGCACTCTAAAGGCTGGCAAAGGGCACTGCAGAGGGAAAGGGGCTGAAAGGCCAAAGCCAGCCTTGTACCCATGGAGCAGATGCTATTGAGGTCGGGGTGGCAGTGGAACTTGCCCTGGCCTTACCCACAGCCCTCTTCCTCCTGGATTTGAGAGGTTCTGCACTCTAGGCCTCTCATGTACCTGGAAAGGGGCTCCCCAGGCTTGCTAAAGGGTGCTGGAGGTGGGGCCCCTGCCTCTAAAGGCCATTGCCGTCTCCCCTGCAGTAAGGTGAGAAGGGGGTGCAGGGCGTGGCTGTCAGCACTTGGCAGTGTCAGCCTCCTCCCCATGGCCTCCTTGCCTTTCCTCTTCATCCGGGGCCAAAGGAGGGCGGAGGCGCTCAGGCCTGTGTCAGATGCCTACAGCTGCAGAGACCCCTGACTGTCAAGGCAGCTCTTTCCAGAAACAGGGAGCAAATGATGAGAGGTACACATCCCACCTGCTGCATGTGCCTCTGGTCCAACCCGGGTGAGTTTAGGAGTCCTCTTCTGGGCAAGTTCTTCCCTAGCGGAGGAGCAGGAAGGAGCCCATCTATTTACTCAGTCATTCTGCCGCTCCTTGTTTATGTGGCAAGCATTCGCTCAGCACCTCCCGCATGCAGGCTCTGAGCGGGGCATTGGTAGCCAGGAACAAGAGACAACAGCGCCCACCCTCACAAAGCTTAGCAAGGGCAGTGAGGACGGCCGCCTCGAATCAAATCATCTCCATAATTCACACTTTGATAAGCGGGTCAGAGGGTGGTGCGAGAGCATAGAACCATAGTTTCACCGGAGGCATTAGTGACCCTCAGGGTGGCTGCAGCGTCGCCTCAGCCGGTGTCTGAAATAAGGACCATTCCTCCCAGTGCTTTGAGGAGCATTCTCCTCCCTGTGTGGGGACTTGCGAGTGCTGGAAGCTGTTTCCACCAAATAGAACCAAGTCTGTGGAGGTCAGAGCCTGCTGGAACATGACCAGCCCCTGCTCCCCTCAGAGCCCAGGTTTGCCCGGCTATAACCTAGGAGAGCTGAACTAAACACTGACGTAGGACTGTAGGTTGGGGAGGCTTCACCTTTTCTGTGCCGCGGACCCTTCTGGCAAGCTGGCAAAGCCCTGGGACCCGTTCTCAGGATAACAGTTTTAAATGTTTAAAACTAAAACACACAGGATTACAAAGGAAACAAATCAGATGATGAAATGCCTTTTTCAAATATGGAAACAAATGGTAAAACGTGTGCTTCTTTATCATCACGCCCAGTAACAAGGTCTGACAGCAGGTCGGTAACAGCTGTAATTGTCAGGCCGTGATGAGCATAAATGGGACTTTGCAGCCTCCGCCACGTGCTACGAAGATCCGTGACCGTGTCACAGGCGCTGCTGATTCTGCTGGGCTGTGTTGCCTCCGTTCATAAGGGAAGGAGATGCTACATTTCGGTTAGAGGTTAATGAAAATAAAAGATGCAGGGTTTTCCCCCAGCCAGGTTCACCGGCTTCTGACTCCCTCCTGGAGCCCTGCTTTCCAATGCCTGTCCTGCGGGCTCTTCTGTCCCTGACCTGGAGATTCTGGGTCACCCTCTCTGTCCACTGAATGACGTCCTTTTCCTAAGACCATTGGGAGGGAGGTGCATGGAGGCAGAAGGAAGCACGGGCTGTGCTGGGACAAGGCAGTCACACCTGCCTCTCGGGAGGGCTTTGTGCACCATCTTCCCGAGGGCTTTTCTGCTTCTGTGGTTTGGTGGCCAAACGTGGTAGCAGGAGTGGACAAGCTGCTAAAAGGCCCAGTGCCAGTTCCCATGGCCTCAGCCTCGCCAGCAAGTACAGGTTCCAGCCCTCTGTGTTGAGGATTGTTTCTCTTGCTGTCCTATCCTTTGCCCTCCCCTCCAGCTTCCAGACTTCCACCCGAGCCCCAGCTCGGAGAGGCTGGGACAGCATGATCTGTCTCCACCAGCACGGCCATCACCCCAGGGTCTGGCCACTTGATCCTTTTGGACCCCCAGACCTGTCCCCTTCACTCTGGGCAGCCCCCTGCGCCCCAGGAACACCAGGACTTTCTGGCTCTACCGGCTGCGACAGGCTCCTCTTCCCCAGCTCTGGAGAGGGTGCCGCCTCTTGCTGTTCTCTCAAGTTCCCTTCCTCTTTCTCCCCTCGCTCTCCTCTTCTTGGTCTTTTCTCCCCAGGCTTCTCCCTTCTCTTTTTCGCTCTTATTCTCCCCCCTCCCTCTCTAGTTTCTGTCTCTCCCGCTGTCCTCTTCCTCTCAGCAGCCTCCACTGCCGACCTTCCAGAAGCCTTTATGACTCTGTGCCTCAGTTTGCCCATTGACAGAAAGGGGAGGGCACTCCCAGCCTCAGGCCACTGGTGCATTCTGGGCTGGAGGTGGGGAGAGCCTGTAGTCCAGGCATCAGGGTAAAGAAGCAAGAAGAATGAAGAGGTGAAAATAGCACCTTTATGTAAGAGCCCTCCCATTGTAATGAGAGGGTGGGGGCAGAGGAACCCCGGAACTGGGCTGTAGAGAGGGGAGGGGAGAGAAGGGAGAGAAAGAGGGGAGGGGAGGGCCTCATTTTGCTGAGGTGGCATCCGGGCCACGCACGGGCCTCCCTTTCCAGGATCACGAGTCCATCTGGCAGAGGCAAGCACAGGTGATTGCCCCTTATGATTTCATTTCATTTTCTCCCCACAGTTCCCTCAAACCAGACCCTGGGGTATCTGAGCCCTGACTGGGCAAACTCAGATGAAAAGGAGTTCTCTTTGAAAGGAAGGGGATTTTCTGAACCGCCACAGATTTGAGGAGGAAGGAGACGGGGGAGCAAGGGCAGCAGGTCTTGAGGGCCTCCTGGCTCTCATGGGAAGTAGTCTGGATAACAGACTCAGACCTTGAATAGGGTTCAGCTTCCTGCTCCGTCCTTGCTGTGTGACCTTGGGCAGGTGGCCTCCCCTCTCTGAGCCTCAGTCACCTCAGCTGTAGAATTGCTGAAGGGTCCCACCCGGCAGGATTAATTGAGCCGCCAGGTTTACACCCTTAGCTAGTCTCTGGCCTCAGTAGGTACGGGAGGAGGGCAGCCCAAGCAGCTGGGGCTGAGGGGAGTGGGGAGGAGGCCAGGATGCACGGGCTCCTTCGTGAGCTCCGACCTTGATCCTCCTCTCGAAGGCTGTTCCAGAAGCGTTTCTGCTGACGCCTCCCCCGGGTTCTTAGCCTGCTGTCTGCAGCTATTTCAGATGCACAAGGAACATGGCTCGGGGACTCGGGGCTCCTGAGCGTCTGGATTCAGCAGATGGAGTCTGGCAGGGCTGGGCTCCAGCCCGTCTGCCGTTTGCTCCACTTCAGGCCTTCCTCCCAGGGCCGGATGTCTGTCCCCGATCCACCCTCACCCTCCCACCTCTCCATCCCTCCTTCCATCTTGGCTCCAGGATGCCACTAACAGCAGGGAATGACTGAGGCCAGGGGCCAGCGATGGCTGCTTTCTCTCTTGTTTCAGAGAGGGTCCTCCTGGGGCCCTTTGACGGGCTTTGGGGTCACCCTGACATGGGTTAGAAAACTGATCTGCTGTAGAATGGCCCTGTGGCCTTGGACAAGTCACTGCCTTCTCTGAGCTTAAGTGTAAAAGACGTGAGCAGGGACAGTCGGAGTGCCTGCCTTGCAGGGTCGTTGGGAGAATCAATGAGATCATGTAAGGAAAACATCCAGCAGGGGTCTGGCCTGCAGTAGGCCCTCCACAGTTTGGAGTTCTCCGATGTCCTTCTCTCTGAGAGAAAGTCACGCCCTCCCTGTAGCGCTCGGCAAAACATGCCTGAGTTGCCAGGATCGGGACCCTTCCTTGCCGCCTCCCGTGGGCCCTATTACAACACCAGCCCCATCAGTGATCCTGAACGAGAGTTTGTGGGCAGCTCCTTCATGCCTGGCCCTCTGCTGGGTGTTGGGGACACAGTGGCCTGCTCACCTTCTACCCCCATGAGCTTTCCTCATAAGTCAAGGCTGCCTGATAAATGCTTGTTGATCAACTAAATGAATATTCAAAGCTCCTGATGTGCCAGAACAGGACAGAATCCCATGGCTTCTGTCCAACCGTGGGCTGCCGTGTAAGCCCCCAGGGTGCCTACAAGGTGAATTTGGGGGCAGGTGGCAGTGGCTACATATGAGGTGATGGGAGCCCCTCTGTCTTCGGTGTAGGCACCTTCCAGGTCCATGACCCCCTTGGGGCCTCCTGCTGAGGCCAAGGCAGTAACTGCCGAGTCTTGGGAAGTCACTGCACGTAACCTGCCTCGCCATTCACCTTCATCCTAGGTGGTCTGTGTCGCCCAGCTGGACCGTTTCCTGGGAGCACTGGACTCATTACGCTTTTGGAGGAGGGGGGCGGTATGTGAAAGGATTACTGTTTCTTTCCATCGGAGTGCTGCCATGGGCCAGGGCAGGTTGTGTAGCCATTTGGCTCCCAGGGCAGCTTTGCAAGATTCCAGGCTTCTGGTAACCTCCCCTCTTATGCTGCGCCAGGCTCTGTTCTGAGCATCTTTCAGGTGTTAATGCGTCAACTCCATGAGGGAGGAACTGCCGTTTACCCATGTTAAAGATGAGGAAACTGAGGCACAGAGCAGTTCAGTGGTTTGCCCAGCGTCACTCACCTGTGAGTAGCAGAGCTGGGTGCGACCTCCGAAAACCCAGAACCACTAATCAGTGTGTGAAAGAGCAGCCTCCCCTCCTCAAGGATCCCCCCATCCTTTCATCACCAAAGCTGGCGGGGCGTCTTCCCGTGAGGTGGTGCGCGGGAGACAGTGCTGGAGAGAGCGGGAGAGGTCAGGAAGCTGAGGTGTGCACGTAAGCCTCAGCTTTGTTGATAAAACAAGGCAGTTGTCCTGGCCTGACGTTGCCCCAGAGGCTTCATAGGACCAGATGAGGAGCCCTGGGTGAGAAAGGCTCAGGGCCGGGTGGGCGGGGCATCTTGTAGGTTGGTGGATTCCCTAGGCTGACCACGTGCCCTGTGCCCACCCAGAATGTTCAAGGCTTCAGGAGGCTCATTTGAGATGGGGGTCAGTGTGGAGTGACTTGGTAGCCTCTGCCCTAGGGGTATGGGGTCAGAGGGCTCCTCCTACCCACCTGCTGCCTTCACCCTCATTCAAGCCACCGTTACTGCTCTCCGTGACCTACCGTAGCCACCTTGCTCAATTCTTTGCCTGCTCGGGCCTCCTCCCTGTGACAGCCAGGGTCACTGATTAATTCATTCACCCACTGATTCATTCGCGGATTAATTAATTTGCTTAGTAAATATTTACCAAGCAGCCACTATCCTGAACACTGAGGATAGAGTACGGACTAGGTAGTCACAAGTCCTGCCTTTGAGGAGTTATCCTAGGGGGGAGACAGACAATAAGCAAATCAATAGTATCCGATCAGGTGGTGATAAATCTTACACAGAAAAACGAAGCAGGGTCAAGGGTTAGACAGAGGTGGTATGGGGGCGTTGGAGAGGGGCGCTGTTTGAAAACAGGGCTGGTCAGGGAAGGCCTCACTAAGGTCAGAACTAAATAAAGTGAGAAGGTGAGCCAGGAGTGTAGTGCAGGCAGAGCAGTGAGTGCAAAGGCCCTGAGGCAGGAACCATCCCATCCTGTTGGAAGAGTAGCAAGAAAGGGCCCAGTCACCAGGCACAGTGAAGGCAGAGTTTGGAATTTCCTCTGCGTAAAATGGAAAGACCCTGGAGGGATTATGAGCTGGGGAGAGACACTGTCTGATTTACCTTTCAAGATTACATCCTGGCTGCTGGGTGAAGACTGATCAGTGCAAAGGAGGAAAATAAAGCAGGGCAGGGGTGGGGGTTGTGATTTTAGGAGGGGTTGTCAGCGTGGACCTTTTTGAGGAGGTGATATTTGAGTAAGGTCTTGAAGGAGGTGAGCAAACAGATCACGCCTTGTGGGTAGTCCTGGGGAAGCATGTTCCAGACAGAAGGAACAGCCAGTGTAAAATGTAAAGGCCCTGACATGCCTGCATGGCTCTAGCGTGGCTGGAGAGGAAGTGAGCAAAGGGGATCTTCTTAGGAGGCAAACCTGACCACATCTCCATGGTGACCCACTGCCCTCAGGCTTAGGTCTAAGCAGCTCTTAACTCATGTGGAACCACCCGAAGATTCTCGAGCATCCTCTGTCCTTCCTGCTTAATGCACACCCCTCCGTCTGAAACACCCATCATTCCTTCCTTTGCCCAGCTTTAAGCCGTGCTCGCTCCTTCAGGAAGCCTTCCCGGATGACCCCTCCTCACCCTGTGCAATCTCCTCCTTGCTTATTTGCGTCCACCCCACTCTCTCTAAGCTATTGAAGGCAGGGGCGGTGTCTCACGTCCTCTGTGTCCCCAGGCCCTCGGTCTGGAGCACTGAGACTGCTCAGTATCGGTCGCTGAACTTGAGAGTTGAGCCGGGTGATGGTCGTGGAGGCTCCTTGCCATCCTGGGCCGGGTGAGGTGGAGAGAAGTGGCTCTGCTGAGGCCTCAGGAGCCCAGCTTAGAGAGGAGCACTGCTGGGCGTCCCGGGGTAGCTGGAGATGGAAGCTCAGTGTCACCTGAGGGAGCGTTAGGCTTCCGGTGAGGCAGGAAAGGAAGAAATGAGCATCTTTGCAAAATAAGCTCCATTGAAACCGTAACCCTCTCCCCCTTCCCCCGCAGCACAAAACCATTAAAAGAGACAGAGACTCTCCCCATCCGCCTCTCATCTGCATCTTGCCACTTTCACACCTCCCTGGGATCCTGACAGGAGCAGTGGAGAGAGAACCCTTGGGTTTCGGAGGCGTTGAGAGTGTTGAGCACAGGCTGAGCTACAGGAAATCCCAGTCGAGGCCAGAGCCACGCCACAGCATCCGCACGTAGTTCAGGAGAGGCTTGGAAAGTCTCCAAGAAACAGACATCCTTGAATTGATTTCCAAATGAAATCGACATTAATTTTAATGTGTAAAGTAAATTCCCAGGGAGTGGGGCAGGTCAGGAGGAACTTAAACCACAGCACAAGGTGTCTCGGGGCTCGTAGGTTTGGTGTCCTAGAGGGCCAAGCGGTTTTTCCCTCTCAGTTTGTATTTGCCCACACGGCTTTCTTCTCTGTTCTAGAACACTCTGGACCTGGAGGAGACTGGGGAGGCCGTCCAGGGCAATATGAACACCCTCTCAGACGTTTCCCTGGTGAGACCCTCTCTGGCCCTTTCATTGTGTTTTGCCCTCCCGGGTCTGCCTGAGACCCTGGGGGCTGGCTCCCTGGTGAGAGCCACGGGGAGGAGACAGAGGCCCTCCGCTGTGAGCTCTCAGCTAGTTCTGGGGGTTTTAGGCAGGGCTGTCAGGCTGTTTGACTATTTGCCGAGTTGGTGTTAACTTTTGATGTGTTATCTGAACGTTGTCATAGCAAGTACTGAAGCATGAAGTGTGTGGCGAGAGCTCCTCAAGGAGGCCCTGTGATTGCACTGGAAAAGGGAGTTAAACGTGACCTCATGCCCACACGCGCGCATCAGCAGTCTGGGTAGCGTTGCCTTGTGATCTGACCCACATAACTCTTGAATGTCCTGGGCTTTGGAGCCAGACTGCCTGGGCTCAAATCCCACCCTCTGCCACTGACTGTGTGACTTTGGGCAAGTTTCTTAACTTCTCTGTGCCTCGGTTTTCCCATCTGTAAAAGTGGGGGTAATAATAGTGTACTACCCCATAAGTTTGTGGCAAGGAGTAAATTAATTAAACTAAGTAAAGAATTTGGAACAGTGCCCACAAGGCCATCAGAGCTGTGCCAGTTTTGGATGCTGGCATAGGGAGGGGGGCATAGTGATGACGGGATCTGCCACTCACCAAGCACCTGCCGGGTCACAGGCCCCTTGCTAATGCATTACACACTCTGCTCCTCACCCCCGCCACGACTCTGCTGGGTAGGTGCAGTTTTCCCCGTTGCCCAGAGGTGCACTCAGAGAGGTGCTGTGTCTTGCCCAGGGCCACACAGCACCCCAGCCCATGTCTGTCCACCTTCTACCCACTCTCTCCCATCAGTCCTGTCACACCTCCTGTCTCCAGAAGCTATGATAATCCCTTAAAAAGAAAAGCCAAAGAAAGGCCTTTTTTGTTTTCCATCTCTGCATCCTGCGTCTAATTAAGTCCCGTGCCCTGTGACAAGCCCTGGCTAATGCCAAGAACTTCAGTTCCCAAAGGTAATGATGCCATCCCCAGAGACTCCCGCCAAGATCCCGATGCTTATCAGCTGCTGAGATGCAGGGAGAAGTTTTCCACTCGGGTGTTGCATTATTCAGAGCAGCGTGGCCAAGAGCTGATAGAGCAGGGACGGAATTGCAGCCAGGGCCTGGTGCACTGGGGCGCTCAGGTCTCCCCGCTAACAGGCACGATGGGCTCTGACTCCTACTCCTGTTGGGTCTTTTGGCAGGATGATGTCAAGTCCACCTCCAAGGGACTGCCTAGCTACAAGCCACCGCCTCCCCCATCACCTTTGCCCCAAGGCCACGACCACCTGATCACCCAGACGAGGAAGCCGGGCAGAGAGGACCTCCAGCCGCCTTCCTCCGTGTCTTCCCACGCGGGCATCGTCTTCTCTGCTCCGCGGAACCGCAGCCCGCCGGCGGGCACCTCCCCCACCCCAGAGGCCTCCTCAGCACAGGACTCGCCCTCCTCCCCCATCTACGCCTCCATCTCCCCGGCCAACCCCGGCTCCAAGAGGCCGCTGGACGCCCATCTGGCCCTGGTCAACCAGCACCCCATTGGCCCCTTCCCGCGGGTCCAGTCACCCCCGCACCTGAAAAGCCCCCCTGCAGAGGCCACGCTGGCGGGGGGCAGCCTTCCACCACCCTCCCCCTCCGGCCACCCAGACCAGACGGGCACGAACCAGCACTTTGTCATGGTGGAGGTGCACCGCCCAGACAGCGAGCCCGACGTGAATGAAGTGAGGGCGCTGCCCCAGACACGCAGTGAGTACCGCAGACCCTGGCGGGCTGGGCTCAGGGTGCTGCTGTGTCATCTTAGGGGCTCCCTGTCCCCCCTACGTTCACCTGCCCATCAACACAGCCAAGGTGGGACCAGATGCTCACCCAGTGAGGGGCCTTCGAGCCCAGGCCTGCCCCCTCAGGGTCGGGGGGCCAGGGAACAGGGTCCCGAGCCCAAGCCCACACTGAGGGGCTTTGGAGGCAGAGGCGGGATGTGAGTCCCCGCTCTGCCGTTACTGGCTGTGTGACTGTGGACTGGCTGCCATGCTTTCCCATGGGGACTGGAGATAACGGTGACAGTCCTGCCAGGTGGCTGTGAGGGTCGGGCTCCTCCTCCAGGGGCCCCAGACCTGGTCATCCTGCACTCACCTACAAGTCTCCCCAAGAAGACTGAGCCTGTGCAGGGCAGGGGTGGCTTCTGTGATCTCTGTCCCCCAGTGCCAGGCACAGAGCAGGTGCTGGGGGACAGGTGGGCATTGAAATTGCAGTCTCTGGACCCTGGGAGGTCTCCTGACCTGGGGCTGCAGGGTCAGAGTGCGGGCTCGACCTTCCAGACACCTGGGAGGCCAGCCCGGGGCCGCATGCCCTGAGCTTCCAGAGGTTGTCCAGCTGGGGAGGTGGCAGGAATGGCAGAGCTGGCTTTCCACTTGGTAAGGCTGAGCCCTCCGCAGGCCCTGGACCCCCTCCCTCCTAGTGAGTTGGGTACGTTTTGTTGGATTCTGCTGCCATCTTGTGGCGAAGGTGATGCGCGGGGCAGCCTTGGCCAGGGAAGGTGGCCAGCCAGGTCAGGGGACGTTTACTGAGCACCTGCTGCATGCGAGCCGCGGGCAGACTAGGATGCAGAATGCGGGGTCCCTGCATTCAGTAGCTCACTGACGGAAGGCAGCTAAGGGAAGAGCAGGCAGGATGCGGTGAGAGAAACCTGAGCTATCATAGATGGATCACTCTAGACCTGGCACTGAGCCGGACACACATGATAATAAAGCTAACAGGTGTACAGCACTCTCTGTGTGCCAGAAACACTGTTCTAGGGACCCTGCCGATATTAGTAACTCATCTAATCCTCCCAACAGCTCTGTGAGGCTGGACTGTTATTATCCCCATTTTACAGACGAAGAAACTGAGACACAGAATGTCATTGTGGAGCCAGGCAATCTAGCTGCTTCACCCAACACATCGTGTCTGTTAGTCTTTATGATAACCCCATGGGATAGGCATCGCTGCTCCTGGGTTAGAACAAGAACATGGAGGCTCAGAGAGGCTGTGTAACTCGCCCAGGATTGCACAGCTGGTCAGAGAGGATTCAAACCCCACCTGCCAGACTCCAGAGTGTCTCAATCTCAGGGGCCAAGCCGTTACACACATAGTGAAGCGGCTTCAGTTTGACTGTTAAACCAGAGGGCGTGTGCCCATCACTCAGCTCAGGCCAGGTGGGGTCAGCAGGGGCACAGACCAAGCATGGCAGACCTTCCTTTTTTTTTCCCGAGAAGCCTGGAATTTAATTTTTGTGTGAAATCTCCTAATTCGAATGTGTTGGCCCTTCATTAAAAATTGACAACACTGTGAGAGTTAAAAGAAACAAAAGAAAATAAAGCAAAACAAAGCCCGTATCTGTGGGCTGGGTTTGCCTCCTAAGCTCTGTTTTCATCATTATGCCAGGGGCAGTCAAAGCGGACGTCCTGGAAGTGGTGGCCTTGGGGCCAGGCCTAGTTGGAAGCGCAGGTCTCAGTAGGTGGGAGGGTGGCAGGGAGTCTCTGCCCGGAGAATCCCCAGCCTTCCAGCCTGCCGCTCAGCTCCTCCAGGAAGCCCTCACCAGCCCCAGCTGTAAACCATGCCTGTCCTCCTGTCCCCACTCCCAGCAGCCTCCACACTCTCCCAGCTCTCGGACAGCGGGCAGACCCTGAGCGAGGACAGTGGCGTGGACGCGGGCGAGGCAGAAGCCAGCGCCCCGGGCCGAGGCAGACAGGTGGTGTCCGCCAAGAGCAGGAGTAGCAAGGAGACGCCTCGGAACGAGAGGACCACCGAGGGGGCCGCCAAACCGGTGAGCGAGGAGCCGGGGGTGCAGAGGGGGAGGGGGAGGCCGGCCCCAGGTGAAGAACAGGACGTCCTGAGCAGGGTTCAACTTGACTAGTAACCACAGGGGAGGTAGTGAGCCCCCCGTCACTGGAGGGGGGGTGTGGGTGTCTGGAAAGACCGCTGTATTCAGTCTGAAGGCCCTCCCTTGGCCACTGACACAGACAAGCCAGGTGCTCAGGGTGGGTCTCAAGGATCTTCAAGCTCAGTTCTGACACGATGTGGTGGCGAGGCAGTCAGGCTGCGTTCAGGTCCTGGTGTCACCCCCAGGCAGCCTTGGGCCCGCCCCTTAAGCTCCCGAGCCTCAGAATTAGAGAGCTGAGAACCCCAAGTGCTGTGCTTAGTGCTAGCACACCGCAGGCTGCCGACACGGGGCTGGAGTCTGCACCCTGCTGACCCAGAGGCCTGTCACGGCTGGTGCAGCCCCCAGGCCAGGCCTGTCCACCCAGGAGGCCTGTCACTGGTTTCCTTTCTCACACCTTCAGCCCGGACTCCTGGAGCCCACCTCCACCCTGGTCCGCGTGAAGAAAAGTGCAGCCACCCTGGGCATCGCCATCGAGGGCGGCGCCAACACCCGCCAGCCCCTGCCTAGGATCGTCACGATTCAGGTACGTCCCCACAGACCTGCCTGACCGCGTCTCCCTACCCCTGAAGGTCCCCCTCTCAGCATCCCAGGGGTTTGCCCAGAGATGACCCAGTACCCAAGGGCAGACCCAGGCTCATACCGCCTTTGCTCTCGCTGAGCCACAGTTTTCCTAATCAGGGCAGTGGACACCAGATTGTGGCTACCTGGTTGGCGGTGGCAGGCCTACCCTGGTGGGTGGTCAAGGCCAGGCTGGCCTAGCCCTCAGGCACCCCATGTGCTCATGCCCTGTGTCTCACTCCTGCAGCGAGGCGGCTCAGCCCACAACTGCGGGCAGCTCAAGGTGGGCCACGTGATCCTGGAAGTGAACGGGGTGACGCTTCGGGGCAAGGAGCACCGCGAGGCCGCGCGCATCATCGCAGAGGCCTTCAAGAGCAAGGAGCGTGACTACATCGACTTCCTGGTCACCGAGTTCAATGTGATGCTCTAGGGGCCAAGGCCCGAGGGCCTCCCACCGCTGCCCAGCCCCTGGCCCTGGTCCTTCCTCCCTCCTGGCACTGCTGAGCTCCTTCAGGGGCCGGGGCTGCATGGCCAGGGTAGCAGGAAGACATCCCTCCACTCCTTCCTGGCCCACTGGACCAGAACCGGGAAAAAACAGCTGGGCAAGGCAAACAGAAGGTCAGGTCGGGGTCTGGTGCAATGCCCAGTACACAGTAAGCACTCAGTATAAGCATGAGACCTCAGGAAGGGAAGAAACTAAGGGGAAGGGCAGAGCGCCTGTGTCTTCACCTGAGGCCTCCCAGGGCCTGGAACTCTGGGTTGCGTGGAGGCCCTGCTGCTCCCCGGCCAGCTAGGACCTGGCCCATCCCCAGATGCCCGAGCTTTTGTCTGGAGTGAAGTGACGTGAGAATTCGTAGACACAGCCCCCAGCCAGGGCAGCATCTTGCAGGACCTTCAGTGCCACAAATAAGTATCGAGCACCCCCCATTCACACCCCGTTCCTCCTAGCTCCTCATTCTCCATAGTATTTATTATTTATTTCCATCCCACACCCCTGGGTACCCCGGGACCCCAGCTTCCCACCACACCCCTAGCCTATCCCAGAGGCCTTGCAGGTGACCAGCGTCGTCAGTGTATTTATATACAGAGCTTATGACTTTAATTTTTCAATAAAGAGATCTGAACAAGATTAGGACCCAGTGTGCTATGTGCCCTGCCTGTGTGGCTGGCGTTTTGAGTGCTTGACGTGGAGGGGGGATGGTAGGACAGATGGAGTCACCCAGAGTATCACATTTTCCTGGCCCCCCTCGGCTCAATCTGGGTCACACAGCAGGTACGCAGGGGCGCTGGAGCCACAGCCACAGCTTTGGAACACCATCCTTGAAGGTGATTTACAGGTATTTTTAGCTCAAAACGCACAGGTATATGTAGTTGTTCAACTGTAACGCTGTACCCCTGAAACTTCCATAGTAATATCTTAAGCGCACATTTATGTTATGAGGCAGAATGCACCATGTGCATGAATGTTTTAAAACACGGAGAGGTGGCCTATCTCAGGGCGGGTCCCAGAAACTGACTGAGATGGTGATGTGTGTGCAGGTGATTCATTAAGGAAGTGTGGTGGAGAGTCCAGTATAGCAATGGGGGAATCAGAAGGGAAGGAAAGGAAGCCAAGCAGGATGTGATTACAGGCAAAGTCCTGGGAGGACAGTGGCAGCCTGATCCCACGGGGGACACTGGAGTGTAAGCTTGGCCTAGAGTTGTCCCCACTAAGGGCAAGGGGACAGGGCTTTCAAGTTGTCAGTCTTTGGACAAGGTCTGGGGGGAGAGGGGGGAGGCGGTGAATTCCCAATCACTTCCCACCCTCTATCTGTGCAGACCACGCTGGTCCAGGAGCCAAGGGCAGTGGGTGTTAGAAGCAAAAACCCATGGAGGGAGCGGGGAGGGGCGGGGGCCAAAAAATGGTCTGCTACACAGCCCCGCTGCCAGCCCCAGTGCCCATTTCCTTCACCCCAGTCTTTCTGTGGCGCAAGAACACTTTGAGAAGCCCTGCTTTGTCCAGCCCTGTGTCCAGGGGTCTGCCAGAAGTGGGCTGGGGGCAGTCGATTCCCCAGACTTGTACCACATCTGGCTCTTAGCTGCTCCTGTCCCCTCCCCAGCTTAAGGAGACCACCTGAGGCCAGAGCCCTGGATTCCGCTGGACCTCTAAAGCAGCCAGTCTCCCCCAAAGCCCCAGCCCCTCCCGTGGGACTCTGTATGCTCCTCTCCAGCCCTAGTACCCCTGCAGGGAATAACCCTCATCTGGCTGCAAGAGGGCTTTGTCAGGCCCCAGATCTCCTGGCATCAGACTCCAACTCCTGTGCGGTCACGGGCAGGTGATTTCACCTTTCTAAACCCTAGTTCCCAATGTAGAAAATGGGTGTGGTTGGCTGAGCAATGGCTCCCAAAGATATCCAGATTCCTGTTGCGTGTGAGTGTTACCTAGATGGCAAAGGGAGATGTGATCAAGGCATTTAGACGGGGAGGTTATCCTGGATTATCTGGGTGGGCCCGATGTAATCACAAGGGTCCTTATCAGAGGAAGGCAGAGGGAGATTTGGCACAGCAGAGGAAAAGGTGTTGTGATGATGGAAGCAGAGGTTGGAGGGATGCAGTTCAAAGATGGGGGAAGGGACCATGAGCCCAGGAATACAGGTGGCCATTTACAAAGAAGCTGAAAAAGGCAAGGACATGGATTCTCCCCGAGCCTGCGGATGGAAGCTGCCCTGCCAACACCTCGACTTGAGCAAGGTGAAACTGATTTGGGGCTTCAGACCTCTCTTTGTAAGAACAAATTAGTGTTGTTTTAAACCATGAACTGGTGGCAATCTGTTACAGTAGCCACAGGAAATAAATACAATGGGGATACTGCTACTTGCTTCTGGTGGAGGCTGGGATGCTGTGTGTGGGCCCAGACTCCAGGCTTGGAGTCAGCCCCAGGGAGACGATTGCAGTTGGGATGCTGGTGAACAAAGGAGCCATCTGACCTTATAAACACCACAGCTTTTCCAGGCCCAAGTCCTTGTGCATCTGTTCTGAATCAAGAGGTTTTCGTCTATTACTGACTTGCTGTGTGAATTTCAGGCCAGTTACTGGCCTGCCCTATGAACTCGTGACTTCCGGTGTCTTATACCAGCCATCTCCCCACTCCACCCAACCCCAGGGGTCAGGGAGCTCCCAGAAGCTGCTGCCCACCTTTCCAAGTTTGTCCTCTGAAAAAAGGACAAGAATGAGTTTCTGGAACTGTTGGTTCTGAAATTCCTGGGTCTGACTCCGGGGCTGTAGGCCATTGGGTATGAGGGTTCCCCTCCCAGTAGAACTTTAAGCTTAAAAAAATTCCTTTGCAAGTGGGCTTAGAAAGGCCAAGTTACTTGCCCCAAGTTGCATACCTTATGAGTGATAGTGGACAAATTTGGACCCACAGCTACCTGAGGTTCACAACGTGAAGCCCCAAGATAAGCATGTGTCCTGTCCTGTTGCCTTTGAAGGGACCTAAAACAATGCCCTAAGGCAGCTTGGTTATTGGGAGAGGGAGGGGCCAGAGGGCCACCTGGCCACAACATCTTTACTCATAATGCCTGAGCTGGGGGCAGGCGGAAGGTATGACTAGACAGTTTCAGGGTCTGCGGCTAGATGGAGGAGAAGACGGAAGAGGGCAAGTTTTTGGTTTGCAATAGGGCCTGCCCAAGCAAGTGCTGAGTTGGCCTTCAAATCACTTGGCACCCTCTCTGCTTGGAAGAAAGCAGGGTGAGGGATGGAGTAGACCACTGTGAGGATCGCAAGGACAGAGAACAAGGCACACCTCAAAGAGTCCATACCTCCGAGTCTGACATTTGGACTAAAATTCTACATCCACTACTTCCTGGCTGTGTGATCTTGGGCAAGTCACTTAACTTCTCTGAGCCTCAGATTTCTCATCTTTTTTTTATCACCGTATTTATTTATCTATTTTTATTTTTTTTTAATTGAAGTATAGTTGATTTACAATGTTGTGTTAGTTTCAGGTATACAGCAAAGTGCTTCAGTTATGTAAACATATATATATATATATATATATACACTCTTTTTCAGATTCTTTTTTATTACAAGATTGAATATAGTTCCCTGTGCTATACAGTAGGTCCTTGTTGTTTATTTTATAGATAGTGGTGTGTATCTATTACTCCCAAACTCCTAATTTATCCCTCCCCGCCCCTTTCCTCTTTGGTAACCATAAGTTTGTTTTCAATGTCTATGAAATGTCTATTTCTGTTTTGTAAATAAGTTCATTTGTATCATTTTTTGTAATTGGAGTAAAATTGCTTTACAATGTTGTGTTAGTTTCTGCTGTACAATGAAGTGAATCAGCTATATGTGTACATATATCCCCTCCCTCTTGGACCTCTTTCCCCCACTTCCCCCCAATCTAGGTCATCACAGAGCACCAAGCTGAGCTCCCTGTGCTATACAGCAAGTTCCCACTAGCTATCTGTTTTACACACGGTAGTGTTTATGTCAAACCTAATCTTCCAATTCGTCCCACCCTCCCCTTCCCCGCCACAAGTCCACATGTCCGTTCTCTATGTCTATGTCTCTATTCCTGCCCTACAAATAGGTTCATCTGTACCATTTTTCTAGATTCCACATATATGTGTTAATATACGATATTTTTCTCTTTCTGGTTTACTTCACTCTGTATGACAGACTCTAGGTCCATCCACATCTCTACAAATGACCCAATTTCGTTCCTTTTTGCAAATGAAGCAATGGACAAAGGATTAATCTCCAACATATACAAGCAGCTCATGGAGCTCAATATCAAAAAAACAACCCATTAAAAAAAATGAGGGGGGGCTTCCCTGGTGGCATAGTGGTTGAGAGTCCGCCTGCCGATGCAGGGGACACGGGTTCGTGACCCGGTCTGGGAAGATCCCACATGCCGCGGAGCGTCTGGGCCCGTGAGCCATGGCCGCTGAGCCTGCACGTCTGGAGCCTGTGCTCCGCAACGGGAGAGGCCACAGCAGTGAGAGGCCCGCGTACTGCAAAAAAAAAAAAAAAAAAAAAAAAAATTGGGGGAAGACCTAAATAGACATTTCACCGAAGAGGACATACAGATGGCCAAGAGGCACATGAAAATATGCCCAGCATCACTAATTATTAGAGAAATGCAAAACAAAACTACAGCGAGGTATCACCTCACACTGGTCAGAATGGCCATCATCAAAAATCTACAGACAGGGCTTCCCTGGTGGCACAGTGGTTAAGAACCTGCCTACCAATGCAAGGGACACGGGTTCAAGCCCTGGCCAGGGAAGATCCCACATGGCGCAGAGCTACTGAGCCCACGTGCCACAACTACTGAAGCCCGCGCACCTAGAGCCCGTGCTCTGCAACAAGCAGAGAAGCCACGACAATGAGAAGCCTGTGCACCGCAAGGAAGAGTAGCCCCCGCTCACTGCACACAGCAGTGAGCCTGCACAGCAGAGAAAGCCTGCACACAGCAACGAAGACCCAACACAGCCAAAAATAAAAACAAATAAATAAATAAATATATTTTTAAAAATCTACAAACAATAAACGCTGGAGAGTGTGTGGGTGTGTAGGGACCCAGTGGCAACCTGGGGAACTGGGAAGAGCTTTCTGCCACGAGGAAAGAGAACTGGGCTGCAACACAGCTGGATGCCAGACCTTGGGCAAGTCACTTCCTGTCTTTGGGCCTATTCCACCCCCTCCCCTCTGTGAAATAGGATTGGTCCAGGAGCCCTTTAAACTAGTGTCATTGATTTATTTCTTATAGGCCTGGTGCTATGCCTATTTATTTACTCCCCTCAGCAATCTTGTGAGGTCAGAGTTAAGAACCCCATTTACCTGAAGTTCAGTGGCAGCCACTGGCAGAACTAGGGCGAGAGCCTAGGCCAGTCTGACGCCTTACACTGCCACCCTTCACGGTGCGCTTTCACTGAACAATGGTTTATTTCTGTGCTGTTCTCACTGCAGGACCTAGGGCAAGTTCTCATCTCTCTCCAGGCCTGCGTTTGCCCACTTGTCTAATGATGGTTTTGAGTAGAATACACTTGGCGGGTAGTGATAATACCCACTTACCTTTTACGAGAGGATAGAGCATAGTAAGAGTTTACAACAGTGCCTGACATGTAAGTGCTCCAGAAAAGTTTATTACTACTGTTATGAAGCAGTAGTTTCGGCTATCAAAGTTTATGGTTTCTCCCTCACTGTGGCTCTGTGCGACCCTGCACAAATGTCGTAACTCCAGGCCTCCCGTCTGCCACTGGGCGCGTTCCAGAAGGACACGCAATCTCCCAGATTTGAGATTTTCAGTCCTGGAGCCTGGATCTACGTCCGAACCCCTGGGGGCGGGACGTGGGCTGTCGCCTTTCTGCGATTGGTGGGGCTTCCAGAGGCCCCGCCTCCCAGGGCCTCGCCCTGGCCGTCACAGGCCGGCCTCCGGGATTATGCAAAATATCGCCGCCCCGCCCCGCGCCCGGATTGGAGGCCTTTGTTTGCCGCTCAACTCCGGGAAACCACCCGCGCGCCGTGGCGGCCAGCAGGTGAGACGCGGGGAGGGGTTTGCGGTGGGTCAGGGGCGGGTCCTGACCCCTCGCAGGGTCTCAGTTTCTCTGTCGGCGGAATGGGGAGGGAGGGTGGACAGCATGGGTGGGCTCCGATCCACAGGGACTGCGCAGCTTTCGGCCTCTCCCACGTGGAAACCCCTGAGCACGGGAAGGAGACGGATTGCCGCCCCGGGAATAGGAGGGAGCCCTGGACGGGCTATCAGGGTCCGAGTCCAAACGCTGCCGGCCTATGGGTTGCGCAGTCTCTACTCTCTGGCCTCAGTTTCCACCTCCGCGCAATGGGGGAGTTGGCTGTCTCTCTCTCTCTCTCTCTCTCTCTCCAGCTGGGGCTGGTCACCGGGAGGGGAGGGGTCCCGAGGGAATCCGGAGGTGGTCCTTGGCTGGGCCTCGGGCTGTGTTTGGGTTGGAGGTGTGGCCCGGGTAGCTGTGGTTACAGGGGAGGTGGCACTTCTCTGTCGTGGGATTTGTGTGGTATTCGCTCACCCGGCAACAACCTGCGTAGCCTGACAACTCGGAGCCGTGAGCCCTCCCCGGACGCCTAACGCAAGTTTCTTTTCATCTTTTTGGCAGGGGTACGGAGGTAGAGTAAGGGCCAGCATGAGGGTGGGCAGCTCCGACAGTGGTAGGAACTGGAACGAACTGCAGGAATAAGGCCAGCCTTTCTTGGTACGAAGATGGGGAGACTAAGGCCCAAAGAGGGTCTGAGACTTGCCCAGGGGCGCGCAGCGGGGCGGCCGCCGAGCTGGCCTCTCCCCTGTGTGATGGGTCTGGCCCAGGCAGAGCCAGAGCCTTCTTGCTGCGTGACTTTGGACAAGACTCTTCCCTGTTCCTTTCCCTGGCTTTTGTTGAAAGAAATGACAGGTTGGAGCGGATCATTACCTACGTTTGGAAAGCTTCTGCTTCTCAGTAAAAGTTGGAAAGGAAAATTGCTGATAGCAAACCTGGGCTGTTTTGGAGCTGAGAAGAGAAGCTGAGATTGGCTGCAGTGAAAAGAGACATTGTTTCTGCCCTCTAGAACAGAAGGAGAGGAAATGACTGAAACTGAAGCATGAAGGACCGAGGTTAGATACGTATAGGGACTTCCACAGAGAATTTCGAGGCACCTCCTTTGGAGTTGGTGGGTTTTATTTTTTGGCTGTTGGTTTTGTCTTGTCAAGAAACAGAATTTCTACCTATCCATTTGATGGGGCCTAAGTCTGGCTTACTTACCAATAGGGGATGGACCCCATGGTCTTTGGAGGATTATTTGGGTTTATTCCCAAGGGCGGTCTCAGTTCTTCAGAAAGAGGGAGAAGGTGCCCATGTGAGGACTTTAGGCAAAGACCCAAAGTCCAGTGGTTTGCATTTGAAACATGTGATTTGGGTTGTTTCTTGCAAGGGGGTTTCATCAGCTCTCATCAGCCTGCAGAGTCCGCCAGAAGTGCCAGGGTTTCCAGAGAGACCGGGAATGGTCCCGGCACTGTGGCTGTCATGCTGAGAGGGTGTTTTGGAAACTGGTGCACATGAAGGACATTTCAATTTACCCCCATGAAATGGAGAAGAAAGACAATTTTTTAAGCATCCTGCTGAGTCACCAGCTGAATTTCGAGTCCTTTTTATGTTTCCTCGGTCCAGGAGGTGGGACAGATCTGGAGGCTGAGAGTTAGAAGAACTTGGATTGAATCCTCAGCCTGGCTTCAGTTCTGAGTGCCTCAGTTTTCCCCTCTGTAAAATGGGAATGGTAATGCCACTTTAAGGCTCAAGTGAGGTGGCATCATAGAAAGTTTCTAGACTACATTTTAAGTTTGGAGATGAGGAAACTGAGGCCCACAGAAAGGAAGGCATAACAACAATAATACCGTTGATAATAATAGCTAATGGTTATGGAATGCTATATTCCAGCCACTATGCCAGGGGTTTTACTGCATCAAGTGAGGTCTGGGAGGGCAGGAGCTCTTGTCCATCTTGTCCCCAGTCACCCTCCCCGTGCCTAGTACAGAGCCCTACACATAGTAGGTAGTCAGTACATTGTTGTTGATCACCTAGTATTCACATCATTGCCATAAGATGGGTGCTATTGTTGTTTTCATTTTACAAATGAGAAGCTTGAGATTCAGAGAGGTTAAGTCACTCATCTGAGGTCACACAGCTCTTCACTGGGATTAGTCAGTTATTACTTTGGGATTTGCAGGGGTGTGTCATCTGGTGAGAGCTGATTGTGTGCATCTCTTCCCAGGGCTGTGTTCAGTGATATTGGTAGCTTGAAACTGACCATAATAAGGGTATTTACATTATAGAAATTAGTAAATGCCACATTCAGAGCTTTTTCTTTTTCTTCCTTTCTCCCTTCCTACCTTCCTTCCTTCCTTTCTCTCCCTCTCTCTCTCTTTCTCTCTTTCTTTTTTCTAATAAGAGAGCTGCATGTGAAGGGTGTTGGCTGATGGAAGACGAGCCTTGCTCTGCATGGCAGCCAGAAGTTGGAGGGTTCCTGGTGGTACAGGAAGACCAAAGGGAGCCAGGCCAAAAGGCCTGCACCCCACTACAGCTCCCCTGAAGTGTGGGATTTTGGAAGGAAAATTTTATGAGATGAGGCTCCTAGTCTGTGGTGTGAGTTGTGTAATGCAGCAGCTCTCTGACTTGGGAACAGGTTGTTGAATTCCAGGCCAAAATGTCTAGCCTTTAACGTGAAAGTGACAACAGCCCAATTTGGTGGTCTTTAAGCAGGGAAAGGCTTGGTCAGAATGATGCTCTAAGGTTTATCCAGCAGCATGTCCTGAAGGGATTGGAGGATGAGTTGGGGGCATGGTGGCCGGGAAGAGGCCCCGGTTGATCAGGGGAGCCAGGAGGAGACTAACAGCACCCCTGATTTTCTGAGCACCTCCTGTGTGCTAAGACTGGTAAACACTATCCCATTACTTTACAAGCATGTCCCTGAGGACAGTGTTACCCTCAGTCTGTAGATGAGGATATAGAACATATGTTAGGAAACATATCTAAGGTCAGAACCACCAGATTTGGACCCAGGCCTCTCTGCCCCCAAACCCTCACATTTTTGCTTTCTCAGTCCCTCCTCCATTCCAGCCTACAGTCCCATATTGGCTCTGATCTTCCTTGCCAAGTGTCAGCCAACCTCCAGCTCGGCTGCAGAGAGAGACCCCCTGCTCTCAGCGGGGGTCTTGCACCAGCCCCCTGGATCCTTGCCAGCATTCCTCCCACCCCCTACTCCAAGCTGAGCCTATTGTGGAGGAGGGGCCAGTGAGCAAAGCCAGAGTTGGATGCCCAGCTGTGAGTCTTCTCAGTCTTGGGACCACAGCCAAGGACCAAGGACCGGGAGGGACCTCAGGGTTCAGGAGGCTGCACTCAGCCCCCCACCCCCCAATCAGGGATTCATTCCGAGGGTAATGCTTTACTTGTGGGTGCAGATCCACCTCTGCCCCTAATGTGCTGTGTGACTTTGGGCAAATTGTGTAATGTCTCTGCGCCTTTTCTCATCTGTTAAATGCCCGATTATGAGGCTCCAATCAGATAACACATGCCGTGTCCCAAGATGTTAAGAGTGGCTAAGGCAGGGATTGCTTCCTTTCCTTTTTTGTGATCTTCACATAATCCTACATGTTGTATAATGGCTGTATGTGCCGTGTGAAAAAGCACATGGTGTCAGAGTCTAAAAAGAGGAAGAGAGAAGTTGTGGGATGGGGATACAGAATGTCACAGAATGTCAGAGCTGCCAAGGCCCTCAAAGAGCCCAACCACTCTTCCCAGCTTTCATAGGCGGGAAACCGAGGAGGGCCAGGCCCAAGGTCTCATCAGAACGAAGCCCTGCACAGGCGTGCAGCAGTGGCTTTTGTTCGTCTTGCTTCGTTCTTTCAAGGTAGTAAATGTTCATTTTACTCTTATTTTTAAAACAACTGTTATTTTTAGAAAACACACATAAGGAAAAAGAGTAAACTTGCCTTAGTTTTCTACCTAATAATTATTGTAAACATCTTGGAGGAACTCTCTCTCTTTTTTCCTTCCTCTTTCCCTTCTCTTCCTCCACATTTTACTGTGTTTTTCTTTAACGGACTCACACTAGATACACATTATTTTATAACTGGCTTGTTCACTTAACATATCACAATTTTTTATATCACTTTGTTGTCTTCTACCGTATGACTGTTAATCACTGCATTAATATTCCTTTGAGAGGAAATATCATCATTTATTTTAATGATCCTCTGTTATTGGACATTGAGGTTGTTTCCAACTTTTCCACCTACTGTAAGATTCAGTCGCAAAGTGATTAAGATCGTAGTGTCTGGTTTCAGACAGCCTGATGCAAACCCAGCTTACTCTCTTGTGAAATGGGCATAATAATTCCTGCCTCCTTGGATTGGTATGAGGATTAAATAATGAGTTTCTAATCTATAGAAGGGCCTTTACAGAATAGGCGCGCCATAAAGTTTTGCTGTTAGCAACGCGTTCCCGTCACATGCACGTTGTTTTTGATTCTTTCCATGGAACATAAATTTGAGAGTGTGGGTGCGTATGTGTGCGAGTGTGTGAGCATGAGTGTGTTTTCCTCAATATGACCACACCCTCCTCATAACCCATGTTTCAGTTGGCTGAGGAAGGCCTGTTTCCTCCCCTCCTTAATGATTCAAGGTGGAGACACAGTTTCTAGCTGGGTCAGTGACCCCCAGACCTGGTTTGGGGGCCGCAGGGAGAAGAATCACTGGGATATGGAAGCATTTCTCTCCACTTGGTTGGGAGGGCTGGCCATCCCCTTTTGTGTAAAGGACTCAAAGCTTGAGCTGTGGTTGATATCAGGAGAGCCAGGAGAATTAAACTCAGTCCTTCAGGGAGCGGGCCATATGGGCGTTTCATGAACATGGCCAAAGTCATTCATTCATGAGCTCTGTGCCAATTGGGCACTGGCCAGGGCTTTAGGTACATAGCCTCATTGACCAAGGATCCTGTAAAGCCCCATTTTACAGATGAGGAATCTGGAGTACAGAGAGGTTAAGTGACTTGCCTAAGGCCACACAGCTTTCAAGAGAGAACCTGGAGGCCTCTGATTATTCACAAAGCCCATGTACCCTGAACACCTGCTCCCCGCAGCCTCCCATCAGCACAGTGTTTCTGCCTGTGTGGGCAAGTGGAATCAAGAACCCAGGAGATTTTATGGTAGAAGGTCACTTCTGATAACCTCAGAGAGAATCTCATTAAGCCTCAAGGCTCCAAAGCTACGAGAGGGAAAAGCTTTTGTCCAGCATCACTCAGGCTGGAACTTGGGTCTCCACTTCCCAAGCCAGGCTTCCGTAGGTTCTTCTGGGTTCACTCCTGAAATCCTCCCCTGCTTCCTCACCCCCACATCCCCGTGGATTTTAACTATGGGGGTAAATTCAGCAACCTGGGCAGGAAGGAGTGGGTGACCTTGGGATGGGTTTTCATTTCTTCCCCAGAGAAGGGAGATATCAGGAGCTCAAGGAGGGGCAGAGGGTGAAATAACAGCCTTCAGCCCCCATGAGTCCTGAAGTCGCCAGCCCCTGGTTTCCCCCAGGATGGCTGAGAAGTCTGGTGGCTCCACGGTACCCCCTGGACCTCAGGACATCATATGAAGGAGTGACTGTCCAGGGCTCATCACATCAGCAAGCAATGCCCATCCCAGTCCTGGCCCGGGAAGACTTTAAGAAAGAGATTCACCTTCCCCACTTAGGAGGGGCTTCAGAATGACAGTGGAGGCAGGGAGCAGGGAGGGTGGGCAGTGGGAAAGTGGGTGAGAAATGGCCACCGCGGTGTTAGAGCATCATGACCCAGGGGCTGGGGGAACAAATGGCCGCGGGCTTACTGGGCTCCTGTGGTGGGGACTGGCTGGCGTGTGCAGCCGCGGCGCCCCAGGCCTGCCTCTGATGGAAGCACCCAAGCCCTGGCAGTAGGGGCCAAGGTGTTTTGTTTGCTCTTTTGTTGCTCCCGGGTGACCAGGAACTAATCTCTTCCCCATCTGTGGGCCTCAGTTTGCTGACCCATACAATGGAATCATACCCCTGTCCTGCCTACTTCCTAAAGTGATTCTCAAGCATCTAGTGCTGTGAAGGATGAGAAAGCACTTTAGAAAACTGAAAGGCTCTGTGAGGAACCAGTCTCCTTATGAAGTTAGAACATTGGCTTAGTGAATTGCAATTTGTTGGTAATAAACTCCACTCCTGATTTTCTGGTGCCCAGTTTATTAATAATCTCTACAGGCTACACGGTGTGAGCACCAAGCATGGTCGTTAAAAGACTCGGGTCTTTTTGTGTCTGAATGTACAGCAGCACTCACAAGCTTTGTGACTAGGGGCAAGTTGCTGCAGCTCTCGGGGCCTCTGTTTACCTACCTGTAAAATGGGGATGTCACATCACCCTACTGGATTGATGTGAGGGCCACAACCCAGGCTGGGGTGACTGGCTAGATTCAGTAGATCATCCAGCATGTGTTCACTGTGCTTCTCCTGTGTGTCAGGGCCTGTGCTGGGCACGGGGATGTAATGGTGCACTTCACAGAGCTCCCCGTGGTCAGGCAGACAGACCTGACATCTAATTCCAAATGGCAAGTCCCTGAGGAGGGCACATGGGGCTGGGATCTGCAAGCTGCCTGCAAGTTAGCAGGGAGAAGAATTGGGGTTGGGTGATGAGGGCGAGCACCGGGTGTTTGTCCCAGGGACACCAAGGAGCCCCGTATTGCCCGAGCACGCTGAGGGCCAAGAGACCGGAGCGGCGGCCAGGGTGTGGAGTTTCATCTTCTTTCTTAGAGCAGTGGGCAGCTAGCAGAGTGTTTTAAGCACAGAAGGGCCGTGTTTGGACACTTCCGTTTTGGAAAGAACCCTGGTGCAGTGTGAGGAATGGATCAGAGGGACCTCAGAGCTTTCCAGGAGAGGCCGTTGCAGAAGGCCACGTGGGGATGCAGAGATGGGATGGATTCTGGTGAGATTTCGGAAATAAAATCAATAGGAGTTGATGATGGATTGGTTTGGGGATGTGAGGGAGAGGGGAGTATCCAGGATGACGGTCGGTTCTGGCCTGTGCCCTTGAGTGAAAGATGGGCCAAGCTTCGTGGGGAAGGGTGGTTTGAGCGTAGCAGTATAATGAATGAGCTCAATTTGGTTAAGTATTGATAGAATTTGGCCGTGGGTGGAGATGGGGTGCCGTCAGGGGGTACCACACGAGCCAAGGCAAGGAGGAGGGTTGGTAAGAAGTGGGTGTCAAGGAGATAGAACAGAGTGCACAGAAGGCTGTTTCCCTTGGGGTTTGGCGGCTGCCCCTAAGTTGGGTTCGGGGTTATCCAGGGGCCATGGGGCGTGCCTGGCATCAGCAGCCACATGACATTGATGGCAGTGCTGCCTGGGTTAATGGCCAGGGAGGGAGGGTGAGTGAGTGACGGGGTGTCAGGGGAGCCCGCCCCTCACACAATGGCCCACATGGTCACCAGAGCTGGCAGGGAGGGGCCTCATTAGGGTCTGGCTCTGTTGCACGTTTGGCTGGGCTGCGGGTAGAGTCCCACCACCCAGATGAGGGTAAAAGGCAGGGAAGGGGATGGGGTGATAACTGGGATGAGGGCCGCCGGTTCTAGCTTTGCCAGATACTCACAAACTGACCTTGGGAGTATTCATTCATTCATTCATTCATTCATTCGTTTGTATTCCAGACCCCCGGCTCTGCACTTTGTAAGTGTTACCTCTTTGGATCTTGGCAGCAGTGCTGTGGGGTGGCTACTCTTCTTATCCCTGTTATAGAAATGAAGAAACTGAGGCTTGGAGAGGGGAAGCCTCAAACGTCGCAGAGTTAGCAAGAGGTGGGGCTGGGATTTGAACCCAGGTCTGCATTGACTGTAAAATGCATTTTTTTCTCCTACGCGGGTGGTTCCCAAACCTGGCTGCTCACCAGAATTACCTGGAGGGCTTTTTGGACAATACAGAGGCCAGATTTTCTCCTTTTTCTTTTTGTTTCCTGAATCAGAATCCCCGGATCCTGGGCGGGGCCGGAGTTGGGAGCCACAGTGTGCAGGGACGGGGCACAGGCCACCCCTCTGCCCTGCTCCTGCCTCTCCGTCTTGCTCGCTCTGCTCGGGGCACACACTTGCTGTTCTCAGGGAAAGCCCCGCTGGTTCCCACCTTGCCCTTAGCACTTGCCCTTCCTGTGGCTTGTTCCTGCCCATCTCTTCCGTCTGGTCCCTTGTTTGAATGCCACCTTCTCGCAGAGATCTTCCTGGCCATCCCCAAACTCTTTGCCCCAACCCATTTTACTCTCTGACCCACAGATTGTCTACCAGGGCCACACATCCCAGTCACCTGGGACACTTTAAAATGGCCGATGGGGACTTCCCTTGTGGTCCGGTGGTTAAGACTCTGTGCTCCCAATGCAGGGGGCACGGGTTCGATCCCTGGTCGGGGAACTAAGATCCCTCATGCCGTATGGCGGGGCCGAAAGAAAAAAAAAATTGCTGATGCCCAAAGACTGAGTCTATGAGCCTGGGTGAACCTAGGCATCAGTATTACCGAAAGCAGCCCATCTCACCCACTCTGTTTCTCTCCGTGTTTGTTTGTTTATTGTCTGTGTCTCCACTCGAGTGGAGCCAGGGCTTGGCCTGTCTTGTGCCCTGCCATTGAAATTCAGTTCAGTCAGCCAGTCCCCCACCTCCATGCCGCCTGGAAAATCCCACTCTAACTACAGGCCCAGTTTGGGGCGAGGACAGTGGGTGGGATGGCAGGAATCATTGCAGCCTTCCTGAGGTGTTTAGTCGCATATTGGCAGACAGGACAGAGAGTCAGAGCTGGAAGGGTGCCAAACAAGCATCCAGTCTGGGCTCCCATTGTACAGATGGGCACTGCCCTAGTGAGAGAGGGATCCTCGATCGAGTTCACGCCCTGGATGGTAGGGGCTATGGAGAAGACCCTCAAAGGGTTGAGGCTGCTGGAGACCTCCTTCTAGGCTCAGCACGCTGTGTGACCTTGGCCAAGCCTCTGACCTTCTCTGGACTTTATTTTCCCCGCTCTGTACTTTGGCTGAGATGGTCCCAAGTTCGGACACTGGAAGTTTCTATGAGTCCTTTCCTGAGCGGGTGCCGACCTGCAGAGGGCCTGCAAGGGGTTAAGCTTCTTCTGCTCCCCCTCACTCTGCATGCAGACGAACCCCCTCCTTCTGACAAACACTTGTAGGAAATCAGGCTGGGCGCTTCCTGCCGAGGCGAGGCGGCCTCAGCCGCAGCAGGGGCGGGGAGAGGTGGGGAGCGATGCTAGTCTGTGAGCAGCGACTGGGGCTGGCAGAGCGGCCTGGAGGCGGGCCAGGGCGCCATGGAGGCAGGGGGCTCCCCAGGTTTGGAACAAAGACTCCACATGCAGGTCCCCTGAGCCTGGGCCAGCAGGATGGTGGTGGAGCCCGAGAGAGGTGAGGGAGCCGAGGAGGGCGGGGGTTGGGGGAGCCGCCTTCCCCCTGGAAGGGCCAGTCACAGGCTCTCTGGGACAGTCCGGGCGGCTGGACCAGCCCAGCCAGGAAGTTGCAGCTGTGGCAGCTGTATTACTTCTCTCTGGCTTAGGGGAGCCCGGCCCCCAGGGCAAGGGTGGATTTTGGGGGGATTTTCTCAAGCCTCAGGATGCTGGATCCCAGCCAGAGCTCTGATTCTGATCTCTGTGAACCTGGGCAAGTGCTGGTCCCTCTCTGTGCCCGGGGTGTCCTCATCTGCACATGGCGCGTTAGCCCCAGGGGCTGCTAAGGGGCTTCAGACATGATGCACGGGTGTGCAGCAGCCAGGAGGCAGCAGGGGGTCCCCACTAAAGAGTGGCGCCTTCTGCCGAGTAAGGACAAGGAGAGGAGCCAGGGATGGGCCAGCAGACCCGGCCAAGCCCTTCAGGCTGGCGGGGCAAGGGTCCGCAGCAGCAAGCGGCACCTTTCCTCTTTCTCCTCGGCCTCTGCTGCCTCCACCGGAGAGAGCTGGGGGCAGGGTACGTCCAGAGGGGGAAGTGGCTGTGCTGCACGGCTGGCGGGAACTGGTTTCTACATGGCTGGCGGGAACCCCTTGAGAACAGTAGGTCTGTGCCCTACCAGCTGCTCAGGGAGGGCTGCCGAGTATGGGGCTCTGAGCTCAAAAGCCCAGCCTTTCTGGAGAGGCCCAGCCACTTGGTAAGGGGGTCTTCCTTCCCCTTCCTCTCGCCACCCCACCAAGTCTGATGGACTTGGTTTCAGAGTCACAAGCCGTGGATTTCAATCCCTAGCCACGCTTCCGGACTGCGAGGTCTTGTGAAAGGCGGCCACCTCTCTGCGGCTCAGTTTCCACATCTGAGAGATGTCAGGGACTGGGTGAGAGCAAGGCGGGTGGTGCCTCGGAGAGCTCTGCTGGATGGTAAGGGGCCTGGGAGGGCATGAGGGAGCAGAAGTGGGCTGCGTGGCTGAAGTTGGCAGAGGAGAACTGGGGATTGAGCCATAAAGGGAAGGGTCTCCACTTTTGGACCTGGGGGCAGCGAAGCCCCCTGGCGGTGGCTGAGCCACTCGGGAAGGGGACAAAGAGACCACAAGGGTCTCGCAGACCCTCGAGAGAGCCAGCGGCAGAGGTGGTGTGATGGAGGGAGGAGACGTACAAAAGGACGGGGAATGGGTGGTGCCTCCTTGTGGGGCTGGTTTCTCCGGGGCTGGCAGGGCCCCTGAGCCCTGGAGAAAGCAGTCCCACAAGGACAGCCCAGCCCTTGAAGGGACTTAGTGCTCACGGGTCTCTCCTGGGCTCAGCCTCCCAACCCCACTGCCCCTCGGGAGCAGCCCTGTGCCCTCGAGAAGGCTGTCCAGAACCACCCTGTCTTTGGCCGCCATTCAGGGACCCCTGCCATAGCTCTCTGTCTAGTTCTGTTCATACTTTCAGACCTCTGTGCCTTTGCCTGTGCTGTTCCCTCTGCCTGGAATGCCCTTCCTCATTCTTCTCCCCCAAATCCTCTTTGTCTCTCAGGCCCAGCTTAATGCTTCCTTCGACAGTAATCCTGTACCCACCCCCCCATCTGAAATTTTGGAACACTTTTACTCAGGTCTGTACTCCTTGTGTCTTGTGGTGCTTGGCACACAGTAGGAGGTCATAGGTTTTCTTAATTTGCACCCACTGGGTGCTCAATATATATCTTTGTTACTCTGAATTGGGACCTCAGGCAGGAGGAGGGGGTTAACTGTTTGGAGTCTGTGGTCCTCAGAAGCCAACAAGTCAACCAGGAACCTCAAAGTTCACTTAGCCCCGCCCCTACCTCCCAGCCCACCCTAACAGGGCGCCACTCCCCATGGTTGTGAGAGTGGGTGGCGTTTTCTCCATCTTACAGTGAGGAAAACCTAAGCCCAGCAGTTCACGGTGGATGAGCAGCACCAGGGCCAGAAGCTGGTCTCCAGACACCCTGCCTGCTTCTCTTTCACAGCAGCCCAGTGAGCAGGTGTCCTTGTCCCAGCGTGAGCTCAGCACGTGCTTGGCACTCGTGTGTGTTTGTTGACTGACTGGCCGACCGACCTGTCCTGGACTCCATGGCACCCAGGGCTGTGGCGTGCGCGAAATGCAGAGCTTTTGCTCATGAGAGGCTCACAGGTTTGGGGGCCTGGGGAACATGTGCAAAACTCCAGCCAGTGACCGCAGCTGCCTCCAACCAGAGGCTTTCCCTGGTCACAGTGAGATTTCTGCAGTGACTGAGTCATCCCAGGAGACAGGATGTTCCTCTTTGTGCACCCGAGGCCTCTGTGATTGGACGGGCTGCTCTGTGGCACGGCTAGAAAAAAAGCTCTTTAGAAGTCAGAAAAAACCCCACATGCCTCCCCCAGCCACTTCCTCGGCAGAGGTTTCAGAAAGAGAAAAGCAAGGCCTTTAGCACCTTCCACACCTGCCATCGTGGCAGGGTCCAAAAGGCCTAGTCAAGGTCAAAGGGTGGGCCTTGCCCGGGGCGCTGGTTTAAAATGCGGACTCCTGGGCCCTGTCCCAGGGCCATGGAGTCCCGCTCTCTTCGGGTTGACCTTAGGGATCTGCATTCTTAGAGGATTCTTAAAAGCACTCAAGCTGGCAGGGATTTCCAAGAGGGGTACAGGCGCCCCGAGAGGGTGTGGAAAGCAAGGATTAGAACTTCCTTTTACAATATTTATTTTCTATTGGATCTTTTTAAAAATTCAATTTTAGATATATTTTTTCTAACACGTAATATATTCGTGTGAGAATGCATGCAGATGATGTTATAAGAAATACATGTTAGGTGTGTGAGCAAATGTATTTTTAATGATGAGTTGTGTGATTAAAAAAAACAAAAACACTGGAGACCACTCCCTGGGCCAAAATCGACAGGTCCAAATCTTGCTGTCACGAACCAGCTGGGTGAACTTGGTCAAGTAACTATTCCATGCTGAGTTCTGGTTTTCTCATTTGAAGAATAGTTTTCCTATGACCTACTTACCTGTTTGGGGTGAGGGCAGATCGAGAACAGGCAGTAAAGCCTGGGTGGGCACAGCGAGGGCCCAGCATATGTGGCGGGGGTCATGTGGAGGCTTACAGGGTGATCTGGGGGAAATTCAGGGAGGAGGGAGGAAGATTGTGTCGAGGGAAGAGGGTGAGGCCCCTGAGACCAGAGTGGGGACAATGTTAGTCCCCGTTCCTACCCCAGCCTTTGAGAAGGCGCCAGCCAATCCCTGGGGGACTCTCTATCCAGAAATAGTTGCCTGCTGACTTTTCCCAACGGTATGAACCAAGGCTCTGACCAAGACCCAGTCGCACACGAGGCTGCAGGGACAAACACAGGGCGTGTCTGTCCTGGGAGGCCTGGAGTTATTCTCATTGTCTCCACGGCACGGAGGGAAGAGCCGGGACGCGAGCTGCAAGGTAACCTCTCATGCCAGCCTTGTCCCGACACCTGTGTGGCTTCAGCCAAGGCCCCTCTGCTCTCTGGGCCTCAGTTTTCCTGCCCGTAGAGTGGGTGCATTGCATGAGCTCCTTGGGTGGGGACCATGCCGCTGCTCTGTCAGCCTTGTGTTTCCAGGGCTCAGAGGAAGCGCTTGGGGGTGTTGGCCATAGCGGGAGGGGAGAGGAGATGGGAGGGAGAGAAGGGAGAGAGGGAAAGGAGGAGAGGATAGAAGGCAGGCGGGGAGGAGCCCTTCTGCAGCCATCCTTCCCGTGCCACAGGTCCCTGTGCAACCAGGCTCTCCCTCTGGTTCATTCTCCCCAGGCAGCCAGAGAGAAACTTCTAACTGCACCTCGACGTGCTCTCTCGTGGTCTGCATGCCCACACTCTCTGCAATCAGAGCCCCAGCTCCTGCCCCCACTAGCACAGCCATCGGGAAACCACTTACATGTCACCCCCTCCTCCTCCAGGCCTTGGTACTTGATGGAACCCCTGCCTGAAAAATGTTTTTCATTGAGGTGAAATTCACATAACATAAAATTTAACCATTTTAAAATGAACAATTCAGTGACATTTAGTATACTTATAAAGTTGTGTAAGCACCACCTCTATCTAGTTCCAAAACGTTTTCATCACCCCGAAAGGACGCCTGTGCCCATTCAAGCAGTCACTCCCCTCTCCCCACTCCCCCAGCTAAAGCACTAGTCAGCAATGGGATTTACCTGTTACGGATATTCCGTACAGGTAGAATCATACAGTATGTGGCCTTCTGTGTCTGGCTTCTCTCACTTAGCATCACGTTTTTGAGATTCATCCTTATAGCACGTGTCAGTGCTTCACTCCTTTTAGTGGCTGGACGATATTCCACCGTGCGGATAGACCACAACTTGTTTGTCCATCCATCCACTGATAGACATCTGGGTTGTTGCCACCTTTCGGCGATCGCAAATAGTGCTGCTAGGAAAGTGCGTGTACACGTATTCGTCTGAGTACCTGTTTTCAATTATTTTGGATAATGGAATGCTCTTTTCACCGGTCCCCCACTCACGATATGAAATCTTACCCACGAGCGGGTCAGGAAGGTTCCCAGAGCGCGTGGCCCCTAAATGGGACCTATCCTGACTTCCTGGGCCTGCCCTGCACCCCCAGGGCCCCTCCCCGTGCTTTCCCATCACTCTCACGTTGATCTCTAGGTGCCAGGTTGTTTGTCTGCTTCCTCCTGGGCCCTCAGTTCTCATGTGAGCAGGGCCTGTGCCCCGGCGCCCACGTGTGGAGGCTGGCACATGGTAACAGGCACCAGCACACGTGGGACACCTGCTGTGTGCTGGCCGCTGGCCTCCTTATCCCATATCTCAGGTAATTTTATAAAACTCTTGAGAGAGAGAGGAATTATGACCCCAGTTTTACTGATGAAGAAATCCAAGGTGGAGTGATTTGGCCAAGGCCATGCAGGGCTTCTGACTCCAGAGTTCCTGCTGGTAATTTCTGCTTCTGAAGAAAGGAGGGGATTCAAGGATTAACGCTCTCCATTTGATTGTGTCCCCGACAGGCCACAGGCAGGATGGCTTGTGCTGAGAGGAGCCGGCGGGAACCCTGGTGCCCATAGGGGCAGCTCTGTCTCCTGAAGATGAAGGGGCCCAGGTGAAACTCAGGCCAGGCCCAATGACCAGCTCCGGGACGGAGGTCCACTGGGCCGAGTCAGGCCTGGGAAAGGGGCCCCGGCGGAGGCGCTGGGCCTGGGCTGAAAAGGGAAAGGATGCTGATGGGAGCGGCACGTGCAGCTTGGTAGAAGAGGCGCCCTTTCCCAGTGCCACCAGCCCTGAGCTCCTGGAGGACTTCCGCCTGGCCCAGCAGTGCCTGCAGCCGCTGGAGTGGAGGGGCCCGGACTCACAGCCTGATGGGCACCCAGATCCTGAATCAGGAGAGTCTGCAGAAGAGGGTGAGACCGACTCCCCTGCAATCCCACAGTGGTGTCCCCCAAACATTCCCCCCTTCTGGCGGGAGGCAGGAATAGAGAGAGTTTCAAACATTTTTTAAGTTAAAATCTACGAAGCCTACAATTTAAAATTTTTTTAAGATTTAAATTATATAAACAGTACAGTTCTTTGCAGAAAAATCAGAAAATATAAGCCAAAGGAGAAAAAACTAAAAATTACTTATTATCCAGCTAGCTGCTCTCTTCCATCTGTGTGTGTGTGTGTGTGTGTGTGTATATATATATATATATAAATGTAGCATGAATATGCAACAGTATTCTACAAACTCTATTGTAACTTGCTTTTTTGTAACTTAATAGACATGAACGCTTTCCCAGCTTATCAAATATTCTTCCACAAGTCATTTCTAATGTCTGCTTAGGAATTCCGTGGTGTGACTATTCTGTAATTTGTTGGGCCAGTCCTCTTACTGCTGGGCATTTAGGTAGTTTCTCAGTTTTTGCTATTATAAATAGTGCAGAGAATGTCATTAGTATATCTTTGCACACTTAATTTGATAATAACGTTGATATTTTAAATTGCTTGGTCCAAGGGTTCTGCCCATTTCTACGATGTTTTAAAATCCCAATTAGCAATGAGAATGATGGCTTCCCTTGTTTTCTAAAATAACTGTTTTCTCTGCATTAAGAACAACTGAGACTAAATTCCTAGCTTGGCTCAACAAGTCCCTTCTCCTCTCTGAATCTTGGTTTCCCCATCTGTGAAATGGGAGTAATAACACCTTTGAGCTTGCCTACATAGTGATTATTGCATTCGAATATGAATGAAACGCCCCTGTCTTAGGATTCTGGGCTGATCCGTAGATGTCAGAGAAGCCGTCAGGCTGATAGTAGATTGTGCAGTGACCCCAAGTTCCTCATGCCAGGTCTGTTTAAAGTGGGGTCTGCCCACAGCTACCCACTCAGGAGCTATTTCCGAGCTCTCCTTAGGGAATGGGGACAGGGATGCACTGGGATGAAGGGGCAGAGGCATCTCTTCCTGAGGTCACATGGTAACCCCCTGCTGCTGCCATGTCCTGTGCCCTTACTGTGTGCCAGGCAAAGGGCTGGGCAGGGCGCAAGCCATATCTCCACCTTTCCTCACCACCCTCTTCCAGGTAGGAGAGAATAGCCTCCAGGTAGAGTAAAGATTGCCACAGAGGTCAGCTACTCGTTCATGGTGCCCTATGAGGGATCAGAAGGGCCAGGGTTGAAGCCAGGTCTGCCCGGTTCCAAAGCCCGATCTCTTCATCCCACTGCATGACCCCCATCAGCAGAGACTAACTTGCCTGCATAGCTGGGACCTTGCTTCTAAGTCCAGGACTGCTCTGAACCACTGCGTGATCTTTGGCAAGTTACTTAACCTCTCTGGGCTTCAAGTGTGCTGCTGTAAACGAGAGAGACTCGCTGAAGGAGATTTTAAGGAGATGAAAGATGTAGAGGTGCCAAGGGTAGGGGAAAGAGCATGGGGAAGCAAAGAGTGATATAAGGGTTATGACAAAGGTGCATCTGGCCAGAGCAGAGTCTGTGCTTGGTGGTACCCAGACTGTATCTCATGAAACCTTGGATCTGTGCCAGAGGCTGACACAGGGTCTAGGACAGAGGAGGTGCTCCATAAGCACTGACTGCACGGGTGATGCACAGATGGATGAATGAATGGGTAGGTGGATAGGCAGATAGGTGGATGGATAGATGGATGGATAAGTGATAGCTCGATGGATAGGTAGGTGAGTGGGTGATGGATGGGTGAGTGGGTGGATGGATGGACAATTGAAAGGATGGATGGCTGGATCAATGGGTGAGTGGGTGTTGGATGGGTGAGTGGGTGGATGGGTGAGTGGGATGGATGAATGGATATTTCTTGAGCACTTACTGTCTAATAATTACAACAACTATCCGTTTTCTGGGAGCTTTGCATACCTTACTGTCCTCATTTCTTCTTTCCTTCTTTCTTTTCAGTCAACAAATATTGAGCACCTCCTCTGCAAATACAATAATAAATAAAAACAGAGAGCATCCTTGCCCTCATGAAGCCTACGGTGTAGTGAGGGAGGAAAATATTAATGAAAGAATCACATAAATAAATGAAAAACTGCAGCTGTAATAAATATTTCAAAGTAGAGGTATTCAGTCATATGAAACCCTATAAAAGAGAGCTTTTGACCTAAGTTAGAGAGATCAGAGAAGACTTCCTTGATGCGGTCAAGGTTGAGTTAATGTATGAAGGACAAATAGGAGTTAACTAGACAAAGGGAGGGAGAGAGGACCCTAGCAGAAGGATCAGCATGTACAAAGGCCCTGTGGTAGGAGAGGATGTGGCATGGCTAGAGCAGGGAGAGACTGAGGGGAACCACGGAGCTAATGCGGGGTGGAGACAGGGACCTTAGGACCATATTAAAGGTTCAGCTCTCTCCTGGGAACAACAGGAAGACAGTGAAGAGTTTTCATATGGAGAATAAGAGTGAGGATTGAGATGATTAGGTGGCTGCTGCAGTGGTCCAGGCAAGAGAGGAGGTAGACTTGGGCAAACCTGGTGGTTCTGGACTCTAGAGCAGCAGGTGAGTTCGAGAGCACCATAGGAGGTAATCAGGACAGGACCAGGTGACAGGTTGGATTGCGGGGGGATGGGGGGAGGGAGATGGCAAAGATGCCTCCCAGGTTTCTGGTTTGTGCAGTTGGGTGGATGATGTTTCCATTTGCTGAGACAGGAAACGCTAGGGGGACAACCAGGTTTGAGGATTGAATTTGGAGGACCTTTGAGACAACTAGAGGAGGTGTTCGAAAAGTATTTGGCCCTATGGGGGGATCGCTGGGCTTCTTGCCGTCACCATGTGATGAGGAAATGAAAGCCCAGAGGGGTGAGATGGCCTAGGTAGTGTGACACAGTGAGTCCAGGCCTGGCGTATACGAAGCAATGACCTGTCTTTCCAGAGCTTGAAGCAGAGGATGTGGACAGCCCAGAGAGTTCCAACTTGCCACTCAACTGGCCCCCGCAGCAGTATCCTCAACTGGACATGACTGAAGAGGAGCCAGATGAGGCCCTGGGAGGTCCTGAGGTCCAGGAAGCTGGAGAGAGCTCCCCAAGGTTGGGGTATGACACTGATCTCAGCTCGGGGGGCAATGGGAACACCAGCCCCATGGCTCTGGGCTGGGGTCAACCCACAGGCTGGGTGGCGTCTGACGAACAAACCAGTGGAGACAAACTTCGAGAACATTCTGAGTCTGCCAGGTCCTGGAGCAGTGGAACTGTGAACCTCAACCCCAGTGGCAGTCTGGATTCTACCTGGGAAGGAGAGACTGATGTCCCCCGGCCCGCTGCCCTGGCAGAAACGTCACCCCAGAGCTCCAGCCACCACCTCCTAAACCCAAACGATAGAACTGGAGGAAGCGTTACTCTGGCGACGGCCACGGAATTCCAGGAGTCCTCAGCCCCTCCAGCCCAGAGCGTCCAGTGTCCTGCAGATAGATGGAGGAGAGAAACCACCAGCCTCTCCTGCCCTCAGCCCGGGGACCAATCCTGGAAGCGGACACGCATATCACCTAAGCCGCTCCCTTCCCGATTCACGGGCTCCATCAGCGCCCTGAAGCCTCCACCTAGGCCAGCTCGACAGGACAGGCCGCCGCCCAGGCCGGGAGCCACTCTGGCTGGTCACTCATCTTCTGACACCCCCAAGTACGGCCGGGGGCGGCTGAACTACCCGCTCCCTGATTTCTCCAAGGTGGGACCCCGGGTGAAGTTCCCCAAAGATGAGACTTACCGCCCCCCCAAAGCCAGGAGCCACAGCAGGCTGCCTGAGGGCCCTGCCAGGCCACTGATCTTCAAGTCACCTGCCGAGATTGTGCGGGAGTTGCTGTTAAACAGTGGAGAAGTCTGCCCGGGAGAGGACCCCCCTCCTACTCACCCCACCACCAGGTTACCCCAAGAATTTCAGACGCCTGAACAGGCCACCAAGCTGGTTCATCAGCTCCAGGTAAGCCCGACTCATTTCTACACCAAGGCACCTGTTGGTCTGGGTTGGAGGCTGGTCGGGGTGGGGGGCCTTGGGGCTCGGCCAGGGGTCCCCTGCAATGAGGACAGTCCCAAGCCCTTGGCTCAAAAAAGCAGTGATTGCACTCATGCTGCGAGGGTGGACCGTGTTTGTTTGCTTTTAACTCCTGCTACGAAAAACTCAAGACACACACGAGAGAGAAAATAGGATGACGAACCCCCATGGACCCATCGCCCAGCGCCTGGCAACCTTTTTCGTCTGTGGCCTCACCTGTTCCTCCTCTCACCCTACTGGGGTATTCTGAAGCAATGTTCAGGCTTCAAATCATTTACCCCCAAATATTTCAGTGTGTGTCTAAAGATAAGGAATCGCTCTTAAAGATAACCGTACACTCAGCATACCTGAAACTTAAACACCAATTCCTTAATATCAGCCAACGTCCAGTCAGTGTTCGCGTCTCCCACTCCGTCTCATAAATGGCTTGTTTATTTTGGTTGGTTCGAACCAGGATCCAAACACGGCTCAGATATTGCATGCGGTCGATGTGCCTTTTCAAGTCTCTGCGCACCACCTCCCCACCCTGCCTTTCTGTTTGCATTCTTTGTCAAATCTCTTTCTTCCTTGTAGTTTATTTGTTAAGGAAACGGGTTTCTGTCCTGTAGGGTCTCCCACACTTTGCGGTTTGCTGATACACTCTCCGATGTTTCTTCACGTGTCGCGTTGTCTTCTCTGTGTCCTGTGTTTTGCCCAGTTAGAGGCAGAGGCGTTTTCGAGTTGTCGTCGTCTGTTTATTTCCCCCCACATCAGGAGCTCTGTGCCGGTAGGGATTTTTTTGGCAAGAGCCCATCATAGGGGGTGCCTTCAGGGGGTGTAAACTGCTTGCTGGTGTCTCGTTTGTGGTGTTAAGGACCCCTGATGGTCGTTGCCTTGATCCAGGCTTTCACTGGGGGGGACAGAGTGGTAGTATCCTAATGCTAGCATTCCTTCTGCATTTATTTGCGGGAAATCTTCCATGAAGTGAAACTTGCCCTCATCAACTATTTGGTTACCAAGGCCTCGTTCACATGGGCAAGACAGGAGAAACGCTTGATTCTGCCCTTCTAATTACCAGTGTTCAGAACAACGCATCAGTTCCCTGGCCTCCTTCAAAGGCGACCAGTGACACTTGTTCTTGCTTTTCCCCCGTAATGACTTGTTTTAAGAAGCTCTTCAGTTTTGTGTATGGCAAATCGTGACTCTGAGTAAAGGCAACCGTGATTTTCAAGTCTTCTACTTTTCTACTTCCGGACGCTTAGATGATTCAATCAGCCATTAAAAAATACTTATTAAGCACATATTACTTAATTCCTGGGAACAGAGCAGTGGGGAAGACAGATGAGGGCAGGGAATTCGGACAAATAAATAAGTAGCTACGGTTATGCATCGAGGCGAACCAGCCCAAAGGCCCCCATCCCTGACTCACTGTCAGGGATGTAGAAGAAGGGATGGTGGAGGAGTTGTCCTGCCACCCCCGACCCCCCGGAATTTGGCCATGGGGGTCCGTATTGCACATGAGCCTGAAGGGGTCTGCTGAGCTACCACTACAGAGCTCTTTCACTCCGAGGCACCCAGAGGCCCCCTTTGGGGAATGGGTTCCCTGCGAGGGGTCTCACAGTGAGGGGCCTGGTGCGTGACCTCACTGCACACCCCCATCTCCTGCAGGAGGACTACCACAAGCTCCTCACCAAGTACGCTGAGGCTGAGAACACCATCGACCAGCTGCGCCTCGGAGCCAAGGTACTGGGCCCGGTGGGGTGGAGGGGGCCCCTCGGGAGACCCTGGGGATAGAGGAACCCGGTCCTTCCTTGTTCTACCACAAGGTCACTCTGTGACCTGGGGCAGTGACCTTGCCCTCTCCAGGCTCAATCTCCTTTACTGTTGATGAACTTTGAGTCCTTGAATGCTGGAATCCAGGGTGCCCAGGAGTTTTCACCGCAAGCTCTCTGCTTCTAGATGAGCTCTGGAGTGAGACCACCTGGGCACAACTCCTGGTTCCATTACTGACTAGTTGTGTGACCTTAAGGGAGTTACTTGGGCTCTCGAGCCCCAAGGGAGTAGCACAGAATTTCTGCTCAACCCCTGAGGCTGATACTTGCCAGATCACACCTTTGTCTTTCTCCTGCCCCAACTTCTCACCCACAGCTTCTCTCCTCACTGAATGTCTAGTGTGGGGCCAGGGGAGGGGGGCGAGGGGAAATCCACCACCCCCATCCTGCCCAGGCTCCACCCCGTCTAGGGGAAGCTGTGAATTCTGCACTTGGGCCCTTCCCCTTTTCTGAGGTGAGGCAGGAAGTGGGGCTCTCACAGCCCCTCCTGGTTTCCTGCTTACTTCTCCCCACCTCTTGCCCCATCAGGCAGCAGCGGAGGAGGGGTGGGAGGTGGGGTGCAGAGACGCAGACCCTCTCTCTCATGACGCCCTTCCCCAACCAGGGCTGTCCCCATCACACTCTGAGACCCCTACCCCTGCCAGGCCACTGCGCTCCACCATCTAGCGATGCTTCTTTTGTGAAGTGTCGCCAAGGCAGCCACGATGAGGAAACGAACGAAGGGGCCCTGTTCTAGGAGCAGGACTACCGCGTCCCCATACGCACCTCCTGACCCAGGCGGCTCCTTTCCATCCTGGCCTCCTTGGGCACAACTGTAAAAGGGGGTTCATCGGGCCTCCTAGGAGCCAACGGGCTCCCCTTCCCCCCCCCCCCCATGTCTTAAGGCTTCTTCCACATCTCTGAGGCAGTTTCAGGGGCCGAAGGGATGGGGGTAGTAGAGGGCTTGGTGAGGCATCCTCTCCGGGGAAACCACATTTTCATGGCCGCAGGCTCCTAGAAGGTCCGAGGAGAAAGGAACTGGTCATGGGGTCCAAATCCTCAGCTCCCCTGTCTCACAGATCAGAGAATCAGGACCCCAGGAGGGGCATAGGTTGCCAGAGGTCAAGGTCAGGGTCAGAGGCTGGGAATATCTCCTCCCTCCCTCCTTTCCTTCCTTCCCGCTTTACTTATTTAAAGGAATGAGTTCATGTATGGAACGTATGTACCTGGCATCTGGCAGGTACCTCCTAAGAGTTAGGGAATATTATTATGATTAATAGTATTAATATGAAGGTGTTCACTGGGTGCCCATGTGTGCCAGGCAGGGGGACACCATGGGGGCACAGCTGTGTGCGTCTCCCGGACACTCCCCTGTCCCAGTGGGGACTCACCACGTGCACCTACGCCGGCCTGGCTGGTGACCCAGACCCCTGTGTGTGGGGGGGGCAGAGGAGGAGAGGTTGGAGAGGCCAGGAATGGTTCAGCACTAGCTCACCTGGTCTTGCTTTCTGGAAAAATGACTCCTTGGCCTGAGGGTTCTCCTCAAGAGAAGGGTGAGCACAGGTAAGCTGGACTCTTCCGGAAGCAGGACGATCCTCTCCGCGCCCTGGGAAGCAGTACAGGCAGGGCTGAGGAGGACGTGCAGCCTGAGTGGGGAGGGGCCTTGCCGGGCTCCACAGAGCCCGAGGGGGCCAAGATTCCAGCCGGGCTTCTCACTGTGTCCGGAGCTCTGTAGACTCTACCCCCGAAGGTTCGGGAAACCCCAGAGCAGCTTCCTACTCAGAGCCCTTGCCAGGGAGCCCAGTTCACAGAGACGGAAGCGGTACTGCTCCCCCAGGCTGAGCTGGCTGATGTGACCTCCCCGGGGTCCACTGCATTCTGCTCAGAGCCCCCAGGGGGAGGGCTGGACCCCAGGCTGGGGATGTGGCCCTAAACACCCAGGCCAGGCCTGGCTCTAGGGCAGCAGCAGTGGGTGGGGACCAGGGGAAGGAGACTGGCATTTGCTGAGCAGTAAAAGATACCAGGCCCCAGGCTGAGCACATGCCAGAGTCATCTCATTTGACCCTCTTCACAAGAGAAACTGAGGCTCAGCCAGGTGGAGTGGTTTGCCCAACATGCCACGGCTCGTGAGGGATCACAAGTGAGGGATTAAACCATGTTTGCCTGGTTCCAGAGTGGGCACTATTTTCCCCGTGCCTGGGTGTGCCCAGCTCGGGCCCTGGCAATGGGTATGTGGCAGAGGCATGACAAGGCAGAATGATGATGTTACAGTGATAATATCAATAGTAAAACATGATGTGTACAGACCACTGTCCTCAGTCATTTACCATGGGGGAAACTGAGGCACAGAGAGATCACTCAACAAGTAGGTACCAGAGCTGGGGTTTGAGCCCAGTAGCCCACAGCCCACCCTTTTTTTTTTAGGTTTAACAGCTTATTTATTTTTTTAGGTTTAACAGATCCAGACTAAACGATTGTGAGGTCTGCCACTGGGGAAGCTGACCAGGGAGTTCCAGGGCCGGGCCGGGGGGCACTACTGGATCCCGTCTGGGGTGTGGGCAGGGAGCCAGGGCTGGTCAGGAGTCACTGCTCGGTGACTAGCTTAGGGCCAGAGTTTATGGGGGTGTCCTGCATTCGCAGCTGTGTTGCCACCTCCCTCCAGCTGCTGTCCCCCACCTCAGCTGTAGGGGGATCTGGAGGGGCTGAGACCGGAAATTACCCCAGAAAGAATCAGGGGGGATGACATAAAACTGCCTTTCCTAAAGTGTGTGTTCTGATGGCCGCCTGGTGGAGGTGAGGGTGAGAGTGGGAGGGGGGAGTGGGAGGGGAGGGTAAGGATGTGGGGGAGGGAGGAGAGGCGCCAGGGAGGTTTGTGTGTTTGGAGGAGTTGGGGAAGCATTTCCTAGTCTCTCCACTCCCCGCCCCATTCATAAAGCCCATTAGCATTTTAAAGGCTGTGAGGAACCCATCTGTGCTGAGATTAGTCAGTTATTTAACCCAGTGTTTCCCGCACTCATCTACCCTTCCCTGCTTAACGCCCCTGAGGGAGCCAATCCAGCCTCAGCGAGCACCGTGGGACACCCTGGTTTAAACGGGGGCCCTGGGGGTGAGTCCTGCCCACCAGAGACGGGTCCAGGAGGGACAAGCCTGAGCAGCTCGGCAAACCCACACTCACCCCAGCTCCCCGCTTCCCGGGCCTCTGCACGGGCCTTTGGTCCCTCTGTGCAAACAGAGGTGCTGAGAGCAGTTTGTTCCTGTTGCTCCCCCAGGTTGGGCCTTTGGTGGACCCGGGCTGGAGCTGGCCGATGGGTGGGGCAGGGGGAGAACGCAGGAGGACCGGGCCTCCCCCAGATTTGGGTCACCTTGGGAGGAGAGGGGTGCTGGTGGGCAAGTCCCCACAGGCGGCCCTGAGCAGATGGCCAAGGGGATTATTAAAATCCAGCTTTGTTCTCATCAGAGGCTGGGCCTGAAGGAGGCGGGGAGGCAGCAGGGGCCCAGCTACGGCTGAGCCATTGTCCCTCGCTTTGGAATAGATTTTTCTGCCACAGCCAGGACGTGAAGAGCAGCTTAAGCAGGGAGAGGCTGCCTTCTGTGGGCCTGGGAGCCCACCCTGAGCTGCCCACTCCTGACCTTAGGGTAGCAGAGGGCAGTAAGATAAGCAGCCTGACGTCATGAGGACCAGGGGACACTGAGGCAACATAGGAGAGTAGCTTTTTTAGGGACCTGCCTGCATGATGGCCACATACATGACAATGGTGATGATGATGGTGATGGTGATGATGATGGTGATGGTGGTGATGATGGTGATGGTGATGATGGTGATGGTGGTGATGATGGTAATAGTGATGATGATGGTGATGGTGATGATGGTGATGGTGGTGATGATGGTAATAGTGATGATGATGGTGATGGTGATGATGGTGATGGTGATGATGATGGTGATGGTGGTGATGATGGTGATGGTGATGGTGATGGTGGTGATGATGGTAATAGTGATGATGATGGTGATGGTGATGATGATGGTGATGGTGATGGTGATGGTGGTGATGATGGTGATGGTGGTGATGGTGGTGATGATGGTGATGGTGGTGATGATGGTGATGGTGATGATGGTGATGATGATGGTGATGGTGATGGTGGTGATGATGGTGATAGTGATGATGATGGTGATGGTGGTGATGATGGTGATGGTGGTGATGATGGTGATGGTGATGGTGATGATGATGGTGATGATGATGGTGATGGTGGTGATGATGGTGATGGTGGTGATGATGGTGATGGTGATGGTGGTGATGATGGTGATGGTGGTGATGATGGTGATGGTGGTGATGACGGTGGTCGTGATGATGATGGTGATGGTAATAGTTATAATATGGATGATGATGAATGTGGGGGTGGTGGCTGCTATTTAATGAGCCCTCACTTTGTGCAGACAGGTGAGTTCAGTCAGCTGCTCTAGCACTCAGAGGAGGGTGGTGGTAGAGCCTCAGTGTGAACCCAGGCACTGCAGAGCTCATGCGCTAAGCCAGAGATCAGCAAACTTTCTCTGTAGAGGGCCAGATAGTGAATATTTTCAGCTTTGTGGGCCATCTATTCTCCATGGTAACAACTCATCTCGGCTGTTACAGGATGAAAGCAACCACAGACGATGCAAAAGCAAGCGAGCACGGCTGTGTTCACTAAAACCTTGTTCACTCAAACAGACCATAGTTGCCAACCCCTGCGTTAAACCACTTGGGTCTTCAACTTCAGAAGGTCTTCCTTGGCCATCTCCCTGACTCTCTACTTCTCTCCCAAACACTAGACTATTTACCATATGAAATCCATCCTCAAATGTTGGAGATGTGCTACAACTGAGAGATAATTCCTTTACTTGTTGATTGACTCATTCACTCAAACAGTCATTAATTGCAGTTATTATCAATGTAATGATAATTATTAGAAATATTTTTATTAATAACAAATATTAATTATATTACTGTAATATAATTATACTTGTTCTGTGTTAACTATTAGGTTGATTACAATATTATTATGGTATATTATAACAAATATTATTAATAAAATCATTAATATGGAAAACCATAGACTTTGGGGTCAAAGCAGAGTTATAATCCCAGCCCAAGGATTTTTCAGCTGGAGATTTTGAGTAAGTGACTCAACCTCTCTGAGTCTCAGTTCCCTCTTCTGTAAGATAGGCATATGGTCCCTCCCTCTCAGGACTGCCATAAAGAGAGCATGAAAGGATAGGTAAGCCCTTGGCCCAGTGTTTGGCCCCCACCCAAGGGTTCCACTAAAAGGTATTATTTATTATACAAAGGCATGTTTGTTGAGCACCTGAATGATGGCATGAATGAAGGTGAGGCCTTTTGGGTGAGTTGGCTCCAACCTTTGCCTCTGCTGTGCCTCTTCTCCCTTAAAGGTGAACCTGTACTTGGACCCACCCCAGCCCAGCCACAGCATCCATACGGGGACGATGCCCCAGGGGACCAAGGTCTTGTCCTTCACCATCCCACAGCCCCACTCTGTAGAGCGGTGGCCAGGCCCCGCCAAGGGCCTGCAGACCTCTGAGGCTTCAGGTGAGTCTGGGAGAGGAGATGTGGCTGAAGGGCTCCTCTGTTGTAACCCTGCTCTAGGGACACTTGGTTCACCCTGGGGTGGCACTAGCTTCAGGCCAGGGGAGGGAGGGAGGTGAGGCCCCTCTCTGGGCCCTGTGACTTGAAGAGGTCAAATGGAGATATAGAAAGTGTCTGCTTTGAGCTAGAGCAGCCTGGGCGAAGCCCTAGCTCTGCCACCTAGCAGCTGTGTGATCTCCGACGAGTTGTATGACAAAGAGCATCGTCACTGTAGAGCCCTCACCCGGTGAGGTCCCCACTGGTGTTACCCCACTGACAGTCAAGGAGACCGAGGCTCAGAGAGGTGAGGACATGTAAAAGGTCACATTGCTATGGGGGAGGGTCAGGATTTGAACCCACATCTTTCCGAGTTGGAGCCCACACTATTGACTGGAAACCCAGAGGCCTGGCTTGGCTCTAGCTGTGTCATCCGGGGCTGACCCACACCTTGTTCTCTCCTATAAATGGGGACAACACTGCCCAGGCCCCTCCCTCAGGTCGCTGTGAAGACGGCACGATCGTGAGATGGCTGAACTTTCATTCGAGGATGGAGGTGGTGGATTTGAGGTTCAGCAACTGTCCCTCAGCCCCAGGAAGGACTGTTCTTGGCCCCAGCATTTAGTGGTTGTATATTCCAGGGTGGCCATCAGCTGAAGGAGACCTGAACCCCTCCTCGCCCCCCAGCACACCCGCCCTGGGGTGGCTTCCGGAGGACCCGGGCATCGCCCAGGACCAGCCCTCAGCGGAGCAGGCCCAGGAGCTGACTTCTCGGGCCAGTCGGTTCCTGGCCAAGGTGAGTGGAACCCCAGCTTTGCCCACGAGGGATGGGACTCACCTGGAGAAAGCGGAGCCTCTGCCCGCTTGGATGAGGGGCTGTCTACGAGGCTCACTCATTCCCCTCATGGAGTTAACTTAGAAACAGAGCCTCCCTGACCCTGGTTTTAGGGACCTCCTAGCTCCAGCCTCCTCCTCCTCACCCAGTGCTAGGTTTAACTCCCTTTTTGGCGTTGTGTCTCATCAAAGTCTCTCCAGTTGTGCTTGAAACTACCTCCGGTTTCACTTCTGGGGGAGACTCCCTGCTTCTTCAGGATTCTGGAGGGGTTATGGAACCTCTGCTCTACCTTCTCCTCTTTAGGATAGATCACCTCACTGCCTTAGTTCCTTTCGTTATGGAAATCAATCCTCAGTCACTTCTCAAGGGGCCTTTATATTTTCATCCAAATAACTATGAATTGTTTGCAGGTCTGTTTATAACTATACACTTGGCCTTATTCCAAAAGTACTTTAAAGCAGCTTAGAAAATACATGCATTGTAACCACATTCTGAAAATGGAAGTGAGGAAACTGGGGCAAAGGGGAAGTAAAGATAGGAAAAAAATAAAAGGAACTTAGGGAGAAGTGAAGAAACAAAATGCTCTGCTGGACCCTGAATGCTTTATCAGATTCGCATTTGGTTTTGAGCTTCCTAGTTGTCAGTGCAGAAAGGGAAATGCAATACATCCATCACCATGTCCATAAAACAAATTCTTTCAAAGAAACACCACCATTCTTTCTTCCCTTCCTTCCTTCCTTTCCTTTTTTCTTGTTTGTAACATCTTTATTGAGATATAATTCGCATAACATACAATTCAGTCATTTAAAGTTAATGCTTCAGTGGCTTTTAGTATATTCACAGCTGTGCAGCCATCAACACCATCAAGTTTAGAACATTTTCATCACCCACTAAGGAACTGCGTATGCATTGAGCAGTCACCCCCCCATCCCCTTCCCCCCAGGCCCCGGCAGCTGCGCATCTACTTTCTGTCTCTTTGGGTTTACCTATTTTGGACGTTTCCTGTAAATGGATTCGTGTAGCATTTGTCCTTTTGTGTCTGGCTTCTTTCACTTAGCATAATGTTTTCAAGGCTCATCCACGTTGTAGCAGCATGAACTTTATTCCTTTTTATCACCGCCAATCACCGCCATTCTGGGTCCTGTAACTGGAGAGATGTTTCTCCTCCTTGTCCTGTGTGCTCTAAAGTAAAGCAAAGCCAAGGTCACCACATTGAGCAAAATCTGGGGCACCAGCTGACCCCTAATGATCCAGGCTGCCCTGTCCATACAGGAGCCACTGGTCAGGTGGCTAGTGAGTACTGGACATGTGGCCACTCCAAATTGAGACGTTCTGTAAGTGTAAAACACATACCGGCTTTCAAAGACTTTGTGCAACAAAAAGAATATAAAATTTTCAATATATTTTTTTACACTGATTACATGTCAGAATAATATTTTAGGTTTATAAAATATATTATTAAAATTAATTCACTTGTGTCTTTTCACATTTTTAGTATGGCTCCTGGAAAGTTTTAAATTACATATGCAGCTTGCATTACATTTCTATTTTATGTTATATAAATTATATAATGTAATTATATTAGGTAAATTTCTATGTTATATTTTGGCACTGATCTAGAGCTTTCCTAGAAATGCTAAAAATCTCCAAATTGTCTTTGCCATTTTTTTCTAATTAAAAAAATTTTTGTAACAGTAATAGATACCCATGGTAAAGACCCTCACACAGGACAAAGAATATATTCAGTGAAATCTTTTCTTCCCCTCTTGCCCTTATGCTTCATGCAAAATGTTTAATGCACACACATTCATTTATAGAAATGGTCACATGAGTATGTACACTATAATATACCTTGACTTTTTTTTTTTTAAATTTATTTTCAAATGTGGTGTCAGGGAGAATGTCCTGACGCAAATTTTGCAGTAATTGAATATAAACTTAATAACTTTGCTTGCAAATTTTTTTTTTTTTTGCGGTACGCGGGCCTCTCACTCTTGTGGCCTCTCCCGTTGCGGAGCACAGGCTCCGGACGCGCAGGCTCAGCGGCCATGGCTCATGGGCCCAGCCGCTCCGTGGCATGTGGGATCCTCCCGGACCGGGGCACGAAGCCGCGTCCCCTGCATCGGCAGGCGGACTCTCAACCACTGCGCCACCAGGGAAGCCCTAGCTTGACTTTTTTAATGTCCCAAATTTGAATATTTCTGGGTAGGCAGTAAATTCACTTTGTTCAAAGGTCAGAGGATACATATAGTAGAAAACCTTCCTCCCATCTTTGTGCCCGCCCACCACCCAGTTCTCCTCCCTAGAAGCAATTAATATTTTAGTCTCTTGCATCCTTCTAGAGATAGTTTATAATACATAAGCAACTGTGTTTGTAGTTTTCCTTCGTTGTTCTCTCCGTATCTTATCCAGATGGTAGCCCCATAAGCACTGTCCTGTACCTTGATTTGATGCTGAAAAGTAGGTCTTGGAGGCATTTACACGTGAGAATACACACACGTGCCCTCATCTTCTGGATGGCTGCATACCGTTCCACAGATAGGCATTCAGACTGTTTCCTGTTGCCCCATGCCCACCACGCTGCCGTAGGTTTCATGCACAGGAGTAAGTGCGCTTTGCTGTCAATAAATTCCTGGAGGTTCCACTTTGATTTTTCCCAAGGCTGCCGTGGCTCAGGCCAGTGGTGGAGCTTTTCTGGCACCCGCCTCTCCGTGCTTGTCAGAAAACCCACATCCCAAGGCAGGGCCCAGCTCTCCGCACCAAAGCGTGACTGTGGCTAAGTGTGGGAGTCTGTAGGACTTAGCTTCTGAGTCTGGATTAATGGAGCGTGTTTCCTTCCCTTTCCAATTCCCAGGTGGAGTCCTTTGTAGAACTGCTGCAAGCAGGACAGCTGACACCCCAGGACCAACTCAAGGTACTGTCCACTTCAAGAGATGCCCTTGGAGCTGCCAAGACAGCTGCTCTGTCTCCCATGGCACAGGCTCTGAAGCCTCGTTTGCTGTAAGACAGACCAGAGAATCCCAGACAACGTGTCTCCTTTTAGAACAAACAGCCCCTGATTAGCTTTCCGTGATAATGATCATTATATCACAATAGTCACCATTTATTAAGCAAAGATGCTGGTGTGCCAGGCACTGTGGCAAGCCCTTGATGTACATGATTTCATTTTATCACCATAAAAACCCGGCAAGGCAGTCACAGTCATCACCCCCATTTAACTGGGATGAGCTGAAGCCCAGAGAGGCAGCTGGAAGGCCACACAGCCAGTAGATGGCACAGCCCAGACCCAGGTCTGTCTGATTCCCAAGTCCAGGGTCTTAATCGTTGCCCTGCACAGCTTCCCACGGATTATATTGCCTGTCGGCAACCAGGAAAAGGCCTTTTCTTTTTATAATTTTCCTTATTATAAAAGTAATTGCTAAAATGAAAACTGGGGGGGAAAGGGAAAGAAACCCCTAATCTAACCATTATTGGCTTATTTCCTTCTGGGCTCTCGTATTTCTAGATAACTGTGGTCATATATAACATTTAGATTTCTGATGCATCAGCCAGGGTCCCAAGAAGATGGAGCTCTCAAAGCTGCGGGTGTAGGGATCAGTGAAGGGACTATGAGCTGGGGTGTGGGCAGCAGCCTCAGGGAGCCCGACCAGGGACAGGGAAGCCCAGGGACTAGCGCCTGCCCGGAGCAGTTCCCTCCCAGGTCTCTTTCCTCCCACCCTGTGACCTCTAATAGATGCCTCCCCTAGACAGGCCCCAGGGGAAACCAGCTGATGCCCCAGGCGCAGAGCCGGGTGGGGAGAGGAGCTGAGGGAGGGTGAGTAGGGCAAATGCAACGCACTTGGTTTGATAGTTTTTACTGTTAATGTTATGTTACTAAGCATTATGTTACTATATAGATGTTACACACATTCTCCAGTTACAAAATGTGATATGGACTGTATTATCTCACTGAGTGGATGATCAAGGACCTTGAAAATGAAAACCATTCTTTTTCTTCCCCCTCTCCTGACTCCCCCATATGCAGGGAGATTGAGAGCTGTTGGAAGATAAATTTTGACTGGGGGCTAGACTCTAGGTTGTCCTTGGCCTCAGTCTATTGTCAGCATAGGGTGAGTGAGATGAGGATGATAAAAAGCCAGGGATAGTGAGCCCACCTCCCATAGTTTTAACCTCCCATGAGTTAGCTACGACCTAGCGTAATCCTTGGGACCGTGAGCTCTGGAGCTAGAGGGCCTGGGTTCATATCCCGACTCTACAACTTTCTCACCCACTGTGTGACCTTCACTGACTTAATTAATCTCTCTGTGCTGTAGTTTCATCCTGTTTAAATGAAGACGATAAATTACCCCTCTCATTAGGGTTATGTTGAGGATTCAATGAATAATGCAAAGGGCTTTAGACAGAGCCTATCATTATCAACAGTATGATGGTGATGATAATACCATCTGTTGTGATAATCTATAAGGATTTGGGAAAAGAACGACTAATGTTCCAAAATCCACTGTTCTGAGAATCGAGGATGAGGATCTAAGGTGTCTCAGGTACTAGGTCCTTATGGGGGTATAGTGACAGCATATTTGACACTATGACCATCATGGAACATTGGGTTCTTGTAGGTCTACCCGGGAAGGACTGGTACCCTCCAGGGCTGGTGCCAGTGCTCTAAGCCATGCCTCTGCCATACCAGTCTGATGGCAGGGAGATTGACCAGAGTGAGCAGCCTCCAGAGGGTGCCAACCCCCGCCTTCCAGATATTCCGGGGCCTGGAGGCCTCCACAGTCCCAGAGTCCCACGCCCCTCCCCTCCCCCAAAGAGCTGTCTCGTCCACTGTGTCTGCAAGGATGGAGCCCACGGGGGCTGGGCACTCAAGTCTTCCTGGCCTGTCTGGTTTCAGGTCTTCCAGCAGCTAAAGGCTGTCCACGCGGCCTTGGAGGAGGAATATCTGAAGGCCTGCAGGGAGCAACACCTGGCCCAGCGGCTTGCCGGCTCCACGGGGGCGCCCGGGAGATTTGATCCCGGCAGGTACATGCTGGGGAGAGAGGCCTCCAAGGACAGAAGGGTCAGGCCCTGGGTTCCCACCAGGAGGGGGACAGTTTGTCCTCATAATTCACACACTAGGGGAACAGGGAGGAGTCCTATCCCAATTAACAACACGTCCAGATGGGGGATACTTGAAGGCTGAGATTTGGGTCCTTTTGGAACTCCCTTCAATGAGAAGTGACCTTGGAGATAAGAGTTATAAAGCCCCTCATTGGACAATGGGGAAACTGAGGCCAGAGGGGGCAGGGATTTACTCAAGCTCCTGCAGCCAGATGGTGGCAGAAGGGGGCTCAGGCTGAGGCCTCCTTATTCCCAGCGGCACCCACTTTCACCTTGTTGATTTTGCTCTCCACATAATCTAGATTATGATGTCAGAGGCACTCTCCACGGGCATCTCTGGGGCCTCTGCTCTGAAGCACAGCCTCTCAGACCTGCCTGATGTTTCCTCGTTCCAGGGAGCTGGAGGCAGAGATATTCCAGCTGGGAATTCGCCTGGATGAGCTGAAGGACCACATAGACCAGAACCAGCAGGAACCTGAGCCAGCCGGGTCAGACTTGGCTCTGGACAGCTCCCCAGCTGTGCCCTCCCCCCTCCAGCCAACGGGCCTGCCCCCTCCTTTGGGGCAAGCCCCCACGCCCGCCATCCAGACCCTCTGCCCTGAGGTACCTCTTTGCCCAACCGTATTGGACTGTTCCTTCATTCACTGTTTTCTCCATTCATTAACTTCTTCATGACATGTCTGAGAAGTTGGTACCATGTGCCAAGACTCATGACACGTGGTGGGAATTCAGTAGAAAACAACTGAAATAATAGGTGGCCTGTACCCTCATGGAGTTTTCTGTCTAGTTGAACTAGTTACCCAGTTACTTAACTATAATTTTGATCAGTGCTCTGAAGGAGAATTATGAGGTTCTATGAGAGTAGATAACAGGGTAACATATCTGAGTTTAGGGAGTCAGAGAAACTTTCCTTGAGGAAGTAATGTTTAAATGAGATCTGAGGGTGAGTAGGAATTACTAGGTGCAGAAAAGCCATCTAGCAGGACAAACAGCCTGTGCAAAGGCCCTGTGGTTAGAGTATGGACCCTGAGGAGGGGTCTAAGAGGCAGGGGAGACAGGCAGGAGAGGGGAGGAGGCTGGGGAGGCAGGCAGGGGCCTCAGGATGTACATGTGTGGGTCACATCAAGGGGATGGTCTTAAACTCTGCTGGGTTTTTCAGCAGGAGAAGATACCAGAGGATTTGCAGGTAGGTCCGAAGCGGGGAGGTGGTGGGGCAGATGGAGAGACGTGCATGGACTTGAGAGAGGTTTAGAAGGTACATTTGACTGGACTTGGATTGGTGATGAGAGGAAAGGAACAAACGATGACCTCCAAGCTTCTAACCTTTAGTCCTGGGTGAATATGGGGACTATTCACAGAGGTGGCGACACTAGAGAAGGGCTGTACATGGAAGGGGCTTTGTAGAATTCTCTCTAGCCCACGTCACAACCCCATGAGACACAGGCATCTCGAGTGCATCATCTTGAGGGGCTCCCCTGCTCCCATGGTGAAGGTGTTTTGAGGGGCTGGGTGTCCATGTTGGAATGGAAATCTGGGTTCAAATCTAGGCTCTGCCCCTCACTTCTGTGTGACTTTAGGCAAATCATTTGAGCGTCAGTTACCTGTCTGTGAAATGGGTTGTAATAACCTAGGTACTGGTGGGATTGTTGTGAAGTGATGTCTGTACAGCGCCTGGCACGTAGCAGGGGCTCCATCAACGGCAGTCAGTGTCAGAGGTCGCATGACCCAGTCCCTACTTGTGCACACGTAAAAGGATGATAGGTTAGTGAACCTAACCTATTTATTACTCTTTGGCACCCAGCATGAGCCTGGCATAAGGTGGGTCCTTAAAAGGTGGTCTCAGATGTCTGCTGAATCTCTGCCCCTCCTCCTTTCTGGCCCCAGCTTGACGCCATCAGCGCTGGCCTCCACCCATTGCACGTGAACTTGGATCTGAGCGCTACCAGCAATGAAGTAGAGGACAGGCTGCTGGGCCTCCCGACCCCGCTCGGGCACAAGGAGCTGCGAGTGGAGCACGATTTCCACGGCCTCCTAGAGCGGTGAGTGCCCACCAGAAGTGAGGCCAGGGTGGTGGGTCCAGTGGTGGGACCTTGCTGGCCCTGCTGGGCAGAAGTCACGCCCCTCTGTGTTCTTCTGCAGGTACCTCAGTGTGAAGTCTCTCCCAGAAGCCCTGAGGCTGGAGGAGGAGGGGGAGGGGCAGGGCCACACCCTGGAAGTTGTGGGGCCAGCTTCAGCTCCAGGAAAAGCAGCGGCCACCAGGCTCCCCACCAGACAGCCCCCAGCACAGGCTGAGAGAAGTCACGGGGGCCCAGTCGAGTATGTCAATGAGCCTTCCCCGCTTGTCCCACACCAGCTCAGAAACCGCAGGGGTGGAAATTGTCATAGTGAGCTAGACAGTTTAGAAACGGCCTTCCTGACCTGTAGCTCAGTGTCTCTCTAAAACGTGCAACATATAGCATTGATAGCATTTGAAATGATTGGGTGTTGTGGGACGAGGTTTCTGGTAGGACAGATGCAGCATTAAATAACGTTACTCTCCTTGTCAGTCTCAGACATTCCATGGCCATCAAGGAGGAATCTCAGTTAGGGCTATTATGTCTTCAGTGCCTCTCTTGATCTTCCTTTAAAAAGAGAGAAAGAGAGAGAAAACAAGCAGGCCTCAGGCCCAGAGCCTTTACTAAGCAACAGGATCTATCTAGACTATGATAATATTGTTTTCATGTTCCTTGTATTTATTTGCAAAGTTAGTTTCTATTTGTAACACAAAATACCGGTCTTCTGTTTATAACAGTGACATAAAGTCTTTTTGAGTAGATTGAAAAAGTTGATGGAAATGTCTGGAAGGGCGAAGACGGAAGACAATTCCAGAAGCCTGGGAAAGGATGCTTTAGCGCATCTCTTTCCACACTGTTTCTGCTGCACTGTATAGGGTGGGTTTTGTAGGCATCCCCATTTTACAGTTGAGAAAAATGAGGTTCAGAGAGGGGAGGTGCCTTGCCCAAGGTCACACAGCGAGAGGGTGGCGGAACCAGCGTGGGCACGCAGGGGTTCCTGACTCCAGAGCTTGTGCCCTAGACTGTGTGGCTACCGGGACAGGGCTGCCCAGCCCATGCCATGGCTCAGGGCCAGTGTGCCTCTCCTTCCCTGCCAGGGAAACCGTGGAGCAGATGGCGTCTGTGAAGCCAGCAGACTTCCACGCATCCGTGGGCAGAGACAGGCACCTGCAGGGCCTGGACAAAGCTGAGGCAGCTCCTTCAGGCCCAAGCAGGCCCCCCCCACCTCAGGGCACCAAGTCTGCGGAGTCCCACCAGAGCAGTCTGACCAGCCTAGAGGGAAGTGGCATCTCTGAGCGCCTTCCCCCGAAGTCTCCGTGCCAAGCTGGCGGGCCCCACCTGGAGGTATGCGTCTGCACGGGGCATGGGCTCAGAGCCTCAGGGCCATTCCCTGCATCTCCTGGAGCCTCCTGCCTCCAGGCCTTTGCTCAGAATGCCTGTACTCCTGCCCTTGCCAGTCACAGTCCTGCCCGACATTCAGGGCTTGTGCCATAGCTCCCCACACCCCCGTCCCTCCGCCAGGAGCTCCCCTTTCTCCTCTGAGAGCTTGCGATTTGCAGGAATCACAGATCACTGTGGAAATGTGACTTATGTGATGGATCCTCCCATAGAAAAACACATACGTATGCATGTGTGCGCGCGCACACACACACACACACACACACACACACACACACACACACACACACCTGTAGTCCTAATGAGCCCATGGTAAGGAGTCTGTACTCGACCATGAACTCACTGAGGGCAGGCACCATGTCTCTCTGTTGGCCATCTTTGCACCTTGCATTAGATGCAGTGTGTTGGAGGTGTGCGTATTTGATCAAGTTTATTTTCCCAATTCATCAGGCCCGGGCATTTCTGCAGTCAGGTAGGACCAAGGTGTTCCAGGCCCAGCCCGGAAGCCGTGTGGACATGAGAATCCCATTCCCGCCACGGGACGTTTCTGCTCCTCTTTCTGTTCTCAACTCAGGATATCTCAGTATCTCTCTCAAGGGCCCTGGCTCCCACTTCTCAGGGAAGCGGGACTTACTCAGGGTCTTCTCGGGGCGTGGACTCCCTGAGGTTGGCTGGGTGCTCGTGCTGCAGGACCCTCACCCCCTGGGCCCGGCTGCTGGGATCTGGGCCAGCCTCCCTGTCTGTGAGCCTCTGGAATGTAAGGCCCAGGCCAGGACTTGGGAAGGGTTTCCCAGTGTGCCTCAAGCACATTTCTCCAATTTAAAGGGACGCTGTCTCTTTCAGGAGCCCTGGATGGCATCCCCCGAGACAGACAGTGGCTTTGTGGGCTCAGAAACCAGCAGAGTGTCGCCCCTCACTCAGACCCCAGAGCACCGGTTCTCCCAGATCAGGTATCCTGGGGACCCCATCAGTGTACACACCTGAGATAGCCTGAGAATCAGAGTGCCTGTGAGCTCAGAACAGGGACAGATGGCCTGGGCGTTCTCAGAGCCCACACTTCATCCCCCCAAGGATGGTTCATTTCCCCTATCTTATTGATAGAGGGGAACTAAGGTTCAGAAAGAGAAAGCGACTTGCCCAGTGTCACTCCGCCAATCATCGACAGACTGGGAAATAAATATTTGTTGAGCAAATGAATGATGAAATGGTGAATGAATAAAGTCTGTAGGGAGGGTGGCGTGACAGAGCCACCAGGTAGAGTGATAGTCTCCAAAGCTGGACGCAGGCCCCTCGGGCTACCCAGGGCTGCCTGGGAAGGAAGGATTACAAATTTTATTTCTTTGTATATTATCTGAAAACCAAGTTGAGCTTTATAATTTTGTGTGAGTAGGCAGATGTACACTTCTGCAGTTTATAAAGAAAATGCATGTATAATGGGGGCGCATCCTCAGAAATACTGTACTGCCAGGGGTGCCAAGTCGCAAAGGTCAGGAGTTCATGGTTTAGCATGTGGAGGGTCTCAGCGGCTGTGACCTCCTTCTGTGTGACCTCAGCGTGTCTCTCCCTCCATGGTCTCCCAGCACCCAAGGGACATTAGCCCAGTCTTTCACTCCGTCTGTGCCCCGAGATGCAACCTCCCACCGCCAGACCAGGGGTCTTCCGGTACCCAGAAGAGCCTCTGAGCCCATCATACCCAGGAGCCGAGCCCAGAGGCTCCCACCTGGCCAGGACGGTCCTCTCGGGCAGAGGGCACCCAGCTTCTGCCTGGAGCGGGCACTGGCGGCTGAGATGGGTGAGTGGATGCATCTGGGTTGGCCAGAACCTGGGGGTGGCTGGATTGCATGGGTTAAAAAAATCAAATCCGTAAGAAAACTTGCATTACCCTTTAGATGCAAAATATCTTACAGGTTCATTGTAGGAAAATTTGAAATTGCAGGTAAGGTGGACAAAAGGGAACAAAAGAAAAAATAATAAGCTAAAAACCGTCACTGCTGACATTTTGGTGTAGAACCTGTGAGCTGTTTTCTTTGTCAGTGTGTGTGTGTTTATTTACAAATACTTAAAACGGAAATGGGATATTATACGTGAATGTTTAATAATTTTTTTTTTTTTTTGGCTGCATCGGATCTTAGTTGCAGCACACAGCGTCTTCGTTGTGGCGTGGGCTTCTCTCTAGTTGTGACGTGCGGGTTTTCTCTCTCTAGTTGTGGTGCGCGGGTTCCAGAGCATGTGACCTCTGTAGTTTGCGGCACGCGGGCTCTCTCATTGAGGCGCACGAACTCAGTAGTTGTGGCGCGCAGGCTTAGTTGCCCCCCGGCATGTGGGGATCTTAGTTCCCCGACCAGGGATCGAACCCACGTCCCTGCACTGGAAGGTGGATTCTTTACCACTGGACCACCAGGGAAGTCCCAGTCACCTCCTTTTTTTCACTAAACACCGTGTCATGAACACTGTGTCTATAAAATCTGTGATTTCATTTTTTACCTTTAAAAAATGCTTGTGAACTTTTTATTGAAATAAAACATACAGGAAAGAATATAAATTGATGAATTTTCTCGAAGTGACCACAGACCAAGAAACTCAACACGTTTAGAAGCCCAGACCCCCCTCAAGCCCTTCCCAGTCACTCCCACACCTCCCAAAGGTAACCACTGTTCTCAGATTAGCTCTGCATCTTAAGGTTCACCATTTAAAAATTTGAAATTTAACTTTAGTTAAAAGTTTAATTAATTAGTCACATGCAGTTGTAGGAAATAATACACAGAGATCCTTCCCCCAGTTTTTCCCAATAATAATATCTTGCAAAACCATAGAGCAATGTCACAACCAGATATTGACATGGATTCAGTCAAGACACAGAACATTTCCACCATCTCAGGGTCCCTCATGTTGCCCTTTTATAGACACAGTCACCCCCTCCTTAACTCCTGGTAACCACTAATCTGTTCTCCATTTCTGTAATTTTGTCGTTTCAAGAACGTTATAGAAATGGAATCGTATAATATGTAACCTTTTGGGATTGGCTTCTTTTTCACTCAGCATACTTTCCTGGAGACTCATCTAGATTGCTCCATGAATTGATAGTTTGTTCCTTTATATATTGCTGATTAGTCTTCCAAGGGCTCATTGTTTTAATGCATGGGCCAGATGAGTGGTTTGTAACCTCTGGTCACCCATCCCTTTGAGAGGCTAGTTAAAGTTTTGAATGCTCCCCCAGGAAACATGCACACAGGCAAAGGTGTGACTAATTTCAGAGGGAGGTGAGGCTCGGAAGCCAGTCCCAGAGCAGCCTGGTGATGCAGAGTCTGGGGGCCCTCGTGGAGGAGCAGGGGCCTCTTTGTAGGGGGAAGGCCCTGGAGCCTTGGATCTGATGCCGAAATGGTGGGTGGTAGAGGGAAATCTAGTTATAAACAGCTCTGCAGGTCCGCTTTGCTCCCAGCAAAAACCACATCTTCTTCCTGTTTTGAGGGTCATCGACCTCGATAGGAGCCTCATTCATGACCTCAGCCGGGCCCCATCTCTTCACCCCCAGCACCCTTCCACCCGCACAGGTTCTCACTTCAAGGGTCCTCTCTGTGTGAACTCACTCTGACCCCTTTCTGCCTCCCTAGTGGTCCCTGGCTCAGAGTTCAAGGGCCGAAAGCAGCTTTCTGAGCAGCTCCCCCATGGCGCGACAATCAGCCCACCCCCGACCCTGGCCCCTGCAGCCGCCGCTCCACCCCATGGGCCCGCAGAGACCACCTCCACCTTCCTCCTCACCAGGACGGGGCGAGAGTAAGTTGGGCGCCGCGGATTCAAGCTCATCATAGAGCCGGGAAGCACGGGCTTTCTAGGGTCTCCATCCAGTGGTGGCTGTGCTGAGGCCAGACGGACCCAGGCATCCTGCCTCCCAGCTCAGGGCTGCTCCTGTGGGATGTCATTGATCTAGATTCTGAGGACACTTCTCCAGCTGGTGGGAAATGACCTAGAGGTTCACCTTGCTGGTGCTAAGACCCCTCTGCCTGTCCCCCAACATTTCCCTTCCAAGACAGGTCTGCACTTCCCAGGGGTGTGTTTTCTGCAGTTTACGCATTCATTGTATGAACTGAGAAGGGACAGTTTTTTCAGTTTTTCATTTTTAATCCAAGTGCAGTTTTTCTACTGAGAAAGTTTTCTCCTTGCTTCATTAAACAGAAATGGGAAAAGAGATTAGTCAGTCCTCTTACTTCTCCTCTGAGTAGCTTTTGGCCAATAATCAGTCACAGGCCTTTGTTGGGTTGGGGTGTTGGCTTCCAGGCCTGAGTTGAGTAAGTTCACTCCTGCAGTCTCCTCTGATATCTACAGGGGAATGAGAGGCTTATTTACCTACAGTATGCCAGCCCCTGGGAATACAATAGTGGGCAAGACAGTCCTTGAGCTCGTAAGGCTCACCATCTTGTAGGATGGACCAAGAAACAGGTGGTTGCACCCCCAGTATGATGGCACAGGGCTGAAGGACTGTGGGAGCACAGAGAAGGGGCATCTAGCCCAGTCAGAGGCTTCAGGGAGGGCTTCCTGGAGGAAGTGGTATCTCAGCTGAGACCGGAAGGAAGAGAGATGGAAGAATATCCCAGCAGAGGGAACAGCATGTGCAAAGGCCTAGAGGTGAGAGAGGGCCTGCCACCTTTTAGGCACCAAATGTTTATTATAGCCAGATCCTCACGTATGAGGTGGGGTGTGAAACAACAAAAGCAGAGAGGAAGACAGGGAGACCTGGGGGAGATCTTGGAGGGCCTCAGACACATATGGTTAGAAGTTTGGGTGATGGCTCTGCTCAGGAAAGGTGCTCACTGAATATTCATGAATGTAGAAAGTCTCACCTAAGGACAATGAGGGAGGCTTTAAGCCAGGGAGAGGCATGGTTGGGTTTACGTTTTAGAAAGAATTCTCTGACCACTGTGAGGGTGAGAATAGAGGCCAGGGGATTGCTGAGAAGCCTGCCGCACCCAGGAGAGAGGTTATGGGGCCAGTGGGGAGGGAAGGGAGGTGCATTTGAAAAGAGATAATTAGGCATTGGGCCCACAGGACTTGGGAGTTGGTTAACTTTTGGGGTGTTCAGAGAAAGAGAAAGGTTTAGAATGACTCAGATTGTTGGCTGGCCAACCAGTTGGATGCTGATGCGGAGATGGGGAACCTAGGAAGGGGGAGTAAAATTGCAGGGAAAGATGACTTATAGGTGCCAGCTGGCACTCAGTCACTAAAGGATTAGGTCAGGAAGACCGAGATCCTGGTAGAAACAAGCCAGAGAGGACAAGTGACGCCTAACGGGGTATTCCAAATCCCAGGCTCTCGTTCAGCGGCCTTTGGCCTGGACAGGGAGCCAGAGCCGCCCCAGTCCTGCACCCATCACGGGGCCTCAGCCCTGCCTTTCAGGGGTTAACTGGTGACCGGAGTTCTCACTCTCCTGCAGCCGCCACCCTCATGGTTTGCCTTGGAAACCCCAACAAGCGTTGCCCTGGGAATTGCCAGGGGAACCAACTGCCCTTAGACGCACACAGCGCCAGGCCATGGCCAGAGGGGGGTCTCCCGCCTCCTCTGTGCACCCATCTGAAGGCTGATGTCTGCTGAAGCCGGCACCAGGAGACACTCCCCCAAGAGTCCAGGGGCCACCAGGCAAGAACTAAGCCTGAGGGGAGCCCTCACCCCGGAAGCTGGTCCGAACAGTAGACGTAGAGCTTGCCTCAGCCTGGAGGACGACCGTGCCCAGCCCGGGCTCTGATGCCCTGTGTGTAGGGGGGTTTGTGTGTAGCAGTGTCTGGGTAGAATTGGCTGCTGCAGTGCCAGCGACACCCTCAGAATGAGACCCTAGAGATTCAGGGACCGATCGGGGAGAAATGCAAACAGGATTTACTCCCAAGATGCTAGTGGCTCGTGAGATACCGCGCCAATCCCAGGTTGGGCTGTGTTTGGGGGCTTCCCCAGCATGACAGCAGCCTTACCTGTGGCACCCCTGCAGCTTCCAGCCTGCTCACGTTCAGTGGGTGATGGGAAGCACCGTGTGTCTCTTTGTCCCTTCTCCACACACACACATTTACTCTGCTCCCTCTGGGAGCCTGGAGGCCAGCTCAGTGCCATTCTCTGAGCATCTATGAGGTCTCAGGGGTTGTGAGATGGGGAGGCCCACTCCTTGCCTGCCAGGGGCTCACTGTCTGGTGGAGGAGACAGATAAACAAGCATCTTCCGCCAGGAGCAGGGAGATGGGCTTGAACAATGTAGGAAACGTTTGGGGAACCCAGGAGGGGTTGCTGAGCAAAGGCGGGAAGGAACCAGGCCTGGATAGATAGTTAGGGTTTCTACAGACAGAGGCTGAGGAAGGGGAGGGCAGCCCGGGGGCCGAGGCAGGTCAGAATTGAAATTTTAAAGTGTACCTTGAGCCAATGCCCTCTCTTCTCTGCATCCTCATCTTTATCTTGAGAATTTGTCACTGGTGTTTCAGAATAGTTACTCAGAGGCCCTGCATGCTAGGTTGGGTAGACCTCAAAGAAGGTTCTGCTTTGCTCACCAAATGTGCAGGGAGGGACATGAACTCAGAGGGGTGTCACGATGTGTAGCAAGAAAAGCGGACACACAGGGAAGTTCGAGAGTCCACCGTCAGCAGAGTTGGACGGTGCCTGCTGGAAAAGGACGAAGACCTGGCATCCGGGCAGCACTCAGGCGGCGGCTGCAGCTATGTTCACTGTGCATCTGTTCTTTCTCCTGTCTCCACCCCCCCACCCCAGCCAGGCCATCCGTGAGCTGCAAGAAGAGGTATCCCGGCTCCGGCTCCGGCTGGAGGACAGCCTGCACCAGCACCTCCAGGGCAGCCCGAAGCGCCCAGCGTCCAACTTTGACCACTCCACCCGGGCCCAGGACCAGCCAGCTGATTCCTCAGCCATGTGGGGGTCCCATTATGGCAGGTGGGTGAACCCCAAACTCCCGACCCTATGCCCCGGTGGGAGCTGCAGAGGGTCAAGTTGGCCAACCTCTGGCTCTCCCCAGACATGTGGACTCAGGCACAGCCACATCCCTCTCTCGCTTATTCACTCATTCATTCACTCTTACATTTTTTTTTTTACCATGTGATATTTGATACATAGAAGAATATATTAAACATATGTGTTAATAATAAAGCATGATACAGGGAATATCCCTGAACTCATCACCCAAGTGAAGAGCTAGAACATTTTCAGGATGCTCACCCTCTCACCCACTCACTCAGCAGCTATTCACTTATGATGACTTATAAAAGCATCTTTAACTAACTAACTTCTGAGTATTTCTATTGGAGGGCACTACGTTGACATTTTTAATGGACATTGTCTCATCAATCCTTCCAACAACCCTCTGAAGTCATTGCTCCTATTATCCCCATTTGACAGATGAGGAAACTGAGGGGCAGAGAGGCTCAGAGCCATTTTCTATGAGTCTGACTCCAGAGTCTTTGGTCTTGACTTTCGTATTCTCCTCTTTCCTTATGTTATAAGCGTTTCTCTGGGTTGGGCTTCTCACTGATCATCTTTAAAGGCTGCATGAAACCTCATCCAGTGACATCATCTCTCTCTCTCTCCCTTTTACTAGTAAATCCACAGAGAGATTGTCTGGTGAGCCTGGGGGCGCAGAGCAAGCAGTCGCCGCAGGAAGGAGGCAAGCCAGGTCCTCCTTGGTGCCTCGGGAGGTGCCTCGATTGTCCCTGAGTAAGTGACCACCTGCCTGGACTGATTTTTGGAGGCCACAGTCTGGGCATGCTGGCTAAGTGGTCAGGGACTACAGCAACAGCCCTAGAGGAAACTTGCAGAAGGTTTCGGGTGTCTTTTTTAGGTAGCTGTAGTGCTCTGAAATACCATGTACTTCTAATGACAGCAGCAGTATGCTATGCACGTACTGTGAGCTGCGGTTTCCGTAAGGGCTTTGTGTATGTGTATCATCTTGCTTAATCGTCACTGCAAGATGGGTCGTATTATCCACGTTCTGCAGATCAGGACAGCAAAGCCCGGAAGCACAAGGGACTTGCCTGAAGGAATATGGCTCTGGAATCAGTGGCCCCAGCTCACTCCTTTCTAGCTGTGTGGCCTTGGCCAGGTTGTTCACCTGCCCTGCACAGTTAAACGGACAGCTAACAGTGCAGTGATAATAGCGTCCGCTCCTGGGGTTGCTGTGAGGGTACGTGACATGAAGCATGCCAAGCACTTAGCACAGGGCCAGGGGTCCAGATGTGTCAGCTGTGATTACTAAGGGGCAGAGCTGGGTTTAAAATCTAAGCCTGCCCCAGAGCCTAAACTCGTGATCCACCCACTCCCTAAACTATGTGACCCCCCCACCCCCTCCCCCTCTGATGCCCCTCTTTCCACCTCAGGTTCCGAATCTGAGCCAGCCTCCCCCAGGCTGTTCTCTGAGAGGGGCAAGACCACCGAGGACAGTCCACAGGCAGCTCGGAATAGAAGGAGAGGAGTGGGTAGCACCGGTCGGCCAGAGAGGGTCACCTTCCGGGGCCAATACACAGGTGGGCCAGGAGGGGGCGCTGGGTGGGCATGGTCCCCAGGTTGGTCTCTGTCCTGAGAAGGCTCTTTCATTTAGCCAGTGGGCCATTGAAATACTATCATTTTTTTATGAGGTGTGTGATACAGAAACATCGGGGAGTATTGTCTCTTTGAATCTGGGTGTGTTTGTTTATTCATTCACTCAGCAAACAGTTTCTGAGGCCTCCCCTTTGACGGGGCCCATGCTTGGTTCTGGGGAAGCCCGTTCAGCTGGTCATTCATGAAGCGGTTTAAGGAGAGCTTGATGTTTGCAGGACCTGGGTGACAGGGTGAACACGGAATCACTCCTGGACCGCCTTAAGGTTCTGATTCCCCAGGGGGCCCCGTGTCTCACCGACTGGGTACCCGGCACACAGTAAGGCTTGAGGTGACACGTAGTAGGATTTCAGAGTGCTTAACATTAAAACAAATACGGATACGGCTCCTACTTTCATGAATCTGACTGCATAGCAGAGAAGACCAGTAACAAATAAGCAATTAGAGTAAATGTGTGAATTGTAGTAAGTAAATTATAGACGTGGCTCTCACCCATACCTCACTGGGAGGGAGGGCTGTTAACCTCAGATACGATGCAGAGAAGGCAGGAAATGAGATACGATGTCTCCCAGCCGAGCAGATAGAAGCCGAGGGTTAGAAGTGAAAGCAGCAGCGCGTCCAGGGGCCCCAGTGCAACACACACAGAGTATAAAGTGGGGACCCTGCACGGCAGAGGGGAGAGAAAAAAGTAATTAATCAGGCAACATTCTGAAGGTCCTATCTGAGACTCAGGGGTGGACGAGGCACGGGATGGCAGGGCTGGGTGCAGTCCCAAGACCCTGTCCAACCTTCTGATAACCTTGAGCACTTGACATCTGCCAGGCGCGGGGCAGGATACCTCACGGATATGACCCCGTTCAGTCCTCCCAACAAGCCTATGAAACCCACAGTATGACTATCCCTATTTTCCAGCTGCTTGGAGCACAGAGAAAACACCACTGACTCCGTGCCCAAGCCATTCTAATCCTAACCAGCAAGCCGGGGTATGGGGGAGTAGCGTCACACTGTGTCATTGCTTGTCGTGTCTTCCTGGCCTGCTCTCCAACCCTGACTGAGCTTGCATTTGTTGGTTGCTTCTGTATATTGAGAACTAGGCAGCTGGTCCCCAAATAGGATCTGAGATGAGAGCTTATAATAAACAGACAAATAAAAGTGTTTCTATGTATATGTGTATATGTACACGCCCAATTATATAGCTACATATTTATGCACATATATCACATGTGTGTGCCCGTGTGTGTGTGTGCATGAGAAAAAGATTGAGAGGGAGACTGTTAAACCATTTGGAGGAAGAGGAGAGAGATCCTTCTTCTAGATCGTCCCCCATTCTGCATCCACGACCAACTGACACTGACTGTCATGGTTTCCTCCCCAGGCCAGGAGTACCATGTTCTGACCCCCAAGACTGTCCCAAGAGGCAGCGGCCCAGTCTCCTGTCCCCACTGCCGACCCGCTAGGACAGAGGATCCAGGTAGGGGATGGTACCTGAAGAAATGGCCAAGGCTACGAGGCTGCAGCTTCTTGCCCTCGGCCTTGGGGGTGCAGCTGGGCCAGACATGGGCCACCCTGAGCTGTGCGCGGGTCAAATACAGACAAGGGAAAGAGATTTTTTTTCTGGTCTTTTTAGCCCTCCCAGGGAGTCCTGCCCTCACATCTATTCCTCCAGGTGCTTTGCCTGAAGCCACTCTCCTTCACCTTGACATAGAGAAGACATGAGCATGATTCCAGAAGGTCCTGATGCGGGGAGGGGTGCAGGCAGCCGGGGGCTGGCAGCGTCGATGGTCTCATCTCCCCTCTGTCCTCCCTCCACTCCTCACTCTTTCCCCCAAACCCAAGAGTTTAGGGGAAGAGTAGTGGGGAGAGAAGTGGCCTGAGAATACGGACACCAGGTTCTAGTCCCAGTTCTGCCACCGACACGCTATGTGACATTAGGCAAGTTCCTTAACGGCTCTGAGCCTCAGGTCCACATCCATAATGAAAGGTTTGGAGATGGTCTCTGAGGCCCTTTCAAGCAATAATGATGATCATGATGGAGCTGTCGTTTATTAAGCCGTTACTATATACAGGGCAACATGCTAAGGGTTGTACTAACATTAATCCTCACAACCCTATGAAGTAGGTTTTGCACATTTTATGACTGTGTCCATTATATGAGTGAAGAAACTGAGGCTCCGAGAAGTTAAGTAACTTGCCCAAGGGCACACAACTTACGAGTGGTAGAGGCAGGATTTGAACCCAGGTCTTTGTGACTCTAAAGCCCTGGCTCTTCACCACTGTATGGCTGCGCCTTTGCTAGAGTCCCAACAAGCCTACCACTCATTCATTTATTCAGCACCTTCCCAGACTGGGCCCTGGGCCTTGTCCCTAACAAACTCTTCAGCTAAGCAGACGAAACAGAATGGTCAGAACCGGGGTGGGGGAGCACATAAGTCAGCCCGGTGGGTGGTGGGACTTCCCAGAGGGAGTGACGCTGAGCTGAGGCCTGAAGGAGAAGCAGATGGACCCTGGAATTCTCCCAGTTGTGGCGCTGAGGATTTGTACAGGAAGAGAACCAGGATGCCCACTCTCCTTCTGCTCACTAGGCCTCCACTGACTCGCCCTGGTGCCCAGGGGCCGTTGTGGGCTGGTCCCACCTGGAGAATGGGCCTGTGTCCCTGTGGAGGATGACCCGTAGGTACAAGGGCTCCAGTCGGGAGAACCAGGCTTGAGATCAGACAGAGGACCACTGCTTCCCAGCTCTGAGACTTGGCAAATTATTCAACCTTTTGGAGCCTCAGTTTGCCCATCTGTAAAATGGGGGAGTGGTGATGGTAGCTAGACCAGTGGCTTGTTGGATTTGATCAACTAATGCATGAAGACCCTGAGCAGAGGGCCTGGCTCAGGAGATGCCTCTCTATGTCATGGTTACCATCAATATTGCTGTCATCCAGTGGGGGCCGCTTGTCTCCTCTGCAGTGGTCCCTGAGGGAAACTCAGTGCTGCGGGAGGCTTGTGGGGGCCCAGTGACTTAGACATGATCCTCTCCTGACGTCTCTGCCTCCCCTTCCAGGTGATGCTGGCACCAAGGACCCACTGGGACCATCTCACACTGAGACCCAGCGATGTCCGCTGTGTGGTCGAGTTGGGTCCTCCTCCAAGGGGGAGGGCCCAGACTCAGCCGGCTCGGGTAGGGACAGATGCTCCGTCTCTTCCCCCAGCTCCCCTGGATTCCGGCGTGGGCCCCGGGAGGGGGCACTTAGCCGGGGTGGCAGCTTGCGCAGTCTGGGGTGGAGCAAACTGGATGAGAGTTGGCTTTCCCAAAGCGAGGCACTCCCGGCATGGCCGGCCCCGTGTCCAGCTCTAATGGGGCTGGTGGGGCTGGGAGGACCCTCTGTTCTCTGTTGGATCTTCCCAAGTGGTGAGACTGTGTCTCTCTGGTGTCCCTCCCTGACAGCACCGGAAATGGCCGCCACCAGGAGAAACGCATCTTCTACCTCCAGCCCCAAACAAAGGAGCAAGCGGACAGGGTCGTCACCCGCGCCGCCTCCTGCACTGTGGTATCTGGCTGCCGCGCCCTCAGCGCCAGCCCCTCCTGCCTTTGCCTACGTCTCCTCGGTTCCCCTCGTGCCTTATCCATCAGCCACTGTGTAAGAACCTTCCGTTCCAACCCTCCTAGCCTTTCTGTCTGAATCGCTTAACAATTAGCATTCAGACCTGAGTTGGGTAGCTGAGAACTCGGGCACTGAGTAGTCCTGTGTTTACCCCCGCCAACACTCATGCAGTCACTCAACAAACCCTGAATGCTCCCTGGGCACCAGTGAGAGTGCTTGGCCCTGGGGACCCAGCAGTGAAGGAGGCTGGCAGAGGGCCTCAGGGGGACCTAGGACCTTAACCATCTTCCATCTCCTTATGGGACTTCTCAGAGAGCAAGTAATACTTTTTCAAAAACTAGGCTTTATTTTTAGAACAGTTTTAGATTTATAGAGAAATGGAACAGATAACACAGGGAGTTCTCCTATACCACCCCCCAAACACAGTTTCTTCTGTTATCAACTTCTCACCTTGATATGGTATAGTGCAGTTAGTGAACCATGATTAATACATTGTTATTAACTAAAGTCCACAGTTCGTTCAGGTTTCTTAGTTTTCACCTGAAGTGCTTTTTCTGTTCCAGGATCCCCCCCACCCCACAAGTTACCTCATGCATTTAGTTGTCACATCTCTCAGGCTCCTCCTGGCTGAGACAGTTTCTCAGACGTTCCTTGTTCCCGATGGCCTTGACAGTTTATAGGCATATGGGTCAGGTCCACGGCCAGAGGAGCAATGACTTTTCACATGGATTTGGATGTACCATCAGTCAAGACAGAAAAAGCACAGCAGTTGAGGCGGAAATGGTCCAGGTTTTAGAATCAGAGCTGTACTGGCATCCGGTCTGCCGCTTATTAGTGGTGTGGCCTTGGTAAAGCTACTTCCTCTCTGAGCCTCGCTTTTCCCATCTGTTAAATGGGGTCAGAGTCTCAGTCACGTACAGTTGTATGAGGATTGAATGAGGCAGGTGGCGAGAGCCCCACGAGCTGTTTGTGGGGTTCGTAGTGCGGTACCAGCAAATGCTCTTTGCTGAATAAACGGCAGCTTTTGTCATCACAGCAAATGCTGCTGCTGTTAATACTGTCATTAGTAAGAGGAAAAAATGAGGAAAGGTGGCTTCAACATGACGGGACTGTGCAGGAAAAAAAAGGCCTGGACCCTGGAATTAGGAGATCTTTCTCCTTCTCCTGACTGTCATCAGCTAGTTCTATGCCTCAGTTTCCCTCACTGTAAAATGACTGGGTCGGGGGTCCTCTTCAGTGGTGTGTTGTCAGAAGCCTGTATCTGTGAGCAGCAAGAGGCCAGAGTTTCCATCAGGGCTGGCGCTTGGCAGGAGCAGAGGCCCAGGCTCCATCCAGCTCCATGAGGAGTCCTGCCTACAGCGCGGTTTCTTGCTTTCCTCTCAGCTGAGACGGGGTGGGTCGTTAAGGAACCCTCTGCTCCAGCAGTTAAGAGAGGCCGTACTGCATGCTCAGGCCTCTGATTCGTTGGACAGGAAAGGGTTTGCCTGGAATTTGGTGGCCCAGGAGAAAGCTCTGAGCGTCCACGGTAGCCATGGGTCTCTACTTCTGAGGCCATTCCAGATCCTTCCAGGCTCAGACCTGTGGGCAGAACTAGCCAGGTTGGTGTCCTCAGGCCTGGACAGGCCGTGGGGAAGGGGAAAGACCCTGAGCCTTAGTGCCCAACAGACCAGGCCAGCAGGTCACTTTGCTCCTGTGCCTCAGTTTTTCCCTCTGTGAAATGGGTTGTGGTGAGGATTAAATGAACTGATGCATAGCAAGCCCATAGTACATAGAAGGTGGCCAGTAACCACAGTGCTTCTAATGCTACTGGAATTGGGGCTGATGCCACCCTGAAGTTTCTCCAGCTGCCCATCAGCAGGACCGAGCATGCTCAGTGGCTGAGGCCAGGAACCCTTAGAAAGCTGAATGGGCCTGTGCTGCCGCCTGCTGGCCAGCCACCTTATAGCCTCTGCACCAGAGGCTTTCTAGCCAGTTTTTTGGTTTTGGGGGGTTTCTTGGTTGTTGTTTGTTCTGTTTTGTAGCTTCTCCCCTAGGAGGAGTTTGGGGTAACTTTCAGGCCAAGCTGGTGTCAGAATTATCAGAAGGCAGGGGAACCCAGTGGGAACCCAGTACTTACACCAGCTAGTCTGCCCTTAAGGAGGGAACTGGATTCAAGAAGCCCATTCATTCAGTTCAGATGATACGTATCAGCATCTCCTGGGAGCTAATTAGCTCTGGGTTTAAATCCAGTACTGCTCCTTCCAGCTCTTTGACTCTGGGGGCGTCCTCAGTAGCTGACATTGACAGCGCACTGGGCATACAGAGCTTTTAACCTGAATTTTCCTATTGCATCTACCCTGGGAGGTAGCTAAATATGGCTGTTTTCCATGGAGAAACGGACCCCTTGAGAATGATGTAGCTTGTTCACGGTCGTGCGGGTGGCCAGGATTTGGGGAGCTTCCTGCATCACTTAGCTTCTCCGCGCTTCACTTTGCTCATCTGTAACATACGTATAAAAGTACCTACCGAGTAATCAAGACAGTGCTGGTAAAGGACTTATCTCAGAGCCTGGCAAACGGGTCCTGAGGATGAGGATGCCAGCCCCAGGCCAGGCGCCGTGTTTAACTGAGGAACCGCCAAACCGCTTTCCAAAGTAGTGGCACCATTTTACACTCCCACCAGCAGTGTTTGAGGGTTCCGGTCTCCCCACATCCTCACAGACGCTCATTGCTATCTTTTTGCTTTTAGCAGTGAGTGTCTCTGTGGACACTCAGTGGGTGGGGAGTGTGTGAAGTGGCATCTCATGTGGTTTTGATTTGCACTTCCCTGCTGGCTAATGATGTTGAGCATCTTTTCATGTGCTTGTTGGCCATTTGTACATCTTGTTTGGAGAGACATCTGTTCAGATCCTAGCAAAGCCCTTTTTTCACACTGTGCAATAATGCAATTTAGAAAGTGAAGGGTCAGGAATAAGACCAGAGTTTACAGCGTGCCAAGCAAAACACCAGTGAATGTCTCCGGCCAAGTTCTCCTAAACCCATTCCAGCTCTATTTAGGGAACATGCTTCTTTGTCCCTCTCTCTCCTACACACTTTACTCCACAGGTGCCACGCCCTCTTCTTGCCCAGCATCGGTTTCTTTGAACCCTAAACTTGGCATCCTTGGAGGAATGCAGTTGTCATTTCTTGGAGAAACCTGTGCTTCAGCTCATGGCTCCTCAGCCGGTTTTCCCCACAACTTTTTTTTTTTTTTTTTTTTTTTTGCTGTACGCGGGCCTCTCACTGTTGTGGCCTCTCCCGTTGCAGAGCACAGGCTCCGGATGCACAGTCTCAGCGGCCATGGCTCACGGGCCCAGCCGCTCCACAGCATGTGGGATCCTCCCGGACCGGGGCACAAACCCGCGTCCCCTGCAACGGCAGGCGGACTCTCAACCACTGCGCCACCAGGGAAGCCCCCCCAGAACTTTTAAACAGCACCGTACATTCCTGCAGGACCAGGCTGGGGGGGATGAGTGGAGCCAGACCCTCTCACTCCTGCAGAATCCTAATTATTATTATCACGTTTCTCCAGCGCTCCACACCTGACAAATAGGGCTCCATACATGACCTCTCTGATGAAGGGGCTTTGCTCCAGAGCCTGGGATGAGCCTGGTCTCCCAGGCTCTCAGACTAGAAGCCCAAGAAGGCGGCGGGCGGGGTCCGTGTTGTTCATTCACCACGGTGACCTCAGGCCCTAGTGCACTGGCTGGCACATATATGTTCCATTAGCATTTGTTCAATGAACGGGTGGATGAAACAGACCATTTTTTGAGGACTGTTCTGTCAGGCACTCCCGTTTACCTTGCTTCACCCCTCTAACACATCCCTCAGCGGGGCTCCTTTTTCCCATTTTAGAGGTGAAGAAACTGAGACTCAGAATGTAGGGGCCGAGCTGGGGCTGAGAAGCCCCCAGCCCTCTCCGCGGCCAGTGAACGCACTCGCGTCTCTCCTCAGGTACTACGCGCCTGCAGCACCTACCTCAGCCCGAGCAGCTGCCGAGTGGCCCCCCGCAGTCTCCTCTCGGCCGGCCGGGAGACCCCGCCACTCCATCCAGCTGGACCTGGAGGAGCTCAACAAGGCCCTGAGCCGAGCGGTCCAGGCTGCCGAGAGCGTCCGCTCCACCACCAAGCTCATGAGCCGCTCCCTGTCGGCCGACCTGCGCCAGGCCCGCGGCCTGCGGGGCTCCTGCCTCTTCTGACTGCGCTCAAGGCTCAGAGACGCACGGTGGGCAGGGCTGGGCAGTCCCTGTCGCCCTGGAAGCCCCGCAGACCCTCGTGAGGAGGGCTCCCTCCGCACCGGCCCTGCCTGCTCAGCCTCCGTGTTTCCAGAACGGAAAGGGTGTCAGCTGGTCCTCCGGAGAAGTCACTTCCTAGGGACCAGCCCTGAAGGAGGTGCTGGGACTGAGGCCACCATCTGTCCAGATGCCATCTCTGGGAGGCTCCTGGTCCTGCATGTGTCCATCTCTGGCTAACAATATGTATTTTATATATGGATGGACAGATTCCTGTTTTTCAAACTGAAGCATATTCCTGGTCTTGGATCCTTCTTAGGAGGCCAGATAAGAAGGGACAGGGCCAGGGTCTCTGGCGAAAACTTGTCCACCACCTGTGACCAGCCACTCCAGAGTAGGTGTCTCTGGGAAGGACGTGGTGGGGACCTTTCTCCTGGTGACTGGTGGTCAGTGGGGCACTTTGAGGCCATTGGGATATCTCAGGATGACACACACCCAGCTTCTCCATGGTTGAGAGGCCTTTCCCGTGGGTCTGCTGGGATGGAGACACCCCCCGGAGGGCCCAGAAAGCCATCCACCATGGTCCCCCTCAGTACCTCATCCCGAGACCCCCGGCTCTACCCTGGGACCCCCGAGGAACTGAGCCAGTGGCCAGCTTCCTGCCAGGTCTTTGTCTGTGGCCATGAGGCCAGGCCATCTCCTGCTCCCTGACCTTGTAGCAGCTCAGACTTAAGCTTTTCTGGAATGTGTGTGCGTCAGTGATATTTGTATATTTGGGACATTAAAAAATCTATTTTCGTTATGAGAGCAAATAAAGAAGAGTGAATATTGATCTTAAGAAATGAAAGCCCAAACCAAAAACATTCCCAAAGCCGCCCACATCTGTGGTGTGTGTCATCCACTTGTGGTTTCTAAAGTCAAGTTTGTGGGGTGAAAGATTTGGTGCCAAGTGGAGCCCTCCCCCGAGGGGCCGGTTGGGTGCGCATCTCCAGACTGCCTGCCTACCTCCCTTCAGTGCCTTCTGTCTCTCCAGCTTTCCCCCTCAGAACCATAAAGCTTTCCACTGGAGGGGCCTGCGAGGAGAGGCCATGTGACCAAGCTTCTTTTATGTGACACACAGCAAATTGGTGTCTGCAAGAGCACGAGCCTGGACTCTCTTTCCAGCGCTCCTTTTGGCAGCAAACAGCAACAACAGCTGCCATTTACTGAGCGCCTCCTAGATGCCAATCCTTGAGCTAAGTGACCCACTGTGTGCCCATTTTATTGATGAGGATACCGAGGTTCCGAATGCGCGAACTCACGATGGTCTGACTCCAAAGTCCATATACTTTGTCACTGTTTTTTCCTCCTTAAACCTCCATGACTTTCTCCTCCCCAGCTCCTGCTTCCCCTTCCCTTGGCCTTTTCTTCAGTCTTCCCCACCTCTCATCTCACTTGCTTCTCCCGGCCCTCCAGGACTCATTTCTATTTCATTTTCCAGCTGATCCTTCTCAGGAGAGTTGAAAACAGCATCTTGCCGAGACGGGAGATTTCTTGTTGGTTCTGAGCCTCCAGGTCCACAACCTCATGGGAAGGTGGATGGGAAGGGGGAGCCCGAGGGGGGCGTGCAGAGCAGTGTCTCCAGCCTCGGTGCCCTGGGCACAGCATGGCTGCAGCTTTGAACAAAGGATGCTGAGGTCTTGGTTCTGTGGCTCTTTGGAGGACACTGGCCCGTGAGCCACAGGACTGGGTGTCAGGAGCCAGGGTTATGGTCCTGTCACTCCAAATGGCTTAGGACGCTTGCACATAGAATTACTCCAATCATTCAGCCCAATTTCTCTGCCACCTGTGTGGTGCTGCTTCCCTCACGTGACCATCACAAAGCCCTTGCGTCTGGAAGGAGACCATCCTTCCTTGTTGGAATCCCGGCTTCAGACGCTCAGTCTTCTTTATGCCTCTAAGCGGGCCAGCCTCAGACGTGGCCCCATGGCGAGGGCTCCAAACACATTTGCAAGATGGCTGGATTCGAGAGACCAACCTTACCCTAGGTATCCTACCTTCCTCCTGGGTGTCAGGTGGGCACTCTGGGGACACCTCATGGAGACACACAGCCCCTCTGGCCTGGCCCCAAGTCCTCCGAGTCTCCCCCATCCTGCCCCTGCCCTGGCCCAGACACCCGCCTCTTCCAGGATGCTCACAGCAGCCTCCGTGTAGGTCTTCCTTCCTCCGGTCTGGGCCCTCCTAACTCGCCTCCCCAGATGGCCAGGCTGACATCTAAAGTAAGGGCCCTACACAGTAAAGGGAGCTCGGATGAGAGCCCCCCTGCAATCTCATACCAGGACCTCCAGAGCCGCTCCACAGGGCCTGCGGCCTCTGCTGCAATTCACTTGTTCACCAGGTGCCCTCAGGGCAGCTGCTCCCCAACTGCGGTCTCCTCACTCCTGCCCTGTCCATGCCTTTATCCCACCATGTCCACTCTCGTCAGGATCGTCCCAGCTCCCTCGCAAAGTGAAAGACTGATCTTTCCATTTTGTTCCCGAGTGTGAACGAGCCCCAGGCCCTTCCCAGGGGCCCAGGCTTAGATCAGAGCTGAAGAAGACACGTGGGGACACGTGGGGAGTAGGGGGCGTCAGGAAGGGAGGTTGTCTGTGACGTGCTGACGTTAAAACCAGTTTCCTCCTCAACAGTGTCCAAACTGGGCAAGCCTTGCTGGGTGAAAAACTGAAAACATACAGCTGAGTCTGAAAGAAATGAACGGTGGTCCAAACGTGCTCGTGTTTACACGAGTCTCCCTCCTCTCACCTGCAAGGACCTCTGACTAACAACGCGTCTTTTATTTTAACTCCTGGTGATGTTTTTTGTTTTTGTTTTGTTTTTTGCGGTACGCGGGCCTCTCACTGCTGTGGCCTCTCCCGTTGCGGAGCACAGGCTCCGGACGCGCAGGCCCAGCGGCCATGGCTCACGGGCCCAGCCACTCCGCGGCATGTGGGATCTTCCCGGACCGGGGCACGAAGCCGCGTCCCCTGCATCGGCAGGCGGACTCTCAACCACTGCGCCACCAGGGAAGCCCCCCCAGTGATGTTTTGTGGTAGAATAAGCTCAGTGTTTTCCTTCTGCTCAACTGCTCTCTTTTTGTATCCACTGTTTGCTGAGGCAGACTCCCTTCTCTGATGGAGCCCTGGGCTCTAGGTAGGTAATTCTGTGGGTGAGCACAAGCCTGGCACAGTCCATACGCTCGGACGTGTCCGCAATTCACTTCGCCTGATTTAAGGACGGATGAGGATCTACTTACAGATGAAGCCTAGGCAGGCGAGCGTGGTTGTTTTGTATGTAAGCAAGACCAAAATGAAGATGATAAGCAGAAAACTGTGGAATTTTGTGCTCTGTGGAAAGCACCCTAATTGGTTCAGGATGAAGGTTTGGTTTCCTTTTCCTTCTCCCTCCAGACCCAGCTACTTGGGGATGCTGCCGCGCGTGGGCCAGCCTGCTTCCTGACTTGGTAACAGGGCACCCCTGTGACCTTCATAATCAAGTGACAGGGACTCTATTTCATGTACTTAAGAGGAGAAACTTTCCTTCATTCCTGAAAGGATTTACTTTAGGAAACGTGATATGATCTGATAAGATTCTTGAAAACTCTTTTAAAAAATATTGATCATCAGTTTCTTGGTGACACCTGGGAGAAATTTTGATATGAATGGTGAAATTTTGACGATATCTCATGAATTGAGTGAAAATAAAACCAAACTGATTCATCTTTTAAAAGTAAATAAATAGATAAATAATAAATAAGGGCCCTTGTGTTCAGCACCACACTCCTGGGTCCTCACCACCCTCTATTTACCTGAACTCCTCTTCAGGGGCCTCCGCTTCGATGTTCCTTAAACAGATCTTTGGCTTGCAGTGGGAACAGCAGGTGTTATCAAGCTCCTCATCTTTCTAGAGTGGTTCAGATGCCCCTTCCAGGTAGCCTTCCCAGACTTCCCCACTGGAGAAGGAAGCTTCCCTGTGCTGGGCTCCCACAGCACTCAGTGCATATAGTCATCCATCCTGGCACAGGTGCTGGGAATGATAGCAAAGGCCCTTCCAACCAAGGATCAACTCAGGGCAGTGGTCGGCCGCGGCTCAACTGAGGCGGGCACAACATGAATGAACGAATGAACAAACGAACAAGCAAATGACAACCTGACTGTACCACAACAGACGCTTTATTGATGCAACTGAGGGAAAGAGCTGAGATACGAAGGGTGAGCCGGAGGCTGAGGATGGGCCCGCAGAGTCCCCAAGGTCCTAACCCAATGCTAGGACCCTTCCTCTTCCTTCTTCCTTTCCTCCTCGTGCTGCATATGCAGTGGCCCGCACAGATCCTGGTGGGAGAAGACAACACATGATCGGGGGGGGGGCCGGGGGGGTCTTCTGGGGGAAGAGGGAAGTAAGCTCTGGACTGTAGCTCCAGCCCAAGCAGGGCTTCAGCTGGGTGACCCTCTCTCTCTGGGTGATTCTCTCTCTCTGAGTCTCAGCTTACTCACCTCTGAAATGGAGGCTCAAACCCTTAACACCTGGCATGTCTGAGCACTTATGACTTGCCATGCCCTTCTGTTGATCTCCTGGATTCCTCACACCATTTTTTTTTCTTTTATTTTTTTGCGGTATGCGGGCCTCTCACTGTTGCAGCTTCTCCCGTTGCGGAGCACAGGCTCCGGACGCGCAGGCTCAGTGGCCATGGCTCACGGGCCCAGTCGCTCCACGGCATGTGGGATCTTCCCGGATCGGGGCACGAACCCGTGTCCCCTGCATCGGCAGGCGGACTCTCAATCACTGTGCCACCAGGGAAGCCCCCTCACACCATTTTGAAGATGACGAGAGTGAGGGTCATGGTGACCTGCGGCCTGTCCGAGGTCCCCCGGCCAGTGGACGGGGGCAGCAGGCTGCTGGCCACGGGACCAACTCCAGTGTCTGTGTTCATACGCCTTTACCCGGGGTTCCCGAAAGCAGGGGATGATTTGTGCCACTGGTGGTCACGGGAAATGACCTCTGGTGGCACAAATCTGTCTAGATGGAGACGTTTTTATTTTAATAATCATGAAAGTATTTCACATGTATCCACAAACGTGTAACCAGTTTTTGGTTTTCGTAACCAGTTTAAATCAGCTCTGTGATTTCAGATATTATTACACAGGACAAGACCATGTAAAGCCTTGCATTCAACACAGGTTTAAAGGAAAGTATTAAGAAGATTATACAGATAATGCTCAAAAATTGGGACGGTGGTCCTGGACTTGCAGTTTGGGTGACACCTAAAACCACAAGACTGATTCCCCATCACACAGACATTAGAACCCTGGGGGTGTGGCAGGCAGCTGTAAGTGATCATTCCGCATGTGCGTGTCTCTTTCCCAAGTTCACCACACCTTGGCTATGCTCTTCCCCTCCTGTTAGCCTTTACAATCCTCCCCACCTGCTCCAGGCGTCCTCCCTGATTCCCAGTGACTTTTCCCTCCTGGGCACTCGTCCATCACCCGGGGGCCCTGCAGTGAGGCAGGTGCTTAAACAGGATATCCTGCCTCGCTGTGCAGCTTTGACTGACAGCTTCCCTCTCTGGGCCTCTGAGGCTGCTCAAGGTGGGACCACCCTCAGGGTGGCCACTGCCCAGTCCTCCTTGCACTTACCTTTTTCTCATCGCTGTATGTGATTTCTGACTCGTGAATGCCTATGCACTTGATGGTATCAAGGAACTCTTTCTTCTGCTCCTGGGTCACCTCTGGCTTGTCGGCTACAGGACGGAGCAAGGGGGCCGGGTGAGGATGATGGGGGACCTAAGTGGGAGGCCAGGGAGGGCTGGGATGCTGGGGGTCCCGCCTGAGTAGTGGTGGTCCTGGGGTGTGGCTTGGGTGGAGTGGGAGTTTGAGGTGTTTACCATAGAAGGACATGCCCACGTTCTTCTTGCCGTTCCAGGAGGCAGAAAGCATGAAGGTCTTGGGGTGCTTGGTGAGCAGCAGGTCAGCAAAGTGTTCTTTACCTGACTCTGGAGGAGAGAGCCTCTGATGAGACCACGGGGGCGGCACAACAGTTCCTGTCTCACGGGGGAGGAACCTGGGTGTGCCCAGGGCCACACAGCCAACCAGTGAAGACCAGGGGTTGTCTTAGGCCACTGGTCACTCTCTCCTCCTGTGTGCCAGGCTCTGCACTGAGCACTCTCTATGTGTGGAATCACGGGAGCCTCACATGGACCATGGCTGTCAGAGCCTTTCTCCCATTTTACAGATGAGGAAATCAAGCCCAGACAGGAGCCTTGGGGCTGCAAAGTGGTGTCCGTTCAATTCCATCAGCATTTGTGTGCTCCTACTAGGAGCCCCCTCTGCAGTGATGGTGGGGAAATGGGCGAAGTCACTGCCTGCCCAACGCAGGCTCCCACCCTTAGCTCCCCGAAGATAAGGAGTAGTTGACAGAGAGGTAGGACTGGAGCCAGTCTGGGGTTTAGATCCTGTTTCTAATTATAAGCTGTGTGACCTCGGGGAAACTACTTGACGTCTCTGTTTCCTCATCTGGTCACTGTAATGTTCTCCTAGGGTGTTTGTGAGTATTAAGGGGATTAATCCATGTAAAGCACTTCAAACAGTGCCTGGCACATAGTAAGAGCTCAACAATGTTGGCAGTTATTACTGATTATTTGCTGTGTGCAGGCACTGGGGCCACAGAGATATAAAAGGTGGGCCTGTCCCGTGTTTTCTGTGTTCAAAGCCCCCAGGGCCTTAGTCCAGGCCCCCGTCTTTAGGCTGGACAACCCACCATCTCCCCACTCCACACAGCAGCCCTCCACCTGAGGGCTGGGCCTCACCGTATATAGACAAGGTCCCATTCTTGCGATAGACCGTCACGGAGCTGGAGTTGTAGACGCACTTGTTCCCACTACAGTCAGACAAGAGAGGGGAGAAAAGCAGTAAGATGGTCAAGAAGTGGACGGTCACCCATCTCAGTCACTGAGGGCCAAGAGTCAGGTGGCAGTTGGAGTCAATGCCCCCCATCCCTCCCCCGCCTAGTCCATCAACGGGAAGGCTGAGGCCGGGAGGGAAGATGGACTCGCTCAAGGTTTTTCTGCAGCTGGGAGTGGAAGCCGGAAGCTGAGGCTGAGGGTGAATTGGTGTGTGGGGTCTCACATGGTCTGGTACTCTCTGAGAATTATCTTGTCCTCTGCGTGCTTGGGCTCAAAGTAAAAGAAAGCTGCCTGGATCGATCTAGCCGACTCGTTGTACTCGGGGTTTCGGAAGGCCGAGCCGATATAAAACCACTTGCCAGAGAGCTGGGGAGAAGCCAGGAACGGGTGATGGAGGCTGGAGCTGAATCCTTGAGAGTCAGCTGGGATGAGACTCAGCAGATCTCTCTCCTCGTTTTACAAACAAGGAGACTGGGACCCCAGATGAGGAGTGGACGTGCAAGAGCTCACTTGGAGGAGCAGACATCTCCCCTCACCCCACCCTCACCCCTGGGCAGCCCCTCCTTGCCCAGTGCAGAATTGTTCCCTGTTGAGGAAACTTGCAAAGAGGCATCGGAGTTTGGAGGCAAAGAAATGCCTCCAGAGGCTGGTCAGAATTTCACCCCAGGACCCAGGATAGAAAAGGATGGCATCAGGAGGGCAAAGGGAAGCCCAGAGATGGAAGCAGCTGCCCATGGCACTCAGGGACTTGGGCACTCACCCTGTCCAGGGTGGCATTGGTGATGGGCACCACCGCCGTCAAGTTGGCGCACGCCGGACTCTGGGCGTCCAGCAGAGGAATGAGGCTCAGGACGGCGAGGGCCCAGGGCAGCACCATGCTGAAACCACGAGGCACCTGCCGCCAGGAAGACTGGTGGCTGGAGGGTGCCAGTGACCTTTAAAGTAGCTGTGGGCGGGGCCCTAGAGGCAAGCTATGACACAATCTGGTGAGCTCTTGGAAAAGGTCTTACACAAAACCTTCCCTCCATCCCACAAAGCCAGCTATAGGTAAAGCCGGCAAGTCTAATTTGGGTCCCTGACCTGGAGGAGTTACAAGGGTCCAAAGGTCTGGCTGTTCAAAAGCAAAGTGAATGTGGGCCGGCCTGATATTAGTTAATGTGTTTAGATATTGATAGAGGGGCCTGTCGGCAAACTCTCCTGTTTTCATTCAATTCCTGTCCTACTAAGCGCCAAAACTTGAGAAGGACCCAGCCATACATCAAGGGCTGAGGGCAACTTAGAGAGTTCCCAGGTGAGCTAGGGGAGGGGGGATTGAGCGGGGGAGGGGTTGAGGGGTGGGAGGTGAGGGCAAACGTGGGATCAATTCCAACTGAGTGTGGTGACACCTGTGAAAGAGCAAAAGTCCAGAGGCCCCCAACCCGGTCCTGGAGGCAGGGACCTTTCCAGAAGAAAGGGGCTTCTATGTTGAATGTCTATTTCCAGTAAATGTTTTACTTGAATCACCTCTCAGTATCTAAAACAGGAAATTATCTCTGCGATATCCCCACCCCCTGCTATACGAGCTCGCCTCTCTTTTCACCCATATATTCCCAGCCCTGGGACAGTGCCCAGCAAGTAGCGGACGCTCAGTATATACCATGGCATAAATAATTCCATTGTCCATTTGCATGTCTACATGACGGGGTCAAATCTGTATTCGAATAAATAAATACTTTCCAAAAGTACTATTATGATAAGCTTACAATCTTGTATTCTTATTCATTTCATGTATTTTGAATACTTTTTCATGTGTCAGTATAGTCAGCAGTTGTAATTTGAATGGATGCATAACCTTTCATTCACTTCTTGGATTCTAACTTCCTTGAGCATGTCCTCCCTTTATATTTATAGCACTTTATTTTATTTTTTCCAGGTTTATTGAAATATAGCTGTCTATAGCATTTTATATTGTGATTTTTCCTCTGATGATATGTGTCAGAGAGCATCCAAGTTTCTTTCAAGAGAAAGAAAAACATATGTCTTTAAAATGCAAGACTTTAGGGCTTCCCTGGTGGCGCAGTGGTTGAGAATCTGCCTGCTAATGCAGGGGACACGGGTTCGAGCCCTGGTCTGGGAAGTCCCACATGCCACGGAGCAACTAGGCCCGTGAGCCACAACTACTGAGCCTGTGCGTCTGGAGCCTGTGCTCCGCAACAAGAGAGGCCACGATAGTGAGCGGCCCGCGCACCGCGATGAAGAGTGGCCCCCGCTCGCCACGACTAGAGAAAGCCCTCGCACAGAAATGAAGACCCAACACAGCCCTAAAATAAAAAAAAATAAAAATAAAAAGCAAGACTTTAGCAATATTTAAAATTGCCCCCCAGATACACACATAAATAAATAAAATAGCCCCCAAACTAGAAACAATTCAGATATCCGCCAACAGGAAAATGGAAAAACAAACGGTGGCATTTTCATACAATGGAATCTTACTTAGCAACAAAAAGGAATGAACTACGGATACATGTAACAGCATGAATGCATCTCAAAAACATTACGCTGAACCAAAGAAGCCAGACTCAATAGTGCACGGACTGTATGATTCCATTTACACAAAGTTCTAGAACAGCCAAAACGAATTATAATGGTAGAAATCAGATCCGTGGTTGCCTTGTCATCTGACCGCCAAGGGGCATGAGAGAACTTTCTGAAGTAGATGACCATGTTCTGTATTTTCACTGTGGTGGTGTTTACACACGTATGTATATTTGTGAAACTCTTTGAACTGGAAACCAAAAATGTGTGCCTTTTACTGTAAGCCAATTATACCTCAATTAAGTTGATTTTCAAAAACCTCTCCCCCAAAAGAGAGAAAACAAAAATGTGATAAACCAAAGAACACTAACGATTTTTAACGCTGCACCAGTCTAGCAATGCAGAAATGATTCTTTCTCTACGTCCTTGTCAGAATTGGAATTTCCCTTCTTTTTCTTTTCCTTTCTTCTTCTTCTTTTTTTTTTTGCCAGCTCAGTTAGTGTTTTGACTTTGCATTGCTCTAATTGGAGTCTTGCAAAATGACTGGAGCTCCTCAAGAGGGAAGAGTGCGGGTGAGGGAGAGTGTGGTATGTGAAGGACCAGGATATGCTCTGTGTGGCTGGAGCCTGTGATGGGGTCGGAGCGATGGGGGCTGATGCTCGGGGACGTTGATGGGAACCCGAGCTGCAGAGCGCGGAAGCCAGGCCGAGGAGTCTGCAGTGGAGTCTGGGGGTGTTGGGGAGAAACGGAAAAATTTTAAGTGAGGTGGAGGGGGGTTGACTAGTCAGATTTGTGAACAGGGGACGGGGAGGGCAAGAGCAGGAGAACTTGGCAGAGCAGTTGGGCAGTGGCATGGTCCAGGTGTGAGATGATGGGACTGGGCACAGGTTCAAGACACTATTTTATGGAGATGCTGAACACCATGTGGGGACGGTGCCACTTTAGACCTGGGCCACTGGGGCTCCTACCTGCAACCCAGAGCTTCAGAGGCCCTCACATACCACACACACACAGACACACACATACAAGGACACACACATGCAAAGTTCGTTCAGCAACACACAAGCACCTGTGTCACTTGGGGTCTGGTACCTGGTATTGGCAGAGGGTGACCCATAACCCTAAACTTCCCTCGTCACAACCAACCGTGTTCAGACCCCAGGGGAAACATTCTTCCCATCTTGTACTCTATCCTTGAAATATCAGGCATTTGGACATTATATCCAAAGGTCCTGAGGCTTTGCGGGTGATGCTACTGCTGATAAAGTAGACAGACACCACTTCAGAATTCAGGGAGGATCTGAGTGGACTTAGAGGTAATGAAACTGGGCAGGACCCTGCGGGGGCCCTCCTGGGTTAAAAACGAAAAAAAACAAAACAAGTTTCTTCTTTATAGAAAGAAAACAAAATGGGGGAGGGGAGGCTTTAGTCTCCTAGGCCTTCTCTGAGTCCCAAAGAGCTGGCTCACGCAGTTAATCATTAGGGTTATAGAGACACAGGACTCCTCGTCCCTCCTGAAGGGATGTTGGTAACAATCTCATGCATATCTTTGATCTGTTTTGCAGAAACTAAGACTCCAACCCAGGTGGAGGATGGTGACTACATCCTGACCACAAGCACATAGACCCCAAACTAGTTGCAACCAGAAGGTTGATGATAAAGATTTCTGAAACATCCACTTGTTACCTCACTACCAACCAATCAGATGAAGGTCCACGAGCTGATCACACATCCGACAACTGCTAACACATACATATGGAATTTAAGAAAAAAAAATGGTCATGAAGAACCTAGGGGTAAGACAGGAATAAAGACACAGACCTACTAGAGAATGGACTTGAGGATATGGGGAGGGGGAAGGGTAAGCTGTGACAAAGCGAGAGAGAGGCATGGACATATACACACTACCAAACGTAAGGTAGATAGCTAGTGGGAAGCAGCCGCATAGCACAGGGAGATCAGCTCGGTGCTTTGTGACCACCTAGAGGGGTGGGATAGGGAGGGTGGGAGGGAGGGAGACGCAAGAGGGAAGAGATATGGGAACATATGTATATGGATAACTGATTCACTTTGTTATAAAGCAGAAACTAACACACCATTGTAAAGCAATTATACTCCAATAAAGATGTAAGAAAAAAAAAACACAACCCTCTCCCATTTACCCTCCTTGCCTTTAAAAACCGTGTGCCCCAGCCAGCTAACGAGATGGATTTGAGACAAGTCTAGGTCTCCCATCTTCTGTGTTGACACCTCCTCGGTTAGTAAACCTTTCCTTGCTCCAGACTCTGACATTTCAGTTTGGCCTCACTGTGCGTGGGGCGTACGAACTTGGGTTCAACAACAGAAAGAGAAAAGACAGTAAACTTTCTCATTCTTCCCTCTCAGCGTAAAGGCAGTATGTTCTTGCCACATTAGCTCTTGCTTCCCAATAGTACTGAGAATCCATTGTTTGGTTTTTTTGCAACGTGTATTTGGGGAGGCCCTCCTGATTTAGAAATAGGCAGTATTTGCAAGAGTTGCACATGGTAGCTGAGAGATACTTTGCAATATGAAATCATTCGTATTCCTGTTAAATTCATGTGTAGGTAGATGGAACGCACATTAGGCGTGAATCTGATTCTTGAAATCAGCAGCTAGAGGTTGAATGCTAGCGTTGTGAATAATTTACAGCTTTATAAAATTTTTGAACAAGACTTAATCCATTGATTAAATTTCCAAAACTTAAATTGTAAAGAGTCAGCTTTATTTTAAAACTTTTGATTTATAACGTTTAGGTATTTAGACCAATGGTCTTTGGGCCTTCCTTTGTTCGTGCGAAGAAATGCTAGGGTTGCCTATGTGGGGGAAGGGTGAACAGGGAGGGTCAGTAAGGAGCAGGACTCTGTCTTGCTTTTACCCAAAGCAATTCAGCTCTGGCCTAACCTGCATGCCTCTTGAAGCAAAACCGCAGACAGTGAGTGCGATATACAGTAAGTCTAAGTCCCCTACATATGAACCTTCAAGCTGCGAATTTTCAAAGATGCGAACGTGCGTTCCATCCATGTCAGGCGTGAGTGACATTGCAGCTCGCCCTCTGTCTCCTGTTGCTGACGATCCTTCAGCTCTACCATCTCCCACCCCCTCTCCCTCCTCCAGTCAGTAACTCTTCTTGCCTGTTCACTCGGTGTCAGCCCCTGGATGCCAGCTGTTGTACTGTACTACTGTACTTTTCAAGGTACCATACTGTAAGATGAAAAGTGTTTTCTTTATTTTTTGTTTGTTTTTTTATGTATTATTTGTGTGAAAAGTATTATAAACCGATTACAGTACAGTACTATATAGCCGATTGTGTTAGTTGGGTGCCTAGGCTAACTTTGTGGACTTACGAACAAATGGAACTTAACGAACATGCTCTCGGAACGGAACTCATTTATATGTAGGGGACTTACTGTAATACAAAATACATACTTGGTCTCTACCTCCCTTTCCTGGCACACAGCTCAGAAAACTCTTGGGCTCTCCAAAGTGATACTTGTCTTTTTGTATGTTAATAAGATGTCTCTTGGGTGGGGGCTCCTGGATAGACTCAGGATGGGAGCTGGTTATCAGGGGAACCAACTTTCTGATTAGAGGGTTGGAACTTTCAGCCCCACCCCCTCACCTCTGGGAAAGGAACTGGTGCTGGAGATTGACTTGGTCACTAATGATGACCAGTGATTTAATCAACCATGCTCACGTAAGGATGCTTTCAGTAAAGTGCTAAATGATGGGATTTGGAGAGCTTCCAGGTTGGGGAACATGTGGAGGTGCTGAACAGGTGGCCAATCCTGTTGCCAAAATCTCAACTCTCTGTGCGCGATGCCGAACAGAATTACGGAGACAGAGATTTTGGAAGATAAGAGAGATGGCTTTATTCCTTTGCCAGGCAAAGGGGGAAAACACAACCTCAAGAACTGTGCCCCCCTCCTGGGGAATTACAGGCGTTCTTATAGGTGGAGTTCACAGTCCGAAGTGAGCGATAAGGATCAAAATGGTGAAGGTCTTGCATTCTTCTTCTTGCATTATTTCAAAACAATCACTGCTGGCGTCAGGCAATCCGATAACCCTGGGTTATCAGCCTGTGACCTTCTTTCTGAAATGCAAACAGCTACAAGGGGTGATTTGCTACAAGAGTGTGTAGGGAGAATAAACACTAGAATTCACAGAGAGAGTTAGGGAGTGATTTATGCAGGACATAATTCACACAGAGAGTTAGGAAGTGATTTGTGAAGGATGTAATTCCCATAGAGGCTAGCTTTGTGAAGGACAGATCTAGTTACAGATACTACAGATTAGTAACAGTTAAAGTAAAGCTAGGAGTGATTAACTCTTTCAGGCCCGTTTATGTTTCTTCTCTGTTCCCTTTACTTTCCTTGTTCTCAGGAGAAGAAAAACTTCATTTCTGTTTTAGCTGCAATCCAAAGAGGGCCTGGGAGCTCCATGCCCTTTCCCACATACCTTGCCCTATGCACCTCTGCTATCTGACTATTCCTGAGTTGTATCCTTTTATACTAAACTGGTAATCTAGTAAGTAAAGGATTCTCCTGAGTTCTGTGAGCTGTTCTAGTAAACGGCCAAACCCAAAGAGAGAGGGTTGTAGGAACCTCTGATTTACAGCTGGTCAGTCAGAAGCACAGGTGACAACCTGGATTTGTGATTGGCATCTGAAATGGGGACAGTCTTGTGGGACTGAGCCCTTAATCTGCAGGATCTGATGCTAACTCAACTCTGGTTAGCGCTGAAACCGCGTGCCCCTAAAACCGAGTTTCTTTACTGAGTTTATGATTAAGCTCTCTATCCAAAATTTTATTTCCTTTCTTGTGCAGCCCCTGTTCCCCTTGGGATTGAGGAGTAACAAAGAAAAGGGGAGACTGAAACTGAGCAGGACCCTGCAGGGTCTTCCTCGGTACAAAAGCCTCTTCATGGCCCCTGTTTCTTTTTTTCCTTTAATATTTATTTATTTATTTGTTTGTTTGTTTGTTTGTTTTTGGCTGCACTGGATCTTCATTGCTGTGCGTGGACTTTCTCTAGTTGTGGCGAGCAGGGGCTACTCTTCGTTGCGGTGCACAGACTTCTCATTGCAGTGGCTTCTCGTTGCAGAACACGGGCTCTAGGTGCGAGGCTTCCGTAGTTGCAGCACTTGGGCTCAATAGTTGTGGCTCGCGGGCTCTAGAGCGCAGGCTCAGTAGTTGTGGCACATGGGCTTAATTGCTCCGCGTCATGTGGGATCTTCCCGGACCAGGGCTCGAACCCATGTCCCCTGCATCGGCAGGCGGATTCTTAACCACTGCACCACCAGGGAAGCCCTGTCCCCTGTTTCTTGCTTGCTGAAATGAAGGACCTTCCTAAGCCTTCCCCGAGTTCCAAAGAGGAGGCTCAGGCAGTCCTCCTGAAGGGATGTAGGGAACAATCGGATACATGTCTCTGAGTGGTTCTGCAGAAACTAAGACCTGCACCCAGGTGGAGGATGGAGACTCCATGCTGACCACAAGCATGTAGACCCCAAACCAGTTGGAACCAGAAGGCTGATGATAGAGATTCCTGAAACATCCCCCTGTTACCTCACCATCAACCAATCAGAAGAAGGTCCACGAGCTGATCATACATCCTAAGATCCTCTCCCCTAACACTTTCTTTTAAAACCCTTGCCTGAAAGCCATTGGGAAGTTCCAGTCTTTTGAGCATGAGCTGCCCATTCTCCTTGCTTGGCACCTGCAATAAACACTGGACTTTGCTTCACCACAGCCTGGTGTCAGTAGATTGGCTTTGCTGCATGTGGGGCAAGCAGACCCAAGTGTGGCTCAGTAACAGTGTCAGCACTGAACTGAAGCCTAGGACACTCAGCTGGTGTCTGGAGAGTCAGAGAACCACTTGGTGTTGGAGAAAATCCACACACTTGGTGGCCAGAAGTCTAGTGAGCAGAGGAGAGAGAAATGAAAGTTTTCCCTTACCGTGAGTAAGCGGAGTGCCTCTCCTTGGAAGCAGTGAGTGGTCCTCACCATCCTCAGCCTCAGGCTGCCCCTTGAGGGGCTTCTCACTCTCCTCCCAAGAGGCTAGCCAAGTAGCTTCTCCAAGCACACCCAGCACTCACCCTGACACAGTACAATTTCCCCTATCTTCTTACATTTTAAGGATGCTTTAGAACCTCCATGAATTGAAGTCTTGGGCAGCCCTCCCCAGCCTGCCTATCTGTCCCTGGCACGAGGTCAAGAGAAGTTTGGCAGGAAAGAGACAGAAAAGCAATCAGGGCAGTGTACGATGCTGGTAAAGAGTTGTCCTGGTTCTACCACTTGCTAACTGTGTGACCTTGGGCAAGTTACCTAACTTCTCTGTGCCTCGATTTCCCTACTTGTAAAATGTGGATAATAATAATAAACTCCACTTCATTGGATTGTTATGCATAGTCAATCAGTTCACATTTAGACGAACTAAATATCAGATGAAACAAATTTGCTTCTAAGGGTCCTTCTATTATAATAACCATCATCATCTGTTTAATGACAAGCTGGGGTGGTGAGGAAGGAAAGACAGATTCCTGCATTATATAAATACTTCAGTGATTGCAGGTTACATCCTACTTCTAAAGACATCATAATGCAAAATTATGTCTATATTAGATTCAGGAAAATAGGATATTTTCCCCATTAGATACTTGAGAAAACCAGTGGCCCAGGAGGGTAAGGTAACAGGGTGAGAAGATGAGGTTTCTATAATTAGGGAAATGCAGCATTTTGAAATGATTCACTTTCTGAGAAAACCACTTTATACAGATTTCTGGCCATTTTATACAAGGCCAGGGCTAAGCTCTGTGTCTGACAACTAATTCGTGATCTTATCTACGTGAGCAACCACAAAAATACACGGGCAGAGCAAACAGTCCAAATTAGGAACTTTGTGTCTGGGCTGAGGAAATACCAAAAAATATTTGTTCAAATTCACATCCTGTTTTGTGATCTTGGGCAACTTATGTAACCTCTTTGGACTTTAGTTCCCCCATCGGAAGAGCCAGGGTGATAAAACTTGCCCCTGAGGGTTGTGCATGAGATGAATACGGATTACACTCAACACGGCTCCTGGTTCATGGAAAGCGTGCAAGAAATTGCAGCCACTATTATTTTGAAAGGTGCTATTAAGGGTTGAACCATATGAAACTGTGGATTTCAAATTATTTATTTATTTATTTTCATTGAAGTTGATTTACAAGTTGTGCCCATCTCTGCTGTGCAGCAAAGTGACTCAGTTATACACGTACAGACATTCTTTTTATATATTCTTTTCCATTATGGTTTATCACAGGATATTGACTATAGTTCCCTGTGCTATATATTAGGACCTTGTTGTTTATCCCTTCTAAATGTAATAGTTTGCATCTACCAACCCCAAATTCCCAGTCCATCCCTCTCCCTCCCTCTGACCCCTTGGCAGCCAGAAGTCTGTTCTCCATGTCTATGAGTCTGTGAAACTGTGGATTTTATAGGTCAGAAAGCAGTTGAGTATCATTCAATTTCACCCGGTTCGTCCAACTATTATGGAACAATGGCCTGGTCTGTGGTTGGAAAGCAGGGAAGGACATGTCACTCCCATTTTCCTGGGAGAAAAACTGAGGCCCAGAGAGAGAAAATGACCCACTCAAGGCCATGTCACAGTCAGGAAGCTGAGACCAGAATCCACCTGCCAGCCTCTCCCCTTCTTGCCCGTCCCGCTCTCACTTTCCCAGCACCAGGCTGCCGGTCATCATGGGATGTGACTGTCCCTGGGGCTTGCCTCACTGTGGACAGAGCGAACACAGGCCTGGGGTTTCTCCTGGAAGTCCACCGTGGCTGTTTCTGGACACTGGGTTGTGCAACGGGAGATTGGGAACCGTGGGGCTGCCAGCTGGGGAAGAGCTGCCTTGTGTCCCTGACGAATTCCTACTTACCCTTGCTGGGAATGAGCTGGCCCAGCTTCAGGGGCTTCCCCAGCCAGGTCACAGAGGCCTCCTGGGTTGGAGACCGGACCGAGACTGCTGAACAGCATGGTTCTAACATAGCCCCTCTTCTCCTTCCCCTCTGGCCCTTCTTCCTGACTCTCTCACCTTCCATGTCGTCAAAGCTGCTGCCTCTCCAGAGCCCCGAATGGTGCGCAGACCTCTTTCCTGTCCTCCCAGCTCAGCCAGCTGCCCCTGGACAACTCCACTCCAGTGCCCCATCACAGCACAAACTTACCTGGCCAGTGCAAACCCTGCTCTTCTGTGCAAACCTGTGCTTGTCCTATTCCCAGCCCAGTACTCCAGGCTTCCCCCGACACTTCCCCTGAGGTACGGTGGGCCTCTCACTGTTGTGGCCTCTCCTGTTGCGGAGCACAGGCTCCGGACGCGCAGGCTCAGCGGCCATGGCTCACGGGCTCAGCCGCTCTGCGGCATGTGGGATCTTCCCGGACCGGGGCACGAACCCGCGTCCCCTGTATCGGCAGGTGGACTCTCAACCACTGTGCCACCAGGGAAGCCCCTGATGGTTAATTTTATGTTGACTTAACTGAGCCACGGGGTACCCAGATATTTGGCTCAACTTTCTGGCTGTGTCAGTGAGGGTGTTTTGGAGGAGATTAACATTTGAATGGGTAGACTGAGCAAAGCAGATAGCCCTCTCGCGTGTGGGTGAGCCGCATCTAATCTACTGAGGGCCTGAATAGAATCAAAAGGCCAAGTAATTGAGAATTCCTCTGGCCTGACTGCTTGAGATGGGTATCCGTCTTCTCCTGCCTTTGGTCATTCCTGGGTCCTGAGCCTGCCAGCCTTTGGAAGGGAACTACACCATCCGCTCTCCTGGGTCTGGAGCTGGCCAGCTCGCCCTGCAAATCTTGGAACCCATCAGCCATCGTAATCATGTGAGCCAACTCCTTATAAGAAATCTCTTACACACACACACACACACACACACACACACACACAGGCGTGCACGCACACGTGCTCACATACACACACAGCGCATTGGTTCTGTTTCTCTGGGACCTTGATTATAGCGTCACCTCCTGACTCTCCTCCCCAAGCTGACACTGGGCTCTGTGGTGCCCCCTTTGTGCTTCCCTAACCCCACACTTGGTCTCCTGCTCCCTGGTTTCCTAACCCTTAACCACACAGGGTCCAGCCTCTCTAGCTGCCTCTGTCAGACTCAGAGCCCCTCAGACAAGCTCTCAGATCCATCCTAACTCCAGTGCCCACACACGGCTTGACAAAAGGAAGGCGCCACTGATAAACACGTGTCAAGGAAATAAAGATGGTAGTTCTTGCGGGGAGTCCTTCCACAAGATCGAGTGCCTTCGACATGCTGTGCTCTGCGGCTACAGCAGAGAACAAGCTACATCTCCTTCCCTCACAGAGCTTCCTATGGGGAAGACAGACATTACAGTGATTGACCTTTTCCCCTCTGCAAAACGGGAAGCATGATGGGACAGCTGGGCAAACTCTTTGGCTGTGGTGATATCCGGCAGACCTCAGGAAATGATTCAGGAAATGGGCCATGCTGCCTCAATTTCATTTTTGATTAACTGTCAGTCAAAGAAATGAAAAGAACATTCTCATCTCATTTCCAAGTTGTTGTTTTTTTTTTCTTCAGTGTCGGAAAGTCATTTTCCAGATTAAGGAAATAGTGCAGAGTCATGATTCTTGGTACTTGAGCTTGTACTAGAGTCTTCAGGGAGGCTTGTTAAAACGCAGATTGCAGGGCCCCTCGGGGTTTGTGATTCAGTCGGTTTGGGAAGGGACCGAAAATTTTGTGCTGGTCACCAGCCCCCGGTGCTGCTTGTGCTGGTAATCCCAGGGCGCCACACTGAGGACCACTGGCCTCACGCACGTAACACTGCCGTCAGCCGTCTTGGGGCTGAATCACAGCTTTGCCTTGGCCTCACCAGGTGGCCTCGGGTACTTCGGCGGACTTCACTTGCTACCTTTGTCAAACAGGAGGGTGGACTTGGAGGCATGGGAATCTCCAAGCTCTTCCAGACCATGAACACTGGGCTCCGTGGGTGGAAGTTTGGAGACACCGCAGGGCAGCGGCTCCCAGGGCTCACTGTCTGGGGTAGGTGTCAGGGTGGGGAGGGTAGAGAAGACCCAGCTGCCTGTGGACTGATGACCTAGAAACTTACAGCTAGCTTTTTTTAAAAAAATTAATTAATTTATTTTTTGGCCGCATTGGGTCTTCGTTGCTGCGCACGGGCTTTCTCTAGTTGCGGCGAGCGGGGGCTACTCTTCGTTGTGGTGCGCGGGCTTCTCATTGCGGTGGCTTCTCTTGCTGTGGAGCACAGGCTCTAGGCGCGCGGGCTTCAGTAGTTGTGGCTTGCGGGCTCTAGAGCACAGGCTCAGTAGTTGTGGCGCACGGGCTTAGTCGCTCCACGGCATGTGGGATCTTCCCAGATCAGGGCTCAAACCCATGTCCCCTGCACTGGCAGGCGGATTCTTAACCACTGCGCCACCAGGGAGGCCCGACAACACGTTTTTAAAATGTGGCGCAACTGCTCGTGATTTCTTCTTTCTCTTAGATGAGAAGGGCAGAAACGTTCTGATTTCTCCAGTGTCCCAGGGGAGGAGGAACAAGCTAAGGAAGAAAGTACTCTGAACTAAGGGTCAGGAGATAGGGGTTTCAGGCCCAGCAGGTATAAGTATGTCCCAAATATTGAACGGGACATACTTATGCTAAAAACATATTTATTGTTTATCCAAAATGCAAAGTTATCTGGGCGTCTTGTATATTTATTCACTAACTCTGGTTAACTCTGTCTCCCAGATTCTCACTCACTTCTTCCAACGCAGGTATTGTTGGGGCCTCTTTCAAGAATCTCACAGGTAAGAATTGTTCCTGTTGAAGCACTATCCTTAATCACCAAAAGATGGAAACAACCCACATGTCATCGATGGAAGAACGAATAAACAAGATCTGGTTTACCCATACAATGAAATACTATTCAGTCATAAAAAAGAATGCAGTATTGATCCATGCTATAAGGGTGAACCTTGAAAACATTATGCTAAATGAAAGCAGTCATTCACTAAAGGTCATATATTGTATGATTCCACTTATATGAAATATCCTTAGTAGGCAGAGCCATCGACAGAAAGCAGGTTAGTGGTTTTCCAGGGGTAAGAGCGGGCGGAAACAGGGAGTGATGGCTTCTCGGGTATGGAGTTTCCTTTTGAAATGATGAAAGTGTTCTGCACGTAGACACTGGTGATGGTTGCCCAACGTCGCAAAGGTACTAAATGTCATTAACGGTCAGTTTTATGTTATATGGATTTTACCAAGTTAAAAAAAAAAAAAAGAGGCTCTCCTGTTAACCTCAGTATACCTCCTCCCTGTGTGTTACTGGTTGAATTGTGTCCCCCCAAAAGATATGCTTCCCCGTTACCTGTGAAGCCAGCCTTATTTGGAAATAGGGTCTCTGCAGATGTAATCAAGTTAAGATGAGGTCATTAGGGTGGGCCCTCATCCAATAGGACTGGTGTCCTTAAAAATAGATGGGATTAGAGACACACAGGGAGAGCGTCATGTGACTACAGTGGCCGAGACTGAGGTGCTGCCCTGCTAGCCAGGGACCGCCTGGCGCCTCAGGACAGGGTAAGGAACCTCTCCTAGAGGCCTCGGTGGGACCGTGGCCCTGCCAACATTTGGATTTCTGGTCTACAGCACACTTCCAGCCTCCGGAACTGCAAGAGAAGGCCCTTCTGATGTCTTAAGCGGCCAATGGGACCCTACAGGACCCACTCCCTCACCTTTAGGCCCCCCCCCACAAGGCGCTGTCTCTCTCCCTCCCCCCTCCTTCGGGGGGGGAGAAGCATAAACAGGGCATCCTCTAAGCCTCTTCCCCTGACCCCCTCAGCCCTGCCAGAAACTTCCCTCCGGCCTTTTCAAAGAAGCACACGGCCACAGATGTGTCATTCCATTGCCTCAGTTTTAAATATTTATTTAAAATCCAGAAGGGAAAAGGAGAAACGGAACCCACTTGGGTTTTAACACATTGACACGTGGACAGAGACATGAACAAGGACAGCAGAGAAACCCAAGAACAAGACAGACACCAGGACAGAGGCCAGGTGGAGACTGGCGGCTGGGGAGACTGAGCGCTGAGATGAGGCCCGAGCTGCTACAAAAACACACTTCCAGGGAGCGTGGAGGCGGGCGGGGTGGGGGAGGGAGACAGGAAGTGGGGGGGAGGGGAGGGTGGGCCAGAGTGAGGTATTAAATAATGAAAATCAAATCCAATTCCCAAAGAGACACTTTAGAAAAAAAAAAGACACAAATAGACGTTCACATAAAATTTCCCCTTCTACAAAAATAATTCCATAGTTAAAATGACTGCAAAATCCAGCCTGGACGCTGACTGGTTCGCTGAGGCAGGACAGTTCAGATTGCCCTGAAGAGCCCTGCCACGCTGAACCCGGAGATTCCCGTAATAAGCCTTTCTCCTCAGCCCACATTTATACTTGGAGCTAATGGCGCTGGGTTTCTACAGAACTGAATGACGATGAAAAAGCAAGAGTGACGACTGCATCTTGGAAGGACAAGCTCCAGGAAGGGAGGACCTTAGGGGATGGTCTGTGGCTTCATCATGAGATGGGTCCATATTTACATGCCACCTCCAAGGCCAGCCCTGACCCAGTGCCGTTCTCCTAATTGGTTTCTTCAAGGTCAAATCTGCAAGGTCAGGACTCTCCAGTCTAGATCATACCCTCCAAGACAAGCCTAACGTCCCTCCAGGACCAAGAAAGGCCAAACTAAAATCCTTCATCCTCAGGCCTCCCCCTGCCTTAAGAGGACAAGCATTTCAAAGTCCATAAGTTAAAAGGTAAATCTTTTCTACTTCTGTTTCTGGTTGTTTTTCTTTTTGTTTTTATGCTTTGCTTTTTGTTTTTTTTTTCCTTTTGCCTTCTTCCCCCCGCCCTCCTTAACAGATTATGCAATGAGCACAAGGGTGATGCTAGGAAAATTTTAAGAATTCCCCAAACTTTGTCATTTGGAGGAGAGAGAAAAACGTGGATGATACCCCACATCCAAATGTTTCTTCAAAGTCTGTGGCAAAACTGGTAGCACCTTCAGAATCTTAAATAGGTTTTTTTTTTTCCTTAAAAAAATCACATACACTACGAGAAAATTGTGAGCACCAGCGATTTCACAGTGGGAGGTAGCAGACGTGGGCACCCCCAGCCCCGAGGATCTCACCTCTCCCTCTCGGCATCCATCACTTCCCACCCCCTGGCTGCTCTCTCTCACCTTCTCACCTCTTTCCCAGGTGAAAAAAAAATAGTAACGCACCTTCTTTGCGTTTGTTTAAATAAAATATATATACTTCTTTCTTTCCTTTTCTCCTTTTTTCATGTCTCCTCTCTAATATTGCACATCAAAGCTCCCTGGCAGGGGCCAGCTGACGAGATGCCCCCTTCCCTCAAGCTGGCTGGAACGTGGGGCTCTTTGGGAAGGAAGCTGAGCAGGGAAGGGGGTGGCCGCAGAGCTGGGAGACAGGCCACGGGGCTCAGGCGGGTTGCGGGCCCGACTTGCTCTGTCTGGCTCTTTGGTTGGTCTTTGGGGCTGAGCTGGGATGAGTCGTTCCCAAGGATACCCCGTGCCCTGCTACCCCTCAGCCTCTTCTACTGGGCAGACAACAGCTGGGGTCTGCTCAAGGATCCTTGGGCAGGTGAGCTGCCTCTCCTAGGGGCCCACCTGCCCCTAGGTACCCTCCTCTTCCCTCCCCCTCGAGGCCGAGAGGAGTCAGGAGGTCAGAGGTCAGAGGAAGCACGCAGGTCCAACTTCGAGGCGGTACTGCTTCCCTGATGAGGCAGGAGGGAGGTTGTCCACGCTGACAATGGGCAGCTGCTGGGGGTCCTGGGTCCGGAAGGTGAAGAGTGTCTGATGCCAGCGGCCATCCTGGACCTGCGGGTAGAGGGAAACGGGGACATGTATATCCGTCATAGTTCTCATAATATATCAAGTGCGTTTCTCCCTCATCTTTCTTCACAATTTTTAATGTCCACGTGGCAGTTCACTGTTTCAGTGACCTGTATGTGTCCATTTAGATTGCTTCCGCCATTTTGATTCTTAAAAGAAAAGCGGTCATGAGTATCACTGTAGCTAAACTTTTGTGCACATTCTTAATTATTTCCCTAGAACAAATTCTAGAAGTAAGATTTGCGGGATCAAAGGATAGGTACATTTGTAAGGCTTTGGATATATATTGGAAATACACATGTAGCTGCTGTTCCGAAAGCCTCTACCCATTTAGTTTTAATTTTTCCAAATAGCTTTGTGTGAGAGTGTTGGTTTCCCCTCAGCCTCAGTAACACTGTGCATTACTGGTTTTGTCTAATTTTGTGAAACTGGTGTTTTGGATGACTTTCTGTCTCCCTCTTCCCCTACAACCCACCCTGTTTTAGGCCTCTGAAGACAACCAGAATGTTAAGAGAAGAAATTAGCCTGGCAGGGCAGGGGCAGAGAGAAGAGTACAGATACACCCTTCTATAAGCAGCCTTGGAAGTAAGCAGAGCATCTACCGGCTGGTAGAATTTTTACCAGCCCAGACCTTCCCTCAGAAGTTGCCCAGGGAGAAAAGTGAATAAAAGCAATTTTATAAAACTCAAAGGTAAACATTATATGTATCACACTAATATACTATAGTACAAAATTGTTACTATATAAGAACACGTTTTCCTACCTGTCTATGCATGAGGGGCCTGTAAGGGGCCCCAAGACTTACCTTGCAGCCATCCATTGACACTTCCGGCCTGAACTGACCCCCGGCTTCAAAGATCTGCCCGTTCCAGGCCCGGAAGCGCACAGCCTGCCTAGCTGGTCTCTGCCTGGTGCCCTCCTGCCACACGGTCATGTTAAGGCAGTGGATGGTGATTTGCTGTGTCACCTCAGAGCTTAGCAGGTGCAGGAAATTCATCTGGACCCGGCTAATGGCAAACTCCACCTGTGGAGGAGATGCGGCAGTGAGGCAGGGTCGGGCTGGGCTGCCCACAGCTCTCAAAATTCCTTACCTTCCTCTGGAAGGTCCAGGGCTAAGCCCTTTCCTGGTAAGCAATTCCCAGCCATGCTCCCAGAGCTGTACTCACTCACAAGACAGAAAAACTGAGGTCTGTGTGAGCCAGTCCCACAGCCAAGGAGTAACAAGGAAGGGAAAGAACTGAGGTCTGCCTGATTCCAGCCAGAAATGCGAGGGTCCTGATGCACGGTATGGGAGGGGTCTCTGGAGCTGAGCTGGGATAACGAGGCTCACAGAGGAAGAGGATCTTGCCCAAGAGTGAGAGGCTCTTAGTGGGCAGTGGAAATGAGAAGTGCTTTCCCCACGTTTCTAAGTCCCAAGCTGCAGGCGGGGTAGGGTGAGGCAGCTGGAAAGGGCAGACCTGACAACAAACAACAGGACAGGGTTTCGGGCTTAAGTGGCTGTAGGGTAAGTCCTGACAGTTGGGTTTTCTCTTTTTTTCTGGTGCAAGTGCCTGACTTAAGCTTTGATTGCTGAGGCATCCATTCAAAGAGGCATCCACTTCAAAGACAGACTATCTCAAATAAATACCTTGCCAGCCACAGGACCAGATAAAGAGTCAGGCCACCTCCAGGCACTGAGGCGCCTTTGTTTTAAAGCTCTGGATTGATTTCAATAACTGACCGTTTGGGCTACTTGTTTTTTCTCTCCCCATGCTTTAAATTCTGGCCCTTATATTTTAAATTCACCACTAAAGAATGAGCCTGCAAAACCCTAACACCCCCCCACCCCAATAAAAGCAGAACCCCAGGCCCACGCACGCGCTCTCTCTCTCTCTCTCCATGACCCTGTAGTGTGGCCCCAGGTGGGCTGTGCAATTTCCAGGTCCTGTAAATAATAAAACTTTAGTTTTGCAAAGTTTCCTGGTGGTTATTGCTGAAAGGCATCTTGCAATCGTAATAAGAACTGCGAGGGCTGGTCCAGCCACAGCACTGGTTATTTATAGGCCGAGACCAGCACACAACGATTGGTGTAGTTGGCAGGACTGCACGACCGGCCTTGCAATCAATGGATGGGATGCGCTTTACCTGCAACTTGCTTACTAACCACCTAACTCAGGTGGGTATCACCATCTGTGGAAGGAGCACTGCTTGCTGGGGGTCTGTCTCACTGCTAAGTGCTTTTGCATATTGCGATGGTATCCAATCCAAAAAGTCATGGCTGCCATGAGAATCCAATGGTCCCCCCAGAGCAGTGTGATCAGGGCCATAGGCTCTGACTAGCCACTGAGACCATTCATTATAAAGGCCTTACTTGACTATAATGTGATTAATTAAGGGTCCTCCATGACTCAAGGGGAGAGTTAAGGAAAGTGGACTGGAGCACAAGGTTAAGTCACTGCCCAAGGAAAGGCTCTCGGCTGAAGGCAGGAGGGAAACATTCCTGTAGGTGAGGGTAGGAGACCTCCACCTAGGACCACTGAGTTGGTGGTTGTGCCTGGACCACATGTCGTAATCCAGAAGAGTGAAACAGCCTTGCAACTGGAAACCAGTGGACCTCCAGAAGGAAGACACAAGAGATCTATGGTTTCTGTGTCAAAACGTCACTCATTACTGTCATTCTTCATCCCTGACCCAATGGGATATTATGGGTCCCATCCCTGGTGTGATGTTCCTAAAAAAATTAATGGGCAGTGACCACCTAGAGGGGTGGGATAGGGAGGGTGGGAGGGTGACACACGAGGGAGGAGATATGGGGATATATGTATATGTATAGCTGATTCGCTTTGCTATACAGCAGAAACTAACACACCATTGTAAAGCAATTATACTCCAAAAAAGATGTAAAAAAAATTATTGGGCAAATATAAATGGCCTAAAAATCTGATGCCAGCACCTCCTAAGAACCCTGAGGAGGTGCACCAGCTCCTTGATAAACGCAAAACCCCATGGAAGCATCCTGGGGATATACCAACATGCCTAGGCTCTGGTATGACACTAGAGGCCTAAGGGCTTTCCCCAAAGACCCCGTGCGTATCATGCTCGTGGAAGCAGACCTCAGTCCCAGAGAGGTCTCTTGGAACACCCTGGGAAGGAAAGCAGCGAGCTATGAACACGGTTCACAGTGATGCCATCCAAAATTTTCCAGTAACAACACGTCAGTTTAAGATAACAGGAGAAAATCGGGAAGTAGAAACTGAGATAAAAAACTATACTTGAACTGAAATTCAAATTTTTCTTAAATATTTTATGTAGCAGGAAGGAGAGAGGGGAACTAACTGGCTATTTTGGTATTTTTGTTTGTTTGTGTGTTACAGGCTCTCAATCGTTACTCAAGGCTGCCAAAATTCAACGACTGGCCAATACCTCTGAAGACCCTAAAATCCATAGTTTTCTTAAAGATCCATCCGGGCGATACGCTTGTTTCCTCAGCCCCCTCGGCTTTCGCCTCGGCAGAACTAAGAAACACACCTTATAAGGCGTCCCTGCTGCCAAGGGAAAAGTTGACGGGGTCATCCAGGCATCTAGGATGAGGAAGAGGGATCAGGGAAGGCAAAGGCCCCTAGAGCCACTGGTATTCTACCAGGGCCCTTACTCTTTTTGGATGTTTACTCCTGGCATGGTTGCATCCTTCTATCCCAGTGATCACTGCTAAGGCTCACAGTGAATGGAAAACATTAAGATGAGGCCCATCTCCTGCTGCGCAAAATTGGCACGGTCCAGTGGGTTTACCATTTCCATGGTCGTGGCGATCTAAATGACCCCTCTTCATTTGCAACTCTGAAGAGGCCCCATTTGACCCAAAGAATTATTATTATTATTATTTTGTTACCATGACTGCCAAGATGCTAGTCCTGTTGATGGGCAGAGAATTATTTTTAGAGCACACTCCCCTGATTATAGGGTGGTACTACAACATTTTATTGGAACTGCCAAAACCATACAAAAGGCACTGAAACTCCTGGAAGAAAATTTACATTTTTTTCTCTGTCCCTTGAAGATTAAATCTTTGAAATGGAAACACCCCAGGAGGTAACTAAAACTCTACCCACAATTGCCTGAGGCTGAAGAAAAAAAATGAGGGGGAAGAGGCCTCTTAAAATACAAACTGCTATAAAAGCTCTCTTACTCAAAAGCTAGTCCACAGCCTCCTTAATATTACTTGTCAAGAACAAATACACATCTTAAAAGTCATCTCCACAAATACTAGTAAAAAGCATTAGCCACTGGAGCAGGTAACTTTGTTCTGCCTGTCAGACACAATTTGGAGTCAAACGTTATTTACAGACTAGTAAGTTTTATATTGTTGTACCTGATTCATGGCTAAAATTTTGGAGTGGAAGCTATAGCATCTCAGTGTCTCTGTGTGTTTATGTAAGTCTCTGGATGTATATGTGATTTTTTTCTTTCTCTCTACCTCTGAATGGTATTGCCAAAATTAATTTGTAAAAGAGCTCCGTTTAACCGGTTTAAAAATAAGCACTTATGGGTTTCCCTGGTGGCGCAGTGGTTGAGAGTCTGCCTGCCGATGCAGGGGACACGGGTTCGAGCCCCGGTCCGGGAAGATCCCACATGCCGCGGAGCGGCTGGGCCCGTGAGCCATGGCCGCTGGGCCTGCGCGTCCGGAGCCTGTGCTCCGCAACGGGAGAGGCCACAGCAGTGAGAGGCCCGCGTACCGCAAAAAAAAAAAAAAAGCACTTATGAATTAGGTATTCCTAAAACTCAGAAATATAGAAACTAATCCAAATGTTTTTCAAGTTCACATGATCTGGGATAAACTTTGGTAAATAAAAGCCAGTCTAAGTTTGTTTTAATTAAAATAGGTATGTCTTTATAGTTATCAGCATTAAATATACTGCAGATAAATAACTTTACAGGGTTTACTAGTCAAATAAATCCATGTTATCTCTATTACAAAAGAAAATTAGCTTGGGATGATGGCTGACTTTGTCTACTGTCTAATGAAGATTTTGGAGGTAGTTTAAGCATATTGTCAGGACAGAGAAAAAGAATTTTACCTAGTGTGGTCAAGTTGGCTAAAATTGGACTGCTACTATTAGAGTTTTTTTTTTTTTTAAAATAAGGCTTTAATATCAATAATGTGCTTATGTAATTTTCTTCATCTGCTATAAGGACAAAGTTTTCTTGGAGCACTGGTCTGCTCCTGTTAAGAGATTATGAAAAGTTTTTCTTTACCTTTTAAGTAATCTGGCTAGAAAGCAAAGATTTTGTGTTTTATCAAAATAACTTCCTGTGCTTCATGTTGCCTTAATGAGGTCTTTAGTTACCTAGAAGACACAGTCTTCTCAATGTCAAAAGAGCTAAGTTTTCTCACAACGATGTAACCATCTGTATTTGCTTTTAAAATCTTTTGTCACTTTGGCTAAGTAGATAATTAAGCACTTTTTCATAATGATCTGTGATTCTATTTAGTCAAGTGTCCAAAACCTTTGATATTTTTGACAGACTTCCCAAAATCAAGTTCTAAATGAAGACTTTTTGACTCGGAAGTAACTGGGGTTTTCCAGAGGATCGTTGGAACATCTCAAAAGATCCATCTCTTTTCCTTATAAAAAGAGAAACATTAAACTAATTAGGCTTATTTGATATATTAAATCACATGGGAAACATTGTCAAATAAGAAATACACCTTCTCTTTATGGATATCCTTGAATGGGTATATGTTATTAATATGGTGTTCCAGAAATAATATGAAATTCCTAAAAGTCTGATATGTTATGTTATCCATTTATAACTCAGCTATCATCCTAAAATATTGTGTGTCACAGAAATAACCAAATTTCCTTGTCAACTGCATCATAATGAACTCCCATCAGATCTTTAACCATAGGCATTTAAAAATGTCATTCTTTTGTCAGTCTTTTATCATTTATAATTATTGTTTTACTCCTTTATCATTTATAATTATTTTTTTACTCCTTTGCAAAAGTGCTTCATCTTCAAGGAGATTCATGGAAAGGACTCCGACAAGTACAGGTTTCTGATAACTTTTAAATCATACCATTGAATGGGTAAGAATTTATAGAACTCTAAGGAAAAACTGGATTCATGAAACTAACAAAAGATCAAGATTGAGGCTCAATTACATAGGACTGAACGAACTGATGGGGATGATTATAACTTTTTATGACTTTTTTGGAAACACTGGCAGTTCTTTTAATCTCTGTTTCCACATTTAAGGAAAACTTTTCTCTTAAGCTAGCAATGCATTACAGCCATTTGGTGAAGTACACCTTTGTGAACAAAGATGAAACAATTGCTGTTTCTCCCACCTGATCCTTCTAGAATTCAGAAGCTCTTGGTGAGTATTCTCATGGCAGTATAATTATTTGCATAAGTTCAATGAGAATCTATTCTCCTTGTAACAGGACACAATTGGAAATACTGGTTATCCCCAGGGCTATGAATGGAATGTCATATTTGAGAGAGACATAAAGAGACTCAGATATGACCAGATCACTTAAGGAACTAAGGTTGACTTTATGGAGCCAATAAAGCCCCTTAGAAAAATCAGTCTGTTACCTTGATTACAGGGTTCCCAGCAGCCTTACCAGGTGAGTAAGGAAGGTCACTTCCTGGCAGGTACAGGAATCTCAGGATATTTTGAGGACTTTAAGAAGAGAGGAATTCACCCAAGTCTATAAGTATTCCAGGCAAAGGATGGTAAGTTCTTGGCTCCGCTTCCTGGCCTGGAGAGGCTTTTAAAAGTTCAATCTGAGACTCGTTATGAAAGGTTCCAGCAAAGCAGCAAGGAGCCTATGCTGTCAGTCACTCTTCCTGCTGCACTTATGTAAATAATCAAATTTATTGAAACTAGACTTAATTTGCACACAAATTAGTTTTTCTATGGTTATCGTTAATAGAAATGGGGGTGACGGTACAGAGAATATTCTCAGCCCGGAGACTGGCACATGGTAAGTGGGCACCAAACATGAGTCACGTATTTGCGTATACAACCCCGGAACACATATCCCAGCTGAGCATCGCACTGATTTATTTTGTGCTGATGGTCACGGCTGTCCAAGCCAGGCCAGCTTGGCTAACTCCGCCATTTTAGATATTAGGCAGAACGTTCTATTTGAAGAAAGAACCATTGGCATCACATAACTCAGAAGGGTTTGGAAACCATGGATTTTGAACAATTCATCCCCAGTGTACAGATGAGGAACTGGGATTCAGAAAGAGGAGATAACTTCCTCAAGGCCATGTAGCAAGATAGTCAAGGCTCAGTCCCAAACCTGGGTGGGCTGTGGTCCAGGGCAGGGGGCAGGGGCGTGTAGAGAGGGCCATCCAGTGGGGGCTAGTGAGCAGATGGGTACCTTGGAGACTGTGATGGGCTTGAGACACGTCTGTCCACCATGTGTGAAGTTGCAGGAGACTTCGATGGTGTCGGACGAACAGCCAAGGTTTGGATCCACCCAGTAGGTACCTGCAGGCAGCAGGGGATGGGGGTGGCATATATATGTGTGGGGAGGAACCCGGGGCTTGGTTCTGCAGGTGGACCCCACACCCTGGGACCCGCTGAGCCCCAGCTGGACATGAAGTCGGGGAGGGTGAGCAGAAAGGGGATTCTATGAGCCACAGAGATGGAAGGAAACCCTCTGGGCAGAGCTCACAGGTGGCAGAGGCCCCGGAGGGGCCACGTGGTGGAGCCCTTGCCTATGTTGCTCTTGGGTAGCGTCCATTTTACAGAGGGGACAACTGAGGCTGAGAGAGGCTGAGTCACTTGCCCAAGGGATTTAGGGATCGTTTAATTGAATGGTTTCGCCGCCAAGGCTAGGGATCCTCCTGGAGCTTGGTGGGAGTCAGGGCTTCTACCCCATCAACCAGGCACTTCTGCCGACACTTGGTTCCCCCTTTGGGTTTCCAAGGGAGCCAGAGGCCCCAGAGCTGAAAGAGTAGGACAGCCGGCCACTCGTCCACCTTCTTGCTCAGCGGAGAGAAGGGTGGCTTGCCCAGCTCACAGAGCTGGTCAGAGGCAGGGCTGACCTTCAAACTCCGGTCTCTCTGCCTCTAAAACTGTGGTCCTTCCACAGCACCACATCAGCTCACAGAGAGAGAAGAGACTTGGATGAGGTGCGGACAGAAAGGGGGAATCCTGGCTCTGCAGGGAAGCTATGATGGGGTCCCCTCCTGGCCCTGGGGGCTTTTTCTGCCACAGCTCTTGTCCCATTGCACGGAAATGGGACAGCTTGTGGATCTGTGGGCTCTGGAAGGGTGGGACCACTCCTCTGTGTTTCCCACTATATCCCCACACCCCAGGAAGCACAAGCACTTGGCACATCGTGGGGCTCCGTGACTGTCTGTTGAGTGAATAAATGACTGCCTCCCCAAGGACAGAAACTTGGCCCAGTGGAGTGGAGGCTCTAATGCACCATCCCCCCAGCTCCTCCCGGAACCCCCTGCCCCGCCCTGCCCACCCCTGGGGCAGGAAGCCCTCGCTGGAGACCGCACAGGCCCTCGTACCATCCACCATCTTCTGTTCACAGTCCATGAGGTCCCGGCAGACCCGGGCGGGGTTCTCTTTGGTGCCCAGGGGCGTCTTAATGCTCTGGATGAGGCTGCTGAGGTAGTGTAAGGTTTTAAAGATCTCCCCTCCCTGGTCCAGCACCAGCCGGTCCGGATGGCTGTAACCCTGTCGTGGGGAGAGAGGGTGGCCATCGGCCTCTTGAGGTCCTGGCCTGGCCGGAGGTCCGAGCCTCCACAGCCCCAAGTTCTTGCTACTGAGGAGACATCTGAGTTCCCAGCAGGGGGCACACTTGGGTCTCCCTCCACTGAACAAATAAAGAGACTGGGGACCAGGGACAGGTGGGGGCAGATCTGCCAGGAGGGCCTGGAGGCTTGAGAGGAGTAGAGGGTCAGCCTGGTTCCTGTGCAGAACAGCAAGGTCCCCGTGAGCGAGGAGTCAAGGGAGCGGTCCCAAATCCCTCGGGAAGGGGTTGGTGAAGGACTTTACACTGACCCCCAGAATGGAAGGAAGATAACGGGCCTTTCCATCTGTCCTTCCCCCTGGATCACGAGCCCTGAGAGAGTCACCTCGGCATCACCTCTCCCCAGCATGCTGATCAGGGCACAAATGGAAATGTCTGAAGGTCTGAGCTGGGAGGTAGTGAGCTCCCCATCGCGGGAAGGAGGCAAGGAAGCAAAGGGCACTCCTGACAGGGCTTGACTAGAGGACACCTGAGGCCCTGCTCAGCCTCATATCCTGGGGCTGACTTGATCACCGGCCAGGGTCTTAGCAGAGCCTGTGGACTGACAACGAGCTTCCTGCTCCTGGCGGGTTGTGGGACTGAACCACGGAAGCTGCTGTGGGCTCTGGACCCAGCTGAGCATCTCTTCCTGACTCAGGAGGAAAGGGCTCTGGAGGAAAGAGAAAGGGCTCAGGCCTGTTTCTGGCCCCTGCTCTGGCCATGAATCACTCAGTGCAGGCCACGTGGAGGGCACTGACCACACATGGGCCATCACTTCCGTTTCCCCCAGGAAGGGACCCCATGTGGGCAGGGCCCCTGGTGGTACCTCTGCTCTCAGTGCTCCACTAGTGTCCATCCACGTCTGGAAAGCTGCCCCAAGGTCATCTTGTTGCTGTGCGGGGAGAAGACAGGGTGTACCTCCTGGTCTCCACACACCCACCAAGCGGGTGCTCCAGGGTCTGAGCGAGAGCCCTCCCACCCCCGCTTCCCCGGCGGGATCGTGGCCAACAGCATGCCTTTGGTGCAACTCTGTCCTTCTTCCCCTTGCAAACAGGCTCTTCCGCTCCCTTCCTCCAGGCACTTCCATAGTGCTCCAACACCCTCAGGATTAAGTCCAAACTCCTCAGCATGGCTATAAGACCTGGACTGAGTGCTGCGGTCTCTGGCCCCGCCTCTCTTCTCTCTCCCACATGTGCTCCGTGCACCAGACACACTATTGCACTTCTAAGTTCCTAAGTACCATGCTCTGTCTAGCCACTGGGCCTTTGCACATGCTGCTCCCGTTGCCTCTTCCCTCCCTCCACCATTCCATTTACTATCCCAGTGGTACTCATCCAGGGGAGATGCTGCCCCCAGTGGACGTTGGGCAATATCTCGAGACTTCAGGGGCTGTCACAGCTGGAGGAGGGGATGCTACTGGCGTGTAGTGGGTGGAGGATGTTGCTGAACATCCTACCACGCACAGGACAATCACTCATAGCAGAGAATCATCTGGTTCCAAATGTCAACGGCGCTGCAGCTGAGAAACCCTGCCCTACGCTCATCCTATAGATGCCAGCTGCCATGGGAACTCTTTCCCGACGTTTCTGCCCCCAGGCTGGGTGTGGACCCCTTTCTCTACAGTCCCCGTGTCTCCCCTTTGGCTTGCACTGTAACTGTCTCATGTACACTTGTAGCTCCATCCCTGGCACTGGGCTTGCCAGAAACATAGCCATGGTCTTGCCATGAAAATAGTGAGGGGGAGAATCTGACAGTGAGTAAAGCACAGGATTGGGGTCTGGGGCGAGGACTCTGGAGGGACTTCTCCAGTTCAAATCCCAGCCTTGCTACTTACTAACTGCACAATCTGGGCAAGTTGCTTAACCTCTCTTTGCCTCAGTTGTCTCATCCTGATAATGGGCATGACAATAAAACTCTCTCAGAACTGTTGAGAGGAATAAATGAGTTAATACGTGAAAAGCACTTCTAATGCTGTCTGGCATGTAACAAGCACTGAATATATTAGTTATTATTCGAAAAAACTCAAAACCCTCTCATTTCCCATTTTTTCAGAGGGAGAAGGTTTTTCTTAGATCTCTTCACTTCCCCCTAGCTGGCTTCCTTACTGAATGAAGAAGGAAAAGTGTAGAGGGAGAGGCCAGGGCTGTCATTCCATTTTTATGGGCGAGGCAGAGGGATGGGCAGCGAGCAGCAGAGAGGGGAGAAGAACAGGGGCTCCGAGGAGCTCAGGGCCCGAGGGCTCCTCCCCCATTCAGCCCTTCCCCTTGGCCGCTCCCCGGATGCTGTCAGGGCCTGCTTCTAACAGTCAATCATCACCGTGGTGAAATGGAGACGGAATTGTCAGAGGGCTTGGGAGGGGGCCATGCTTTCATACAGGCCAGGGTACCCACCAGGGAGGAACACAGGGGCCCCCCCTGCAACCTTGCCCGCCGGCCCTCTCTGGACTCAGAATCTGAGCTGGAAGGACTCTGCGATATTATGATTTATAATAAGAAATATATATTTGGTCTCCAATCCCGTTCCTGGCACAGAGCTCCTGAAAGCCCTGGAATCTCCTGGAATAGGGTCTCTTTTGCTATATTAATGAGGTGACTTTTGGACTGCTCAGTAAGTAACCTAAGGATGGGGGCTTGTGGTTGGTGGAACCAACCGTGTGATCAGAGGGTTGGAACTTGCAGTTACGGCCCACAGTCTCCAAGGAGGGGAGGGGGGGCTGGAGGTCGAGTCAATCACCAGTGGCCAATGACTTAATCAATCATGTCTGTGTAATGAAGCCTGCATAAAATCCTAAAAGGACTGGGTTCAGTGGGCTTTCAGGTTGGTGAACACACGGAGATTCGGGGAGAACAGGGGAGCTCGTGCCCCCTCCCCGTGCCTTGCCCTATGCACAGCTTCCATCTGGCTGCTCCTCAGTGACAGCCTTTTATAATAAACCAACAATCTAATACGTAAAGTGTTTCCATGAGTTCTGTGAGCCGCTCTAGCAAATTAACGGAACCCCAGGAGGGCATGGTGGGAACCTCTGGTTTACAGCCAGTTGGCCAGAGGCACAGGTGACACCTGGATTTGCCACTGGCAAATCTGAAGGGGGGCGGCGAGGGGGGGATGGTGAGGGACATGGGGATTGGGGGATGGGGGGGCCAGCAGCAATCTTGTAGGACTGAGCCCTCAACCTGTGGAATCTGACGCTAACTCCAAGTAGTGTCAGGATTGAGTTGAATTGTAGGACACCCAGCTGGTGTGTCCCCAACATTGCTTGTTGGTGCGGGGAACCCCCCCTTCCCAACACACACACAGGTTGGAATCGGTACCAGAACCTTAAAGAGTTGTCAACGGATCTGTACAGTGTACCGACGGGACCCCGGAGCCAGCGGTGGGAGGTCTTCCTGGGTTCATAGTCAGGGGTGCATTCTGACTAAAAGCTGGGTACCCTGCCTCTCAGCCCGGGGCTCTTTCTGCCGCTTCAGGGTCCAGGATCCAGTATGGAACGGCAAAAGGACGTGGGCAGTTTAGGGCCACCTTGGCCAGAGAGGGGTCCACTGCCGCCACCTGCCCCCGACACCACCCCCCAGGCCTTACCCCACGCAGGCAACAGAGAATGTTCTCCAACTTACAAAGTGAATAGGGCTCCCTGGAGGACCCTGCAAAAGAAGAGGCTGGGTCTGTATCTGACGGGGACCTGGTGCTGCAGTCCCGGGGGCTGTCGGGGCATGAGAGAACCCACCACGCTGGTCTCTGCCTGGCCCTACCAGGACTGTGCCACACTGTCCTGGAGGCCTGGCCTGGCCTGTGAAGTCAGGGCCAGTCCTGTGAAGGCTGCCAGCACAGCCTTGGGTTTCACTCAAAGGAATCCCACCTGCTGCCCTGCAGTTCAAGGGGTACCGGGCACACAGCTACCTACCGGTGGGCCGGGCTGCCCTCTGGGACCGGGAGGACCCTGGAGGAAGAGGAGAGAACTGAGGGCCTGCTATGTGTCAAAGGCCTCTCATCCCCCCACCCAGTCCGGGCCTTCTCCAGCAGACCTGAGACCCGGGCACGATGGTGGCCCAGGTGCAGATTGAGGCCCACAGGGAAAAACGTGCCCAAGGACACGCCTGGTCATGGGCAGGGGAAACCAGAGGGCCCGTCCCTCCCACTCCCCTGTCCCCCCAGCCCTCATACCGCAGCCCACTCACCCTCGGACCTTGCAATCCCTAGAGGGGGGACAGAAGCAGGGAGAAAGAGTCAGAGGACCAGGCTGAGCCATGCCCGCCCCCTGCCCCAGCCCAACCCTGCCGTACTCCCTGCCATACTGTCCCCAGCCCATCCACTCACCAAGTCCCCTCGCCTGCCTTTGTCACCCTTCGGACCCTGCAATAAACCATGGCCCAGTGAGAGGGGGCTCAGAGGGGAAGCCCCACGTCCCAGATGGGGAAACTGAGGCTCAGACTGTCCCTGGGTCACAGAGACAGTCTCGCCCCAGCGGTGTTCCTGGCCAGCCCCCTGCACATACCTGGCGTCCTGAAGGTCCCAGGAATCCTAGGGGCCCAATGATGCCTTCCTTCCCCTAAAGGAGAGAGAAAGGCTTGTGTGTCCTTGTCCCACAGCCTGGGGAATACAGTCACAGGGACAGGAGGGTAGAGGGCAGCCTGAGTGTCCCAAGGGGATGGAAGGGAGACGTCCTCAAGGGGGCCAGGCCATGCGTCTCCTGAGCCCGTCCTATGTGCCTTGTGGGGGGGCCACCAGTGGACGGGGGGAGCAGTGAAAGGGGAAAGGACGGCAGCCCAGCTGGCAGGAATGGCATGAGCAAAGGTATGGAAACAGGAGTGAAGATTGTGGGCAGAGGGGCTCGATGCCGAAGGAACAGGAGGAGTGGCGGCCCCCCGGCTGATGGCTGGCCAGCCTTGGGCCTCGGATAACTGTCCCTGCTGGGATAGACAGGGAGACGACTCACCATCAAGCCAGGAGGCCCCCGAGGGCCCTGGATGCCTTTGAAGCCAATGTCTCCTGGGGGGCCCTGCAGAAGGCAGAGGAAGGGCTGCTGTGTCTGGGCGGCCACTGGGCAAGGGCTCCAGCGCTCCGCCACCCGAGGTCTGGCCAACCTTTGCCCTCCTTGTCAAGAGACGCCTTACCCGAGAGGCTCCAGGAAGAGTAACAAATGTGCACAATTATTCAGCAGGTGCCAGAGAGCTGGCTCGGTGCTAAATGGTGTGGGTCTCTGGTCTTAATTGTAACAACCCTTTGCTGTTATTATACCCATTTTATAGATGAGAAAACTGAGGCTTGGAGAGACCGAGTAACTTGTTTGAGGCACAGAGCAGTTGAATTGTGGAGCTGGGTTTAGAACCCAGGTCTGCTGGAATGTGAGTGCTGGGAGACACAGGTGTTCATGCTAGACCCTGGCTGTGTTCCAGCCCACCCTGCAAATGCTCAAGAAATATTTGTTGAGTGAATAAATGAATAAATGAACAAGCAGGTGGATGGATGGGACCCCAAGAGAAACAGTGTAGAACGGGAATCTGTACCTTGGGTCCGAAGAGGCCAGCCATTCCTGGGAATCCCATCTCACCAGAGTCACCCTGTGGGGAGAACAGGATGAGAAGGGTGCCTGGGCAGTCATGCAGGACCCCTGGGCCTGCCTTCTTGCAGGGATATCAGCCACTCCACCTCGAAGCGATCAGATGAGTGTGAATGGCTCACAGAGCAGACACCAGGTCAGCCTGGACTCCAGCGGGGCAGGAGCCTGTGCCCTCTGTCAAATGGGGAAGTGGAGGCCAGCTCAGGCCTTCCACAGGGGACGCTCTAGAACACTCAGGATCTCCTGTCCCAGGTCTTCAAGGAAGACAGTGGAAGGACCTGTAGACTTCCCAACCCATCCCAAAGGCTCTACTGAGGAATGGGCCCCTCAAAGTAACCCCTAAAAACTGAGGGCCTGCTACGTGTCAGGCACTTTGCATGCACCACCATGCATGTGTGTTCCCACATCAGACCAGGAAATAAAGACTCAGAGAGGGCAGGCACCTGCTCAAAGTCACACAGATGTTGTGGAGTGTGCTAGATTCAGACAAGGTTATAAGTCCGGAGGCCTGCATTATATGCTTCGTTGTTGCTTAACTTTTTTTTTTTTTTTAATTTATTTTTGGCTGTGTTGGGTCTTCGTTGCTGTGCGCGGGCTTTCTCTAGTTGTAGCAAGCGGGGGCTACTCTTCGTTGCGGCGCGCGGGCTTCTCACTGCAGTGGCTTCCCTCGTTGTGGAGCAAGGGCTCTAGGCGTGTGGCTTCATGGAGCGCGGGCTCAGTAGTTGTGGCTCACGGGCTCTAGAGCACAGGTTCAGTAGTTGTGGCGCACGGGTTTTGTTGCTCCATGGCATGTGGGATCTTCCCAGACCAGGGGATCGAACTCGTGTCCCCTGCCTTGGCAGGCGGATTCTCAACCACTGCACCACCAGGGAAGCCCATATTACGTAACTTTTTTTTTTCCCGCGGTACGTGGGCCTCTCACTGCTGTGGCCTCTCCCGTTGCGGAGCACAGGCTCCGGACGCACAGGCTCAGCAGCCATGGCTCACGGGCCCAGCCACTCCGCGGCATGTGGGATCTTCCCGGACCGGGGCACGAACCCGTGTCCCCGGCATCGGCAGGCGGACTCTCAACCACTGCGCCACCAGGGAAGCCCTGTTGCTTAACTTTTAAAGAAACTGCTCAACTGTTTTCCGAAGTGGTCGTACAATTTTACATTCCTATTAGCAGAGTACGAGACTTCCCATTGCTCCACGTCCTTGCCAAGGATCAGTATGATCAGTCTTTAAAAATTTTCTCCATTCAAATTCAAAGGTGTGCAGTAGCATCTCACTGTGGTTATAATGAGCATTTGCCTAATGATTAATGATATTGATCTTTTCATGTGCTTATTTGCCATCTGTATAGCTTCTTTGAAGTGTCTACTCAAACCTTTTGTCTAATTTTTAAAACTGGGCTGCTTATTTTCTTACTATTGAGTTTTGAGAGTTCTTTATATATTCTGGCTATAAATCCTTTACGAGACATATGCTTTGCACGTTCTCCTATTATGTGTCTTATCTTTTCATTCTCTTAACAGTGTCCTTTTGAGAAGCAAAAGTTTTAAATTTCATTGATGTCCAATTTATCAGATTTTCTTTTATGCATCATGCTTTTGGTGTCATTTCTAAGAAATCTTTTTATAACCCAAGGTCTCAAAGATTTTCTTTTACACTTTCTTGTAGAAGTTTTAGCCCTTTTGGTTTTATTTTTAGGTGTATGATCCATGTTGAGTTAATTTTTGTACACAGTATGAAGTTCTGAATTGTTCTGGAGCCATTGCTGGAAAGCACTATTCTGTATCCACTGAATTACTTTTGCACCTATGTCAAAGATCAGTTGTCTGTATATGAATGAATACATTTCTGGACTCTTTTTTCTGTTTCTTTGATCCGTTAGTATATTTATGGCAATACCATACCTTCTTGATTCCTGTAGCTTTGTAAGTCTTGAAATCAACTACTGTTAGTCCTTCAACTTTGTTCCTCTTTTTCCAAGTTGTTTTGGTTATTCTAGGTCTTTTGCATTTCCAAATGAATTTTAGAATTAGCTTGTTATTTTCTACAAGAAAAACCTGATGGGATTTTGATTGGGATTGTGTTGAATCTATAGACCAACATGAGGAAAATTGACATCTTAACAATATTGAGTTTTTTGACCAATAAACACAGTAAATATCTCCACTTATTTAGATCTTCCTCAATTTATCTCAACAATGCTTTATAGTTTTTCAGTGTACATGTCTTATACACCTATTGTCATGTGTATCTCTAAGGATTTCATATTTTTATGCTATTGTAAATAGTATTGCTCTTTAGGTTTCCAATTCTGATTGCTTCTTGCTAGCACATACAAGTCATTTGAGTATGTTGAGCTGGTGTCCTGCTATCTTGCTAAAACTCCCTTATTCTAGTAGCTTTATTGTAGATTCTATTGGGTTTTCTACGTAGACAACCATTTTGTCTACAGATGAACAGTTTCATGTCTTCCTTTTTGATACGAATGTCTTTTATTTATTTTTCTTGCTTTACTGCATTGGCTAGAACTGCCAATATAATGTTGAATAGAAGTAGTGAGAACAGATATCTTTGACTTGTTTCTGCTCTTTGGGAGAAAGAATTCAGTCATTCACTATTTTTTTTTTTTCGGTTGGGTCGGGTCTTCGTTGTGGCCGGCAGGCTCCTTAGTTGCAGCTTGCCAGCTCCTTAGTTGAGGCATGCTGGCTCCTTAGTTGTAGCATGTGAACTCTTAGCTGCGGCATGCATGTGGGATCTAGTTCCCTGACCAGGGATCAGACCCGGGCCCCCTGCGTTGGGAGTGTGGAGTCTTATCCACTACACCACCAGGGAAGTCCCAGTCATTCACTATTAAGTATGATGTTAAATATAGATTTTTCATGGATGCCCTTTATCAAGTTGAGAGAGTTCCTTGGTCTACCAAGTTTGTTGAGAAATTTTATCAGAAATGGAGTTGGATTTTATCAATTACTTTCCTTGCACCTACTGAGATGATTAACTGGGTTTTCTTTTTTCACTTGCTAATATGCTGAATTACATTGATTTACTTTCAAATGTTACACCATCCTTGCATTCCTGGGATAAACCTCACTTGACCTTGATGTACAATCCTTTTAATGTATTCTTAGATTCATTTTTCTAAAATTGTATTGACAATTTTTGTATCTATAGTTATGAGGTATGTTGGTCTGTAGTTTTCTTTTCTTGTAATGTCCTCATCTGGCATTGACATCAAGGTAATGCTAACCTCATAGAATGTGTTGGGAAATACTCCTCCTCTTCAATTTTCTGTAAGAGTTTATGCAGAATTGGTATTTTTTTCTTCCATAAACAATCACTAGAATTTACCAGTGAAGTCATCTGAGCCTTTGTGGGAAGTTTTTAAACTACAGATGCAATTTCTCTAATAGCTACAAGGCTGTTGAAGGCTATTTAGAGTTCCGGTTGAAATCACCTCTCCTCATTCTGAAGGGACCGCTCATATCTCATTTCTCAGCTTTTTTCCACCCCCAAGCCCGCGCGCAGGGGAGGCAGAATGGTATCTATGCCCACAGAGGGTATTGGTCTGCCCTCGCCACAGAGCAGGAAGGTGGCTTCTGGGTCTGTGTGTGTGAACACGTGTGTTCCCTGGGGCTCACTCACCGGCTGGCCTTTGGATCCAGGCTCCCCCTGGTTCCCAGGAAGCCCCGTTCCGCCTTCCATCCCTCGTTTGCCAGGGGGACCCAGCTGCCCGGGTAACCCACTTTCACCCTTAAAGAAATACACCAAGATGATCAATCAAAGGGAGAAAATGGCTCGAGGAGAGGGGAGGCGCTGAACAACCATTCCACAGGGTCAGTTAACATCTCCGGGTGCTGGGGCAACAGGCATAGGCCTGGGGGGTGGCGGAGGGGTGCTCAAAACTTCATCCTCCTTAAGGGGAAAGTCTCTTTTCTTACTCTGGCATTCAAGGGCCACTTTCTGTCCACTCTCCCACACGCCTCTCCTCTTCATTGTTTCTTCCCAACAGACCATGCAGTCCCCACCTCCACACTTCCATTCCCGCTGGCCCTCCTTACTCATTTAAATCCTCCACGGGCCAAGGCCATCTCTCCCTCTGCCAGCTGTCTTTATGGAGGGTTCCAACCTCTCTCCAACTAAACCTCAAGCTCAGAGAGGGCGAGAGTCCTGTTTGATTCATTCGTTTCAATCTTCCCTTCAGTGTCTAGCCCTGGGCTCAGACTGACTCCTGGCTGCCTCCGCCACCACTCAAGGAAACTTTCTAAAAAGAGGCCTTGGAGGGTCTCAGAGCCCGCAACATGCACTGTTCCACAAAGGCCCACAAGAGGGCGCCCATGGACAACTCAACAAATAGTTGGCAGTGTCAAGGGCCTGGTAGGGGGCAGTATTACAGCTCCCTGGATAAACTATCCTTTAAGTCAAGTTTAAGCTTGGGGAGGGACCCCTGAGAAAGAGGATTCCATTTTCACACAGGCCCTGGGACATGGGCGCTCACATCAGCACTGCAGTCGGTGTCATTATAGTTAGTACCAAGGCAGAAAGGGTGGAGGGCGGGTAAGGGGATTAACAAGTGTCTGACCTTGAATCCTGGGGGCCCCTGTGCTCCAGGCAAGCCAGCCACACCTGGATTTCCTCTCTTCCCAGCAGGGCCCATGGGGCCAGGGTCCCCATCGTCTCCCTGCTCGCCCTGTGAAGAAAGAGGGCAGAGGAGGATTTTTCATGTTTCAGGATATAGGCAGTCAAGGAGGCAGGATGACTCAAAACCTGGGTGAAGGGCTTCCCTGGTGGCACAGTGGTTAAGAATCTGCCTGCCAGTGCAGGGGACATGGGTTTGAGCCCTGGTCCGGGAAGATCCCACATGCCGCGGAGCAACTAAGCCCATGTGCCACAACTACTGAGCCCGTGCGCCTAGAGCCCGTGCTCCACAACAAGAGAAGCCACTGCAATGAGAAGCCCGCACACTGCAACCAAGAGTAGACCCCGCTCTCCGCAACTGGAGAAAGCCCGCGTGCAACAACGAAGACCCAACGTAGCCAAAGCAAAAACAAAGCAAAACGAAACAAAACAAAAACCTGGGTGAACCCTGGGTGAAGCTGGAGGTTAAACTGAGGGATGGAGGTCATACTGCCTGTGTGTGAGGATGGCTGGACCAGCGGGACAAATGGGTGGGGAAGGGAAGGGTCTTAAAAACCGGAAGCTCTATTTGCTGGACAGGGCATGACCCTCTGGGTACTGGCATGGAGGAGAGGCAGTGAGATGGGCCATAGGCCCTGGTCCCAGGTCCCAAGGGATGAGGCCATTGCCCATGCAGGAGGCTTCTGGATATGCTGGTTCTGCCCATCCAAGTTTCCAAACGCGCTCCTCCCGGCCCATGGCCTACGGCACCCCACCACGCACACACCTCATCTCAAATGGAGACACTGTCTCTTAACCCCAAGTCCTGCTCACCTGCTGTCCTGCTTGACCGTCCCGGCCAGGAAGCCCATCTGGTCCAGCGACACCCTCAGGGCCCTGTCTCCCCACCACGCCCCGAGGCCCCGGCAGCCCCTGCAGGCCCTGGCGGTAAATAAGAAGCTGGTGAGGGCTTCTGGGGAGGGCGGGGAGGTGGGTGGGAGAGGAGAAGCTGGGAGTCACTCACCTGGATCCCCCTCCGTCCTGGTCCCCCAGCCTTGCCTTGCTTTCCCTTTGGTCCCTGAAAAATCAAGGGGCACGTGATGAGGGCTTCCTGGAGGAGGTGCAGAACACTAGGCACTCTGGAAGGGGGCCCTTCTGTGGCCGGGCCCTGCCCCTCCACTTCTTGGGCCTTGGCATCTGAATCTGCAAATGGGCCCAAGCAGCCTGACTCAGAAGCCCAAGGTCGAGGCTGTCACTAACCCTGGGTCCTGGGCCCTCACTGGCAACCCTGCTGCAGAGGCTCCGGACCCTGGCAACTTCCTGGTGGGAGCGAAGCCCACGGCTGGCTGGTCTATTTAATCCCCATGGGTTTGGCTCTCCCTGAGGGGTGGGGGGTGGCTCTGCGGGTGGAGGGGTGCACCCCTGGGGGGAAGTTGAGGGCATTAAGGCAGCCTTGGCCCAGCCTCAGTGGAGGCAGATGCAGGAGCCCTGGGTGCAAAGCAGGAAACTCCTCTCCACCGCCTCTGAACTCTTCCACGGGCATCACCAGCCCCGTGTCTTCCTCCACACCCCCTCGCTTCACTTCTCCCAGTTTTCTCTTTCCACAGTGTGGCATGGTGGAAAGAGAGGCCAGCGTTGGATCTTGACAGCCCTGGGTTCAAATACCGCTGGCTGACCTGACAGGTGGTCTCCCTCCGGGAGGCCCTATAAATGGGGCTGGTCATCCCCCCTCCCTCAGGCTGTTTGAAGGGATCTTGGCCAGGCCACACCCTGCAGGGCCCCTCCCTGTGGTTCCCTCTCTTTCTCACAGCACCCCCAGCCCTCCCTCCCGTGTGCTGTGTGCCTGGGACAGTCTCTTTCCCTTCCCTGTGGACGGCAGGGCCTCTTACCTCGTCCCCTTTCGATCCTTTGGGGCCCGGCCGTCCCCGGGGTCCCGGATGCCCCTGCAAACCAAGGTGAGATGACGCAAGGCAGCCCCAGGATTCTCTCCTGGGGAGGGTGGCCAGTCTCCGCCTGGAGGGGGGAGGTGTGGGGAGGGGTTTGGGGGTGCAGGCTCTGGGGGTGCCCCCAGGGTCAGGGCAGGAGAAACCAGAATGGGCTGCCCCAGGCGCTCCTGCAGGGAGGGTCCCTTTAAGCTTTGAAAGGCCCAGTGCTTGAATCACCCCGCTGCTCCTCTACCGCCCCCTCAGGGCGGGAGGGGGATGGGACAGGCTGCACCACTCACGGGTTGGCCCTGCTGGCCTGGATTTCCACGGAGGCCTTGTACACCCTCCTGTCCCTGGAAGTCAAGGCGAGACAGGTGAGGGGGCTCATTCTGGGGGGGGAGGACCCCAGAAAGCCCTTGTTCTTCCTAGTCATGTGTCATTGTCCCCCTGAGTCTCAGCACCCTCATCTGCAAAATGGGTGAACTAATGACCCCGCCAGGGAGGATGAGGGTGGGGCGGTGAAGAGCCTAGGGGGCTTGCAGGTGGGCGGAGCTTGCGAGGGGGGTTCCGGTGCTCATTCAGTGGCTTGTTCACACTGCTTCTGTTGGGAGAGCTGTTCTCGGCCACAGATGGGGACACTGAGGTTCTTGGAGGGGAGAGGTCTCCCTCCCCCGCCCATCCTCTCCCTCCCTCAGGAAAGATCTCTGGACCCTTCCCCTTTCAGCATGAACTACGCCCTGAGCCCTTGTGGGGAGGGGGAGGGTTGTGCTTAAAGCCTGGGCACTAATGGTGGAAGGACAGGCCTGTTTCCTGGCAAAGGCTGTTCTAATTCTAGGTTGCAGGAAACAGAGGCCAAGGAATGCCCTCTTATAACACTCCCGGTGCTGCCAGCAGGTAGGAGCTCCGATACTTACCGGGTATCCAGAGTCCCCTGGCTCCCCGCGGTCTCCTCGATCACCCACAGGGCCCTAAATGACAAGGACAACAATGAAAAACGGGCCACTGGGTGCAGGGGATGCCACACCTGGGCCTCCTAGGCCACAACCTCGTGAAGCTCGCAGCAGCCTCACCCCTGCTCAGTTTCCCCGCCCCCTCCCAGGTCGGGGCTCCACCCTGGCATTGGTCCACGGGATGGACAGTGGGGATGGGGGTCTTACCCGATCTCCAGGTGGCCCGGGGTGCCCCTCGGCCGTGCCATCCTCACCCTGCTCCCCCTGTGGACACAAAACTAGCTTTAGGACAAACCTCTTGCTCCTGGTGAATTCTGGGAATTCCAGACACTCTGCACTGAGGCCAAAAGGGCCTTCATCAGAGACGAGGTCCAGCCGACTTAGGGTTACAGACAGAAAGACTGAGGCCAGAGAGGGAAGGGGAAGATGTGGGGTCAAAGGCAGACCTGGGCATGGAACCAGGAATACAGAACACAGAACAGGGCTCTTTACCCTCCCCGCTGCTGGACACCGCCAGGCCGATGCCCTGAGGCTGTCAGACGGGGTAGCTAAGCAGAGACCTCGGTCACATCCAGCTTTGCAGGGGACCAGCTGCCTAGACCTTCAACAGGTCCGTTCCCATCTCAGAGCTTTTTCTCAGCTGCGGAATCAGAGTGAGGAGGGGCGTAGGGGACAATGGCAATACCCATGCGGAGTGGAGGGGAATTCCATGAAATGAGGCAGAAGTCCCTGCATGGTCCTCAGCAGTGACAGTAATTCCAACAGCTGGCAGGCATGGGCACTGCCACGGCCGCACACAGGCACTCGCTGAATCCTCCCAACAACGCTACAAAGTAAGTGATATCATTCTCCCCATTTTACAGATGAGGACACTGAGGCACAAAGAGATGGTGTGAGCTGCTCAGTCATTCAGCCCCCAGTGACACAGTTCCCTTTCTCTGACCCTTGCTGGGAGAAAGTGGGCCGAGAACCAGCTTCAGGACAAACGTCCAACCCTTGATGGGAGCCCCAGAGAAGGCCCTGGGCTGCCCCAGACGGCACCCAGCAGTCGGCTAACTTGCAGGTCTTGTTCATATGACAGTTTCCTATCTGCAAAACGGGATTGTCATGCCTCGCAGCACTGCTCCGAGGACCCAGTGAGCAAAGGCGTGCTGCTGCACACGGAGTAGGGGCTCAGTAGAAATTGCTGTTGTTGATAATAGTAACAGCAGGGAGGCTGTGTGGCATGGAGGTGGTCAGGAAGACCGCCGGAGGAGCAGAGTTTAGAGCCGAGGTCCTTGGGCCGCGGCAGGCCACGCCGGGCCCTGGGCTACCCACACAGGACAGGTGGCTGGGCACCATGTGTCAGCTACAAGGAAGGTGTAAGCAGGACAGCAAGTGGCAGAACCTCAGGGCTCAGAACGTTCCAGCCCCAGACAATTAGTGTCACCTCCCATGGGGGTGCATTCTGGGCAGGGGGCTCAAGCCAGGGCACCTCCCAGCGCCCTCGCTGTTGGCAGGGATTGAAGGGGAGGCCTGAGAGGCAGGGGAGAGGAGAGCCATCCCTGGGACTGGAGCCTGTCCCAGGCCCGAATCAGTCCGGAGGGCTGGTGGCTGTACGCCTTGGCCCAGGGCCTCTGTGGCTCTTGTGGGCAGAGATCGAAGGCATGAGGGACTTGGCCCGAGGCCTAGAACCAGTCGTACCCGGGAAGGGGGGGTGGGTGGCCCAAGGAGTGGGGATTCCCTTTCCTCCCTGACCACTCTCTATGGCTCTTTGTCCCGGGGCTCCATCCCACGGTGGAGGGAGATAGCTGGGCTGGGGGGTGTCGGGGAAGGGGGCAGTGTTTACCTAGTGTGTTCTATGTGCCAGGCACTTCAGGAAGTATGTCTCATACATGGTTTCATGAAATCCATATAGCACCTCTATGCTGCTGTGACCACTGGTCCCGTTTTACAGATGGAGAAAATGAGGCCCAGGGAAGGAAGGGTCTTAACCAAGGCCACACAAGACTCAAGGGGATGTCTAGGCCAAAAGCCAGCTCTACAGATCTCCCCCCTCCCCCACATTGTGGTTGAAGTTTGGGGATGCATTTTTTAGCACCTGAAAGCTGGTGGGGTCCCCCCATTCCCCATCTTTCTCCTTGTTCTCAGAGTCTTATCCCATTTCCCCAGTCCCTCTGGCCGCCACCTTTGGAGACAGACACATGCCCCACAGGGAAATTCCAAGTTGAACAATATATTGGCTCATCTAAGTGTCTGTTTCTGGCTGGAAAAGCAAGGCCTGGCATCAGACAGAGTCTGGATCTGGTCCTGCCACACCTCCCACTGATCCTGAGCTAGTCCTGAAGCGTCGTGGAGACTCGGTTTCCCCACCTGTCAAGCGGGACCCTTACACTTCTGTGCCAGGGTCATGGTAATGATTATGGAGAAATCCTGGCTGGAGAGCTTTGCTTCGGGGGTCTCCCCCAGGAACCTGCTCTCTCCCCACCCCCCACACCTGCCGCCAAGCTCCATCCAGCTGTGGTTATTCAGTCCTGTGAGCATTTTTACTTCTGAGCTCTTTAGGGCATCATTCCACGGCCCCTAGCTCAGGGCCGAGAACACACTAAATAAATCACTATAAATCCATAAATACCTGTTGGTTAGCAGACGAATGATGCTCTCACTCATAATAATACTTATGTCAGAAAGTGCATCTGGCTGACATGTATGTGATGTCCTCCTTAGCCTCGTGTTCCCGAGGGACCCATCCACTTAATAGATGAGGCAACCAAGGCTCGGGGAACGCTGGGGCCCTGCCCAAGGCCCAGGGTCAGGGCAGATCTGGGGTTAGTGTCCAGTTCTCAGCAGCCACAAGAACTGCCTCTGGGGATGCAGACGACCCAGAGTGCAGGCACCCTCTTGTTTCAGGCTCCCTGTTAATCCCTCCTACACCAGCCCCGGCAGACCGTGAGGGCCGAGGAGGGACTCGGGGTTCTGAGAGACACTTTCTGCAGCTTCCTGTGGGATGTGTCAGAGCCTGTGGCCAACTCTGATTGCAGATCTGTTCTCCAAGCAGGAGGAAGGGGCCAGCTGGACGGCAAACCAGGCCAGGGTGATTCACCCAACAGCGAGATGTAGTTAGTGGGGAGCTGACTCAGCAAAAGAAAGGCGGGTTGGTGAGCAGGAGGGCGAAGAGACAGCAGTGGGGCGCCTGCTAGGAGCCCGTTCCAGCTGACCCATGAGGGGAAGGGGGAGGAAAGGAAGGAGGGGCTCAGAGCCACTAATGTAGGAATCAGAGACTTGGGTCCTGGGCCAGCTTGGTGCTGCCTTGCAATGTGACCCTCAAACTTCTGGGCCCCCGCATTCCCACCTGCATAGTGAGGCGGGCCACGGTGATCAGCAAGGTTCCTTCTACCAGTTCCTGTCCTCTACCGAATCTGGAGCCAAGGCATGGCACCTGGACACGTCTTCCCTCCGCCTGGGCGGTTCCTGGCCTCGACATGCAGGCACTTCTCACTCTCCATCGTAAGCCCCCTCCTGGCTCTCCCTGGGTGATCTCGTTCACAAGTGAGGCTTCAATGCCCACGTTCACACAGATGATGGCACGGCATTGTTACATGACTGACGTCCATCTCCCCAGCTCAACCGGAAGCTCCAGGAAGGCAGGAACTGCGTCCATGTTTGTTCTGGTGCCAGGCACCCAATATGCCTGTGCTGAATGTAGGTCTAATGGCTCCTGCCTGCCGGCCACAGCTGGGGCGACACTGGCCTCCTAGCTGGCCAAGGCGTGAGCAGGGATGAGCCTGCCGCGAACCCACGCTAGCCCAGCCGCAGTGGCCCACGGGCTTGCTCCTGCCAACCCCGGATATGAGGAAGCAGCTGCCGCCCAGGACCAGACACCCACCTTTTCGCCCTTTGGTCCAGGAGGTCCGAGGGGTCCCATGATGCCTTTGTGTCCCTGCAGGAAACAAGACGGCAGGAGGTGAGAGCATGGGGGAGGGAGGAGTCGGGAGGGAGAGGTGATGAAGGACAAGAACTCAAAGATGGAAACACCCTGGGCTGTGCGATCAGGTCCCGGCTCTGTCCCACCTCGCCGTGTGAATCTGAGCAGGCCGTGTGCCTCTCTGAGCCCTGGCCTCCCAGACATGCCATGTCGGTCCCAGACACACCGCTAAGGGGTGTCCGCTTGAGTGGCTGAAGGCTCTGCTCATGCCATCTTGGAGACCTGGGACCAGATCTCGGGAGAACCATCTGTGTCTTCTGGGATGCGGCAGAGGCAGGGGGCAAAATGCTTGCCTCAGAGGGCTTCCCCAGGCCGGGGTGAGAACTGCACATGCAGACTTCTCCCTTGGGCTCCCGGCACCCACTCTCCGGTCTCCCTCTCCTTTGCCCTCTGCTTCTCCTCCCCTCCCTGCAGTATCTCTTTCAGACACTGGATCTCACCTTCAAACTTAAGCTGTGAGGCCTTGCACACACATTCCTTAGCCTCCCCGAGCCTGTTTCCTTTTCTGAGCAAGCCCCGTGCCTCGCTGAGGCCTAGGCGCCCAGACGTGTAACATGGGTTGGGCTCAGCAGTCTCTAAGGGGGGACTTGCCAACTTGGATGTGAAATTGGGCTAAGACCCACCCCTTCCACGGAGAGCAGCGGTGAAGCTCAGACACGAGGTGTGCGCGGCACCCACCACGGGAAGGAAGGACTCGGCGAGGCCGGGGATTGGCGGGGAGGTCCTCCTCTGTCCACCCCACCCCTGCCTGGCCCACAGGTGGTTCTCGACCCCACCCCGGTCTGGGGGCCCAGGTGTTCCCTGGGGCGAAGGGGACCGTGAATCTGCCTACAGTGGCCCGAGGGCCAGCCCTCAGCTAGGAGGAGGTGGGCGCGGCAGCCAAGGTGGCCTGAGTCCAGGCCTGCAGGGCAGAGTTCCGGAGAGGGGGAGGTGACATTTCCTTACATCGTAACCAGCCAGTCCCGGCTCTCCTTGGGCCCCCATCCGTCCTGGAGCACCCTACGAGAGAAGACCCACGTTGGTACAGAGCGCCGCTCTCACGGCAGGAACGCGGGCACTCTCTCCCGCAGGCTCCAGCCCAGTTCAGCCCAGCAGCCTGGCACATCCACTCTGCCCAGAACCCAGGCCGGAGAGTCAGGTGGAGAGTAAGTGGCATCTGTCCCCTCCTCTCCGGAGCATTCCTCCCCGCCCCAGCCCTTCCTTCTTCCAGCTCCAGTGGTTCATGAGAGCCAATTGCTAAATTTTCCCCAATTTTGTGAGCCAATTATTAAACAAAACCATGGTGAAAAATTAAATTACATGAACTTACAGATAAATCAATTAATTATATTAAAAACATAGACGACAAATGTTCAAAACTCATCCCTTCCTAGTTATTTTCCTACACTTTACTGTTATCTATGCTCATGAGGTTATTTCCGTTTGTTGAATCTGTGTGGTGGAAACACAGTCGTCCCTGGGTATCCAGAATCTGCAGGGGATCGGTTCCAGGCCCCTCTGCCGATGTGAACCCGCGGATTCGGGGGCCGACTATACCAGATCATGGAGCTCTCTTACCCATCCCCTCCCAAGTCTGCGTTCAATAACATCGCATTGGGGCTTCCCTGGTGGCTCAGTGGTTGAGAGTCCGCCTGCCGACGCAGGGGACGCGGGTTCGTGCCCCGGTCCGGGAAGATCCCACATGCCGCGGAGCGGCTGGGCCCGTGAGCCATGGCCGCTGGGCCTGCGCGTCCGGAGCCTGTGCTCCGCAACGGGAGAGACCACAACAGTGAGAGGCCCGCGTACCGCAAAAAAAAACCCAAAAAACAAAAAACATCGCATTGGCAGCTTGACATCAGCCACCGTAGGAGCATTTACACCACGGAATCTTACAAGTGCCACAGACCAGCACAGCTGTTAACTGGCACGCACTGGCAGCTCAGAGACACTGCATCACCCGTGTCTGCCCCCTCCCTTGCTTCCTGTTGGGGCCCTCCTCTCCCTGCAGCAGTAAAATCCCTCAGGGACCCTCCCTTCAGGGCAGGCCGGCAACGGGCCGGGCCCCCCTCAGAGCCACCCAGGGATCTGCAGCAGCTTCACCGCGACCCCCATGAACCTCTTTCCAGTGGGAAAACTCCTTGTTCAATAAAAATACTCCCAAGGGTCTGGTCCCCTCTCTACACCCCAATAGCAGGGCTTGATAATAGGGGGTTATAAAGGGCTTCAGAAGACCCACAGACCCCTTCAAATCGCCAGAAATACTGTGCTGTGTGTCCTTTTCCAGGGAGAGGGGCTATAGCTTCTGTAGGTTCCCAGAGGGATCCGTGATTCCAAAGAAGTGGCTGGGACAGTGGACACAGGCGTTCGGCTGAGAGCTGAGGCGGGCGATGCTTTCCTCTCTGCCCTCGGCCCCCTCTGCTCCATGCCCGACCCCTACCCCATCCACCCAGAGAGTTCTCACCGTTGGTCCCAGGCTGCCCCGGGACCCTTTAGGGCCTGGGGTGCCAGGGGGTCCGGGGTCTCCAGGGACGCCCATCTCACCCAGCTGTCCTTGGTAGCCCTTGGCACCCTGCAGTAAAGGAGAGACAGGCTGTCAGCAGGCCCCAGCAGAGGGGAGGGAAGGGCGGGGGCTGCAGGGCAGGGACATGGCGGACCCAAGCAGGAGGCGGGGGACTCCTACCTTGGCTCCCATGCGGCCCTTCTCGCCTTGCTTCCCTGGTTTTCCTTCAGGACCCTGGAAGGAAAAGGAGGGAAAGAGAGAGAAAGATGAGAAATGAGAGAATACGGAGGCAGATCCACAGTGTATCGGAGCGCTCGCTCTGGAAGCAGACCGCCTGGGTTCAGACTGATTCTGCACTCAATACCCGTGTGAACTTGAGCGTGACCACACCCCCTGTGGTCTATGTCTTTGCAAAGTGGGGGCAGTGGTTGTACTTGCCTCACAGAGCTGAGGATTCAACCTGGTGATACAGTATCATGCTTGCAAGGTGCCTGGTCCATAGTAAGTAAGTGCTCGATAAATCACTGTTGTCATGGTTACTGCTGGTGCCCAGGCTGTCCCAATGGGAGCAGCTCTCTGCACTGAGCCCTCTCCATGTGCCAGGCACTGTCCCACCCTCCTAGCCACCCTGAGCCTCAGGCCCCATTCGGAGCCCCTCCTGTAGATGGTGACAGCCTAGGTTCCTAAAGGTGAATCGACTTGCCCAGGGTCCTGCTGGTCCAAGGCAGAGCCCTGATTCAACTGCAGATCTGTCTGATTCTGTGTCCAGGGTGCCCACTGATGACAGGCAGGCAGGAGAGGTTTCCTAGGTATGCCCTTATCTCTGAGATGTTGTGTGTCACTTCTGACAATCCCTGAGGCCATGTCCCACTGACAGGGCCCCCTCCCTCAGGGGTTGAGGCTGGAGGGGTTCCTCAAAGTGGCTCTTTGTGACAGGAAGGTCAGCCACCCTTCCCTACTCTCCCACTGGGGCACCCAGGCCACTCCCTCTGAGAGGCCACTCTGCTCCCTCCCCCAAAGGCATCCCAAAGTGCTGCTCTCCCCTGCCTTGCCCCAGGGGGCCCAGCTGTCTCCACAGTTGTCAGGGAAACTCAGTTCACTGGGGCTGAGTGAGTGTAAGTGTGCACGAGGGAGTGCAAGAGAGATGAGAGCGCAAGAGCGAGAGAAGAGAGTCCTAACCCCAGGCCCCACTGGGCTGGGATGTAGTGGGTAGGGCAGGCAGTGTTTCTGACCTGAAGGGACATCCAGACTGCCTGCAGAGGACAGTCCCCTCAAAGCCTAAACCTCAAAGGGAGCTGGGAAAAATATCTATGTTCTTGGTAAGCACTAAAGAGCTGGTTTGATTTAATCCCTTTGGCTTCATTAACAGAGGCACATGCTATAGGGTGAGGGAGGTGATAATCTCACCTTGGAATAGGCATTGCACTCTAAGAGGAAGTACTGACTAATTGTGATGGAGGAGGGGTAGGAAGAACAGTGACCCTGAAAGGACCAAGCACAGAGTGCCCTGCATCCTGATGCTTGAGTCTTCACGTGACCCCAGACAAGTCCCTCCCTTTCTCTGTGCCTCAGTTTCCCCACCTCTAATATGAAGGTCTTGAACTAGCCTTGCACTGTCCAATATGGTGGCCCCTAGCCACACATGGCTGCTGGGCACTTGAAATGTGGCTACTGGAACTGAGGAACTGGATTTTTAATCAATTAAATTTTAATTAATTTAAAATTTTAAAACTGGTAATTCAATGATTGGAAAAGTTCTAACATTTTTGGAACAACTTGGGATATGAATCTACATTTTCAAGTGTATGTTTTATGAAACCTAAATACAGCTCAAGTATTTCCAGTGAAAATACAGCATCTGAATTGAGATGTGCTCTAAGTGTAAAGGACACACTGGATTTCAAAGACTTACAAAAAAAAAGTATGCAAAATAGCTTATTAATGATTTTTTACATTGATCACACGTTGATATGTTAGTATTTTGGATAGATTGTGCTAAATATATCATTAAAATGAATTTTACCTATTTCTTTTTACTTTTTAAAAATATAACTATTAGAAGATTTTAAATTACACATGTAACTCCTATTCTGTTTCTACCAGACAGCATTGGACTTGACAATCTCAAGGTCTTTTGCTCCTCCAGTAATTAAATGCTAACTAATCATCATGGCCCCAACGACGAGCCAGACACGATGTCCGAACTCCGTATCATATCTCATCCAATTCTGGCCACAGGGCTGGGAGGAAGGGATTATCTATCCCATGTTAGAGCTAAAGAAACAGGCTCAGGGGGATGAATACCCTGTCAACGGGCCACCCGGCTAGGTAGAATGAAATGTGGATTCTTACTTTCTGGGACACCCCTTTTCCTAGGCTGGTCCTGTTTGGGCAGTTGTGAATCATGATTACAGGAGCTGGTGGCATTTACCAGCAGAATGAGGTGATTGCAATGGCTGATCCCTTGTCAGAAGGAGAAGCAAGTCAGTGACCAAGAATTCAGTACAGGGCCAGGGAGACAGAAGTCTCCCCCAGGACCGGGCAGCCGGCTGGCCGCTTGTTCTGACAGCTCGTCTCCAGCTGAGAGCATCCCCGATGGTGAGGGAAACCCTGAATGAGGGCTAGAGCACCCAGTCGGGTGAGGCTGTGCGGCCAGAATGAAGACCTTTGCTGGGCCCCCATCCATACAGATGTATTTCTGGAAAGGCTTTGATGGCTCATAAAATTCTATTTTTAAATCCTTCACTGTTTCCAGGCCACAGAGTGGGAGATTCTTGTTCTGCAGCCCTGATGCCAAAGAGACTCAAATACAGGCCTCTCATCACCTCTGTCACCTGGCACACACTCAGTCTGGCCCCAGCGAACCTCTTTCCAGTTCCAGTGTATGAGGACTGGCAGTGACAGCAAAATACAGACATAAACACTGCTACCGCCACCGCCAGCACCATCCCCATCACCAGAGCCACTGTCACAGCACTGCCACTGCCATCACCATCACCAACAATAATACCACCACCGTCACTACCACACTAACACCACCATCATCACTACTATCGCCACCATCACCATCACCGCCACCACCAGCTTCCAGTCACTTGCTCCTCCAAATTCATAGAGATAATTTTTTATATTTCTGGTGCATTTTATAAAGTGCTTTCCTATCCAAAGTTTCATCAACTCTTCAGATGAAAAAAAAACAAGGCTCAGAGAGAGGCAGTGACGTGCTCAAAGTCACGTTGACAGTGGGTGCTCAAGCAAGAACCCAGCCTTTGGACTCTGGGTCAGGTATTTCTGCCACATGTTGCTGCCCATTCCACAGTCACGATGCTCAAAAGTTCACTGAGAAAGAGCCCCTGGAACACTGGACCTCAAAGTGATCTCAGTGCACGTTCCTCCAAATCCTTCATCATACCAAGGGTGCGGCTCAGAGAGGGCAAGGGCAAGTGAAAGGTCACACAGCAAGCTGCTGATGGACAATTGGGTCAGTGCCTCTCCTGCTAAGTTTAGTGTGGCTGAATGTGGGGGTGGGCAGGACGAGGTCAGCAGGGGCCAGGTTTGTGCAGGGCACGGCAACCAGGCTAAGGAGACCGATGTTATTCCTGTGGGCACTCGGGAGGCGTGGGAAGGTTAGGCCGGGGAGGGACACAGTCAGGTTGGTTCTCCGTGAAACTCTCATGTGAAGGAAGGATCACAGCACAAGACCCTCTGGCAGCAGCTGTCAAAAGACCTCCCACCCAACTGCCTGAACAGGCCCAAGTGTTATTCTCACCCAGGAGTCCCAAGTGCTGGCACACAGCTGTGCACACTCACCCGGACGCCAGTGATGCCAGGGGGGCCAGGCGGCCCGTCCTCACCCTTCAGTCCCTCCTGGCCCTTCTCGCCACGTTCACCGTCGGGCCCGGGGTCACCCCTGTCCCCCTGGGTTGAAAAGGCATGAGGAGGGGAGAGAGAGAGAGAATAAATGCCACCAAGTCCATCAGAGGCGCCAAACCTCAGGGCTCCATTTGGATGTCCACGGCAGACCTGCCCCTGGGTTCCCCCGATGGTTCTGCCGAAAGGGTCAGCCTGGTAGAGATAGCACGCAGCACGTGACAGTTTCTAGTGTCCATGCCTGGGCCATGGAGGGAGCTGCTCAGAGAGAAGAGACGACCCTGACCACGCCCACCCCGTGGAGTTTACAGGAAAGAAACAGGTTGGGAGCGTAGGACGATTTCTCCCCAGTGCTGTAGACACACTGGGAGGACAAGAGTCTTAAGAAGCTGAAGGAAATTTTTTTAACTTTTTTTTTCCTTCTCTTTCTTCTTTTTGGCTGCGCCACGCGCAGCATGTGGGATCTTATTTCTCTGACCAGGGATCAAACCCGCACCCCCTGTGGTGGAAGCATGGAGTCCTAACCACTGGACCGCCAGGGATGTCCCAAGAAGCTGAAGGAAATTTTTATAAAGGAAAAAATTCACCCGATTCTACCTCTTGGAACAAACTCTTTCCATGCTTCTGAGTTGTATTTTCAACCCTCACTTACACAAACAGTTTACAATAATAAGTAGAAGGTAATCGTCTCTATTGCTACACACCAGGCTCAGAGCAGTGGAACAACTGTTCCACAGCAACGAAGTTAGTAAATTTAGCTTTAAAGGCATAATCCAACGGCACTGCATGTTTCCACCTCTTTTTTTTTTTAATGTCTTACTCTGTTTACTGTGAGTACGCGCTCCCTTTGCTGTCTGCCCTGCAGCCTTCGCATTCTCGCTGGCTGCGGTACATTCCCCCTGTTGAGTGGGTGGCAGCGAACGTTTACATAGCACTGGCCGTTCCAGGCCGTGTTCTGGAAGGCTAGGCTGTGCCAGGTTGGGGCATGGGCTGTTGCCCTCGGTCCCATGAGCAGAGCAGGGGGTGCAGCAGGGGCGGTGGGGGGGGGGGAGGAGCGGGGCAGCGCCCATCACAAGGCCACCTCCACTGGTGGCCTGAGCCTGTGACGGTACAGAGAGGCCCCCAGGAAAGGGTAGGAGGGTAGGAGGAAAAGGTGGGCAGAGGAGAGGTTCAGAGAGGCAGAGAGCGTCTTTGCTATTTTTGTTTTCCGGTGCCACACTTTATGAGGGACGCTGATAAACTGGTGTGCGTCCAGGAGAAAGAGCACGGTGCACAGGGCAAGCAGCTGGAGCCTGGGAACCGGACCGCGGAAAGCACAGCCCACACGCTGGTCCCGCTGGGGCCCCAGGTTCTGGGCGTGAACAGCTGGTGAGCAGCATGGCCGGGGTAGTTTCTAGCTCTGGTCCAGGAGGATGTCCCAGTGAGAGGTGTCCAGAGATGACACAGATGAGGGAGGGAAGCTCCAGGCTGAGGTGTGGGCCAGTGCAGAGCAGATCTGGGCACCAGGAAAGGGTCGGACAGGTTGGTGTCTGAGGTCCCTTCGCACGGAGATTCTCAGATTCCAACCTCAGCCTGGCAGGGAGACGGGGCCGGCCCTGATGCCCCACTTGCAGACTCTCTTGGCTCCAGGATTCTCCTTCTGGCCTGTCAACCTGGCCACCTGCTCTCCTAGCTCTCAGAGGCAGGCAGCCCGTTCCAGGTGGCTGGGCTGGATTTCTGTGAGGGGCCCTAGTCTGGGCCCTGCAGGGGCACAGGCTCCAGAGACTACCCAGACCCCCAGAGCCTGGGCTCCCACACAGCTGGGGTGGGCGACCCTGTGGATCCCATGCAGAATGGGGTCTGGGGGATGGAGGGCTAGGGAATCCCAGAACCCAGGACATCTGTCAGTGCTCAGAGGAGCCTTACAAGTTGCCTAGCTCAACCCTCCTACTTACAGATGGGGAAACTGAGGCCCAGAGAGAGGTACAGACTTCCTAGTACCACATGTGAGTCCATGGCAGAGCATGGGTGAGACCTTGGGTTCTGGTTCCTTCTAATTCCAAGGTTCTCTGCTCAGGGGACAATACCTTCCTCACCCGTGGATTCAAATCTTGCTGCCACCTCTCAATAGCTGTGTGACTTGGGCAAGTTTCCCCATTTGCAAAATAAGCACCAAAGGGTTACTGTGGGGAGTGAAAGAGCTAATCCATGTAAATGATAGCTTAGCATAGCATCCAGTGCACGAGCGCTGGATAAACATTACTTATTACTAGGAATCACCACCACTGTTGCCACCATCAGCTGGTTATCTCAAAAGACATCATCAGCATAAACTATAAAGTGCTGTGCATGTCCGAGAGGTTGTTTTCACCATGAAGGTGATGCTTGGACAAATACCATAAAGGAAACAGATTCTCTCCTGGATTCACACAAGGACCTGGGAAGATGCCGTACATCTGCCGGACTACTCCGGCCCAAGGTCTAGGGTGGCACTGGCTTTGGAGGGAGTGAGAGAAGCAGCCAGGGCTGAGGAGCCATGACAAGTGAGCAGGAAAGACTGTGTGAGACACCCAAGTCTGGAAGACCCCCTCCCATCCCACCTCAGCAAAGATTCCAAGGAGAAGAAAGGTGGCTGCCCAGAAGCAAAGGAGGTCCCCGCATTGTGCCTCGGTTTCCTCATCTGTCAAGTGGGGATGGTAATGAATCCAGCTCGGAGGATTACTGGGAGGATTAAATGGGTCAATTCATGTAAAGCTCTTAAGGCAGGTGATGCAAGGATGTTGAGTACACCAAGCATTTTAGCCAGAATGTTCGTCAGCATTCATCACGACTCACGCAGACATTTGGCGGTGATGCAAGTATGGTGAGTGCACCAAGCATTTTAGCCAGAATGTTCGTCAGCATTCATCACGACTCACGCAGACATTTGGCAAAGGGTGTGGAGAAGCCATCAAGTGCTCTGGGTCTCCGGAGCCAGACCCAGTTACACCCTGGGATACAGCAGGGCTGGAGGTGAGAGAAGGTAGACAGATGGCAGACAGGGGGCGCTCTCGACCTTGCAAGCAAAACACAGGTTGATGGGAAGCCAGACAGGGGCTTGTCACAGAGGCATCCTGGGAGGTGGGGAAGCCCCGGACCCAGGGCAATTATGTGCATGGAGGTCTGGGGATGGGGCAAGAGAGGCTCAGATAAGAGGGGTGCTTATCTGAGGTCACATGGAGAGTCAATGGGTGACAAAGGGAATGCTGGGATGTGGCACTTGGGATTCTGAGCTGGGCAGCTGACAGGTCAGCCCTGGGGAAAACCCACCTAATGGTCCAGGACTAGGCCAGGGCTGGTAAGTCAGAGAGTGAACCTGCCCAGGGGTTCAGGGGAGCCCTGGTGCCTCCTTAAGGCCCCAGCATCTGTGGCTGACAGATGAATCTATGGAATGTAGCAGGGCTGAGTCAGGTCCACATGCTTTGGTGCCAGTGAGCCCTGGGTTTGAATTTTGGATTTTCCACTCATAGCGCTAGACTGTAGATGAATACACCTCGGCCTGAGCCTCAGTTTCTTCACCTTTAGAATGGGCGCATGGTGCAGAGAGGTAGCCGAGGCTTGGGTCTTGCCTGTGCCAATTACTAGCAGTGTGTCCTTGGACAAGCGGTTTAACCTCTCCGAGTCTCAGTTTCCTCATCCAAAGATAGATTTACCCCATAGCACTAATTGAGATGATACATACAAAGGGCTTAGCACAGTCCCTGATACACATGTGCCTTGTTCTCCGTAAATAGTGGCTATGGGTCATGGGTGGTGATTATTGTTCTCCTGATCTTTTAGGATGTTTGGAGGATAACAGATATCAAAGCTGCTGGCTCTGGGCCTGGCACAGAGCAGGGATTCAGGTACCACTCTGAGCCAAGAGAAGCTGCAGTTTCAAGGAGAAGGGTGGCAGTGAGGAGTGGAAGGTGGGGCTGGCCCCTGGTCTTGCCTGAGCAGGGTAGAGGGCGGGTGCTGGACAGGGCTCACCCCCACCCATCCTGCCCTCCCTGGGAGTAGGAAGGCTGACCTCAGAGCTTATGGGAACATGGTACTTCTAGGGGAAAACTTAGGACTTGGATGGGAGGACAGTGGGGGCAGAGGGAGAAGGCAGTTCCAGAACATTCTCTCCCCCCAGACTCTGCACCAGAAGGACGCTTACCTTCAGCCCGTCGGGCCCTGCGGGGCCACTGTCACCCTCGAGGCCTGGCTCTCCCTGGAAAGGGTAGTGGGGAAAGATGAGGAGACATTACTGGGGAGGGGGTCCCAGTGTGTTTTACGTCCTCCTCCTCCTTGGGACAAGACCCCAACCCCTGATCTCCAGGTAGGAGGGGCCTGGAAGGCCTGGCACGGCCAGTAAACAGTGGAGCAGACCCCCAAGCCACAGCCTGTTCTGTGTGCAGGGTGGGGTGAGGTAGGGGCTGCACGAGTTAGAAGGTGCTGGTCCTGTGTCTAGGTGGGCTGGTTGGAATGGGCAGGTAGAGCAGCCTACTGGTTGAAAAGGTTTTGACGTCAGACAGATCTCGATGCCTCCACTGGGCTTCCCATTCACTGGTAGTCTGGCCACAAGCAAACTCCTTAGCCCCTATGGGTGTCTGTTTCCTCATCTGAAAATGAGAACCCCTCTTTTAAGGGTTCCTGTGAGACACAGTATAAGCACCCCACAGATAGTAGCCATTAGATATATTCTTCCTGGAATTTGGAGTGAGCCCTCATGGAGTGCCTTGGTGGAATCTCAGTTCTCAGACGAGGAAAGTGAGGTCATCCCTCAGACTTTCTTGCCAGCAAGTGTGGGAATGTTACCAAGACCCTGAATCCCATCTGACCTTAAGCCAGGTTCCCTGCTTGCCTTTCTAGCTCCAAAGATGCCCTTGGATGCCTCAGTTATCTAAACGGCTGTCAAGTTAAGTTTGTGTCTCTCTCTGCTTTTTCACAGCTGTTCAGCATCTGAGCTGGAAGGGGCCTCAGAAGTCATCAGATGCAGGAATGGCCAAGATGGGAGGACAGGTGTGTAGATTCCACCCCTCTTGTGCCCATGGCAGACATCACTAATCTATCTACTAGAACGTGGCTCCATGAGGACAGGGCCTTCTGTTACTCACTGCTGTGACGTGCCTGGCACACAGTGGGCATCACGTGAGTGCACGTCATTCTCTTTCCCAGTGAGCCCAGAAGGAGCCTCAGGATCCTTCTTAACGTGGCACTCCAAGAAACTGTACTGCTCAATCTTCCTTGACAGACAAGATTGCCATCGGAAGACTTCAAGCTCCATGCTCATCCTCTCTTGCCCTGTGGCCCTCTCCTCTCATTCTATGTCTTAACTCAATTTGAGGCGCCTCTTAACTTCGGGCAGGGAGTAACACGAGGCATTGGAAAAAGGGAAAAATGAGAAGTCGGACTGGGGGCCTGGTGTCTCCATGAGCCAAGCCCCCCCACACTAACTCCCCCTCACTCCTGGGCTGCACCTTCCCCATCTGAAAGATGCTAGAGGATGCCTGCTCTGTATCTCTCACAGCACCCTGGGGTCTCCATTCAGACAGGGATCTTATAAATCAGGCACAGAGCATAGACAGGTGGACACAGAGGCATCCCAAACCTTCTCAGAGGAAGCCAAACTCCATGGGTTTCTTTTGGTAAAGGGGAAGATAACCTTTCAGATAACCTTCCATGGAACAGTTTTAGGGATGGTAACAGGTGTTTTTCAATAAAAGCACTTGGACGTCAAATAAGTTTGGAGACTGCGGATTAACCCTCCCCAAACCCCAATTTCTTGGTTGCAGGCCTTCTCAGAGCCTTGAAAACGCTACTGCTAATGTGTAAGGGGGAACACCGAGCACGCAGAATCTCAAACACTTTGACCACAGAATGCTTTTCTCTGAGGGGCGCCTCTGCATTGGGGAAATGCTGGCCCGCCGAGGGAGACTGGATAAGACTGCAGAGATTCACAGCCTGTTTCTGCAGCTGAGGAAACTGAGGCTCAGGGAAGCTGAGTAAAGCCCTTCCCCCCTCCAGACAGCCAGGGAGGGGTGGGACTTTCCAGGGAGAATGAATTTGCTTCGACTTACCCGCTGCCCGATGAGGCCCGGCTCCCCAGGGGTGCCCAGAGGCCCAAGGTCACCCTAGGAGAAGCCAAACACAAGTCCATGGGTGGGGGGATAGGACCAGCCCCAGCCCTCACCTTCTTGTTCTCACTGGTTCTGACGTGGGAGGAGTGGGGAGTGGAGCTGAGGAAGCTCTTTCTCCCCAGGACCGGAGAGAAATTGTAAAATGCCAACCAGAGCCTCTGTTCCCAAGAAGCCCTGGACAGGTCAGGATCACGACCGCCAGCATCACCACCACCATCACAGCTCAGCTCACACGTACATAGTGCTGTTCTAAGTGCCTTTTCATTTTACACATTTAACGGTCACAACAACCCTGCCAGGAGAGATATCTTCTTTTACAAAGGAAGAGACAGAGGGACCGCAGCTTAAGTAACCAGCCCGAGCTCATGAGGCTAGTAAGTGACAGATTCAGGATCCAAAGCTGGGTAGTTTGGCTCCAGGGAATATCGGATGCAGAGATGGCAACTCTGAGGCTGACCACCTTCTTTTTTCTCCCTCCCTGAGAACCTTGGAGAGAAACCCAAAGAAGGAAGAGGCCCTAAATGAACCAGAATAAATGTCACCCAGCTCCTCCAAAAGACCCCAGAAGGGTCTTTCTCATGTGGGGATTTCCAGGCTAAACTCTCTCCCTGCTGGTGTCTGAGGGCGCAGAGAGGAGGCAGAGCTCCGAGACCCCAGCCCTGCCGCGGCCAGAACCATCCCATTACTACCTGTTTTATATATGGGTTGGTTTCCTGCATTATTCAAGCAAAGGATTCTGGAACTACGTCAAGACTGACAGTCCCAGGCCTCCGGGGCCTGCATAGGGAGCAGGTCCTCTTCCAACAGCAGTGTGGGGAGGGGTCTCTCCCCAGAGCCCAGGGATCCATGGGCTCCTGTTTCCCTGCAGGTAATGAGGGGCACCAGTGCTGAAATGCAGATGGTATCGCAGGAGGCCAGGAGGTATGGCCGTCCCAGCGTGGGGCAGGTGCCAGAGAAAACACTGCCAGACAGGGGGCAGGGATGGGGGCTCCGGGCTGGCTGGGCCATCCGCTGTGGCCATGGCCAGGCCCTGCTCCCCAGCCGGGAGCACAGAGAACCCATTATCCCGGGCACAAGAAAGGCCTGTTTCTCCTCCACGGAGACGATGGGGCCGCCAGCTGGGAGCTGGTTTCAACAAGCCATTTTTCTCTTCTTTCATCCCACCTTACCTTCATTCCAGCTTCCCCAGGAAGGCCTGGTTCTCCCACTGCACCTGGTAGCCCCTGCAAGAAAATGCCATTGGTCCTTCCTAGAGCAAGGGCTGGGCCCTGGTTGTAAGGGAGGAGATAACTGAGGCAGGCCCAGAGACGGCAAGGGACATGCCCGAGGTCACTCAGTGTGAGAGACACAGAGCTGGGAGCAGGCTGCAGCCTTCTGGGAGCTTAGAGTTGGGACAAGTCAGATGGGGGTGACTGGGCTCAGGCTGCTGAGTGCCGGGGCTGCCCAGAGACTGCTGGAGCCCCTCCCTCCCCACGAGTGCGGTTTGCCCAGGAGGAGCCCATTGGCAAGCATGCGGAGGAAAATTTCATGATTCACGTAACAACAGAGGAGGAAGCCAACGGATGCTGCATTCAGGGCCGAGGGATTCCTGCCCTTCCCTCTGCAGCTGGGCCAGGATGACAAGGGCGGGAGGGATCCTGAGTTACCACCATTGGCATGGCCGCAGCCCCTGCATAAACCCTGGGGCTGTTTTCTCCTCTGGGTGAGGCACGGGTGTCTGAGGCCCCTTCCAAGCTCCTCGCTGCATGACCTTAAGGGGACTGCTTCTGCAGTCAAACCTCTGTGTCGGGGTGAAATCCCAGCAGGGTCAGGGCAGGGGGCATTGCTGCTCTCCATGGTGCCGAAAAAGAGGCACCGCCAACCCCCATGCCAGTCCTGGCACAGCTGCATCCCACCCGCTGCCCCCGGGATCGGGAGCCCAGCCCCTCAGCCTACGGCATCATGGTGGATCTGCCCTCTCTGCCAGGGCCTCTCCCCATCAGTCTCTGCAGTACACAGGACAGGGGCCCTGGAGGAGGACGGCCGGGAGGGGCTGATTACCTCCCCAGCAGCACCACGGGACGAACAAGGGTCCTCCGCACTCACCTTGGGTCCCATCTCTCCTGGAGGGCCAATTGGCCCCTGGGGTCCCTGAGGGCCCTGGAAGATAGACAGACACACAGACAGTTGGGAGAAGCCAGCCTGGGCCCTCTTTGGGGTCTAAGGCTCAATAATGCAGTCTGGAGAGGCGGGTGAGGGACAGAACCCGTAGAATCCGGGACTCTGCAGCCCATGCCCTCACCCACCCCTCGCTGAGGGTCCTGGTGCCTGCAGCTCTCCCCGCAGCCCCTGTCCAGTGCACTCGCACCAACCCCTCCGCCTCTTCTCCTAGTCACCTACCTAAGACCCAGGGCGGCCTCCCCTGCTCAGCAGCCTTCGGGCTCCCAAGCTTTGCTCACTCTGTCCCCTCTGCCTGGAATGACCTTTCACCCACTCAGTCGTGGTCAGTCCATTGTTCAAAAGGGCGTCTACCTGAGCTTCCAGACGTGGGGCTACGGCGCGGCCTCCAGTCCTCCCCCTGCCCCACCCAGATTCCTCCTCCTGGGCCCCGAGACTGTGCTCTCCTCTCCACCACTAGAAGCACCCTCCACAGCCTCCTCACACGGCTCCCCAACACATGGGATGTCCTCCCAAACCCACCCTTCCCGCGAGATCTTCTGCAGGGCTCCTCTGTTTCAAACCTCTCAATAGCTCACTACTGCCGTTGGGACAAACAGCAAACTCTGCCCGCAGCTTCGGGTGACTGGCCCCTGCGACCTCTTCCTGCCTTCCCTGAGGTCCAGCTCTCTCCACTCTGGGCACGCTGGACTCCGCAGTGCCCACTCAGTGTATTAGTTTATTCTCATGTTGCCCTCCCTCCTTCGGAGACCTGAAGGACTCCGTTCCCTCCGCTTCTCACTGTGCCAAGCACTCTACACGCATCTTCTTATTTCATCCTCACAACAGGGTGTAAAGGTAGGAACAATTATTCCCATCTTACTGGCATGAAAACTGAGGCTGGAAGGCAAGGGGGCTTAGACTCAACGCAGAGCTCCTGACCTCCTTGGCCAGTGCTCTCTCCCTGACCCGCCCCCAGGGCGGTAGACCCCTGGCACTGTCCCTCTCCAGCCCCTCTCCTTGTCTGACTGCAGGACCCACACCCCCGGGTGGGTGACCCAGCTGAGACCAGCCTGCCAGGGGCAAAGATGCAAAGAGAGAGGGCAAGGGCACTTACCGGTTCTCCTGGGAGGCCCTTGGTACCTGGGGGGCCGGAGGGACCCGGGATGCCCTGCAGGAACAAACAAAGGTGACCTTAGTCCCTCCATGGCCTCCTCTACCCTGCCTGTCCCCTGGGTCTCAGTCAAGCTGTCGTAGCAAATGAGGGTCCGACCCCACCCTCTGCCCTGTGACAGATGGGAGACTGAGTTCCAGAGGGGAGGAGACATACTGGAGAGTCCTCAGGGCAGGAGTGGGCAGCTAGAACCTTCGGAATTTCCACAGCAGGATGGGAACTTGGCTAAAGTGGTTATTTTCTCCCCGCGAAGTCCCACGGAGAGAACTTCATGAACCGGTGCTACTTACAGGAAAGCCTCGTGTGCCCAGGTGCCCTCGCTCGCCAGCCACGCCCTGGAAGCACATTTGGGGTTTGTTAGAAGCATGTATGACAAAGCAGGGAGTAGGGAGAGGGGCTGGCAGCCTCGGCCTGACATACCTGCTGCCCAGGCTGGCCTGGTCTGCCCTGTAGTCCTGCGGGGCCCTGCAGGAAGCAAAGCATGAGGTTGGGAGAGGGTGCTGGGGAGGACCCTTCACGGAGAAGGGACGCCCGCTCCCACAGGAGATCTAAGGAGCCCATGGGGTCATGGCATCCCCCCCTCCCCAGTGTGCAGACGGGGAAACTCAGGGGAGGGGCTCGCCATAGTCACCAGGTGCTCTGGGCCGAGAACCAAGGGCCCCCGGGTCCCGAAGGGGTCAGAAGCAGTCTCGGCTCTCAGGGGCCCGGGAGGGGCTTGGGGGTCAGAGGCCATGCGTGATTCCTCCTCACTCTGTCTCATTCATGTGCTTTTTCGCTCTCAGCCTGATCGCTCATTCTCCCTTCCCTGCCCCCATGCTGGGGGCTTGCCAGCATCAGGAAGAGTGGCCGGATGAGCTCTCAGGAATGTGCCCTGCAGCCTCTCTGGGATGCCCTGCTGTCCCAAAGGGGTCTGTCACTGAGGAGGCTGTGAGCCGGGGTTCCTGGGTTCCTGACCCAGCACGGGAGGTGAGAGGAAGGGAAAGCCACGGGGGTCGGTACCTTCAGACCCTTGGACCCCTGCTCCCCAGCTGGTCCATCTGGTCCTCGGGGTCCCTGGAATAGGAAAAAGGGACTAGCACAGTGGACAGTAGGGGTCTCCCTCGGGCTGGGAACCAGGAGGGCGGGGCTGCCCAGAGCCCTGCACAAGCGGAGGGCTCCCTCCACCTCGCACTTCCTGTGCACCCCCACCCTCAGGTGGGTCACCCAGTGCAATGTGCCTGCTGAGATGGCTCTGCGCAGGGCGTAGCATGGGTGGACTTGGCTAGGGGCCCTACCATCCTGGAGTGGGGCTGGTGGTGCATTTAACCCCTGTTTAAAGAAACCTTGGGGCTCAGCCAGCCAACCCATTCCACGGATGCAGAAACTGAGGGCAGAGCCAAGAGACACGAGGCCAAGTCCCCACAGCCAGGTCTTCAGACTGCTGTCGCCTGCTCTTCCCAGAGCACACGTGGGGCAGAAGCAGTTTGTGGACCACAGCCCTTAGGGGAAACTGGCAGAGGACGCACGACCTGGGAAGGGTCTACACGTGGCCAGATATGTGGAACAGCCCCCTCTCCAGCCAGATGTGCAACTAATCTGGCCCAGCTCACATGAGGAGGGGGGAAGGACAGGGCAGCTGTTCCCTGGAGTTCTGGGTTCAGGTCTGACCTCTGAGACAGGATTCTTGGTCTTTTGAGAACTCAGAGGCCCCTGGGGCAGGCAGAATCCCCTCTTCCCCACACTGCACAGATGGGAACACTGAGGCCCTGCAAGGGAAGTGATTTGTCCAAGGTCCCTTAGCACATTAGCAGCTGCTATTCCCTCTAGGGTTCTACCCACTGCCCCCTGTGTCACCTCCATGGGCCTCCCAGAGAGACACAGATGGGATGGGGTCCCCTGGGGTCCACCATGGAGAACAGTGTGGTGTTTGTTCTGCAGGGGGCCAGAGAGGCCGTGTTGGGGAGACAAAGAGGATCCTGTGAAGGAGGCTGACCCGCCCCAGCCTGGGAGCGAGGGGACCAGGCACACAAGGGGGCCAGGGAAGCGTCTGGGCATAGGGGATATGAGGGATGAGAAAACGCAACATGGAGAAATCATTTAAATATTGAACAAGGAAATTTTCAATTAATAGTTGAACCAGAAAAAGTGACAATTCTTCTTGTCAGCTGCTTCAGCTCGACGCTGCAGCCTTAAATAGCACCACATTGATGAAATCACCCTGGGCCAGGAGACCACGGGCTGGGAGTCTTTGTGCCCAGTTTCTCAGGCCCTGGCCCAGAATCTATTAGGGGTCCAGCATAGGCACAGTGCTGCTCAGGAAATGCTGTGTCTCAGGGACAAGTGGCTGCTCCTGGCTGAGCCTCAGTTATCCCATCTCTGAAATGGGGACGAGAAACCTCCCCCTCAAGGCAGGAGGAGATGATGCACACGGGCAGCTCAGCACCTGGCATGTAGTAAGTGCTCAGAATATCTGGTTCCTCCAGAGGGGGCTGCAGGCTCCCCAGGGGCAGGGGCGCAGAGCAACGGCCTGGCAAACCCGGATTCATTCCCTTCCTCATAATAGGCAGCTTATACGAGGCTCAGAATTTTCACGGGTTCAAGATGAGGTTTGATTAGAGGGTGTGGGTGCAAGTCCTGGTTTTGCTACCGACTTGCTGTGTGACCCCAGGAAAGCCCCTTCCTCTCTCTGGGCCTCAGTCTCAGATGGACACTGTCAGACCACGTGTTAGACTTACCGCCCCTGACTCATGGACAGGGGCCTTGTGGAGACAGACACAGGTTAGGATGTAGGGCATCCCAGGTCACGAGAGCCGGGACAGAAGCTGAGCTGATGGTGGGCATCCGGGCCCTCCTGAGAGATGGCTTCTGGCCCCTGACCTCTGTCTCTACCTGAGGCATTAACCTTCCTGGAAAGGGACAGCTCTGGGAGTGGAGCGGAGGCCCAGAGGTGTCAAGGGCTTGGCCTGAATCACACGGCACCCTGTTTCTCCTGGGAATCAAAGCCTCGCTGGGAGGAAGGTTATGAGATCTATAATAATAGTAATAACATCGACAACAGCAGCAGTAGCAGTAATAGTGAAAGCTATTTTCCTCATTTAACAAATAAGGAAATAGCCTGTGGTTGCCCTGCTAGTATGTGGAGAAGCCAGAATTTGAATGCAAGTCAGCCAGAGGCCCATTTTTTTTCCACCACTACCTGTCACTATTTATCAGTGTGGGAGTGAGCTCCCTGTCACAGTGGGTATGCAGGTCAGGGCTAGGACATGGTGTTAGAGGAGACAATATCTAAAATCCCTCTTACCTGGGAGACTCTGCTATCCCCTGGACCACCAGAGAGCTCAGGTAGAAGCTGGGGCTGGCTGGGGGGAAACAGGATTAACCTTTCCTCCTTGGAAGGAGGAGGAGGCAAAGGGGCCCCAGCCACTCTCCCTCCCCAGCTCCGCTGTGCAGGGAGAGGCACGAGGGCAGTGCACAGCCTAACCCTTGCTCTGGGCCACTCTGCAGCTCGTCCTCTGTCCTGTGGGTGCCTCAGTCCTGCCCCCTCCTTCCCCAAATGAACACGGGCCAGCCCACCCTGCTGGAGGCAGGTCTGGGTTTCTGTAAGAGCCACAGATCTGTTCTCTTGTAGCCACTCCCCGGGAAGATGTTTGCAGTCACAGCGGGGCTGCCTCCTAGCCAGGTTGGGCATCTGGCTTGGCTGGGAGGAGCCCCAGGGGACAGAAAATCTGGCCAATCACAGCTCTTGTGAAAAAGGGATGGAAAGGGAGTGAACGTGTGCCCAGCCCTTGCTACACACCGCTGCCCTTCCAGGTGCTTACCACTCGAGGTGCTGGCAAAGGGATTCTATCCCCACAGCCATCCAAAGAGGTCGGTTCTGTTGCCGACCCATCTTATAGAGGAAACACTGGGGCCTCAGAGAGGGCGAATCGACTGCCCGAGGTCAGGGGAGGAGCTGGGATTCAAGGCCAGGTCTGCGGAGCTCTTAAGTCCCACTCACAGGAGCAGAGTTCAGTGTCAGGCACCTGGATCACAGAATCCTCACGACTCCCTCAAAGTGGGTTTTGGAGGGAGATAGTGGAGTCTCCCGGGTAAGAGGGCTTTTAGACATTGTCTTCTCCAACACCCTGCCCCGGGCTCTAATCTGCACACCCCCTGTGACAGGGAGCTCACTCCCACACTGATAAACAATGACAGGTAGTGGTGGAAAAAACTGGGCATTCAGCTGACTTGGGTTCAAAGTCTGGTTCCTTCCAACTTGCTCCTAATGTCATCCACCAAGCCTTATAGAGGTTAAGAAACTGGCCTGAGGTCCCAGAGCTGGTAACTGGGAAGGCTGAGACTTGCTGCTATGCCTGTGTGACCCCATAGCCCCAGCTCTTCGTGGCCCATGGACCCAGACCCTGGTCAACAGCTCTACCAAGAGTTGAGGGTCTGGGGTCCCATCCTGGCCCTGGCCTCGACCCCTTAGTGCTCGCTCTTCCCAGGGCAGGGGGCTGGGGGCAGTGGGCTGGGCAGCAGGGCCCATCCTGCACATGGGCAGAAAAGCAGGCAGGGCCTTGCAGACCTCCAAGCTCATTTCCCATAGCACACTCGGGGAAACTGAGGCCTGGAGATCAACAAGGCCTTGCTATGGTCCCAGGGCAAGCCAGGAGCTGCACAGGCGGCCTGCCCAGAACTGAGGTCCTTCACAGGCTCAGCGGGTGCCTCTCTAGTCCCCCCACCACCGCCCCGCTCAGTGACCCCATCTGTGAAGTGGCCAAAGGTGGCCTGTCAGGCAGGGGACCCAGGGGGTGGGTCCCACAGGTTTTGCATTCCTGTCAAACCCAGCAGGGGGCGGGGCTCATGTTCCTGAAGCTCCCCTTCCAGCCCCGGAGACTTTGATGTGGTTGGGAGCCTGGGTTTCCTCAAGCAGGAGATACATTCTTCAAGCCACCACCGGGAAGGGTGGTCCGATGGTTGTGAGGGGCTCAGTGAGTTGACGGAGGCCTGAGCCTCTGCATCTGGCAGGCTGTGCGGGGCAGGGCCTGGGACAGCACAGCTCCGCCTCCAGCCAACCTGGCTTCCCGGGCAGGAGGGAATGTGCAGAGGGTCAGGGTGCAACCCGGCTGCCAAAGGGCCTCGGCTACTCGCAGAGACCAGGACATGGCACTGGGAGGGGTCCTGCCAGGCCAGGGGAATGCCTCTAGGGCTCGCCTCTCCGAGGCAGACTGCTCAGAGCACCTCGTTCAGGGGAAATTTTTAAACTACTTGAAATTCAGCCAAGAAGAGAATAATCATCTCGGATCCCCTGGTATGAGCTTGAATATCAGGCCTGGGCTGCCTGGGCCACTGTGCCACCTTGTTTTCGTCTCACAAGGCTGCCTGGCCTGGCACCTGGACACCCACTGGGGGCAGGAAACCACTCCATCTGCCCTCCCCGCCTTCAGTATGCGAAAGAGTCAGATTCCCCTGGGTTCAAATCACAGTTCTGCCACTTTCTAGCTGTGCAACCTGAGGCAGGTGACTTAACCTCTCTGTGCCTTAAGTTTCCTTATCTGTAAGATGGGAATTAAGAATAGCACCTACATTATAGGGTAGTGCTGAAGAGTAGCTGAGTCAATGTATGTGATAGTGCTTGGCACAGAGTAAGCACTAGTGATTACCTCTAGCTACCGTGCTCAGGGCCAGCCCTGCATAAAACCCTCTGCGGCTCCCCACTACCCTGGGAACATAGCCCATAGGCTTAGCTGTGGTGTTTGAGGCCCTGCTTGGCTTGACACCTGCTAATTCTTGGTCTTATCCCTCTCTCCTGCCCCTCTGTTGAACTAGTGGGGAATCCCTAAACATGCCGTTCCTTCTCACCTTAAGGCTTTCCCTCTGCCTGGAACCGGGCATCAGCTCAAGCATCACCCTCTCCTTGAAGCCTTCCCTGGTACCCTGGTCAGGCGAGGTGCCTCCTCCAGGCTCCCAAGCTGCCTGTGCTTCCACCATCGACGTGCTAATGACCTTGTACTGTCTGTTTGACCTACTCTATTGAGCCATGAAGCCGGGCAAGGGTCCTGCCTGTCCTGTTCTTGTGATATCTACAGAGCCTCCAACAGTGGCCGGCCCACAGCAGGTGCTAAATTGTAGGTGAATGAATGCATGAGCAAACACATGAATGGTCAAAGCATCGGCACCACAGAGCCCCTCTGTTCCTGCTGGACGGCAAGGCGTGGTGCTCAGAAATGGGCTGGGAAAGATGGGTGGGGGTCCCACACGGAGAACCAGGCCTGGGAGGAGGCCGGTGCTGTGAAAGTCACAGATCTCAGGGCTGGGCGCAGGGCAAGGACCAAGAGGGGTCTCTGCAGCAGGTGTCCGCCCCCGGGGGCTGGGCCACACTTACCCGGCGTCCCTTTGCTCCCCTCATGCCCAGCGGGCCTCGAGATCCTGGAGGACCCTGTGGGGAGGAGAAAGAGTCTGGAGAAGGCCCCTTTTAGGGAGCAGGTACAGCACCGAAGGCTAGGCCTGCAGCCTCAAACAGGCGCTGTTCAGGAACGGCCACTCCCGAGCCCAGCAGCTCCAGATGGAAGGACTGGGCCTAGTGGGAAGATCTGTCCCCAGGAGAAGCAGCGGACGTGCTGCCACCTTGAGCAGGAGTCAGCACCTGGGGATCCGGCAGCAGGGAGAAGGCATCCTGGACGGATAAACCGCTTCCTTCTTTATCTCAAAATCTACAACTGGCGGCTATGAGGACATTCCTGACCAAAATCTCCAACTCCCACTTCCCCTTTTCTCTCTCCATCAGCAAGGAGAATAGGGGGTCCCAAGTTCTGTCCCCCCACCCTGACCTTGAATATTACCTGCAAGCATCCAGAAGGGTCTGCCCAGGGCAGGAAGAGCCAGGGAGGGTAAGAGAGGGCAGAACCAGACCAGGGCCCTGAAGTGGGGTTGGGGGAGCAGGAAGCACGTGTGGAGGGGGGAGGGGGAGAGGTTGGGTGGAGAAGTCGGTGGGGGAGGCAAAGAGAAGGGAGCAGGGCCTGGCCCAGGGAAGACGCCCCCGCCAGGGTTATCTCAGTTTGGTGAAGGAATGACAAGAAGAGACAGGGAGGGAGGGAAAGAAAAAACAGGGCTGGTTTTGTTCTTTGAATTCCCAGCACCTGGCCCAGGGCGGGCCGATGACAGGAATTAAGGGAAGGACTGAAGAGGACAGAGGATAGGAAGGGAGAGAAAGAAGGTGAAGAGAGGAAGCAGGCCGCCTCGTTGCCTGGTTTCTCTCCCCAGGTTCCAGCCCCCAGCTACACACGTCAAGCTGCGTCTTAGCCGCATGGCTGGCCAAGGACCCCTCCAACAGCTGCAGGAGCCTCCCAGCTCCGCGGGATTCTCAGACTGGGCGTGCTCCTTTTACAAGAAAAGACGGCCTCATCCCCCCTCCGAATACCAGGGAGAGGCCCAGCTCAGTTTGGGGCCTCAGGAAAAACTCCTCTTTCTGCTCCCATTTCTCTCTTCCCAGGGCCTCAGGGGGCACAGACCTTTCAACTGCTAAAGGGCTGATGTGAGGCGCTGGGTCCCAACCTGACCCCTTGTCAGCAGAGCAAGCAGGGTGTGGACCCGGGCTCGGCCCCCTAAAAAGACAGATCTGACTCCCGGGTGAGGGAGAACATGACGACTGGGTGAGAATGGACCATTTTATAGAGGGATCTCAGACTGCAGAAGGCATGCAATGCGTCACTGGGAAATTTCAGGAGCCAAGTCTCAACTCAGAGGCAGTAGTGTAGAGTGCTTAAAGGAGCACACTGTTCCACCAGAGAACTAGGTTCAAACCCTGACTCTGCCACCTACTAATTCTGTGACCTTTGGCAAGTGACTTAAACTCTTCGGGCCCCAGTTTCATCATCTATAAAATGGGTATAAGAAGAGTCCCTGACTCCTAGAGTTGCTAGGAAGATGAAATGACCTGGAAGGTCCTCAGTAAAGGGTTGCTGTCAGCTCTCTCAAAGGGAGAGGAGGTCAGAAACTGGTGGTCCCAGGACCTGACTGTTCCCCTCCAAATAATGGAGATAATAACCTTGGCTGACCTCAGTGGACTGTAGGAGAACATGGATGTTAAAGTGATTGGAAAAGTGGAAAATGCCAATCAGACGTGAACGGTATCATCAGAAATGTCACTTTCATAGTAACAGTCTTACTAATAATAGTGGTAATTATCATATCTAACAAATAGTAATAGTAATTATTATTGTTACCATTCATTAAGCACTTAGTATATGCAGGTAGTTTGCTAAGCATTACATCATGCACGGTATCATTCATTTCTCACAACAAGCTCATAATGAAGGGGGTTTTATGCTGACTCAGATGGGGAAACTGAGGCTCAGAGATGCTATAAATGTTGCCAACCATCACACAGCTAGTAAAGGGGGAGCCAGAATTTGACTCACATGTGTCTGATTCTGAAGCTTTCTGGACCTCCATGCTATCCTGCTTCCCCAGTGGCACTGGGGGCAGCTGGCTGTCCGAAAGGAGCCCCAAGAGATCCAAGGGCCCAGCCCCACAGTGCAACAGAGGAGGGTCAATGGCAACCTTGGGATCTGAAAACGGCAGCTCACTGTTTGATTTCACTAAGTCGGAGCCAAACCATTGAACAGACGGAAGCACTGAGGAAATGGAATGGGGAGGAGTTTGGACACGGGAGGAAGAAAGCCTAGAGGGAGGCTCAGGGAGGCTGAGGTCTGGGGGCACAGCTAGAATTGGATGATAGACCCCTAGCATCCTTGTTCTCTGGCTTCGGCCCTACCCTGGGTACTTAGCACTGTCTGGCACACAGTAGGTGCTCAGTAAAAGTCTGTTAATGAGAGGACTAGACAGTGAGAAGCTTAAGAGCAGGATCTATTTTGTATCATTTTTGCAACTCCAGGACTGAGCATGGGCACAGCACGCGGCAGGTGCACAGAAAAGTTTGGGAACTGAGTTGGCCTTGCTTCCCTAAGTGGCTCAGAGAACTGGTGTGGACGCACTTCCCTTGGATTCAAACCATCGAAGGCTCCCGTTTCTTCCTTCCTCAGACCCCAGGGAGTCCCTCAGTCTAGCCTGTGAAGGCACCTGAACTCATCACCCTCCAGGCTTGCCCCGGGATCCTGCCTGTGCCGGTCCCCCTCCCACCATACCCTTTCCACCTGCCCGAAGCCCACCCCCCATCCCCTCGCCCCAGAGTGGGCTCCCAGCCTTGAGCCTCAGACTTGGCCCAAGTGAGTGCCCTGCCCCAATTCCCTCCGTCCTCCACCAGCAGAGGTGGAGGGACCAGAAGCTCCATGTGCTCAGGGTGAGAGCCACCCAGCCCCCAACCCTATCTCACCCTCGGGGGAGTAGGAGGGACCCCTGAATCTGGGTGCTCCTGGCCACACCCTCCCCCCAGCCCCCCGCCTCTCCCACCTCCCCGCCTTGGGATCCTCAGGGATATCCCTGGTGCCTGTCATCGTGAGAAGCCCAGGAGCCCCATATCCTTGGCCCTTCAGTTCCCACTTTCTTCCCTGCTTTCTCCATAGCAGCTGTCACTTATTTACTGCCTTCTCTCTCCGCCACACCAGAATACGAGCTCCTAAAGGGCAGGGACAGCGTTCTGCCTTGCTGACGGCAGCTCCTGGAGCGGCACATGGGACACAGTATTTCCTGAGTGCATGAACAAAGCAACAGAGGTGCCAATGACCGTGACACTCCCTTGCAATGACCATCCCTGTGTAATGAACATTAGCCGCCTGGTTTCGTTTCGCCCATGCAATCACACTATCATGACCGTGATTATTTCATCTATTTTTCATATGAGCAAAATTTAGGTGCAGAGTTCAATGAGCTGCCCTGACAATACAGCCGGGGAGTTGGGGAGCTGGGATTCCCGGTCTGTCTGACTTTGAGACCTGGACTCCTCACCATGACTCGACAGTGGGTTTGAGCTCAGGGAACATGAGGGCTTTGCTTACCATAGGTCCAGGCTCTCCGGGGGTCCCAACACCACCTGGAGTTCCAGGATGACCCTACCAAGAAAGAGATGAAAAAGAAGGAATCAGCTCTGGAAGGTGCCTCTTCCTTCTGCAGTACTGCCTCGGCCGCGGCTCAGCCCCAGCCCAGGGCCTCCTGGAAGGTAAAGGAGCCGGTCGTCGTGAACGCCTTGGGTACGCGGACGCAGGCAGAGGAGAGCAGAGCTGTCACCGCGGCTGTGACAGGAGAGGGCAAGGGGATGCAGACTTGCTCCTTACCATCGACCCCTTGGGTCCGGGCGCGCCTGGGGGTCCCATCATGCCCCGGTCACCCTGTGATGGAGACAGCAATTCAGGGAGGTCACGGCAGTGGGGTGGCTCTATGGGGGGAGGGTGCAGAGGGCACTCCAGAGACTAGGTAGGTGCAGGGACTTGTCCAAGGTCTATAGCCACATCACCCAGGGTGGTGACAGGGGGAGGGGGGAGTCCTGAGATTTCAGTCAGCAGAAGCCAAGAACCCCAGCAAGTCCTAGGAGGCCTCAGCACCCGCTGTGGTGTGCCACACACACGGGGGGCTTCCCTTGGGCAGGGCTGGTCCAGATCAAGGATGTGCTGAACACGTCATCCCCTTTGATCCTGGCCCACGTTCTGTGGTCCTCATTAGGCCTGGCATCCCCTAGGCTGGGCTTGCTAAGGCAGAGATGGCAATATAAGGCATTTCTTTTATTCTCCCCACCCCCTGCTCCAACCCAGATGAGATGCTGGAGAATCAGAGAGGCAACTTAGTCTCTCTTGACCAATCCAGACAGATCGGGCAGGGATGGCAGGTGTAGCAGACAGAGCTATGGCCGGAAGGCAGCGGCTCTGGGTTTGGATCCTGGCTCTATTTGTGTGAAGCCCTCTTTCTTGTATCCGCACAGCCAGCAAACATTTCTTGAGCATCTACTATGTGCCTGGCATGATATGCTAGACCCTGAAGACACGATGGTGGGTAGAAACAGACAGACCTTGCTCACACGGAGTGAGACAGAGTGTTACGAGGAGACTGACACAAATCACCAAAACAGATGCAAACTGGGGTGAGTGAAGGGAGGGAGGGGGTCTTGGTGCTAAGGTGTTTCACCTGGGGACTTGATCCCCCGAGTGCAGGGGTGTGGTGGGGAAGGCTTCCCTCAGAATGCTGAAGGATAACTGAGAGTCATCTAGGCAAAGATAGGGGGATGGGAAGAGTGTACCTGGCCAGGGGAACGGCATGGGTAATGGTTTGCAGGTGAGGAGGGACATGGAACATTCGAGTAACAAAAGAAGGCCAGAGATGGCTTTGATATTGCACTGAAGTTATCAAAGATGTTACCATGGAGGCAACAGGGTGAAGGTTACACAGGGCCTTTCTGTGCTATTTTTTGCAACTTCCTGTGAATATAATTACTTCAAAAAGATGTTAAATTTAAAAAAATAAGAGGAAGAAGAGGAGAAAGAGAAGGAGGAGGAGAAGGTGACCAGAAGGTCTGGGACACAGGGAATGGTAAGAGGGAGGCACCGGATGAGCCTGGGAAGCTAGGTGGGGCCAGATTAGGACCTCAGTCTTTCCATCTATCCAATGGGAATAATATCAACTCCCGTAGGTCGCCTTCCTGGGGAATCAGATAAACCTTCCCCTCAAGAGCCCATGGGAAATGGGAAGCCACAAGCTATGGGCTGGGAGCCAATGTGGGGCAAAGTGTGGCCATGGAAACTGAATGTGGTTCAAATCCCAGCTCTGCCACTTCCTATCTGGGTCACCTTGAGCAAGTCACCTCCCCTATTGGAGCCTTGGTTATCTGGTCTGTAAAACAAAGCTGCTGGCATTAACAAGGCCAACTAAAGAACTGGGCTCCTTTTTTGAAAGATGACTCTGCCTCCTTCTGTTGCCAGCCCCACGCAGTGCCAGCGCACAGCTGTGAGCGGCCCAGACCACGTAGATGGCTGTCACACAGACATCTAACTGTGTTTGAGGATGCTGGCAGGAGGACATGGCGGAAGCCCCAGGGGATGCTGGGACACGGAACAATGGCTCTTTGAGGGTCTGGAAGGCCAGGGAAGCGAGGAGAGGCCAGGGAGGGAGGTCTGACACCCCCAGGGCAACTGGCCCCTTCACCTTTTAAAAATTTCAAAACACAAGCTCTATTTGCTTAGATATGCCCACCAACACGACTTACCTTTTCTCCCATGATTCCTGGCTCCCCGACCAGACCAATGAATCCCAGAAGTCCCTATAAGAAAGGTGTATAAAAGCAAGAGAAAGAAGGAAGCAACGTGAATTCAGAGATGTGCTGAGTTTCAAAGGCCACTCGCCCACATCTCTCTTCCACCGGAGCTGTCTCCCCGTGTCTCCTGCCCCGTGCCGGGTAACCCAGCCGGCGTGGGGCTGCCACCGAGGAGAGAGTTGCCTCTCTCTGGGCACTGTCCTGACTTCCTTCACTCCACCAGATGGTTCTGATTTTGGAGCCAAGCGGTGGGGCTGCTGCCAGCATCCCTGGGAGAGCCACACATTCTTCCCGCGCCAGAAGCTGGGAGGCAGCCACCTTTGGGGAGGGGGTGGGATAGGGGAGTAGCGGGGCGGGGCAGGGGAAGGTCCTTCAGCGGTGCTGGGAAGAGGCCTGCCTATGAGAAATCTGTCCCCATCTTTCGGGGCTCTGGGGCTGTTTCAAAGAGAGAAACAAACCTGTTGGCGGGGATAGAAGAAACACCCGAACAGCCCTTGCCAAAAAGACCTGATTGAAATCTGGGAAGTGAAGGCCTTTTTGCTGTCTTGTGAAAGGCTTCCTCTCCTTTCTGAAAGAGCGCACACACACACACACACACACACACACACACACGCACACACGCACACACACACACACACACACGCACACACACTGTGGTTCCTGTTGCTCTGTTTAACTCCACTGGGTGATAACTGGCCTCTGTGTTCCAGGATTCTTCTAGGTGGCTGCAGGCCTCGCTGCCGCCAGGAGCAGGTGACTGGCTCATCCTCAGTGAGGGCGAAGGGCTTAGTTAGAGGAGTAACCCCGGAAGGCAGGCGATTCCCAGCCCAGACCCCACTCTCTTCTCTGCTAAGGAGAATTCCAGCAGATGGGGGTCTAGTGTGGTTCAGGGCTGCAAAAGTGGCTTTGGAAGAGCCCAGGTTTGTAGCCAAGGGTTTCTGGGAGAATTCGGGAAGACTGAGGGACGAGTGGCTTTGCCCCATAAAACGTGCTCCCTGTCCCCAAACTGTACCCAGAAAGAAACGAGACCTTGAACCTGATCAGAAACAAACCCGAAGTTGTACACTCAGGCAGTGAAGCTGGCCCACCCAGGCAACCAGAGTGAAGAAAAAGCATCCGGTTCCAACGGGTCAGCTCTGCGGGGCTCAGAGACAGTCTTAAAGTGGCAGCTCGGACCGGGACTGTGTGTGTCTCGTGGCTGCAGCCTAGGATTCAACTCTGGTCTGTGTGGCTCCAAAGCCCATGCACCTGTCAGTCACTCCAATACGTGTGGCCATGAGCAGGGCACAGATCTGCCTGGCACTCCGACACTATCACCATACACGGGGGCCTAGTTCCCTGAGTTCACAGACCCTTCGGGGTTGAAGTATGAGGTGAGAGGGGTGAGGTTCAAGGTATGAGATCATGGCTAATAGGTCACAGAAAATAACCAAGTATCCCTCCCATCCTATTCTACTTTATTTTAAAAGGGCACGGGGTTAAGACAGAGGCCTGCGCTCCCAACAAGGGAGCAGTCAGACATTTAGAGGATGCCGAGTAAAGGGAATAAAAGCTGCTCTGTTAAGAGGCCCCTGCCCAGCTGGCCCAGAGAAACAGAAATTTCATAGCTACTTTAAATTTATGAGTTGTTGGGTCCTGGAAGGCAGGCAGGTCATAAACTTCAATGAAGAAACCAAATGGGATCCTCATGAATAAGGGCCATACAGCCCATTCCCCGCCCCCATCCCAGGACACCCTGTCCCTACTGGGGCACTGTCCCGGAACATCCTGGCACCCTGTCCCGCGGGTGGAGCTGAGGCTGGTCCAGGGAAGCTCGCCCCCAAGGCCCAGGGCTTCCACCTGGCAGGGCTGGTGCAGAAGCAGCTCTGACAGCTGTGGGCACAGTTGGCTCCTCTCAGCTGGCAAGAGGGCATGCGGGGGGGAGGCAACATTGTCACCTACAGTGGGCATGGCACAGACAGGATCTGAGTCCCCGGTGTGGGGGGGAGGCTGGCCCGGTCCTTATGCAGTCTACAGATAAAGGCCTGTTGTCGACTGTGGGGGGTTTTCTCCCTCCCTCCCTGCTCTCATGTGACTCTCTGCTGGGTGCTGGGGTTGCAATTGGGAACAAGACAGTCGTGGGTCCTCTGCTGGACTGGACATCTCAGGGTTAGGTGTTGAGAGGGCTGGTTTCCCCCTGGACAGAGCTTCTTAAAGGCAACGCTCATGCCTTGTAATTATCTTTGTGCACCCAGCACCTGGGACAGGGCCCAGCAGGCTGGCTGCACTCTAACTAGCTGTTGGAAAACCGCAAGAGCTCAGGTCAAGGGTTTTCTAGACTCTTCGGGGCAGGTCATGGGAATCCAGCAGGCCTGAGTGTCAACTTGGGCTCTGACGGTTATGTTACCGCCTGGGAGATCTCGGGCAAGTTATTTAACTTCTCAGAGCCTTGGTTTCCTCATCTGCAAAACAGGGCCAATACTACCGACTGTCATGGGGTTGCTGGAGGAACTGCCGGGGATGGTAAGGAAAGTGTTTGGCACAGAGCCTGGCACCTAACAGGTACCTGATAAATGCAGGAGACCCTGTGGTTATAAGGAGGTCCTTATACTCTTTCCTGGGGATCCTCTGATTCTGCCATGAACAGGAAATGCCTGCTCCTTCCCACCTCGGGAGGGGGCCGAGGGAACAGCAGGGATGGTACCCCGCGTGCCTAATGGCAGCCACTGGGCTCCTGCCTCATGGCTCAGACGGGTCTCTCTTTCCTGCTCAGCCAGCCGGGCAGCTAGCTGAGGGCTCTACTGAACAAGTGAGCCCGGGGCTGCCCGGGCCAAGTTGCCACTCCTCCTGCCCCAGCTTTGCCACCACCTTACTTGGTCATCTAAGTCAAGCCCATTCTCCTCCATGAATCCCAGCCTGCCAACGTGGACCAGGATCCAGGGGTTCTTCACCTAGGGTCCCCGTAAGGCTCCACGGATGGATTTCAGGAGGCGGGGGGCGGAGGTGGTCCATAAACTTGAATGGGAAAAACTACAACTTTTATTTTCACCAACCTAGTTGAAATTTAGCAAACATGAGTGTAGGCAACAAACCCACAGCACCTGTAATGGTCACATATATTTACACGTCACGTTACCGTCACTGCTGCAGAGAGTTCAAAATGTATCAGCAAGGCTTGTCACCACTTCAAAATTGAGGTCATGACTGGACCCCGCCGTTAGATCTCGTTATTTAATGCAAGAACAAAGAAACAGATCTTTGCGGAGATTACATTTTAACGTACTGTCACATTTGTATTTCAATATAATTGATTTCCTTTGTAGTCCTTTGTTTTGTATTTTATGCATTTAAAAGTTCTCTATTCTGAGAAGGAGTCCATGGCCTTCACCAGCCTGCCAAAGGGGTCCAAGGCACAAAAAAGGTTAGGACCCCAGGATAGAGTGATTTCTAAGGACTCTTCGTGTCCTGCCATCTTAGGATTCCGAGTATCTATTTCCCGAGGGCCCTACCATGAGCATAACTATGAAATTAAATTTGCTGAACGTATTGCCTGTTTTTTTCCAATGAGGAAATACATCCAGGCCATGGCCGCCCTTCCAATCTCCCAGGCTTCCCACAGAATACACTCGAATAACACTGGAAAGGTTTCAAAAATCCAGTCCTCCCCCTGCTTTAGTTCCTTTCTTCCCCCCAACAGATGTTGCAGGCCTGGTGAGGAAGCTCATCGTGCGTGTGACTCTCACGCCATTGATGGTGTTTCTCGGTGGAGACAAATTCTTCTGGGTCCCCAGCCTCATTGCTCCTTCCAGCCTGAGGCAGCTCCTCACAGGGTTCAGAAGGTGGGGTCCTCCTTTAAAGGAGTGGAGGAGACTGCTACCTTCCAACCCGGCCTACAAGCCCAGAGGTGATGCTTTCAGGAGGCACGGGGCTACAGAGGGGGGACGGAGGCCAGCCATCCACCCAGCAGCCTCCAGCACCGAGGGCCCTGGACCTCCTTCTCAATGACCACTTGTCACCTCCTCTGCTCTTCAGACCCTGACCCGACTTCCCAACTGTCCAGACCCACTGGTTTGAATTTCATCTTCTTTATAATTTAGGGATGCCTGGACCAAGAGTCCCTGGCAAGTGGCTCTGCTTCTCTGGTCTTCAAGCTTCCCCGTTAAATTGAGCACGAACAGCGACCGTGAAGGGCTTTTCCACTTTTCACGTTCTGGGAGCAAAGTCACGTAATGTCTTTGGGCGAATGCCCCCAGAGCATCTGCAGAATCAGGGCGTGGGGCGTGACCGCTGTGACTGAGATTCATGGCTTTCTCATTCAGTGACCTCACCTCCCTCAGAGCCAGAGTCTGTCCGTGTCAATGAAAGGGGAAGATGAGCGAACCTACCTCTCCAGCTGGGATGGGGAATGAATGAGGTGCGTGTGTGCGCTTCCCACAGTGTAAGCGCTCAGTAAAGGGAGCCGATATGCTCCAAGACAGTGGTGACTCACCTGCTCACCCACGGGCCCCGGCCGTCCGGGATTGCCTGGTTCTCCCTGCAGAGAAACAGAGGAGGGTCACTTGGCATGGGTGACAGGAGTCTAGGCCTCCTGGGGGACACCCCAGTTGAGTGGCCTGAGTCCCCACCGGTGGGGATGGACCAGGAAACTCAACTCCAGAGTCCGGCCTTGGAGACTCCAAACAAGTGGCAGGGTCAAGGGATACTGGGACAGAACCTCTGGCCCCAGGGATGACCCCAGTCACCATTCCCTCAGAGTGGCCCTGGGCAGATTACTTGGCACGAGATCTGTATCTCATTTGGGCCCTTCATCAACCCATTTTGTGGAGATAGAAACTGAAGCTCAGAGAGGTGAAGTGACCTTCTGGAGGTCACACAGTGAGCTGGAAGCAGGGCTAGAATTGGAACTTTGGTCTGACTGATGGAAATCCCCATTCCTACTGCACCAGGCTGCCCCACCGCAGGACGTGCAGGGAACTGGGGAGTCAGGGCGCCTGAGTATTGGACCTAACCCACCAGAGCTCTGCCACCAGCTCACAAGTGACTCTGGTGGGTCTCGTCTCTGCTCTGGGCTCGGCGTCCCCAGCTACAAATAAGGAAAATCAGACTCTTGTCTCCGAGGCTATTTCCAGCTCTCATACCAGGTGGCCATTCGCAGCCTTGTCCGTCTGCTGGGACGGCTCCTGCTTCTTCTGCAGCCGTAGCCACACTGGTGAGCAGACCCACGGGATAAATCCACCCAGGCTATGTCACTGCTCCCACCACAGAAAGACAGCGGGTGTCTGAGGGAGAAAGGCCGAGACCTCAGAGAGCAGGACGTGAGCTTGGACCAGCCAGGAGTTTGGTTTACAATTGGATGTGGTGCACTGTGATCCCGGCTCGAGCCTCAGCCTCCACCCCAACTCCTCCCCGAGACCTCACACTTAGGACCCGCAGAGGGGCCAGACAGACACAGACACGGGGGCCATTTCCCCTGAGGGGAGGGGACATGGACAGCCTGGGTCCCCCAGCTCTGCCCTCACCCTCTGTGCACTTGGCCCAGCTGTAAACTTGGCCCAGTGATCCCTGCCCAGGACGGCTGGGGAAACCCAGCCTCTTCAAAGGGAGTGCCTGGAAGGGCATTAAGCTGCCCCTGTGTTGAGGGTCACACTCTCCTACTGGGGCCAGTTCTTTTTTGATAACTTTAAAAGAACTGTGAATAAATGAAATGCATGTTTATGGTACGTGATGGGGAAAATACAGAAGCCCAGAGAAGAAAATGGAGATCTCCTGTAATCCCGCCACCCAGAGATAACCCCCGTCCACATTCCAGCCTTTGCTCTGAGCCTTCGGGAACAAGTGTAACCAGCCCCTGCCACCGGCTCATAATGCACTCTTCCGCTATGTGACCTGCTTCCTACACCCCCGCCGTCGCCCCCCGCAATGCACAGGCGTTTTCCCGTCTTGTAAAATCTTCCAGCGTGCCATCTTTGGTGGCTACATTGTACCCCATTTTTTGAATGCTGCCCCACTGGGAGACACTGAGGTTCTGTCCATTGTTTCCTCTCCGTTAGCCATACATACTTTGTGATAAACGGGGACCATTTCCTCCCTTTTTCACAACAGGCCAGGGATTCAGGGGTCATCCTAGGGCCTCACAGGTTGGCTCCCCCTCTCTCCTCTCTTCCCCAGGCGTTCTCTCCTCCCTGCCCAGTCACTTCCAGGTCCCCTCACCTTCAAGCCATCTGGGCCAGGTCTTCCAGGAAACCCCTTTCTGCCGGGTTGACCCTGCAACAGGGAGAGGTGAGTGAGAGAAGCCAGGAGGGGGCAGGGATACAGAGCCCCTATGTCTCTAGGCTGCCAACTGTCCTTGGGGAGGCAGGGAGGGTCTACAGCTGTGTGACCTTGGGAAGTCCCCCTTCCCCGGCTGGTCCTGTTTGCTAATGGGGATGATGAAACCTGATTTCAAGGAGTGAGGAAAAGGAAGGGACTGGAACAGAAGATAAAGGACACAGGGGGAATGGACAGTTTACACCAGTGGTCCTCAAGGTGCGGTCCGGGGCCCTCTGGGGGTCCCTGAGACCCTTTCCCTGGAGATTCCACTGGAGGTCAAAACTATTTTCATAAGAATATTAAGCTGTCATTTGCCCGTGTCACTCATTTTCATGAATGTAAGTGGAGTTTTCCAGAGGCTACGCGACACGTGGTATCAACCACAGATGGAACGCAGAGGCAGACTGGAGAATCCAGCTGACTCCTATTAAGCCAGACGTTAAAGAGATTTGCAAAATATGTAAAACAATGCCACTCTTTTCATTAGATGATTTTGCTTTGGAAAATATAGCTATTTTTTTTAAAAAAACGATGATTTTTGTTAACATGAAACGGGTTTGTTATTAGTTTTGAATGAATTGATCCAAAGTTTCTCAGTTTTAAGTACTCATATCGATGTAACCTACACAAAGAAAAGCATTTTGGGTCCTCAATCATTTTTAAGAATGTAAAGAGGTCCTGAGACCAAAAAAATCCACAACCTGCCAATTTATGCAATCGCGACTGAAGGTGGGGCAGGACATACACCTTCTTTCTGGAAGCCCACTTGGAGCAGAGGATAGAATGCAGAGTCAGTTTCCAGGCAGGGCTTCCTCGCTTCCTGGCTATGAGATACTGGGCTAAGCCCTTCGCTCTTTGAGCCTTGAGGGCCTTGAATGAAACTAAGAAAGGCACTGTCTCTCTCACAGGAGAATCAAATGAACGGAAATGGATGCGCAAAGCACCAGCACACAGTAGGTCTGCAAGAACAGTTTCCTGCCCCTTGTCTCTCTCCTCTGGGGTCTGTCCTAGCTCCATCCCTGGGGGGGGGGGGGGGCAAGGCCCTCACTGACAACTTCTCTCCAGTGCACCACCCAGATGTTGCCCACCTGCACACAGCTGGCTCAGCACTGACAAATCCCACCTCCCCCGAGCCAGCAACACTCACCTCCAAGCCAGGGGCCCCCGGTGGCCCCATGGGTCCCTCATCTCCCTAGAGTCGGGAGACACGAGAAAGGAACAAAAAGGAGAAAGTTAACCCAGCGGTTGCCTTGGAGAACTTGACCTGTTAGGAGGGGAAGGGGTGGGCACAGGAGAGCTCTCCTGGACCTAGAAATGGTGCACCTGGGCCCCTGCCTAGCCCCACCCAGGGCAGAGGCCTAGAGGCCAGGCCACATGGGGGCTTCTGTGTGAATGGGGCTCCAGCTGCCCCGTGAATGTGGTTAGCTCGGGCTGGTGGTCGTGCTGGGCAGGAGAGCCAAACCCTACCATATGCTGTGGGAGTAGAGCCCAGACGGCAGCTCAAAGATATGGGCTCTATTCTGAGCTCTGCCATTTACTCGGTGAAAGAACTTACCCTCACTTTGCCTCAGTTTCCCCACCTGTAAAAGGGTGCAGGGCAGAGAGGATCATACTAAACTCTGATGAGTAGCCTAAGTTGAGTTCCTGGAGGAGAGCCACGATGTCTCATTCTTTTTTGAAGCCATGCCCCCGACATCACTCAGGATGAGTGTGCCCAGGGTCTAGTGGGTGTGTGGTGCATGAAGGCTGGGAGGCGGGCACAAGAGAGGGAAGAGATGGAGGACCGAATGAATGTATGAGTGGACAGGTGAATCAATGAAGACATGAGCAAGTGGCAGGCATATGAGTGGGAACGTGGGAACGTGAGTGTAGACGGAAGCACGGGGCTGGTGCCATCTTTCCCTCCTACCCTCCTTCCAGCTTCCCGCCCGTGGAGATGCCTCAGGCCCTCCCACAGGCTCAGGCAGCCTCCAGACTGGCCCGTATGGCATGCCAGACCCGGAACCAGCCTGAGAAGGCACCCATGTCAGCCAGATGCCTGCCTGTGGTCGTGGTGAGTCTGGGCCTCCTGCACCCTCACCCAGGGCTGTGTGTCATGGGGGACCTGAGGCCTGAGGCCTGAGGCCAAGGTGTGCAGTGGAGGGCCTCGTGCACGGGAAAAACCTGGGACCAGCCCCTGAGGCATCCAACAGCCCTTCACCTGATGCTCCAACAGGCCCAGAGAACTTGTCAATCCCCTTCATCATGAATGAGTCAATCAGCACATCTTCACTCTGCCACTTACTAGCTGCACAAGTCTTGTCATTCTCTGGGGAGGCCGGAGGCGGTCCCCAGGAGCCCAGAAGTTACAGGGTCTATGCCGTGGGCTTTGGGTTCAGCAGACCTGGGTTGGAATCCTAATGCTGCCTGCCACTAACCGTGGGACCTGACGTAGTGTCTTTATTCCCCTGAGATTCAGGACCTCACGTGAGCTGACGATTCCTTCCCTCCCATATCAATACCCCAATAAACTGTGCTGCTGTGAGCAGAAGCAGTGGCGGTGGCTCCGAGAGAGAAAACCCCAGGGCAATGGGGTTGCCGTGGTGGGAGTGACCCACCAGTCAGGCCGGGGCAGAGAAGGACCCTGGAAAGGTCACGGCGCAGGGCTGTAAAGGGTGAGCTGGAGGGCAAGCCTGAGGCGGCCCTGGGCCCTGTGTCTCCTGACTGAGGGGCCCTGGCCCTCATCTAAGGCCTCCAGGACCCAGGAGAGAGCAGGCTGGGAGCTGGGAGGGATGGGCAGGGGGCAGGGCCAGACGGTCTCACCTCTGGCCCCAGCTGCCCACGGGGTCCCGGCAGGCCTCGAGCTCCAGGCTTACCCTGGTGAGAAGGGAACAAAAAGGGGTCTCAGAGGCAGCACCTCCATCTCCATCACAGGCTGGCAAGACTCCTGCTGGCTTGCAAGCAGGCCCATGGTTTCCAAAGAGCTGTCATCCTCGTCAGCCGGAGCTCCCCTGGGCAGGGACTCACCTTCATGCCTTCCTGGCCGTTGTCCCCAGGGGGGCCAATGTCTCCGGGAAATCCCTGAACGGAAGCAGAGGGTAGAAGTCACCCAGTGGGACTATGAAGGGAAATGCCAAGGCCACAGGTCTTACAGGGGGACCGACCTGGATTTCCATCTTATCCTGCAGGGGATGTGACGCTGGGCCGTCAGTTATCACAGTTCTAAAACAAAGAATCAGCCCCTACACTTCAGAGAGGTGCTGAGAAAATTAAGGAAGACAAGGCAGGAAGGTCTCAGCACAGGAACAAGCACATACAAGTTCGTCCAATCCAGACTTTCCCAAGTCCTAAGCCTGGGGCAGCCAGGGCCTCAGAGCCAGCCGTCCTCTGCTCTGAGAAATGCCATCCTTTACTGCAGGGGTCCTCTGTGTTCTGGGTTTGTTGTGACTTTGAAAGGCTCGAAAAGGACGGATCTAGCAAATCTCAGCTCATATTGGAAGCTGAAATTGCCACTGAGATTTACTAGATGGATGACTAGTACATCCATTTACAATGCAAGCTTCTTCCTGACACGGAGCAGAATCTCCTCCCTTCCCCAACAGAAAAGGCCTGCCCTTCTCTGTCCCTTCTAGTCAGGGGCCCAGGGCCCCTCAGTCTGGCTTCCTCCAACTGCCCAGCTTCCAATGTTGCTGATCACTAGGACACCCATGCTTCTCTGGGTGTGAACTGACCAGCACAGGCCAGTATAAGAACATCTCCTTCCTTGTTCTAGGTGTAATACCTCTGTTAATTCAGCCTAGAACCCCATTTGCTTTCAGGGCAGACCCACTACTCCCTTTGGTTTCTGCCAGCCAGAAACCAAAGCCTTCTTATATGAATCCCTGAGATCAGGACGCTCCCCCACTCCGCCTTTGTAAGTGGCTTTTTCCCCTTCCTCTTTTGAGCTTTTGGTAACTCCCATTAAGTTCCAGCTCAAGCCTTCTCTCACTCTTCTCATTAGCAAGGGCAAGAACGGTCCTGAATTTGGAGCTAACACACATGGAGCTAAAGCCCCATGTCTTTTTCTTCAAATTGAAAGTCCCAAAGTCCCATTCTGCCCCGACTCACTGTGTGACCCCGGACAGGTTTCTAAGCCTCTCTGGGCCTCAGCTTCCTCACCTCTAAAATGGCGACCATAAAATCATCTAACAGGGCTGTTCCAAGGCTTAAAGAGAATAAGGTGAGTGCAGCGCTTAGTTCAGTATTTGGCACCTGGTAAGCACTCAATAAAAATCTGCATTCCAAAGGGTTTTGGGTCCTGTGTCCTGGGAAAACAAAACAAGTCTGCCTGGGGTGGGCCTGTCTCCAGGGAGAACTTGAAGGTCAGTATCCTGATCAAATCCTGGCACTCGCACAGCTCGGACCCACTGATGAGTGCAAGAGCTAATTCACACGGGGGCTAGGGAGCTGAAGCTGCCCCCACGGTCGGTGGCCGAAAAGAGGCAAAGACCCGGGAAGGCGCTGACATGCTCGTCAGCTTCTGTGTCTTCAGCTGCGCCGAGCCATCTTCTGGATACTGAGTCGGCCAATCCAAACAGAACGCAAAGATGGGGGAGGAAGACCCCACCCCCGTCTGTCCAGGGCCCCAGGAGGAAGCCAAAGAGCAAATAAAGACCTTCTTTGCTACAAGTAGCAGAGTGACCCTGAGGAGGTCACTCCGCTGCTCTGCGACTCAGTTCCCTCATCTGTAAACGGTGGTAGCAATATCTCCCTCACTGGTTGTGGTGACCATTCGATCAGTTCTCATCCGGAAGATACTACGCGGCCTCCTGGCATGAGCAGGTGCCTAATGTGAGGCAGCAGGCTTTCCACCCGCCCTGGCCAGACTGCTGGGAAACCCGGACTCTCAGAAAAGTCTTTTTCCAGTGACCAGGGGAAGGAAGCAGGTCCATGGAAGAGAGGCCAAGTCCACTTGTCTAAAGATAGGACTGTGTCATGGCCAAAGTCAACAGAGAAAGTAGAACTTGTAGCTTTCAGGAAACACTCTCTCTTCCATCCGGGGGATACCAGGAGTGATCTCTGGAAGGATCTGGAGAACCCGGCAGAACTAGGCTTCTGTCTCTGAGACCTTACGAAGGTGCAAGGCCCCAGGCCAGGGAGGTGTGTAGAGGTGGGGTGGCGGCTAGGGCTGAGCTAGACCCCTGAGACAGACAGTAGCCCTAGCACTGTCCACCCTGTTCTCCAGAGCTGGTCCCTGTACTGGGGTTTGGGGTGGGGTGAGGGGAGAGCAAAAGGGGCTTGACTAGCTGCCTCGCTCCTTTGTACATAAATGCCAGGGGATGAACGTTTAACGTACCTGTGCTGGTTATCACATGTATCAGAAACTCTCAGGTTCTACTGACTCAGCTAGAGTTGTTATGTTCATTGCTTTATCCATCCTTCACTATTTCTCCTTCTCCATTGAACACCAGAGTTTTACACTTGTCCCCTGCTCCCCCGTGTGAGCCGTGAGCCCTGCACTTCTCCAGGGTGGCTGCTGGCAGTTAGAAAAGTTCCAGGGCTCAGAAGGGTTGGATGCCTCAAACCTCAGTGTAGAGAATGTGGGGAGCAACCGTGAAGGGTCGAGGCAGTAGAGCTCAGAGGGTTTTCCTGATGTTTGTTCTGGAAACTGTAAAGGTGGCTATGAAGCCGGGGAGGCTGTCTGAGGCCAGCTTCTGTGCCACTGTCTTTGAGAGCCTCTACGGAAGCCGGGAGGCACAGAGGCAGAAAAGGAATTTCTATTCTCAGCCCCATCTCTCATCTGCTGTGTGACCCCAGGCAAGTCTCTCCCTGTCTCTGAGCCTTGGTTTCCCAAGCACAACACCCAGTCCCAGTAGCAGCCAGACACAGAGAAATAGGGTATTGCATACCTCGGGTCCAGGGGGCCCAGGAAACCCAACGGATCCTTTGTCTCCAACTTTGCCCTATGGAAGAGAAGAGATTGTGGAGGAGGCAGGGCTAAGTGAGGGGCTACCTTCCCTGGATCTCCTGTATTAGCCCCCTGGCTGGGGGTGGTTGGAAAACTCAGGAGAATAGGAGTGAAATCTGCCTAGGAACCTGCAAGGAGCTACGGTTCAAACCCCATCTCCTACACTTGCTAGCCACAGGATCCAGGGCAAGTCACTTCACCTTGGAACCTCACTTTCCCCATCTGCAAAATGGAGCAATAATAAGTCTCTAACTCCTGGGGTTGTTGGCAGACTTCAGAGAGGTATAGCACAGGAAGGATCTGATGCACAGTAACATTCAATAAATAAACGATACCCACTGCTATTATTAATAATGTTACTATTAGTTATGAGACATTGGGAGCCCTGATTCTCACCAGAGGTCTGCCAGTGACTGATGCCTATCTATGGTGCTGGGTGTACTCCTGCCCCTCTGGGCCTCAGTGTTCTCATCTGTAAAATGGGTGAATCTCCATTTCTGCTCTGCTCTATTCGCCTCCCAGAGCTGCTGCGAGAGGAAAGGAGATCCTGGATGTGAAAGCGTCTCTGGCCACATTCCATGACCATCTGGAGAGTGTGAGGTTGGGGATCTCAGAGCAGAAGGTACTTACCACAGGCCCTGGCTTCCCCCGTGCGCCTGGGAACCCTGGCAATCCCTGGCTCCCCTGAAAAAGATGCAGAGCAAACTGTGGTTAGTTAGGACCGGAAATGGCCAGATGAACGGCTGCTTGGTCACCCTTGCCGTCCTGAGGCTTGGAGAACATCCACATTTAGGGGGAGGATGAGCTCCCCAGTCCTTTTCCCTGCTTGCAAGTTCCAGCTTGGCAGCCCTATAGGCTGGGACCTGGGGATGCAAAGGTGAAACAGCAGCTCCTGTCCTCACCAGGTCATCCTGGAACCCGGGACCCTGGGCCTCCAAGCAAGCACTGGAGCACCGTTGATGCCCGGGGAAGTCTGGAGCCCGGGGCCCAGCTGGAGAGGCAGCCAGGCCTGCGTGGCTCGCAACCGGAGACACTGAGGCTGGGTCAGGACAGGCCAGCCAGGAGGGAGGGGAGAGGAAGAGGCAGAGCTGGCCAACATCTGGGTCTCGTTGACTGGCTGGGTGAGGTCCAGATGTGGCCACATGGTGCCGGACACAGGCAAAGAGGAGCCGGCCTCGGCAGGCTGCCTGGGTTCCTCAGTCAGTCAGGCCAGCTACTCACTCAGACGTGTCTTAAATGTTCACCAGTCTGTGCAGGACCCTCAGCTGAGCTCCTCCAGGCCAGCCGGGGGCCCTATCCTTGGGAACCTGCTGTCTGGCAGGGGACCGAGCACAAATCCTGATCAACCAGGGGAGAAATGTGCTACTGCAGGTGATGGGCAGGGAATGAGAATGGCAGAGAAGGGAACGGTCACTTCCTGAGCAGGTAGAGAAGACGGCACCCACGCGGGGTTCTGCGGCGGGGCTGGGCCGTGCACAGGCGGGATGGAGGGTGTGCCCGGCTAGGCAGCAGTGTGTGCAAACTTGAAGTGCAGCGGGCAGGTCAGTGGGGCTGGAGCACAGGGCTAGAAGGGCGAGGGGCAGGAAAGTGTCAGAGTGTCCTGTGCGCCGGGGGTCCGGGTGCCGGGGCAAGGAGCCAGGACACCACTCTGGGGGCAGTAGGGGGCCATGGATGGGCTGCGAGCACAGAGCAGAGCTGGGCCCTCAGGACAGTTTTGTGGCGGTGAGGAAGGCAGCCTGGGAGGGAAGAGGCTGGGGCCTGGGACTAAGTCAGGAGGCCATTGTGAAGTCCAGGGAAGAGACAGTGAGAGGGTAGACGGAGGATGGAGAAGACAGGATTGTGTGAAAGGAAGCCATCCTACAGGTGGGTCCTGGCCCTTGACGGGCCCTGGGAAGGAAGCCAGAGCAGAGAAGGGCAGGGCAGGGGGCAGGGGGCAAATCTGCTGCAATTACCTTGTCTCCTTGGAATCCGGTATCTCCTGACACACCCGGAACCCCTTGTTCACCCTAAATACACACCAGCAAAGAAGGTTACGATGGAGACCACGGTGGGTTCTGGAAGTCTCCCCGACATCAGACCCACTGGGAGGGTACAGCTCTGCTGAGGCTGTTCCCAAAGTCGATCTGCCCAGCAGCAGCCTTGTTAGAGCAAAGGGCAGCTCCCAGCCCTGCCCTGCCCCCGGTAGGGAAGCTAGGCCCTGCGGGGACAGAGCCAGCTTACGTGCAGGTCTGCCTGGGGTCGCTCAGGTGGCTGAACATTCCACTAACAGAAAACTAAACTGCCCAGTGTCAGCTGGCCCTGTCAGGAGAACAGACACTTGAGGGTCAAAGGAGCTGTGCCACGATCTTTCAACCTCCTCCTCCTCATCAGCTGGTGTCACACAGAGGAGCGCGCAGCCTGGACAGCGGCCCTGCGCCGCTGAAGGTTCTGAGCGCTTGCGGCCCTGCGCCGCTGAAGGTTCTGAGCACTTGCATCTGTGGCTTGATATTTTTCACCACCAGGCTGTGAGCTGTCATTTCGTCCTTCCGTGGGAGTTTCTATGCCAGCAATCTGCTTCGGTCTACTGCTAATTAGCTGCTTTTAATCAGCTATAGCATGAGGAACCGGAGCACCTGGCTAGTTAAGACTATGTGTCAACAACGAGTCAACAGGCCTCGAGTTAGGTCTGGGTGTTTCTTTGCTAAGATGACACACCGCGTGGGCTTGGTGACACTGATTCTGGCTGTCGGAGGCCTCTTCTAGTCCGTGCCTGTATTCAGCCACGTCCTGGTAAATGAGCTGTCGCAGAACCAGATTGGGAGACGTTTCTCCTTGGAGCTGGACGTGTCTCACACAGCCCTCATCATTTCCAGCTTCCCATGTTGGTACATTGGCCCCAGGACTCAGAAAACATTTACAGCCCCGGGAGCAGTTGGAGGAATGGGGAGAAAAACCCAGGAAGAATGGAGAATCTTAGAGAACTCATGTCGTGCCACTAAGGCCATGATCCAGGCAGAACTCCCTTGGTAGAACAAAAGCCAGAATTTTTTTTTAAATAAAAAAAAAAAATGTTAACTTACTTTGGTTTTTCCAGTTTGGAAAATCTTGTACAATATCCCAGAATTTTAGGAACCAAGGAACATTTTTTTTAAATGTCCAAAGGAGGAGTAAGATGGTTTTAAAAAAAAAGTTTCAAAGGCACCTAAGAAATCAACACAATGGATTTGGAGAAAGCTGGGCCTGGCGCAGGAGCCTGGGTTCCAGAATGTGCTGCCATGGGGGGAGAGGGAGCCAGGTTGTTGTAAGTGGGACTGAGGCCAGGCTGGGTCATGGACAATCCGGGATTCTGGGCAGGATGACCATGGAACATGAAGGGGTGTCTCTATCACCCCAGGGGAGGGCCGGGGGGTAGGGTGGGAGTGAAGAGGGGATGATCCGAACCCTGCCCCAGCCAAAGGGGCAGAAAAGAGATTTCTTTTGCTTTTCTTATTTTTCAACACTTAAGACTTATTTGATTTTCCTGAGATCTACGAGCAGGAAAATAATTTTCTCCTCTTTTTTTTTTTTTTTTTCCAGTGCTTTCACCTCTCTCAATGTCCCAGGCACCAGCGGTCAGCAAGCCAGCCGAGTTCTACGTAACACATTGATTGCCATGTTCCTGAAGAAACAGTGAGCTGGAGGCCAGCTCTGCAAAGGGCCTATAAAAAGCTCCCTGCCTACACTCCTATTTCCCCCACTTCCTTCCCCTCCTCCATGACTTCAACATTTCCAGAGTGCTGACGACTCACACCGCAGGGTAAACAGGTAGCTGTGGGGAAGCCCCACCTCCAGCAGAAAGACCCTGCATCTCCAGAGCGAGGGCGGTGGAAGAGGGGGCTTAGCAAAGGCAGCAGGGCACGGCCAGGGGGCAGAGCTGAGTCCGCGAGGCTGAGGGAGCTGCAGCTGGAGGCCTGGGCGTGACGGGAGGAGATGGGAAAGGGGGAACCAGATGAGAAGACTGAGCACCGCACGGCTAGGTACCTAGGGGTGGGAGTGGGTGAGACAATCTGGGGTGCCCATTTCTGCCCAGCAGCTCTAACTTTCTGAGTCCAGGGTCTGGGCTGGCTCCAATAGATCACTGAGTTTCCTTCGCTGCATCTCTTCTCCTCTTTGGGTCTGCTTCCCTGGCTGTGAAATGTAGGCGCTGGAGGAGGTGACTTCTAAGGGCCTCACTGGCTCTGCCCTTCCGACCTGTCTTGCTTCGTGGTGGAGGTCTCTGTCGGCAGTGCCTGGGTTCAAATCCTGACGCTACTTACTAGCTGTCTGTGCTCGGCAAGCTTCCTACCTCACAGAGGGGTGGAGGATGCCCGGGCTAAGCCCCGCAGAGCACTCAGAGCGGGCCCAGCGCCGGTACCTGTGCCTGTTCCTCGGACTTAGGAGGAGCAGAGTCACCTGAAGACAGGTGCAGAGGCAGCCTGGCCCTGGGAGCAGCTGAGCAGCTCTTATTGGCTCAGGTTTCTGGAACCTGGGATGTTGCCAGAAACTCTCCCACACTCCCTGAGGCAGAGGGGAGGGCAGGGAGATGGCCACAGGGCAGAGCACAGGGGCACCACTCCCTGCCCTCCATGTCTCTTGGCTCAGATGCTGCAGGACCCAGGCCAGGTGCTGCCCCATGCTGGGCCCCGGGGTCTCACCTACCCACCTCCAGCTTTGGTTTGGCCCGGGGTCAGTTCAGCAGCAGGGCTGCGGAGGGCACGTGGCAGCTGGCAGGAAAGCAGGTGGGAGCTCAGGGGCCCGTCCTGGTTTTCCCGTTGCATTTTCAGACCCTGGGATGGGGCTCCCTCTTCTCATCTGGGCGGCTGATGCGTATCTGTCTCCTCCTATGCCTGGGAGGGGTCTCTGGACCCCCCACCAGCCCTGCCCTGGGGCCCAGCATCTCAGCACCGCTCCTCCCCGCCCACCCCGTGTTCTGTGGCTTTGGCCTCAGCTTTGCTCCCCAAATTCGGGGACCTGCCTTACCCTACCCCCGACCCGGATCTCGAGAGCCCCCCACGCTCTGTCTGCCAAGGTCTGCCTCCAGAGCCATCAGCCTGGGTCCCACCCAGACTTAACAAGGAAGAAGCTGGGGAGCGCAGATTTAGCGGGGCCAGAGGGGAGGCAGTAAGAGCGCAGGGGAGTGGACCTGGCAAGAAATCAGCAGCAGCGTCGAGGCTGAGGGGGTTCGCATGCAGACAAAACACAGTGCAATAAGGGAGTATTCAGATCACCTTATCACCTTTCAGTCCGGGTTCCCCCACGTTTCCCATCAGTCCCTGCAAGACAGAGGCCAGGGTTCAGCTGTGAGGGACGTTCAAAACCCCACAAGTCAAGAGCCCTGGCATAAACCCACTGGCTTGCTGCAAGACCCCGTGCTGGAGGGCCCAGCCCAGAGGGCAGTGGTGCGGATTGAAGGACCACGAGAAGGGGCAGTTGACTGGCGAATCGCAGTGCTCTGGACACATCCAGGGGAGAAGGGTGCCGATGGGGAGAGATGGGCTTCATGAGCCGCGTCACACGCTTGCTGGCCAAATGGAATCATCCCTGGAACGTGGTCCGGGCAATTTTAGCCCACCTTTCTCCTGCACGCCCATCCCACTCAGGGATGTCCTGAACTCACTGGCTTGCCATTATATAGAGTTTCTGTGCTCCTGGTAACGGCCCCCACTGGGCTTTCAGTGCCCTGAAGTCCAGAACCAAGTCTGACTCATGCTCAGCTGGAGGACTGCTGTCCAATGAAGATATCTGGCATAAATGACATGTGGACGATGACCGGCTCTCAGGACTGAGAAGCACGGAGCCCCTGATCTGCCACATTCCACCCCAGCCCCCCTCTGAGTGCCCCCCAACACCGTATCAGGGTAGCCTTCCTTCCGGGCTGAAATGAGTCAGGGGGTGCCCAGCTGTGATGAGACTCGAATTAAGGGACAGGTCTTGTTTACCTTCATGCCCTTGGGTCCTGGGTAGCCAATTGGACCCAATGCTCCCATGTCGCCCTGGGAAGAGAAAGAGAAGAGGATGCCATGAGAGGTGGCTCACAGGAGGCTGGCCTGGGAAGGATTTCGAGGACGCAATCCCCCTGGGTTGATCTTGTAATTAGGCACGTTCATCTCCACTGAAGTACCGGAGTGAATTTCACAGAGGACCTCTCCCAAGTTCATTTCTTATTTTTTTTTTTTTTTTTTGCGGTACGCAGGCCTCTCACTGCTGTGGCCTCTCCCGTTGTGGAGCACAGGCTCCGGACGCGCAGGCTCAGCGGCCACGGCTCACGGGCCCAGCCGCTCCGCGGCATGTGGGATCTTCCCAGACCGGGGCACGAACCCGTGGTCCCCTGCATCGGCAGGCGGACTCTCAATCACTGCGCCACCAGGGAAGCCCCCAAGTTCACTTCTTGATTGCTGTCCCTTTCACCACTCCTTTCCACCTCCTATTAGATTCTTTATATCCCATACTAGTTAAGGGACTCAGGGCATTTCACTGGGCTTCTGTGGACCCCGATCTCCTGATCTATAGAATGGGGATAACGATCCCTTGCCCTGGAAGCTGTTGTGAGGGTTAAACAAGCACACACAGAGGCTTCGACTCCTCTAGCTTCGTGAGGGGCAGGAACTTTCTGCCTCCAGAAGCTGGGCACCTCCTTGGGACAGCAGCAAGGCAGGAGTGGGGCTGTCAATCACAGACACCCGAGGTGCAGATGGACCCCGTAGGACACTAAGATCAGCGGGTAGGTCCTGGACCACAGGCTGGAGACCCAGCGTCAGATCAGATCAGACTGTCCAAGGCGGGAGCAGAGGAGTTCCTAGACCCTGGAGAGTCACGTTCCCTTCATGGGGGGCCCTTCACTGAGGGCTGGGGAAAGGCCGGGAGGCAGTGACGGTATGTCGAGGCCAGACCACCTGTCCCACCTCGCCTCTGCTGCTCACTCACTGTGCAATTTCGAGGGTTAACCTCTCCGTGCCTCAGTTCCCTCATCTAAAACAGGGACTAATACTCTGCGCTTCCTAGAGTTGTTTGGAGAATTGACTTACATGTAGAAAGTACTTGGCACTGCCTGGAGGCATTTTTGCTGGTTACAGCCGAAGAGGTGCCGCTGGCATCTCCGTGGAGGCCCCACAGCAAAGAATTAGCTCAAACGCCAATAGCGTTGAGGTGAGAAACCCTGGTCTAAAGGGAAGGGGTGAATGGATTTTCTCTAAACAAGCCCACCCTCTTTCCCTGAAGCCTCGTCCTCACTTCCTGCCCTCCCCCATCACTACTGCCCTCGGCCACAGCCATCACAGTCAGCCCTCCCCCAGAGAAAGGGAGCCCCTGAAATAACCTCTTCTCTCCCTTGTCCATCCTCTGTGGCCGATCTGAGTGTCTGGCTGCTGTGTGAGCCCGGTCAATGGGCTTCGCCTCTCTGGGCCTCAGTTTCCCACATCCCTGAATCAGGCTCCACAGAGGCCCCTGACATATGCTCTGAAGCATTGAGGAAGAAAGGCTGCTCCGGGTGCCCAGGTTCAAGAACCGGTTCCTGTGGGAGCTGCCTGGAGACAGCGCAGAGGGAGGCCGGCAGAGAATGAAACATCACATTCCTGCTGACTCCTGCGTAGCCTGTGCACTGGAATGTGCCCAGGAGAGAGACAGAGGGAAACACGTGAAGTGCACAGACGGCAACGGCAAGGCCTGGCTGAGGCAATGCGGATTCTCACCCCCCGCCCCCCTGAACCCACCCGATTGGGTCAAACCAAACCTAGCTGAGCCTTTGCCAAGGAACTCTGCTTTCAGTTCCCATCAAGTAATCTTATTAAGAAAGCGGGCTCTCAGTTTAACAGGTGATAATAGCAATACAAACGACACTGGCTGGTAAGCACTGTGTTACGCACTTCACATGCCTCAACTCCGTGACTCCTCACGACAGCCCTTCATGATCCGTCTGCTACTCTCCCCATTTTACAGATGAGGAAGCTGAGGCTCTGAGAGGCGAGGGCTTGAGCAAATCACAGAGCTGGGATTCACACCAGGCAGTCTGTCCCCAGAGCTTCTAAGCAATTCTGAAGTAATCTTTGGAGAGGAGAAGCCAGGATCGCTGGCCAGGGAGAGGCTGGACTGAAGGAAAGCCAGCCCCTTAGAGAAGAGCATTTCAGCGGGAGGCTTTGGCTGCGGCTCCCCGCGCCCTCTCTCTTCCTGGAGGAAGGGAGCAAGGGGTGGCCACCCAGCGTTCCCCGTGGTGCACAAATAAACAGACTAGGCCCTGCTAGAGCAGTTGGCTCCAATGGGGGCCGGGGCCTCGAGCAGAGAAGACCAGCCAGCAGCTCCGGGAACACAGGCTCTCTCTTCCCCGCTCCAGACCTGACGGCGGCTTGGTGTGTGGAGGGTGAACTCAGTACAGGCCCGACTGATGCCCACGTAGGTATCACACAGCCCGGCGTGTGCGTGCCACCCCTGCGAGCCTCTCCAAGGGGGTCTGTGTGTGGTGGAGGCAAGGGCCAGCGTGGCATCCCACCCAAGAACCCATGGAAAAGGGGCTCTGGCTGGAGGGCACACGGGGAGGAGGTGGCCACTTGCTCAGGGCAGGTCTTCTTCATGTGGGCAGGATCCCCACGTTGGACTATAAAAGCACGTGGGGGAGAACAGAGAAAACCTCAGGCCACCTTCCCCCCAGTTCAGCCTGCAGATACCAGTCTGCTCCGCGCTCGATACTGCCGTTGGGCAGCTTGGCCAAGTGACACACAATATCACGTCCCACGAGAAAGAACAGTGAGCAATGCCTGTAATCTGGAACCTGTTCCCACGTTCGCCTAAACTCCCAGACCCTGCTCCACACACTTTGCCCTTCAGCTCGTTGACTCCCACCAAGAACACAACCAACCAACCACATCTGTGACCACCGAAGGAGCTCCTACTGTGTGCCAGGCACCAGGCCAGACACTTCCCAGTCTCATCAGCTCTGTTCAGACGCTCACCAACTGCTCACAGTAACCCCATGAGGTCAGCACCATCATTAGTGCCATTCCATTTCACAGATGAGAAAACCGAGGCTCAGAGTGAGGTGAAGCAACTAACCCAAGACTATGCAACAAGCGGGGGACACAGGCAGGGCCAGAACAGGTCTGTCTGTCTGTCTCGGCCCACAGACCATGCTCACAAGCCTGGGATTGACTCTGTTTACTCCAATAAAGGACCCAAGGATGCCTTTCCTCATTGCGTTCACTCATAAGTGACAGGGTGTGAGGACAGGCTTGAGATTCAAAAACAGGCAAGAGTCCCACTCCGGCGTCCCACGTGCCGGCAGGCATCCAGGCTGGCATTTGCCCAGGACCCCTGAAAGAAAACCTAGGGGGCTGCCATCACCCACCCTCACGGGTGCTGGCAGAGCTCCCTCCCTCCCTCCCTCGCACATGCCTTACCTTCCTGCCCTGCTGTCCCTCTGCAGCCGGGCCATCCTTGGCCACTGCTTCCTATACTGAGCGCTCCGCCGTGAGCTCACATTGTCCTCTGCCCTCACCCCCAGCATCACTTCCCTGAGCCCACAGGCCAGGTCAGGCCCCTGCCATCATGTCTGAGCCTGACCTGGCTTTCGCTCATGGCCTGTTCCATACCCATGACCATTGACGCGGGTGCCTATGTGGCCACCGCCTGTCCCATGCCCCAGAGGAAGCCCTCACTAAAAGTGGCTAAATCAGTGGGTGAAAAAGAAACCTGCACACTACTCTCATTTACAAACCCTCTAGGTTAAAATCTGGCCACAGTGTTGCCTGGAACTGCCTTTTAAGGCAAAGAGGCCTCTTTCCAGAAACTCTGATAGGGGGTCAGCAGCCTGAGGACAGGACCTGGGAGCTGTGGCCAGTCCCGGCTCCTGTGTGGTCTTAATAAGCACCATCTCTCACACACAACAGCCGCTGGCACTGCCCAGTCCACACTCTAACATACTCTCTCCATTCAGCCCAGAAGTTGTGTGGAACTAGACGCAGCGGTGAAGTTCACGAGCTGTAAACACAGAGCGAGCTCCAGCTTAACAGCTGGGTGACCTCGGGCAGGTGCTTCAACCTCTCTGAGCCTCGGTTTCCTTGACCGTACAATTGTAATCCCACTTCCCACTCAGAGGCCTGCTATGATAATTAAATACCTAGCACAGGACCCAGCACACGAGGGTTTGGTAAATGCCAGCTAGTGGGGTTCCTGACCTTGATTTCCAGACAAAGAAATAAAGCCAGATGATCATTGAGTAACAGAGTACGGTAGACTTGTCCACGATATCCCACATGCTGGCATTCGGCCAGATCACATATTCTTTGGGTCTCATTAAATGGAGAAGCCAGAATTCCCTTTGTGTCGCGCGGAAGAAAAAAAGACAGAAATTTTCTCTGTTGAGCAGATTCTGGAAACAGGCACACTTTGCTTGAAGCCCGGCCAAAGGGTTTCAGTTACTCAAAGGGGGCTGTTTCCAGGCTGTCTCTGCAGAGGGCCACCAGCGGCTTATGAGACTGGGGTCACACAGTCCCTAGCTGGCGACCTCAGGCTCCACTCAGCCTCCTCACGAGGGTGACCAGGCTGCTGCCGCCCGCCTCAAGCAGCTCGAGGCTCCCAGCCTAAGGCGTGTCAAGCACACACAGAGCAGACAGAAGCTCCATACATGTTAATCTGTCCTCCCTCACCCTTCCTCCCGCCTGCAAGGACCTGGGGGACAGTGGAAGTTTCGACTTCAGTCTGCATGCAAATCGCTTCAGCTGACTAGACAGAAGGCATTGTATGAATCTGAATCCCCGCTAAAATGATTGTCACTGTGTGGAATTCCCATTTGCTCAGCTAAAAACCCACATCCTCTGGAAAACCATACGTGACTCACGATCCCTCTTCCCTTTAGAAAATTCCTTTCCTCTCCAACTCTCTGGGGAAGCAATTTTTCCCCCAAGCACAGAAGCTGCTGTCCCCCAAAATCCAGGTCAGGAGTGGGTGCCTTGGGTGGGAGAGGGCACTGGCTTGGAGGAGAGTGGTGGTGATTTGGTGGGTGCAGGTCTAGCCCTGTGGCACCCCCAGGCACAGGGAGAAAGGAATGTCACCTTGGCAACAAAGGGGATTTAAAAACAGGAAGCGAGACTGAAAGTGGCCAGAGAAAGACATAAGGCAAAGGCGGGCTGGAGGTGTGGGGGGTGGACAGCAGCTCTTTGGAGAGGGGATCATGAGGGGGTGCAGGGCCTGAGAAATGCAGGGACACCCAGGGCTCACCCCTAGCTCAGGCCCCTCAGAAGGGGGGCAGGAAGAGAAGTGCCCTGAACTAGGAGTTGGGGGACATGGCCTCTGATCATGCCTCCATCTTCTCCTGCCCTGTGTGTGACCTCGACCTAGGGCCTCAGTCTGCCCATCTGCCCAATGGGACTCTCCTAAGAGATACTGAGCACAGGGTTGCCAGATTGAGTGAATAAAAATACAGGATGCCCAGTTAAAATCTGAGTGTCAGATAAACAATCAAACAAATGAATGATATTTTAGTATAAATGTGTTCTAAATATTGTATCTGAAATTCAAATTTCACTGGGCGTCTTATATTTTATCTGGCAGCCCTAACTGTGGAGAGCAAAGGGGAGCATCGGTGGGAAAGAGCTTTGTAAAGAGTCAGGAAGGCCAAGGGCTATGACGGCATAGTCTCCAGCATCTGCGCATTTGGCCAAGCAATATTCTTGCCCCTCTCAGCATCCAACCTAGTGGGCGCCAACAATGACAGACAGGCACACGTGCCAAGGATGACAGCCAAGGTACGTAAACATCCCTTCAGAAACGCTTTGGGGACGGGGATCATATAGCCTGAAGAAGGGGCCTTGGGAAGCACAGACAACAACCAGCTTTACGTCTTGAACAGCGTCTCCCAGGGGCAGGGAGATGAGCTGGGCTCAAAACACAGGAAAACTCTGCACAATGAGAGCTCTGTGAACGCGGACGGGCTTTCACAGGAGGGAGCTTCCAACACCAGGGTGTTCAAGTTGGAGTTTAATGACCGTATGACCAAAATGCTCCAGAAGGGAGTCCTGCTGAGCTTAGAGAAGGTTGGACCGGTAGACTTCTGAGATCCTCATTAACGTCAGGTTCTCTAACACTCATCGCAGACATTTCTTTTTCCAAAGCATTCAGGTCAGTGCCTTGTGCCAAAGAAGGTGCTCAGCAAAGGACATCAGGGATGACAAACGTATGACTCGTGTGTTGACACTTCCTCACCCCAAGCCAAGGCAGACATCACCGATTTGCAGCACCCTCTCCCACTAATTTCCAATGTGACTTTGAAATCTTTCTCAATGCAGCACCCAGATGGCTGCTACCAGGCATAAAATACATTATGTGTGTGTGTAAAACACTACTACTAGTACTACTACCACTACTGAATCACTACATGTTAACAGTCCTTTATTATTAACAAGTAATAGTAAAATCATTCATATTATGATTATTATTAAATTTATTATTATTACAACTAGTGCTTCTTGAGTGCTCACTATGTACTAGGCACTATATATGTAGTAGTTTCCTTAAATCCTCACAACATTCTCCCAGGTTAGGTACTAATATTATTCCCATTTTAAAGATGAAGAAATTGAGGCACGGGAGCAGGGGAGGGAGGGGTAATTGCTCAGAATTGCAATTAAATGAGTGATAGAGCTAGGATTTGAACCCAGGTGATCTGGGTCTAGGGACTACCTTCTTAACCACTTGACTGGACTGGACCGGGTGTGTGTGTGATCCTAACAAGAGCAGGAGCGAAGATCCCATCTTACAGAGTGGATCCCTGAGGCTCAGGGAAGTGAGGCCGTAACTGAAGACCACAGAGCCCAGAGGAGGCGAGGCCAGGATTGATCCGACCTCCACCCCGACCTTGCCCTGGTTCTGCTCCCACCCACCTGAGCAGGAGCACATTGCCCATGGGAACCTCTGGGCCCTCTTGCCAGGACTGGTCTCCCCTGAACAATGGGGCCCCCCAACTCTCCAGGGCCTTCCCCAGCCTCCTTCTTGATAGAATCTCTTGGCACAGTTGCTGGAGTAGCCAAAGCTGGCAGCCCATTTGTGAAACTAGGGAACGGTCTACTTGTGTAAGCCCCTCAGACTCACACCCCATGAGGTATGACCCCAAGGACAGAGGAGAGGGGGCATCAGACCCTCAGGGAAGCTCCTAGACTCATTTTCCAGGCTCGGGCCTGTCCCTGGCTCTTGGGGCCGGGCCCAAGGTCAAGACTAAGCCTCTGAAGGCCCAGCAGGGAGCCATTGTTTTGGCTAATAGCACCACCCCACAAGGCTACCCCAACCGGATGGAGTTAGAGGTCAGATTGCCTCTGACCTCCCCGCGTACGGGCCTCTCGGTCCCGGGCACACCAGGAGGCAGGAACAATGAAGAATATTTAACAATAACAATATTATAATAAATGAATATTTACTGAGTGCTAGACCTTGTGCCGAAGACAGTACAAGCAATGCCTCATTTAATCCTCACAGGCACCCCAAGAGGATTCCACCACCATACCCATCTTACAGATGAGGAACTAAGGCTCAGAGAGGGTAAGTGAATTGGTCCAGGTCACACAGCCAGGATGTGGCAGAACTGTGACTTGAACTCAGGTGGTCTGGCTCCAAAGTCAGTGTTCTGAAAAGGATGGAGAAGACTGTCCAGCATGGCCCAGAGCCTCAGCTCCTCTGCCGGTCACTTCCTTTGTCTGGACCTGAAGCACCTCACCTGTCAAATGGGCACACTACCACCTGCCTAGACCTTGCTGCAGAGCGATGGACAGGCAGCAGGTGTGAAAGTACATGGCAGTCCCATGCTCCAAGCGCCCATACTCATTTAACTACTGAAGAAAGGGGCTGGGAGAAGGCAGGTGAGCCATCTGAAGCCACACAGCAGGCCTGTCTTCCCTGAGCCCCCTTCCTAGACTTGTCTGTCCCAGCTCCTCTGAGGGGACTTGTGGCTTGTTCCCCACACCCGGCATCCTGGCCCTCCCCGTCCCCAGGCATCTGTGTACTTACGATGAGGCCAGGGACTCCTACGGGCCCTGGTAAGCCCAGTTCTCCCTGCAAAGAAAGAGAGACAAAGGTGGTTACTTGCTCTGTCTCTCTCCAGGCCATGCCCTCCACACCATCCTCCACGTGGGCACCTGGTGGAATCCTTCGGAGCTGACCACTCCTTTTTCCTGACTCTACTGAGCCTGGCCTGGAGTTTGAACGAGACCCTCCCCCCCCTCTGCCATCAGCTTTCCACATCTGTAAAATGGGGAGGTTGGATTTCCAAATCCAGTACCTTCCAGTCGTAGGTGTGAGAATGGGCAGAATCCTGATCGTGGCGATAAAGATACGCGGGATGCCTGACCCAGATCTCATTTCGCTCTCACTTTACAGACGGCAAAACTGAGGCTCCAAAGGTTAAGCAATTTCCCAAGGTCACGTTCAAGGAGGTAACACAGTGGTGAGGGCACCAAGCTGAGAGCCACCAGGCTGGCCTCCCTCTCTCTCAGCCAGGAGGTGCTGGGGGCCCTCAGAGAACCTCCCCACCCCAACCTCCCACCAGAAGGAGGCTCTCCGGTTCCCATCTCCCAGGGCCTCTGAGAGGCTGCACAGCTCTTGCCTGGGAGTCAGGAGATGTGGCCGTGTGTGGCAGTGTGCAAGTTTCTGTTTCTCAAATCTCTAAAAATGGACATTCAGGGCTTCCCTGGTGGCGCAGTGGTTGAGAGTCCGCCTGCCGATGCAGGGGACGCGGGTTCGTGCCCCGGTCCGGGAAGATCCCACATGCCACGGAGCGGCTGGGCTCGTGAGCCATGGCCGCTGAGCCTGCGCGTCCGGAGCCTGTGCTCCGCAACAGGAGAGGCCACAGCAGTGAGAGGCCCGCGTACCGCAAAAAAAAAAAAGAAAAAGTGGACCTTCAATGGCTTGCACCAGTAAAGACAGGTAGAGGGGTCTAGAGCAAGCTCAAAATGCAAAGGTGTCTCTAGAAATGGTGATTAGTAATAACCAACATCCTCCAGGGCATTTGTCTTCCTTCATCTGTGCAATCCCAGACGGGAGGTCATTACTACAGCCACGAGAAGAGGAGGAGGGGAAGCAGCCTTGGCTTTAAAATGAAGGACCCGAGGCTCAGGAAAGGGAAGGGACCTGTTCAAGGTCACTCATCAGGTCCTCTTTCTGCTCCTCTGGGCCAGGAGAACAAAGACATCCCTGCCCCTCCCCAAGGGCACTTCCAGGATGACGTCACATGTTATAGTGGTTAATCCAGTAACTGATACACTGAGGGAAAGACTCTGGTTTCTCACCTCGGTACCATTGCCAGTGCTCTTTCCTCCACCTGGAGTGTCCTCCCACCTCTTTCCTCATCCCAATTCCAACGCCATCTTCTCCAGGAGCCTTCCCTGCTTCTCCCTCCCTCCTCCTTAGCACCTGGGACCTCTTTGATCCCACCCATCTCAACTTCACCTCGTGCAATGGACTAGGGAGATGGCCATGAGCTCCTCCAGGGCAGGAGACGTGCCCCATTATTACCTAATATTTACAACCCCTCCATCCAGTGAACGCTTTTCATAGGCCCAACACCTCCCTGCCCTCTCTCATTTCATTCTCGCAACAGTCCTCTGAGGCCGGCATCGGACCCCGTGATTTACAGATAAGGAAACCGAGATCCAGATGGGTGAACTGATTTGTCCAAGCTTCCACGCCTGGCAAGCGGTGCAGCAGGATTCAAACCCAGGTCCATGTGGCTCCGAGGCCAGGGCTTCAGCCCCGCAGGGAGCCCAGAGGTCAGCCCCAGCTGGGTGGGGCTCAGGGAGCATTTGTGGAATTGACACGAGCACATAATCACGTGCTGTGTATGGATCTAGCAGCCACCTCCGGGCACAGCTGTGCAGGCTGGAAACCCCAGGAGAATTGGGGGGACATGGCAGGTGTTCCAAAGAGCTCTGGACATGGTCTGCACCCCCAGGCAGAGAACAATCTTCCCCCCGGCAGGAGCTGGAGCCTGGGACGGGAAGGGAGAGGCGGGCTCAGCTCCCCAGGGCAGGCTGACCTGGTTCCTTCATGGGCCTCGATTATTTACAAACGCTATAAACATGCCTATGCTGGAGATTTCTTTAGAACTAGGTTCTTCCCTGCATACAGGGCCTGCAAACCATCTGCTTCCCAGGCCCCATCCCATAAACATTTCTGGTGCTTTGTAAGATGGCAGCAGCTCTGGCTTCCCCCGTAGAGAGTGACCCATGAACCTTCCTGAGTCCCTGAGGATGGGACATAGCCCAGGACTTTGGGACCTGGGGCTCAGTGGGCTGGAAGGCTCTCCTGGTGGCAGGGGGTACACAGGGCGTCCGTGGCAGACAGGACCCTGGGATTCAGAGAAATCATGCAGTTTGTCCAGGAGCGCCCAGCTCATGGGTGGCCCGGCTGGCTGACCTAAAAGCTTAGGTTCCTAAAACCTGCTATGTGTTTGCTCCAAATCTCTCTCCTGTACCCAAAGACATGAAATACTTACGGGGTTTCCATCCAGTCCCGGAGGGCCTCTTTCCCCAAAGTCTCCAGGAAACCCCTGAGGGCATGAGAGAGAGCAAACATCTGCAGATTAGTGTTTACACCAGCGGGTGGCTTTGATCCAGACTCCCAGGGGACACAGGACACATCCATGCAGTCTCACCTCACTCCCTGGTTCCAGGATCTGGGCAGGCTGTGGAGTCCCGAGTCACCTCGGGCCCTCAACAAACTTTCCCCGTAAAGAACATCCCAAGGACCAGCTACTGTGGAGGAGCCCATGGCCAGGGAGCCCTCTTCCCATGGCCTCAGAGTCTCAGAAAAGAAAATAGTACCCAGCTCTCCGGCATGGAAATGCCAGCGCCCATGCTGAGACCCCGTCCTGATGGAGTCTGGGGTCAGGAAGCTGGGTCTAGGCCTGGACCAGTCACTGACTTGCTGAGAGTTTTAAGAGTCACTCCTTCCCCTGTGGGCCTCAGTTTCCCCATTGGTCGAAGCAGGAAAGCCCTCCGCAGCATTTCCCAGCTCAGACCTTCTGCCATTTTTGTGACGTGCTCTTTAAAAGCTACCCTGTGGACCCACAATCCTCATTTTACAGATAAAGAAGATGAGGCTCTGAAAGGTATGTGTCAAGGTCATACAGAGTCACATGGATGGGGGACATCAGCACCGCGGCCACAGGTGGGTTTCGGCAGCTGAGAGAAGCCCGGAGGCCTGGCCCGGACAGATCTGGCCCTCTCGCCCCCTCCGTGACCCCACTCCACGCTCTCTGGGGACACAGGCAGCTGGAAAAACATCAGCTGTGGGGAAGCTTCTGGTGGCCGAGGAGGGGGAAAAACTCCATTCTACTTCAAAAGGAAAAGCAAGTCCTCGAGCTTGGAATTCAGGGAAATCTGTTCTCCCCTCCTTGAATTCAAATCACTGTTTTTCCAGGGAAATTTAATGAAAAACAAAGCACATGTTTTTCTGACCAAGTGGATGCCTGAGCTGTTCAAACAGAAAAGATTCTTCATGGAGCATAATTTGTTTCTGGTTTCTAACGCTACCGCTACTGGGGGAATCCAGTAAGTAGATTAAACTAAAAAGACCAAAGCTAAAAACAAAACCCAAACCAATTACAAAGTCTACATTGGCTGAGCAAAGAGACCTTGAACTGTGTGTGCATCTAGGCCTTTGTCTTGCCCTGGCCAGAATACTATTCCCCTCAAATCCCACCTCTGCCAGGAAGCCCTCATGGACTGGAAGGGCAGGCATTGATATGGACCGTATAGGAGGCGTGGCTTCATTCAGACACCCAAAGGAGGAAACGAGGACATATTAAAGAGATTTGGGCCAAGCCAGTGACTTTGTATGCAAAACTTTACTTGCCTTTGACATTCACCCTCGAGGGAAAGGTTATTTATTGGTCCCATTTAACAGATGGGGAAATTGAGGCTCAGAGAGAGAAATGTCACTTGACCAAGGACAAAAAGCAAGTCTGTGGCAGAGCTGAGCACGGGCAAATCCTGGCATGCAGAAGCTGCTCCAGTGTGCGCCTGACTGGTTTTAGAGAGTGGCAGAGGTAGGGGTGTGTGTGTGTGTGTGTGTGTGTGCGCGTGCGTGTGCAATTGCATGCGCCTTCAGATCAAGTTTTTGTGGGGCCACATCTGACCGTATCTAAGATGCCTCTTCCCACATCCTTGGAGTCCCCCTGGCAAATTCCAATCCAGCCCCTCTCAGGCATACTGTAAGGTAGAGAGCCCTCTCACCTCCTGTGGCAGGAGACATCAGCTGGGTGAGCAGTGGGCAGGGAAGGCTTCTGAAGGCATTGAGCTACTGCCTCTGCCTTTGGGGCCTTGGCACGAGAGGACAATCCCTCAGGGGACAAGGGGGATGCTGTCTAGCCGGGCACCTGGCTGACTCCACGTGGCCTACGAGCAGCAGAATTTGGGGAGTCCATGCTCTGCTCTCCAAGTTCAATGTCTGGAGACTCGCCCAGGCTCGCCTCCAGGTTGACCGTGTGACTGCGGGCAGACCCTCACTTGGGCCTCTGTCCTGCTCAGGCTGGGGGGGTGTGATCTCTAAGAATCCTTCAGCTTGGCCCAATCCCTGGACAAGGCCTGGGAGGAAGGAGCCTGCTCCCTGAGGTGCAGGAATGCCCGCCCCCCGGCCCCGCTGCCACCAGGAAGAGAGAGACCCTGACGGCATTCCCCAGGCACCAATCCTGGCTGCGATGCCCAATATAATCATACCTAGCAGCCCCCAGGCAGGTTCAAACCCACAGGTCTGCATTAAGGCCACTCCAGGTTGGCTCAAGGACTCCTCTCAGACTCAGCTGCCGGCCCAGCTTCCCCTGTGAGGCTTTAGAACCAGTGCAACCCAGTGACAATCCTGGCTCTACCACACACAGGCCTCTCCAAGCCTCGGTTTTCTCTGCTGTACAACTGGGGCGCTGAGACAATGAACCAAGATGCTGGATGCCGGGCAAGTCCCTGGCAGCACATGGAGGCAGCAGCAAGGTGAGGGCACATCTCTGAGGCGGAAGCAAGGGAGAGACCATCAGAATGGTCAAAACCCCCAAGAGAGGCACTTATGTGGACAAAATGCAGCCTGAGTATAGCCAGTGGGTGACGACGGGGTGGGGGTGGGGGTGACCGCAATGACAGAAACTGCAAACTCTAACAGCCCAATGAGAGAGGGCTTATTATTGGTCCCATCTTAGAGATGAGGAAACTGAGGTCCAGAGACGTTAGGGAACTTGTCTGAAGTCACACAGCTATGGAATAGCAGAACTGGGATCTGAACCCAGGCAGTCTGACTCCAGAGCCCAGTCTCTTAGCTATGAATGGACCATGAATACACAAACAGACTAGAGCAAGCTTGTGGTCTCTCGAGGGAATGGCATTACTGAGGCTCAGGACTGGTTCTGCTTGTACGTGCTCAGTGGCCTCATCCCCGTCTCCACCTTGTCTCCCTTCCTTCGGAGAAGCCAAGCAGATGACCTCTAGGGTAATTAAGAACACACTAGTTGGAAAAAAGGGCTTTAAAAGAGCTGGAACAGTTCTATGATTGGAATAATCATAGATGGTCTAGGATGGAAAGACCCTAGGTGTTCCTGACATTCAGCACCTCCTTCTGGAGGCGCAGAACCTGCCCAAGGCCCCATCAGGCTGCTAGCTTGCTGCATCCTTCCACCCCTGAGCAACACATCCCAGTTCTGACACTTGCCCTCGGCCCTGACGCTTGCTCCTCTGGATCCCAGAGAGGCAGCCGCCGAGATGAACATGCACCACCACGTCCACCCGGCCTGCTTCTCTCTGTCTGGCCGTGCCCGCCTGCGCATGGCGTGTACTCCCGGCCCAGCCGGCAGCAGGACCTTCCTGTGCAGGCCTGAGCTCCTGGCTGCAGCAGGCTGGCCCGAGGCCCAAGGAACGGGCTCGGCGTCCTGCCGGGCCCCAGCCACGTGGTTTCTCCACTTTGCCAGGTCGGGCCCCCCTGGGGAACTGAATGCCTCGTACTTTGAGCAGAACAAGGCCCAGGAGGAGACAGAACCAGGATCCAGGGCGAGACTCCACATTCTCTCTTGGCTACAGCAATTCAGAGGAATAGACGAGGAAAAAGGGAATGGTCCTTATAACCACATCTGCAGCAGGATGCCGGAGGCTGAGTGGGCCTCTGAGAGCCCTCTCATCTAACCCCTGCCTGCAGCCAATGTCTACCCAACGGTCTGCTCCGGAAGGTGGGATGTAGGGGCAGGGATGCATGCAGCCTCCAGAATCAGAAGTCCTGCTACATCTTGAAGACTCAGCCCCCCGGCCCGCAAGATGGTCAGCCCTGTCCCACCCACCTGACAACTCACCTGCCCAGCTCCCCCCGGGCTGAGGAAGAGGTGAGGTGTTTGTAATCCAGCCTCTGGTAAACTCGAATGTGTCATCACATGCTGGTTCGGTACCAACAGTGGGAATCCGTAACAACCTCTAGGAAGAGTCTGCAGAAGGACCTTGGAGGCCTCTTTACAGGGTTACCTTCTCCAAAGTCAGGAGGTTCCTGCACAGGTTTGACCTGCATCCTTCCTACTGCACTTGACAACAGCCTGTATTCTTTTCTAGAAGATGCGTGCTCTCGGAGTGTGTCAACAGGGAAAGACCCCTTGAGATCCAACACCCTCTTCTCATGAGGCTGAGCATCTTCTCACCCTGCCTTCTGATATTCACCTGGGAATCCACCCACAAATAGTCACCTCGGCGGGCAAGGAGGACAGAGGCAGGGAGAGCAGGATTCCAGGGTTGCCAGCAGAACTGGGGCAGCTCTGGCTCAAGTCTGGGACCCTGGGGATCACAGCCCTAGCTCACAGCATCACCACCAAGAAGAACCTTCATCTGCTTTGTCCTCAGTTTCCCCATTTGAGAACCACTTTGCTCCCTGTTCCCCACAGGCTGAGAAGTGGAAAGAGCCTGAGGTCAAAATTGAACCATGTGAGAAGCTCTGTCCCAACCCGGATGGGCATGTGGCCTTGGACAAGTCCCAGTTATCCTGAAGCCACACACCGAGGGAGTTGGAGCCAAGGCTGGACCTTTCCAGCTCTAAGCTTTAGGGTCTGCCCGCCTGACTCACTACACAAGACCAGCCTTGGCAGGCCTGGCCAGAGGCCATGAGAGAAGCTGTGAGCAGGGGCTGGTCTTGCCAGGCATTCCAGCGGGCTTGATAGTGAAGCCACAGGGTGCCGGACAAGAGGATTTGCTGCGGCGTCTTCCTAGGCCCCATGAGAGACCCTTGGCTGAAAGACATGGCTCGGTCCCCAGCTGTGCGTGTCACACACTGTGCCCCAGACAAGCTGGGATAGCCCGGGAGAAACCCCTTCAACTCCAGCCAACTGTGTAACATCTTATATCTGGTCCCCTCCTCAGGAAACCACAACACATTTCACTTTCCAGCGGGTGATGTGAGATGAGAGCTGCGGTCTAAGTCTTCCTTCAGAGGCTGAAGATGTGAGCACAGAGAGGAGACGGGTGATGTGGAGAGCACCCTGCACGAACAAGCAAGGGTCCTCGGTTCAAGTCCTGATTCTGCCACCCATGTGCTGTGTGACCTTGGGCAAGTTACTGGCCTCTCCAAGATACGGCTGCTTCTCTGTCTGATGAGGAAGTTGGGCCACATCATCACTAATGTTCCTGCAGCTCTGATGTGCTCTGACCTCTGCTGTCTTTCTCAGCTCCCATCAGCAAAAGACTCCCACACACCTTCCTTCCCAGCCTGACACTGAGCAGGCCGTGTGCATGGGCCTAAGGTTTTGCTTGCTGGAGAGAAATGGACTCCAGCAAAATCATCACCAGCCCTGCCAGAAATGAGGCCAGCTGGGATCTGGCATGAGGGAATTCAGCTCATTCTCCTGCCATTTCCTCTTGTTAATAAGTGCCTAGAAATCGCCTGGCCCAAAGCTTTGACAACAGGAAAACCCATTCACAAGGAGCCCCCAACCCCATCAGGCAGATCAAGGGCTCAGGAGCACGTAACAGGGGGATGATCCTAAAGTCTGCTCAAGCAGCGTGTGGGCCAAGGGCACAGCAGACTAGGCGGCCAGGCAAAGGCACAGACGAAGCCCTAGGGACTCAGTGATATGAAGTATATTCCATACAAATTAAATCACATCCGACGCAGACCTTGCCCATTTTCTGGCCATGTCGGCTGGACCAGAGTGAAGGAGACTTTCACAGCCCTCAGGGGTATTGCGTGGCCATGGGGCTGTTTGGCAGAATGGGGTCGGTTTCTCGCACTCACGCCTGATACCCCATTGCCAGGGAACACCCATCATGGAGGGCAGGGTGGAATCTTAGGAAGTTAAAGACACAAGGCATGGAGCAAAGAAGCAGAAATGAGCTGTAAGTTAGGGGGGTTTAAGTCTGGCAAGTCCTCAGAGGGTCTCTGGGCAAATGGCTTTGAAGCCTCGGTTCCCTCGTGTGGAAAATAGGTGTATAATCAATCTTACCTCAAAGAATCAGTGGGAGAACCACATGTGGTTCAAATACCATGAAGGTAAAAGGGCCTCAGTAAGTGTTGTCTTTTTTTTTTTCTGGTCTGTTTTGGCTGTAGTGCTGTCCCTAGTGCCACACCCTGGGACAAGAGGTAGAAGCTCGGGCTGCTACATTCTAACCCAGCTCTGACTCTCAGAAGCACAAGGCCTTGGCCGAGTCATTCATCCCCTGACCCTCAGTCTCCTCATCTGTAAAGTGGCAATGCCAGGCCCTCTGTGGGGCTCCCAGAATGGAGTCTGAGCAAATCCCCCATGGGCAGCATTGGAGGCAGGCCTGGGTGATGGGACAGGGCCCCACTGAGATATTCTAAGTAAGTCAACTGCTCCCACTCTGCAACTTAAACTTTGGAAAAACAGATCCAGAGAGGTAAAGCCACTGGCTCAAAGTCACACAGATCAGAGAGATCCTTGGCCACCCAAACAACTACGAATAGAAACAGTGAATGCCACTATTATATTGAGTTCTTACTACTTAACAAGCACAATGACCCCACGAGCTAGAAGCTATCATCCTCATTTTTCATATGGGAAAACTGCAGTTCAGAGCCAGTAACGCTCCTACCCCAGGACCTTTGCACCCACTGTTCCCTCAACCTGGAATGCTCTTCCCCAGAGAGCCACATGGCTCCCATTCTCACCTTTTTCAGGTTTCTCAAGAAGAGAGGAGGACTTCCTGGGCCAACTTATCCGACATCCCATACCCCAAGTACTCACGGTCCCCCTACCCTACTCCATCTTAACACTCAGCACCACCTGACGTTCAACCTCTCACCCTCCATTCCCCCATTCAGTCACTGTCTGTCTGTCTGTCTGCCCCTGAGAATGGGAATGTCGTCTTGTTCACTGCTCAGAACCAAGCACAGTGCCTGGTCCATGGCACACACTCAACTTCAGTGAATGAATGAATGAGCTTCCTTGCCAAAGGGCTCCTGGCTTGAGGAAGAGATCCAGAGGCCAAGCCAGCCCTCACAATTTGCTGTGTGACCTTGGGCAAGTCTTTGCCTTGAAGCCAGAAGCATCAGGTGCTGCTCCTTGTCTACATCTAAGTGTCAGATATCAGCCCTCAGGCACAGGGGGGCTGTCAGCCACGGACTGTCCTAGGTACACCCTCTGTCAGCTCCTTCAGGCCAGGACCTGGATCTTGCTTTTCTCTGAATCCCCCACTTGGCCCCCAGAGGACCCAGATCCCTAGACTACAACAGGTAAGGTGCCCATGAACACGCATGCCAACCCTAGAATCACAGACAACCCCCTCTGGGCCACCCTGGGTGCTCCCGGCTCCCTCCCAGCTGCCTCTCACCGTCTAACCTCCTCCCCCGCCATCCCTTCTCCATCAACCACAAGCAAAGGGACGCCCAGACCCGGAGCTGAGGATGGTTCCAGGCCTAGGAGTTGAACTGCAGGGCGGCAGCAGAGAGCCTTAAGCCACCAGCATGGGCCGGGCCAGAAAGAAAGATGCCTCAGTCACAGTCCTGGGTCTCCTTCAGCCTGACCTGGTGGATCGGGGGTCCTGCTCAGCCCCTCTTGTGGTCATGCCTCCTGTGGGTCTACCCAACACCCCACAGCTCTCTGACCTTGTGTGTACACGAGTAAAACAGGTGACACCAGGACAACACGGAGCCTGAGTGTTCTCTGACACAGGAGTGCAGATACCCAGTCTAGACCCCGTCTAGAGCAGGCCCCCCAGCAAGGACACTCATGACCCAGACAAGCCCCGCCCCCAGACACAGAACTACATTGCAGGGCAATTGCTGGATGCACAGAGAGGCTGCATCCCAGAGTGGCCCAGCGTCCACGGGAGGCCCCAGCCCCAGTCAGTGTTCTGGCAGCAGGACACAAGGCCCAGACAGCCCCCCACGCACACCCACACACTCAAAGCAGAGCAAGGGCAGAGCAGAAAGAAGCGAAGAATGCCCAGGCCGCGGGTGGACGGGGCCGCGTGGCCAGTGGGAGGTCAGGTTCACCCATAGAATCTGCGTAATAGACACGGAAAATCTTTACCGGCCTACCCATCTTGCCCCTCTTGCCAGGAACGCCGGGTAGACCCTGTAGGGGGAAACAGGGAAGAAGTCAAGACAGGATTCCAGCAGGAGACAAGCAGTGTTGCCCCAAACCAGCCCCTCTTTCACCCACAAGAGGACGTCACAGAGGGCCTGGCGTCTGGTCCACAAACACAGCAGGCTCCAGTTATCTGCACACCAGATGGGCGGTCCTCAGAGGCTATAGAGTCGGGGCCCGCGTGGACGTGAGCTGGGGAGATTCCTAAGGAAAGCACCTAGTGCCCTGGTATTCAGCAGACACTCGATAAATGCTCCTTCTGTTTCCCTAAGATCCTCTTTACCCAGCTTGTTGATGAGATTATTGAGTTCCCAAATACGGGCTCAGGCGGGGAGGGAACAGAGAGGAAGGTCCAGAGGCCTGTGGGAGCAAAGGCAGCCACAGACACACATAAACAGATGAGCGTGGTGTGTTCCGGAAAGCTCTACAAAACTGGTGCCTGGCGGGATCTGGCCCACGGGCTGTAGCTTGTAGGCACTTGATCGGAAATAGGAAATGAGCCCGTTTCTCACTTTCTGAAAGCCCTTCAGAAGCTCCCCACGGTCTCAGAACAGAGTCCCTCTCCTGACCTCGGCCCCTGAGTGCCGTATAACTGCTCCCAGGTGCCCCCCGCAGCCTGTCTCGCCCCATTCCTGCCTCACACTCAGCGCTTTGACCGTGCTGTTAAACTCGCCAAGTAAGCATATGTCCTGGACTTTGCACATGCTGTTCCCTGTGTCAGAAAGGCGTTTGCCTTGACTTGTCCCTTTATACAACTCCGGGGCACCTCCTCCAGGAGGCATTCCGTGACTTTTCCAGGCTGGCACCTGGCAGACGGGGTGGCCGGGTGGGAGGTAAACAAAGAAAGCATACTCACTCGCTCTCCATCGGACCCTGGCAGGCCGAAGAGCCCTGGGAGTCCAATGTAGCCCTAGGAAAGAGCAGAGGGGAGGTCAGAGGGGCCGAGTGGCGGGGTATGGCGGGCCCGGCCCGGCCCAGCCCCCCTCGCTGCCCTCTGGCGCCCGGCTCCTCTTCCTCGCTGGAGGCATTGGCGGCTCCGGCAGCTCCTCGATGACATAGGCCTTGAGGCAAGTGTATATGCCCATGGACTGCATGGTGCTGGCTTCCACGATGTAGTCCAAAGGCACATACCCTCACGCCAGGGAAGGGCGCGGGCGCTCGCAGGGGGAGGCCCGCCCCGCGCCGGGGGCTCTGGGACCTGCAGGAAGGAAGCTCTCTGCCGGGTTAGATGCTAGGGTGGTGCCAAGCCCTACCCACCCCCAGGGACGCTGGCAGGCCCTCTCGGCTTCTGCAGTGCCTCCTTCTAGGCCTCGAAGGCCCCCCATGGACGTGGGCCTCGAATCCACCCTTGGGCCCCTAAGTGCGTCCAGTGGTGGCAGCAGCTACCACCCAGGCGTGCTGGCATCCCGCAAGCATGTGTGCCACTGTATTCAACCCTCCCGAGGACCCTGCTGACTGCCCACCCTCCCCCTCACTAAGCAAGGGAAACTACGGAGAGAAAGCGGCACAACTAGTGAGGGGTGGAGTCCAGCTTTTCCGCCTCCAGCCTTTATCCACCCGGTGCCCTCCGCCAGGCAGGCCCTTCTCAGCCCCACGACTGCACAGCGAATGCTTTCAAGCCCAGCTCTGAGGCTCTTTCCTCTGGCCAGCATCCCTGACGCCCCAAACCAGAAGTCACCTCCTCCCTCCACCCCAGCGCCATATTTGCACCTCAGTTAACAGATTTACCACTTCCTGTTCTGTATCTTCATTAGTGGTGTCCACATTTCATGGCCTCATTAGCCCGGGAGCTTCTCAAGAGCAGGGGCCTAGCCCAGGGTGCCTATCCCTAACCGTACTCTCTAGATGTTTGTGAAATGACTTACTCAGAGCTATAACAAAAGCTAACATTGAGTGAGCACGAACTATGTGCCAGGCCCACTTCTCAGTGCTCTGCAAGCATTAGTGCATTTACTGCGCCCTCATCACACCCTCAGGAGGTAGGAATTATTAGGCTCCTGTAGAGGTGAGACCATTTAGGCCCAGAGAGGTGAAGTGATGTGCCCAGGGTCACACAGCTGGAATGGAGCAGAATGTGGTATTTGAATCCAAGTGATCTGACTCCCAGTCCGGCTCCTAACCACTTTGCTGCATTATCTCCCGCAAACAAGCAACCATCGCAGGCTCACAACCATTTCTCCTTCTCTAGAAGTTCAAGAGGTCATAGGGCCTCCTTCTCAGCATCATCTTAACAAGTGACATTTACCGATCCTTCCAAGAAGGGTTTATATCCCAGATTTGCAGGTGACAGACTTGGAGAGGTCCAGTGATGTGCCCAAGCTCCCATGACGGGTTAATGGCAGAGCAGGTCTCAAAGGCAGTCACCCTGCCCCCAAGTCTGCGCTCTGCCTGCTTCATAAACATGAGGCCGGTGGTGGCAGAGTTGGGAGGGCAGTCTGAGTGGCCCCGGCTCACCCAGGCTGCTCAGGACCCTGTGACCCTGGAGACGGGTGTGCTGGGGCCAGACTAGCAATCTCCCCACGTGTGGCCTCAGGATGCCACAGCATGGCATACTGCAAGCAGCCCCAGATGTCATTAGCCTGTCTCGCTCCTCCTGTCCTCCTGGCAGATCAGAGACCTGGGGCTGAACTGGGAAGACCTTCTCCCTGGGCTCAGGAGGCCCCTCTGGGGCCATAGCTTGTGGGAACAGCTGGATAAAGGAAAGGAGGCAGGCCCAGCATCCTAGGACAGGAGCCTCCTCAGGCGCTGCCTTTCACCACCCCCACCCCTACCCCACCCCATCATCATCATCGTCATCATCATCATCATCATCATCAGCGTCACCATCATGATGTCCTGGGGAACTTCCCCACCTCCCAGTCGCTCTCTTAACAGCCGCCCATCAGTTCCAGGGATTCGGGCGGAGACTGCAGCCATAAATAGCTTTGGCTCAGGCGCGGAGGACGCGTCACACTTGACCTGGCCTGACGCAGGACTGTGTGACCCACTTGCTGAGCGTTCTTTGAGAGGCAGAGAGCCCAGCCCTCAGAATACCTGGGTCCTCATCCCATCCCCACCATAGGCGTGCTGTGGGAACTGGGGCTGTCGGATCCCCACCATGAACCTAGTTTCCTTGTATACAGAAGAGAGAATTCCAGCAGATCATTTCTTAGTCTTCCAAACTCCATTTACCCCCATTCATTTCGCCCAAACCTTCTCTGCTGCCCCACAGCCCACCCAGGAGGCCCCATCTGGTGGCCCCTCCTCAGCACTATTTGCTTCCAAATTCCTGGTATCCCCATAACCATGCCAGAGGTAGGAATGGACATCACTCCCATTGAAAAGATGGGCAAACTGAGGCTGCTAGCTACTCAGGGTTTGTTCCAGGGACCTTGATGGAGGGGGAGAGCAGATGTTCCTTCAGCCTCCAGGCCCAGGCAATGTTCACCCATCAGGCAGCACTGCCCTCCCAAAAGGGTGGTCCACCCCGTCCTCAGGTGAGAGGAGGAGAGAGGGAGGATTCCAGTGACAGACAAACTGGCCCAGGCTTTAGCTCCCTAGTGCTTGGGATGTGCTGGGGGACACGGCAAGCAAATGCCTGATTATAGCAGCTAGACCATGGCTGAGCCCCCAGCAGACCTTTGCTGCCCAATTACTTGGCCATGGGGACCAAGCTGGCTTCAGGGTTCCCTACCACATGGCCATCCTGCTGCCCCTCTGCGATCCAGGGAGTGCTCAGGTGGGAGGCCTCGACCCCAACCCCCGCAGCAGACCCTGGGTGGAGGCTTTGCAACCCTGATCTCCCACCAGGCCCACTGGAGGGACAGCTAATGCCCACCGGGCTCCAGCCGGGTGGCGCTTGCCAAGTCCCACTTACCCGGCTGCCTTTGGGGCCAGGGTTTCCTACAGGTCCAGGTAACCCCTGAAACACAAAAGACAGAGGGGCAAGGACATATGGAGACGTTCTACCTGCTGCCAACAACCCAGGGCAAGTCCTGTCTCCTTTGGCCCTCAGCTGCCCCTTCTGTAGAATGGGAGTGGGGTTACATTCGTGGTCTTCAAACTGAGCCCCCAGCTACCCCAGGGTCCCAGGGAGGTGGCTCAGGGGGAGCCTCTGGAGCCCCACCCCCAGAGCCCCGGAACTCCTCTTTCTTCTGTTTCTTCCTGGCATCCTTGCCCTGTTGCCTTCAGAGAAGGTTCCTCGGTACAGCCCCCTTGAACAGCCCTTTCTTCAGGGCCCACCCAGCAGGTGTAGCTGCTTGGCCCCCAGCCTGCCACCTCCCTCTGCCTGGGGGCACCCGTGGCCAGCTCCACACCACCACGGCCACAGAGCTTCCAGAAGCCATATACTGCACCTGCCTGCCAGGGTAACCTTTGGCCCCTGGGCTGCCCTCGGGTCCCGGCTGCCCCTGCAAAGGAACAAGAGAAACGTAAGGAAAGGAGAGACCCTGCCCAGCTCCAGATCTGGGGGGTGGGGGGGGACCAGGGCTTACAATGGACAAAGAGAAGGGCAGGAATGTGAGATGAAATGGGAGGAAGGGGAGGCCATCGGCCTGCTGGGCCCCCAAGCCCACCCCTCTGAGAAACCGGTCAGACCAGCTTGGAGGGACAAAACCTTCTGTGCTCGAAGCCCAGGAATAAGGCCCAGAGGAGGCCTGGCTGGCTGGCTCTCCCATGCTGGCAGCGGCTGCTGCTTGACTTGGGCCGGGGCAGCCAAAATTCCTGCAAACCCCGTGGCGGCGTGTATAATATCCCCTAACATCGCCCGGAACAGGCCAGCTATTCATGGCTCTAACTGGAGTCGAGTGGCTCATGCCAACACCGGGCCGGCATGGACTCCAGCCCTTTCAGGCGGCAGATGTGGCTGGCTGAGAGGTGGGGTAGAGTGGGGGCCCCAGCAGGATGGGAGGCAGAACCTCCTGGCTCTGGAGCTCACTCATGGAGCTGGGCCCAGGGAGGAGGCCAGGGACAGGCAGGGGCTGGAGTGAGGGAGGGCAAGCAGGGTGGGGCAGAGGCTGCAGCCCTCACCTGTTCTCCGGGGTGCCCCGCCGGTCCAGGATAGCCCTTGTGTCCCTGTTGCGGGGGGAAGAGACTGAATCAGGCTGGGAAGACACATCTGGGTCCATGGATCGCAGAGGCCCAGCCTCCCTGCCTGCCTTTTCAGCACTGCAGGCACCGTGGCGGGGACGTGTTCAATAAATACTCCCAGAACAGATACATGCACATCGGGGTTCCTGTGGTTCCCTCTCCGCCACCAATGGTTCTTAGACCAGAAGACGCTGGGGGTTGATCACTCCTTGGGCAGGGTTTGGGAGCTAAATTAGGATACGGCAACTGCGAGAGGGTGATGCTGTATCACAACCATTCTTTCCAAATCCAGAGCGAAGGTGGGAATGTCTGAAGCAGGGGTGGAGGGATGTCTTAGTGGATGGGTAGACTGATCAGGACCTTAAGGTCTGGGTTATGCTCAACCACCACGCGATGCTGGGACCTTCTGTCGGGACCTTCTCATTAACCCCCTAACGGAAATGATCTCGCACACATCGACCAAATGTATGAACGAAAATAGCTGCCTTCCTTCTTCCCACTGGTCCCAGCAAGTATTCCAGGGGCAAAGAGGCCACTCAATGGTTGAGAAAGACTCTGGCAACATTCCAGTACCGACCGTGACCCTCTGTCACCCTGGTCCAATTCCCATGGTCCCCAAAGCCAGGTCTCCAGATCAAGAGAGTCAGAACGAGTGTGTGCCTTCAGGTGGTGCTGGGGTGACCACCTGGGCCATTTCATAGGAGTTAGGAGCTCTCTGAAGGGAAACCCTGGACTTCAAGCTTCCATCAGCTTAGGGCTGTTATGAAATAAGATGGAGCAGGGGCTTCCATTTCAGACAGGGTGGAGGAGACGGGGTGATCTCCGTTAGACCCCCTCTCAAGGGGAGCCCTACACTTGACCTAGACACGGTCTCTGACTTACTGTGCAACTCTGGATGGGTTACTGTCCTGCTCTGGACCTCAGATGAGGGAGTTAGAACTCCAAGTCCCCTTCAGCTCTGGTGTTCTGGAACTCAAGAGTTCTAGGGCTCCCCCAGGAGTTGATAAATGAGACTCTAGACTACACACACACACACACACACACACACACACACACACGCACACGCACACGCACACGCACACGCACACACACACACACGATGCCTGTGGACCCCCTCTACGCACTGCTGTTTACATGGGATTACACCAGGGACTTCCCTGGTGGTTAAGCGGTTAAGAATCCGCCTGCCAATACAGGGGACTCAGGTTCGATCCCTGGTCTGGGAAGATCCCACATGCCGCAGAGCAGCTAAGCCCGTGAGCCACAACTACTGAGCCTGCACGCCGCAACTACTGAAGCCTGCATGCCTAGAGCCGGTGCTCCGCAACAAGAGAAGCCACCACGATGAGAAGCCTGCGCATCACAATGAAGAGTAGCCCCCGTTCGCCGCAAACAGAGAAAGCCCGCATGCAGCAACGAAGACCCAATGCAGCCAAAAATAAATAAACAAATAAATAAATAACATGGGATTACACCTTTATGACGTCCTCTAGCCCTTACAACAGCCAGATGAGGTGTGGGGAAAGGGGGTTAAGGGTTATCATCTCCATTTTACAGAGGAGAAAACTGAGTCTCGGAGAATGGAAGCCACTTGCCCCAAATCCCGTTGCTAAGGAGCAGCAGGCTTACGCCCACCATTGGGTCCTTCTGACACCTGAGGCCCCATGGAGAGCCTTGCAGTCCCCCGCCCCCAGGCATGTACAGTTCATGCATGTCCACAGATACCCACAGGCACACACACTCGGCACCCCCGCAAACCCCCAGAAAGCAGCGCTCTTAATCATAAACAGCAGCGCTGGTCTGATCCAAGAGGTTTGGGGAATTTACAAGCATTCTTTTTGCACCTACTCACGCCTCGAGACAGCCCAGCATTATGATTGCATCTCAAACCTGGGGCCCATGAGATTGACGCATTACGGCTGGCTGAGATTCTTCTACCCGGGGGCGTGTGTTCTTTTCCCCAATGGGCAAATGGAGGCACAGGCCACAGCCAGCAGCCAGCATGCAGAGTGGTTAAGATCTCTTGTTTCAAATTAATCTGGATCCCTATCCGGCTTCACTACTGGCTGGCTGTATACCTGGGGCCACTGATGTCACCTCTTTGAGCTTTGGTTTCTTCTTGTAAAATGGGGCTCTAAGGGTCGGTGTACAGATTACATGGCATAATGTGTGAAGCACTTAGCACCGTATCTGGCAATGAATTCAAGGCCCCGTAAAGGCTAGCTGCTGTTAGTACCGTGATCTTTATATTTCATTCATTCATTCAACAAACATTTACTGAAATTTTATGCTCCAGCACCATTCTAGGCATTGGATGAACAAGAAGACAACATCCTTTGCCTTAACAGAATTTACAGTCTAATTAAGTAGATATAAAGACAAATAAATATAAAAGGGTAATGTCTCAGGGGTTTGCTTACATGGGTGTAGAGTTTCAGTTTTGCAAGATGAAAAAGTTCTGGAGATGGACTGCACAACAATGTGAATATACTTAACACTAATGAACTGCACACACGAACACGGTTCAGATAGTAAATTGTATGTGACGTGTTTTTTTACCATCACTGAAAATAAAATTTTAAAAAGAGATAGTGTGTGGCAACGACTAGCTCTACAAAGAAAAGTGAGCAGAGTTGGAGGACAGAGAATGACAGTGTTGGGGAGGGTGGTGACTGCAGGCGGTCAGGCAGGGGAGGCTACTCTGTGTGAGGGAGCTGGACACAGGGCGGACTCTCCGGGGAAAAGCATTCCAGGCAGAGGGAACAGCAGGTGCAGAAGCCCTGAGGCAAGAATGCTCTCAAGGAATAATGAGACCCGTGTGACGAGAGCAGAATGAGTGAGCGGTAAGGGGCAGAGGGGCGGTGTGGTCAGAGAAGAAGCAGGAAGCCAGAGCATGCCAGGCAGTAAGATGATAGGAAACCACAGGAGGGTTTTGAGCAGGGATGTGTCGTGGACAGGACGCATATAATGGCCACCACTATCCTTTCTCCACTTGAAGCCTGCAGATGAGGAAGGACAAGCAAAGCCTTTTCCCAGGAAGAGCTGGGCGGAGCCTTGAGCTCTAGGCTGTGTGACTCAGCCCAGGTGACTGCCCTCTCTGAGCCTCTCTCTGCCATCCTCTGCCTGCCTCAGTGCCATAATGCAGCCAATGCAATAATGGAGCAAGGATCCCAAGAGAAGCGTGAAAGGGGTCCGGGGAGCCCTTGAGCATCACCTCTCCTTTGGCTTCCTGTGCAGCCACAAAGAAGCCTGCTAGAAACCAGCGCTTTAGCCAGCGAAATCCCAGAAGGAGATTTCAAGTAAATCTTTTACTCAGGATATAGCTAAAAGGAAACAAATGACCTTCGGGGACATGGACAGTGACCTGCCCTATGCCTGGCCCGGCACTAAAGCCTTAAATACATCAACTCGTCAGCAACTTGCAATCACCCGAGAGGCAGGAATTGCCACGCCCATTTGCCAGATGAGGAAACTGAGGCTCAGAGAGGTGGAGACTTCCCTGAGGCCACACAGCTTCCCAGAGGAAGCCGGCTGTGAATCCTCGTGTCCTCAACCACCAACTCATGGATGAGACACACTGCTGAGGCCCAAGGCCCCCCTAGAAGAGCCACAGGGCCACCGAGGCGAGGACCACCTTACAGACCACACGCCACCAGGTCTGAGCTTATGGATGACAGCAGCATCGTGAACTCCGGAGTATGTACCTGACTTGGAAGGAACCTAAGCTGTCAATTTGACAACCTCCTTTCTCATTGGATAGAATGAGAAACTGCGGCTCAGAGAAGGGAAGGGACTTACCCAAGGCTACTTAGCGAGTTATGGCCAAGCCCAGACGGTCCCGCACGACTCCAGACCCATTGGGCTGTGCTTTGTCTAGAAGGCCACGATTCCTAGGTCCTTCCCAAACCATGAACCCTGAAGGGCCTTGAACACTGCCTTGAACCCCTGTTCCTCTTAGCAGACTGGGAGCCGCTGAGACTGAGCACAGCCAAGGCATGGGGCGGCGGGGGGAGTTTCATACGTTCCCTGGAGGCACCTTAACAGTGTTTACCAGCTGGGGCTAGAGCCAAGTAGCTTCAAATGACAGGGCCCCAGGACTTGGAAGAATCTAAACCATCACCTTCTACAGGGCCCTGGGTAATTACGGGGCGGACACTGACCACAAGGTAGACAGACCCACGGGCAGTGATTTCCCCGTGGGTGATAAGTGCCTGACTGGGACTAGGGGAGAGCAGATGCTTCAGGGGAGGTCCAGGGACCACGCAATCTGCAAGGGGCCTCTGGCTGCCGGGCAGGCGGGTCCCCACAGCACCCATGTTTATAATAGAACTCGGGCTGTATTTTGGTTTGGGAGCCAGATTAATCACTGCTTACAACGCACAAGGCGAAACCAGACATCACCTCACCGTTGCTGCAGACAGTCTTCCCATCGGCTGAGATGCTATTTGGGCCTTGGGCAGGGAGAGGAGGGGGGTCCTGTCCTTGCCTGGGGGTCCTGAGGACCAACGTACACCTAGACCTCAGCTGATCCCCCCTGCAAGCTGCTCTTGCAGGCTCCACCTCGGCCTGCACGAGGTCCCGGCTTCTCTCGCAGCAGAATGGAGCTCACCAGACTCGCTCAGCCCTCCATGAGGCTTCCCACTGGACTCCTCTACCACCCTGGCAGCCCCTAGGCCACACTGGGAAGTCAGCAGGACCGAGAGCCCCATTCAACAGAAAGGGTCAGGAGGAAGAAACACACGCCAAGAAACAGAGTGAGGCACGACAGCATACTCGCCAAGTCCCTGCTCCTCTCTGGACCTCAGTTTCCCCAGCTGGCCTCTCAAAGCATCCTGTTGGCTCAAACATTATAGGATTCTGAAATGTGATGTGTGGCTTGTCCAGAAGCACGGTCCTTCACAGTATAGCTAGGCATGTGACGCCAAACTCTACTTAGTGGGTACCTGAGACAGGTCAGGGCAGGAAGGTACAGTTTCGGTAGGGCTCATTCATTCATCTGGTTATTCATGCATTCAAAGGTTTGCTGAGCCCCCACCAATGAGCCAGACCCTATATGAGCACTGAGAATACACTGATAAACAAAGCAAACTCACTCCCTACCTTCTAGAACGGGATGTGGGCATTAAACACATAGGAAGTGGAACAAAGAAGTACTGAGTCCTAGGAGAGAGCAGACAGCCAAGCAGGGGAGGCGGCACGGTGAGCTGAGGCTTGAAGGAGAAGCCACGTTGGAGAGCAGAGGGGCAGAGGAGCTCAGAAATGGAGAGGGTATGGACCCCAGAAACCCAGAGCAGCTCAGCAGAGGAGCCCAGAGAAGGTTCTCAGTAGGGGCGCTACATCCAGGTAGAACTGGCAGTTCTGCAGAAAGGCAGGAGATCGCTTCAGGCAGCGTCAATCACACTCCCTGCAAAAATTCCCAGATGACCCCCTCTGCCCTCCCATTTTAGCACAGATCTCACAGACAGTGGCCAACTCAGATGGCATGTGGAGGGCTCGTGGGCAGGGTGAGGGTTGCAGGAGGGAGCCAGGAGGAAGTTTCAACTTGAGTACCAACTTCATTCCATTAGTCATGTCTAATGTGTTATGTGTTAAGCATGTGTTAAGAAAGATTCTGAGACTGAATTAGGCTTGGCAAGAAAGAGCGATTAGTGATGTCTGAGGAGGGAGGGGAAGCAGGGAGGTGAGGGACGCCGGAGCAGATGTCTATGGCCAGCACTGTGCTAAGCCCCGCATGAGGAAATAAAGAAGAGGTCCTCCTCTGTGCACTTGCTCTCGTCTGACAAATGTGCCAAGGACACCAGTGAGTTGCCTGCTGGCCAGAAAGTGCAGAGTCCTAAAGAGGCTGAGAAAATGGGCTGGTGTGAGGAGGGAGGTATGAATTCTGCCTGGAGGTGCTGGGGAGATGCTCTTGGAGAAGATGGCCTTCGAGAATGGAATCAAGGGACAGATCCATGAAGATGACTGGTCTGAGCATGCCAGGAGAGGGCCCAGCGGAAGCAAATCCAGGGGGGCAGGAAGGCCCAGGGCACACAGGATTGGATGGGGTGAGGGTTTCTATACAGCAGAGTTTCTTGGCCTCGGCGCCGCTGACACCTTGGGCTGGATAAGGTTCTGCTCTGGGTGGAGCATCTGTCCCACGCATTGTAAGGTCTTTAACAACATTTCTAGCTTTTACCCATTAGAAGCTAGTAGCGCCCCCTCTCATTTGTGATGACCAAAAATGTGTCCAGACATTGTTAACTGTTCCCTGGGGGGCAGCTGAGAAGCACTGCTCTATAGGAGAGAAGGCAGGAGGGTTAGATTAGGGGCAGCATGGGATTCTGCCCTCACAAGGTACAAATAGGGTTCTGGTAGCCTTCTGGGTTAGTGGAGGGTGGTTAACTGGTAACTAAGCAAGACGAGTGATGGGACCAGGTGGGCAAGACCTTCTGCAGCACTGCTTCTTCATGTTCATCGTGATCACACGTTCATTCATTCATTCAACAAATACGTACGCAGCATCTACCCCGTGCCAGCCCCGTGCTGGGTGCCGAGGACAGAGCATCTTATTTAACCCTCCCAACCACTGCATGAAGCAACTGAGGCCACTTGCCCAAGCTCACACAGCAGGAGAGGGACGCAGCTGGGATTCCATCCAGGCATGTCTGACCTGGTCTGTGCACCTGCTCCCCCATCTGGAATCAGCTCAGCAAAGTCCCTTAGCAAGCATCGCAGGCAGATGCAGAGAAAGAAGCCTTCTCAGGCGGGGAGGCTCTTTTCCACTTGATGGGCCCACTTTATTTAAGAAGCTGTTTCAATCAGTGTTGGGGAAAGGGAAAGGGACTAAGGGTCAGAAGACCTGAGTTCAAATCCCAGCTCTGCCATTTAGTGACCCCGACAGCTATTTCTGTTAATCCAGTGGCTCTCAGCCTCGGCTGCTCATGAGAATCTACTGCCTGGGTCCCACGCAGACCAACTGAACCAGAACCCCTGTGGGGAGGTGGGCAAGCTCCCCCGCTGATTCTCACGCACAGCGGGGCTGTGAACCGGGGCTGTAGACTTCACTCTCCGTGAGCCCCCAGTGATCTCACTGGCGTTTAACACCAGTGTCAGCACACGGCCAGGTACCTTGGTATATCTTTGTGAAATGACTGGAAGAGTGAATGAATGAATGAGACCTATTTGGGCCTCAGTTTTCTCAGCTGTAAGATGGGCATAATACTGCCTAACTCCCAGAGGTTACTGTTAGGAAACAATGTGATGAGGGACAGTAAGCCTTCCTATCACGCTGGTCAGTATGGGAAACTCCCAACCCAAACTCCCTTTCTTCCGCCTGCTTTTCTCCATGGCCCTTTTCATCTTCTAACACACCTCGTATTTTTACTGTTTTTATTGTCTGTCTCCCCACACAAGACTGCAAGCTCTGAGGAAACAGGGATTTTCGTCTATGTGTCAGCTCAGAGGTCTGCACAGTGCCTGACACACAATAGTCATTCAATCCGTTATGTTGAATAAATGAATGAATAGGGTTACTGGGGTCACTCTGAGGTGACACCAAAATTTAATGTGCTGATGAGCAAAGGGGACACAGACCTCGCCTCTCACCCACCAATGTTCCTTCTCGCTCAAGGCCCCCCCACATGAGACGATGCAGAAAAACCACCCAACAGGATCAGGGCAAAGTGGCTACTGTTGTCACCAAAGACACTTGTGGGAGGAGAGACTGCTGACGAACAGTGACAATCCCAGGCCCGCTGCCGCCCCATTGGTCCTCCTCCCTGACCCCCACCACTAGTCAGGGGTCCCTGCCTTAGGACCTGAGCACCCCATGCTCTGCCCACCATCCTCTGTGAGCAGGTGACACTGGCCTGCCACACACCAAACTCCTCCATGTTTGCCTAGGCTGGGGCTAGAGGGCCTTGGTGGAAATGGCTTTGCCAGATAGATTTCCTATCACATGGAAGCTCTTCCTTAATTTAGAAAAGATGTCTCTCCCTGTTCAGGTGAGCTGGTTCCCCTGAGTTGGGGGATCTCGGCCCCCCTGGACATTTGCTGAGAGCAGGAAGGCCTGGAACCCCAGGCAGGAGCCGGTCCAGTCTGTTTTTCCATCTCCCGCCTCCTCTGCTGGACTGCTACCCCCGTACACAGCCCACCACTGTACACTGGTACAGAGACCACCACTGGCTGCTTTATGAGCCATGACTGGAAGGAGACTTTTCCACTCACACCTCCACACCTCATCCATCAGAAAATGCTGGAGCCCAGAGGGGAAGTGAGTGGGGAGAGGGAGTCCCTCTGTGTTCTCTGAGGCAGAAGAGACCACATTTCCCCAGCTCAGACAGCCACGGACTCCTGTCTGGGTCTCGCTTCTTCAGGTCTGCAGTGTGGTCTGCTCTGGCCACAGGGGGTGGAGGAGAAGCGGAAGGGGAGGGGGGGAGTGATGTTCCAAGTCCCCTTGTGCCACAGGGACCCTCAGAGCACAAGCAGGATGGAGCCAGGAGAAGCCACAGCTGCCCAGATGAGGACCAGATGGCCGAGAAAGACGGCAGCTGTGGCCACAGCTGGGAGTTAGGGTAGAAGCTTAAGACGTGGCCCTAGGCCAATGTATCTACGGAAAACCCATCAGCAATGGGGTATTTTCCTGAAAAAAGTAATTGACCCTGGCCCTGCACTGTCCTCCCCCGTTTCCTAAACACCCACTATGCGCAAGCCCTGTGCTAGGCTCTGTAGGGAGAGCGATGAACCAGATTCACACATCCTTGTTGGTGAAGCTGGTCTTGGGGCTGAAATAACTCAGCTAAGATAGCCTATGGGTCCTTGAGCAGAGCAGGGTCTCCTCGACTGAAGGTCAGGGTTCCAAGAGGGCTTCCTGGACACAACTAGAGTTGAGTCTGAAGGATGGAACACCCTGGCTGGGAAGCCAGAGAGGAATCTAGGGGCACTACAAGCCAGAGACCCACCACCTAGGAAAATGGCAGACCTTCCCCCAAAGGCAACTAGAGGTAACTCCCCCTGCCTGACTGAAGCAGTGATGGGGTGGGGGCAGATGACAACAGCTCAGAACGTACAGAGAACTCACTGCCTCTATAGAACACTGGCCTGCGGTATATCAGAGGGATGATATTAGACCCAGAGGGGTCAGACTTGCCCCAGGTCACACAGTGAGGAAATGGTGGAGCCGCGGGTAGACTCCAGATTCAACCGACCCCAGAGCCCACTCTCTGAACGTCCATGCTCCAGGCCTGGCTCCTGGTTTACAGCCCCAGGGGGCTCATGGTCATTCCAGATGGGAGGAGGCTCAGGTTCAGAGAGGGGATGCGTCGGGCCCCCGCCATTCCGCCCATGGGAGGAGGAGCTGGGCCAGTAGGGGCTCCCGGCTCTGACAATATTCCCTCCACCAGCACGAGCACCCCTAGGATGGCCTCCCTGGAGCAGCTGGGCCCCGAGAGGAAGGGTCACTTCTTGTCACACCTCCTTAACCATGGTGGCGGGACCTCCTCCAAGCCAAGGTGTTTCCCACCCTCTGGCAAGCACGGACCCTTGGAAACCTCTCTCCCCTCCGGCCACCAGCCCCCTGCTGAGGGAGCTGGGGAGAGGCAGGTGGGCAGGCGGGCGGCACACAGCACTCCTGCACGAAGACCCCGCTTGCTAGGAAGCCCACCAGGCAAGGCAAAGCATCGACACCAAGGTATACCTTTCGTCCAAGAGGTCCTGGATTCCCAGAGAGCCCAGGCAAGCCCTCGTCGCCCTGAAAAACACAGACAAGGGGGTGAGGTGGGGGAACGGGAGCGGACACTCATTAAATTGAAAGTGTGGCCTCCCACGGCCAGTTGTTTGCAAACAGCATTCATGGAGGCTTACAGGCCTCAGAGGAGACTCAGGGCCTCTGAGCGGGCTGAGGGCAGCTGGGCGGGCAGGGTACCCAGCCCCTCCCCACTTAACTCAGTCACTCCATTTAATCTGTTTTATATGTTGGACTTTGGCAAAAGGTACCATTTGGGGAATGGGTTCTGCTGTTAAAACCATGTTTGAAAATCATCGCCCTGAAGGACATGCAGCCCTGAAGGACACGCAACCCGTTCCAATCAGGAATCCGTCTCTGCGTTCCTGACACCCTCCTTCCCACCCTTGCTGGGCATGGCGGCTACCCAGTAGGCGGCATTTCTGCCACCACCATGAGACCCAGAAGCAGACAACGTAGGAGCAAGAGAGAAGCCCGGGCCCTGCATGTCGTCAGGCCCGGCTGCAGAGCCTGCTCTGCCTCGGACCAGCTGCGTGGCCTCCAGCAAGCCGCCCACAGCTGCAGCTTCTGCTTTCTCCTGGGCAAGCCAGGCCTAGCTGCCTGGCCTAGAAGCTTCCAGTGAGGATCCGATGGGGGTGCCTGTGGATGTTTACGCCCAGTAAGACTTTGCTGAGTGAAAGAACTTCCCATGAAGATGTGCGTGAGTGAGCCACTTGTGCCTCAGAGGAATCAGCCGGAGCTGCCACCTCTAAGGTCCCACGCACTGGAGGCTGGGCTGAGAAGCAGTGTTCTGCCTGTCAGGAGGGCTCTTGGATTGCGTCCAGAAGGAAGCCAGACAGACTCGAGGATTCCTTCCAGCGTACGGATGTCCGGGACATTGGATGACCTTACTTGGAGTTTTGGGTTCCCCTGCTCCGGCCGGTCCTGCACTCCCTCCAGGCCCCTTGTTTAATTTACAGGGTGGACGCTTCAGGGATGGATGAAGTCCTTGGGCCTAAGCGTTCTCTCTTCCATGGGAGATCCTTCTGGTCTCAGCCCTTCAGAGTTAGGGAGCCCTGAGTCTCCAGCCCGTTGCCTTCCCACGTCCCGGAAGTTCACAGACCTGTCTGCTCGTACTAACAACCTCAGAGGGGCCTTCGAATGTCTGTTGGAAGCTTCCTGGGCATGTGCTACCAAGAAGCTTCTGGATGTCGAGGGTCACCTAACAGGCCCTACAGAAAACCCACTCAGGGCGTTAGGCAAAAGGACATTCACCAAAGGTATGTCCACAGGCAACATTTTTTGTCGGTTTTATTGGTTGCACACCGGAAGAAGGCAGAAGGGAATGGTTTTGGGTTTGGTGTAGGGAGAGCTGAAGGACTTTGAGGAGAAAACAGACCCCATCCTTTTCTACTTCCCACCTCCAGCATTTGTCACGCAGTGACCTCTGTCGGGAGGGTGCGCCCCAGAGCACGGTGATTTCCCGCTGTCCACTCCCCCACTTCCCTGAGCACTGGGGTCCCTGGAAACCTACCTTTGCCCCGTCGTGAGCCTTTCCTGGTGAGAGCCCGGGGTCCCCTTTCTGTCCCTGAAACAAAAACAATTCCACTTTGGCCGCCATGTTGTCTAAAGAGGGTGTCTCCCCACCAACTCTGCTCAACTCCCTGTCCCCTGCTTACATGCCCTCCCCGCCTACCCCACTCACATTCCTCCACAGGGTCCTCTCCAATCCCATCCCTCCCCTGCTCCAGCACCTCCCATAGCTCCCCACCATGCCTACTGACAAAGTCCAAACTCCTCCTTGGGTGTCCCAAGTCTTCCGTCATCTGGTCCCAGCCATCCTGTCCAGACTTTGCTCTCCTTCCACCAGCCCAACCCACAGACGGGGTCCCTCTGCCCCATCCCCAGACCACAGTCCTTCCTTCACCAGACCTTGCACATCCCTACCGCCGGGTCCTTGCTCAAGCAGTCACTCTCAACCAGAAAACCACTTCTCAATCATCATTAGCCAAACCATAAGCATTCTCAAGATACAGCTTGACTGCGTCCCCCCCAGCCAACCTGTAGATCCCTGGGCCCAACGTACAGGTGACGTGTTCCCCCGGGGCTCTCAGAGACCTTCTGAGAGATGTGTCCCAGAGGCAAGCTTGATTCTTTCTGATTTTCCTGTCCCCTGATGCTCACCTCACCATCTCTAATTACCTAGGACCAGTGCATCAGCAGCCGTTTAATCTGTGTACAGGCCTTCACAGTTTGCAATAACCCTCACTTCACCAGGTTCCCAGAAGAGCCCGATGAAGTGGGCAACGGAAGTGTTATTACCCCGTGAACACATTCGGGGAAACTGAGGCCAGGAGAAGGAAAGGGACTGCCCAGGGCCCCAAGTTGAGGCACCGGCAGAGCTAAGACGAGAGCTAAGACCCTGAATTTGTGACTCCCAGCTCTGCGTTCCAGGACGTCCCGGGACCCGAGAAGTTAGAATAGGCAGTGAGTAGGGAAGACACCGACAAGCAGGGTGTCCCCAGTCAGAGATAAGCATTCTTTGTGCCAAGCCTACGGGAGGCGTCCGCATCCCAAGGATCCTGGCTCCTAAGAGCACGTGCTCAGGAAAGGGCCCAACAACCACATCTCATACAGGGCTGAAGAGGGTTCCTGGCTGTGGGCCCACTCGTTTGAACCAATCTGATTAAATTACTCAGGAGACAGCCCCTTGGAAAGTCAGTCCCCCTGCTGTCAAATTCCACGAGCCCCTGATCCCTGTCCCTCACCCTCACTCCCAAGCTCCCTCCCCAATCTGGGTCCTGAGTCAGAAGTCCTGGGGTGAAGCCACGGACTCACAGTAGGACCTCAGGCAAGTGACTTCACTTCTCTGAGCCTCTGTTTCCTCACCATTAAAATGTGGGCTGCACAGCGCGCACGCACGCACGCACAGACACAGGCACGCACACACATGCACATGGGTACATGCTCACACACACACGCGTGCCTCACACACACACACACAGGCATGCACACGGCTGCATGTTCATACATGCACACATGCATACACAAGCACACACGCACACATGCACACACACACACACACACACACAGAGGCACGAGCACACATACCCGCTGGCATCCAGGTTCCTTGGCAAGGAGCCATTGGGATCATGGACGTGACACGCAGGCAGGCTGTTTTGGCCAACTTTAGTTCCCATTTGTTTCTTTTTTGCGTCAGGACCCACACCTTCCAAATCCTGACTCAGTCACTCTCCATGAGAAATCACTGCGTTCCAAACTGGACAGAGCCTTAAAGAGGGAGGGCGGCCTTCCACTGCTCACCTAACATGCACCCAACACTGTGCCAGGCCCACTCAATGCAGCACCTCACCAGTCCTCTTACACCCACTTACTGAACTGCAGGACCAAGACCGGGGTTCAGGGAGGCTCAGTCAAAGCCCGGGGTGGCGTGCAGATAAGAGGCAAGGTCTCACTAGGTCTGACTAGGTTCCCGGTCTATCTGACTCCAGAGCCCTCGTTTACAAATGCGAAGCCTAGATACTTCTCCCATACGCTCTCCCACTGCCCCAGGCTGCAGGCCAGCCCCTCCCTGCTAGGACCCCAACTCTCTGTCCAGCTGGGTCCCTCCAGGTCACTTCTGCAGGACTCGCCTCTGTGATCTACCGCCTCATGCTACAGCTGCCCCTTGCTGACACTCTCCCACCCTCGGCTGTTCACAAACCCAGTTCCAATGTCTTTTATGTCCACGTGCAAGGTCAGGCCCAGGGCTACCCAGGATTCCAATGGCTAAAAAGGACAGCAGCTTCTCCCCACCCTGACCTTGCCCACCTCGGTCTACATCCTGTTCTGTCATTTTACAACAGGGGAAACTGAGACCCAAAGGGATGCCAGAGCGGCTCCCTTGCCCAGAGTCCGTATCCAGGCATTTTAGTTACTGTGGACTGCTCTCTGCATTCTCGGCAGCCAGCACAGTGCTTGGGACGTCATCCCTGCCCGAGTGCAACATCAACAAACGCAGGTATTTACTGGACATCTACGGTGAGCCCCATCTTCAGAGCACACAAGGGACACCACGGTGGGGGTCAAGACACAGCTCATGCCTGTGGGGACCAATCAAGGGAGAAACCAGAGCCCAGTAATGATAATCTGCACTAGCATTTCCTGAGTGCTCTTCTGAGCCTTCAACACATAAATCTATGACGTAGCAATGATCACTCTCCCCATTTCACAGATGAGGAAACTAAGGCACAGAGAGGGTAAGTGATTTGTCCAAGGTCATACAATTTGTAAGTGGCATTTAGACTCAGGAGGTCTGCTTCCAGAGCCTAAGAGCTTTACGTTTCAGTACACTGCAGATGAACAACTATGATCCAGTGGTAAGTGGAGTACAGGAGGAAGTAGGGGGGCACCTGACCCAGGCTGAGGGTAAATCAGCCACGCTAAGGCTGGAGGAAGACAAGGAGGGAGCCAGATGAAGTCTGGGCTCCAGAAATGCTCAAGGCACCCTTGGTCAAGTGAAGGTGTGACTTCTGGGATGGAGAAGACTACCCATCTTCCCAGCCAGACACCTGCAAATTCTCCAGTAAGAGATATAAGGAGTAATAAGGTCTAATTAATTGTTTACACATTGGTGAGGATGAGAACCTGGGTGCCAGACCCAGCTCTCCAGCCAACGAGCCTGTGTGATCTTGCACAAGCCCCTTTCCCTCTCTGTGTACAGAAGAGTAGACTCTGCCTGGAGTAGTTAACAGAGACTTGAGGAACTAGAAGATGGTTGGGAAGGTATATCCTAAACCGTAAATGCTACAGAATATAGCAGGGATAGAAACTATGAGCTCCTTTCCTGCAGGTAGGGTTGGGAAGGTGGAGAGAATAGAAGGCTTTGGGTAGATGAGGCCTCGAGAGGGGCTGAGACAAAGAAGGAACAAATCATGAAGGACTGGAAAATTCTGGGCCAGAAGTCCTCTGTGCAAGTCATCTTTTGCAAGACACAAGATCCCAAGTACATAGCCCAGGGGAGGCATCATAAAAATATTTCTCAAGTGAGAAAATGAATGAATGGAGTCTCAAGAGACAACTCTAGGGCTGGGATTGGGTCAGATCTGTCCCCAGCCCTGGAAGGTCCTCTGAAGATTCACTAGGTCTTTCTTTCACCATCACTACTACCATTTCATGTGTTTATAAGTTCTGGCCATGGCAATAAGGCAAGAAAAACAAATAAGATTACTAAGATTTGAGGAAAAAGAGACAAAAATATGTCTTTTTTTGCAAGTAATATGAGTGCCTGTCTAGAAAACCCAGGAGAACTAACTGAAATACTGTTAGAACTAATAAAATAATTCAGTAAAGGGCATGGTTATAAAATAAACACAAAAGTCCAAATATACAAAGTCAATAGTTCTTTTCAATAGCTGAGAGCCAGCTAGAAAATATAATGGGGGAAATATTCCATTCATAACAGCAAGAAAAATATAAAATTTCTAAGAACAAACTTAGGAAGAAAGGTGCAGGATTTATGCAATAAAAACTATAGAAGTTTATTATGAGATGTTTTAAAAACTCAGCCAAATGGGAAGATATGCCATGGTTTTAGATAGGAAAAGTTAATATTTTAAAGATGATAATTCTTCACAAATTAATAAACGCATTTAATACAATTCCAAGAAAAACCCCAAGGGAGTTTTTTAAGGAGATTATTAAGATGGGCATAAATTTTATCTGACATATTAAATAGCCAGAACAATTTTTTTTAAAGTGGACGAGGGAGACGCACAGCATAAAGCTAATAAATGTCATAAAACAGTATTTTACTAGCAATATACAAACGCAGTAATGAAACATATTTGAATGGCCTGGAAGAGACCCTGGTCTATCATATAATAGTTAGTGCAGGATAAGTTATTTAATAAATGATGAACTACTGGGGGAAAAATAAAGTTATACCTCATACCCACTCCCATGAAGATTAATTCCAGATGGTTTAAAATTTTAAGAGTACAAATGATATTATAAAATGACTAGGAATATAAGTGAATACCTCTCTGGTCTTACTATGGGAAAGAAATGTCTAAGTATTAAAGTAAAGAACCATACATTCTACATATGGTAGAGTTCTCTCCATACTACCTGACATATTGTAAGTTCCTAATAAGTGTTAGTTATTATTGTTAGTCCAAAAAAAAAAAAAATAGGTAACACTCTCACTTGTGAAAATCATCATGAATAGTCTTAACAGGCAAACAATAAATTTGAAAATACTTGTAAGGTAGATGAAGGCTTAATAAGCCTTCATATATAAACACAAATAATTTTTACAAGTCAATAACAAAAGATAACATCCTGGGACTTCCCTGGTGGTGCAGTGGTTAAGAATCTGCCTGCCAATGCAGGGGACATGGGTTCGAGCCCTGGTCTGGGAAGATCCCACATGCCACGGAACAACTAAGCCCGTGAGCCACAACTACTGAGCCCGCGCACCACAACTACTGGAGCCCGCGCACCACAAGTACTGGTGCCCGCAACAAGAGAAACCACTGCAATGAGAAGCCCACGCACCGCAACAAAGAGTAGGCCCCACTCGCTGCAACTAGAGAAGGTCCGTGGGCAGCAACGAAGACCCAACACGGCCAAAAATAAATTTAATTAATTAATTAATCTTTAGGAAAAAGATAACATCCCAACCCAAAAATTAAACAAATTCATAAATGGTGAAATGCAAATGGAAAACAAATGTAAGAAAAACATTCTTCTCAAAGATGATCAATGCAGTGAAGTGAATTGAAAACAATAATGAATTATCTTTTTCAAACAACCTCCTCTAATGCTAGCGGTGGCATGGATTGGTTCAATCTTTCTAGAAGGCAATTGTTAATAAAATTACAGCTAAACACTATATAGCACTTACGGGCAAGGCATATTTTAAATTATTCATATATATGTATGCGTGTATATATGTGTGTGTATATATACTGATATATAGATAAATATATAGATATATATCTCTCTCTATATATATATAGATAGATAGATAGATATTGCTTAACCAACAGTGCTAAAGAGCTATGGAGCGAATAGACTTGTGGCTGAAACTATGGACTTTGGAGTCAGACAGTAGAGGGTTCAAATCTTGTCTCTGACACTTATCAGAAACAGGCTAGTTACTTAGCTACTTTGGACCTTAGTTTTCTCATCTGTAAAATGGGGGTAATAACATCCACCCTGCAAAGCAGGTAAAGCTGTTGGCCAGTCCCTGGCCCACAGGCTGTTCAAAATGCAGTCAGTGCCTATCACTGGGCAAGGCCACTGCAAGAGGCCTGCTTCCCTCTTGATACTTTCTAGACTTTTCCACATTTTCTTTAATGAGTATGCCCTACCTCAGTCATCAGAGGAAGGGGAAAGGGAGGCTGGGGCCTGAGGCCCGAGAATCCTGTAAGGGCTGGCTCCACCTCAGCTTCTAGCAGCTCTGCTAACAGTCACTTGGGTTACTGAGCATGGCCCCTCTTGCCCACCTATTCTCCCTGGGTGCCCAAGGGCCCCTAGTAATCCTGGGTAATTCACTGCAAACCGAGCAGGCCAGAGGAGGGAAGAGGAGGCCGGCTGCCAGGGAGAGTGGGGCCAGGTGCCTCCTCGCCCAGCACAGGCACAGCTGGAGCCCTGCCCGCCTCTGGTCCAGAGCTTCTTACCCCACCTGGGCCCTGCATCCCATCTGACTTCACCTGGTTCAGCATCAGCATCACCATCGGGGCGGCTCCAGGCCTCCCCATTGGTCACCCTTCAACTTGCTGGCCACCGACCAAGCTTCTCAAGCTGCCTGAGTGGCCTTCACAAACCCCATCTGATCGTGTCACGTCTGCTAAAAACCTCATGCCTTCCTGCTGCTCTTTGGATAAAGTCCAAAAGTCTTAGCACACCCACCAGGCCTGCTGCCCTCCCCAGCCTCCTCCCGCCCCTTGGCCTGGTCACCTGCTGCTCTTCAGACCTTGGTTCAACCTTCCCACCCTCTGGGAAGGCAGGCTTCACCTCCCAGACCAGGTTAATCGCCATTCTGTGGGGTTTCTGAGCACCCAGTGCCTCACGTGGAGCCCTTTTCATGGAGTGGTCAGCTTATTTCCACAACGGCAGCGACCGTCCCTGTCTGTGCCCCATTGTAGGCCGGGCACCTTGAACGTGCTGACAGCTGACCACTTACCACAGGCCAGCACTGCTCTTAACTCAGTTATACCTCATGACAACCCAAGGGAGCAGCTACTCTTATTACCCCATTTTCCAGATAAGGAAACTGAGGCACGGGAAGTTCAAATAATTTGCTCACAGTCACACAACTAAAAGGTGACAGAGCTGGGACGGGAACTTCGACCGTCTGGCTCCAGAGTCTGTGCTCTTAACCACCGTGCTTTCCTGCAGCAATAACTATGGGTCGGTTGGACACATGACTCAACCCTGGGCCTCCAAGGTCAGCTAATGCCATCCACCCAGGGTTCTGGCTTCTCTGCCTCATTCTCAAAGTCCTTGATCTTGACTCCCTGCGGGACCTGACAAACCCTCTTCTTGATTTGAACGTGGGGCATATGGGTATGTGGTACATGGGGAAAGCCTTGGGCTCTGGAGCAGGCATGTGGGGTTGAAGCCTGGCTCTGGCCTGTACCAGCTGTGCAGCCCTGACAAGTGTCTTCCGACTGGCAAACCCAAGGACCCGAAATACAGCCCCGCCACTGCTGGTCACTGCAAGTGACCCCAGTAAGGCATTGGCCCTTTGGGTCTTTGCTCCTCTGTGACCTCAAGAGGGATGAAGTGCTCTGTCTCCCCTTTTTGATTCCTCAATCCACCAATCTCTGCCATCCTTAGTCTGGCAGGGGAATCTTTAACCCACAAGGCCATAAGCTCCCAAGGGCTCAATAAATACAGCACAGGAACGACCACACAGCGACCCAGCCAGATGAAGGGCAGGCTCCCTGCCACCACGCAGACCCTGCCTGTTTGGCTGATTTTTCCAACAAAAGCACATAGTAGGTGCTCAATAAATGTTTGTTGATTGAAGGAAGATGAATGGATGGGGGCCCCAGAGGCAGCTCTCGAAGCCAACACCGTGCGGAAGAGGAGGAACCAGCACAGAGCCTGGAGGAGGCCAGCCCTACAATCCCACCGGGTCTCCTGCCAGACCCAGAAAGGATCTGGTAAACAGCGAGGACCCTCTCCCCAGAATCATATCTATTCCTGCAGATCCACGACATTCCCTTCCAATCCTGGATAAGTCAGGAATTCCATCCGGGAAGGGCCTCTCTTTAACCCTGTCCTGGTCAAGCCACAGATTGACAGCAGCCCGGGGCCAAAGCCCAGCAGACTGGGCCTCCCATCCACCTGACCCGTCCTGGATCCACCTCTGCCCACTCCTTAGACTCACAACCAAGTGTCCAGGTAAAGGGCATGACTTTTCCCCTTGGCATGTTATGCAAGTTCTAATGGGAGTAGAAGACTCCCATTCCAGCGTGTTTTCTGGAACCCTCACCCTTATTCGTTTACACAGAAGCAGGCTGGAAGCCTATCCGTGAGGCCCTGAGTCCACAGGTCCCAGCTCCATGTGGCAGCAGGAGTGTCAGGACTATGAGCCTCCCGCACCACACCCAGAGCTGCTCCTGAAGGTGGCGAGAACAGCAGCTGGTGGGTCCTCCTCCGGCCTCTGCACATCTGCTGGCAGGATGGGGGTGGGCTGCAGGCCAGACTGGAGCTGAGGCGCTGCAGTGTGGGGCAGCCTGGACCGGGGAGAAGCTGACGGAGCATCTGCCCCAGAAGCAGGGGGTCACGTTTGGGGGCGGCAGGGAGGGAGGACCAGACAGGCCCAGGGCAGGCCAAGAAAGGCGTGTTCCTGAGCAAACCTGGCAATCAAAACAGCGGCCAATCCTCAGCATCTCGATGTACGCCACGGCCTTGGAGACCGGAGGCCTCTGCAAAGTAGAAGTCTTCCAAGGAGCTCCCCCCTCTCTGCCTGATCCATGGGGGCAGGTGCCACTGCCATTTCTTACACAGTGTCTTAATCCACCTGAGCCTCAGTTTCCCCATCTGTAAATGGGTGCAATATCTCCACCTATCACCCAATGATAATGAGATCATTAGGTCTTTGTGGGGATCAAATGAGACAGGCTACATGAAGTGCATGCAGAGTGCCTAGCCCACAGTAAGGGTCCAATATACGGTGCTTACTACCATCAGTGTTTGCCTTGTTAAAACCCAGAGCACCTCCAGGCAGCTGCTGGCCCCTAAGCAGCTGAGGCCTCTGTGCTCGCCTTCCAAGGAAGGACCCCAGTCCAGCCCTGGCCAAAGTCACACACCTACAGGGGGGAGGCAGGGGCTCCCGCCGCCGTGTGCAAGGGCTCTGCGCTGGCACTCTGGTGCCACAGCGTCATACATCCAGGGCCACTTGTGTACATTTGTCCCAAACTTCCGGACAAGGTGGGCAGAGGAACTCTGCCCTAGGAGTCAAGCCTGGCCTTTGGAGGATGTTCAACCGTCAATCGCGGCATGAGCTGGGGCCAGTCGGTCAATGGCCTTCCTCAAGCCACTAGCCCTTTGTAATGCGTTAGCAAAGAAGGACCCTGAGCCCAGGCCAACCAGGACCCAGGGGTGCTCTTCACCTGGCCACCCCACAGCTGACAGCTGGGCAGAGCCTCTGCCTGTCCCGGCCTGCCCCACACTCTCTCGGCACGGTTGCTGTGCTCCTGGCTTCCCCGAGCCTGTGTCTTCCTTCCCCTCCTCCTATTTCTCCAGCCATCACTCGAGGCTTCTCCCTGGGACCTAAATAATGCTGGCCCCGTACTTTTCCTCGTGCTTCTCACTCCACGCCCCACCCTGGACAGCTCTGTTCTCTGCCGGTGCTCCTGGAAGGCACCAAGGCACCCCGGGGCTGGAGCCCCCGACACTCATCAGAGCGCCAGTCACGTGGGTTTCTGGTCCCATCTGAAGTCCAGAGGTGGCCTCTCTGTGCTGGCCACCCCCCAGGGCTCCATCTGCAGCTCAGAGTTCTCCTGAGTTTCAGAATGTCTGCGAATCACCTCCACCGGGCCGGTCTACAGATTCCCAGATGCAACATACCTTCTTCCGGCTCCTCGATTTGGTCACCTAGGCTAACACCAGGGCGTCACCATCTCTCTCCTCTCGCCCATCACCGAGTCCTCCCTACCTCACCTCCACATTGTCAAGGTGCCCACTCCCCTCCTCCCACACCCCTACGCTGGCCTGTATCACCCCAGGTCTCCCTGCCTCTGCTCTGGTTCCATACCCCCCAGTCCATCTTCCACACGGCATCTGGGGTCTTTCTCAAACATGATCTTTCCACGTCCCTCCCGAGCTCAAAACTTGACATGCCTCCCCAGGGTGTGTCTTATGACCCAGTAACACGTACATTCGAGCTGGATCTTCACAGCCCTCCCTATTTAGCAGCAAATGACCTTTCTTTCCACTCCCTCTGAGGGCCTTAGGTTCCAGCTGCCCTTCTCCCCCTCAACCCCTCCCCACCAGAAGCTAAACTCTTAACTCCTCACTGTGTCTCCCGCCCGGTACAGGGCCTGGCACCTGGGAGGCTCCAGGGAGTGCTTGAGGCCTCCACAGTGACCCTGAGGCCCAACCACCAGGAGCCTCTAAGAAGAGAAGCTCCCCCAATGCAGCCCTAACCTCAGCATCCGTCCCACGGCTCTCCCTCCAGACCCCACAGCAAACACTCACTTTGGCTCCAGGAGGGCCGGGGAGGCCTGGATTTCCATAAGGCCCAGGAGGACCCTGAAAGGGAAAAGAAAAAAGAGATGAGGGGAAAATAGGGGTCAGGGCCTGGCACTTCCGCCCACCCATCCGCTGGGTCTTCCCTAGTCAAGTCTCAGCAGTCTGGCCATAGCAGCTGCTTGCAGAGAGGCTCCCCTGACGCCCGGCCCCGTGCTAAGCACTTTCCGCGCATTATCTCACTTTAACCTATTAACCCACAAGGTAGGTGCTACCACGATTCCTATTTTCAAGATGAGGAAGCTGTTGCTCAGAGAGGTTTATAATTTTCTCAGGTCACCCAGCTGCTAAGGGGCAAAGCTAGATCTCAACCTCAGATGCGTGGCTTCAGAGCACAAGCCCTTAACCCCTGAATGTGACCACCTTTCTGTACGCTCTCCACCTGGCCCCATGAGCCCCTCCCACACTCGCTTCCTCAGGCTCAGAGCACACTTAGCTGTTTGCTGCCCTGACCACGCCTGGTATGGATACTTCCTCTCTGTAACACTTTTTTTTTTTTTTTTTTTTTTTTTTGCGGTATGCAGGCCTCTCACTGTTGTGGCCTCTCCCGCTGCGGAGCACAGGCTCCAGACGCGCAGGCTCAGCGGCCATGGCTCACGGGCCCAGCCGCTCCGCGGCATGTGGGATCTTCCCGGACTGGGGCACGAACCCGTGTCCCCTGCATCAGCAGGCGGACTCTCAACCACTGCGCCACCAGGGAAGCCCTGTGTATCATTTTGTCATGCTGTCCCATCATCTGGCATGCCTTTCCCACCCATCCCCTCCAGCTGAAACCCAACCCATTCTTCAAGGCCTGGCTTTAATGCCACCTCCTCCAAGGAACCTTCTGGGACTCTTCCTGCTAAAGGGAACCTCTCCAGACTTCAGACTCCAACTGGACTCTGTATGAGCCTCTGGAGTTGCGAGCCCAGCCAAGGGAGCACTTGGCCGCTCTGAACAAAGGGGCATCCCTCCTGTGGCCCCAACACGTAGTCAGAGCTCTCCCTTAGATTCCTACATGCTCTGAGCTTACAGGGTCCCCCAGGGACCACGAAGCAGCTGGGAAGACTGAACTCAGAGAGTCAGAGTCTTGGCCAAGGTCACACAGCAGAGTAGCGTCCAAGAGAGGGCCAGGACCCAGTTTTTTTGGCTTCAAGTCCAAGGCTTATTCGTGGCACTGGATTTTCCCAGGCCATATTTGAATCTCCCTTACAACAGCTGCGGCCTTATGTCCACTTTCTCTGCAAAGGCCCTGGGCTAGCGTCCTGCAGCCCAGTAATATAAACAGAGTCCTAAGAGTTGAGTACTTTCTGGAGGTCTTTTGTCCAACAGGAATAATCTGAGGCATTGGGGATGGAGACAGGCACCTCGAGGGGTGCCCCCTACTACAACAGCCTCTAGATACACTGCCCTTATCCCTGCCCCCTCTTGACTCATCTGGCTGTGTATGAATTTGCTTCCTTCCTCTCTCTTCAAGGCCAACTTCCCAGCTGCAGCCTGTCACATTCTGCCCAAGGCACCTCCCTCTTCCTCCATGCCTGAGCTGGGACCCTCCCCTTCTCCATCCATGTGGAGGAGGAACAGAGTTGAGAGGCTCACTCAGTCTGGGGAATTTATAACGGTGTCATGGGTGACCTCCAAAATAATCAACCCTCCAGGCCCTTCCCAATATTTCACCAAACACTGTCTCCTGGCACCTAGATGCAATATGGTCCCAGTTCTGAGCCTTCCCCCTCTCCAGCCTCAGTCTCCCCATCAGTTCCATGAATGACAGGGACTCATGGTGTCTAAGGAATCTGGAAGACCTCAGAGCTTCACCCCAGCCTGGGCTCCTGGGCTCTAACTTTAGAGCTCAGCCTGAATTGGGAAAAGGTTGGACGGGGGTGTTTGAGGAGGGGACCTTCACATCTAGCATCCTAGAACCAGGCATGGGCTGTGCCGGGCAATGTCAAGATTGACTACCTCTCCCCAGTTGTGCCCCCAGCTGCCCTAAAGATGGAGGGATAGAGCGCTCGGCTACCCCATCTGCAGCTTGTGAAGGTGAGGGCTTCCTGCTTTCCCATCCCCACTCCTCCACTCCTCTCCAGCCACTGCCTTGCAGAGCAATGAATCACATAGTTGACTGGGAGCCAAGCAGACCGACTCTACAAATGCTACAGCCCAGAAAGCCGAGTGGAGGGAGGGCCTAGGGATTCCCCAGCATCCCTCGATGGGTCGAGGGAGTATGCAGAGGTGGAAAGGGGCCAGCCACAGAGCTTTGGATGACCTCAGATAAAGCCCTGACCCTCCCTGAGCCCCAGAACCACCATCTGTACAGAGGAACTGGGATTGTTTAATCCCAGCATTCTATTATCTTTGGCATTTTATGATCTATGGAATTTCCAGTCTAGAAACAGGGTGATGGGCAGCAGGGAGTGGGGAGTACTCCGAAAGCCTGAGAGGGATGTCAGGAGAGTCATTCCCTCACTTGTGGAATTTCAGAGCTGGTAGGAACTTTGGATGGAAATGCCTTACCATGATCCAGTGTTTTATAGATGTGGAAACTGAGGCCCAGAATAGGGAAGGGACTTGCCTAAGGTCACACAGCTTCTTGGGGGAAATGCTCTTGACTCCCAGACTAGAACCCATCGGCAACCATTTGCTCAGCACCTTCTGCACACAGGGTACTCTGCTAGGCATTGGGTGAAAAAGAAAAGTCAACAGCGCCTGTCTCTGGCCCAGAGAGGCTCAGTTGAGTTGATGGAAAAATTAGTGCAACAGGTAGTTTAAGAGTCAGACTGTCTGCTGCTCTGGAGTCAGACTGTCCGGGTTCCATCCTGGCTCTGGCATTTACTCTGTGTTTGAACTTATCGAAAGCAACTGAACACTTCTGAGCCTCAGTTTCCTCACTTGTAAAATGGGGATAGTATTGGAACTTACTTATCGGGAAGGCTGGGAAGACGGGATGAGATCCTGCATACGCCACCCAGGTGACAGAGTTCAGCGGTCAGTGTGAACTTTTACAAAGGGACCCATGCCAGCCAGAGGGGCAGTGAAGTGCCGCAGGAGCGCCAGGAAGGAGGTGATCATCAGAAAAGGAGGCGGCATTTGATCTGAGCTATGGATGGAGGAGGAATTTGCCAAGGAGGACATGCCGGGTCAAGAGGACAGTCCAAACAAAGGCACAGAGGCTAGGGGCTCAGGAGGAGTTTGGAGGCCCAGGCAGACTGCTACGTCCAGGGGCCTCATCCTGGTCCCAGGCTACAAGGTCCCTTGGCCAGCATTGTCCATGATACCTCTGTGGTTCCCAGCTCTGGGCAAGTGCCCCATGGAGACTCCAAAGCCAGGAGGAAATGCCACTTCAGACAGCAGATTCCAGAGCCCTGGGCCCAGGGAGCACAGGGCCAGGTCTGGAGGGAACTAGGGCTCGAGTAATTGCATAACCAGAACCATCCTCTGGGCTCAGAGCTAAAAATATGCCCCAGGCAGCTATCTCTGCCAGGCCTCGCCAGGCCCCCAGCGTGGGAAAGGCTGATTCAGCCTGGGCACAGATGCCAGGCGCCATGGGTCTGAGCCCTCTTGGGAAAACGACAGATTTCTCTCCAAGAGGACCCCTAAGAGTCCCAGTATTATATGGTTAAGAGCCTGGGTTCCAGTCCTAGCTCTTCCATTTCCTAGTAATTCGGTTTTCTCATCCCTAAAATGAGAGTGGTCACACTGGCCCATGGGGGTCCTGGAAGGAGAGAGGATCAAAATAAGACAGCATTAAGTGACATGCCAGGCCTAACAGACCAGAGCTGTTTTTCACTCCGAGGTTCCGGCTAGCTCCTACCAGCCACCAAAGCCCTGCCAAGCCATTCTCCAGACTCTGGTTGAACCTCTCAGCATGGGAAGCTCACCCCATCCCTGGGACGGCCCATCTGGTTGCCTATGTCAGCATCGCTACCCCAGGTTGTCCCAGCAGAGATGGGAAGATGGATGCAAGTGTCAGGCTCTCCCAAGTCAGCTTTTTTCCTGGACAAACACTAAAGCCCATCAGCTGAGGGGATGGGCAGAAACCCCTTCTCCACTCCAGGCTGCCAAGGGTGATACCCAAAATAGACAGCATAGACTCTTCAAGAGGTTCTCACTGTCCCATGCCACGTCTGGCCACACAGTGCCCCCTAAGAGCCCTACGTCCACTCCAATGGACAAAGTGGAAAATGGGTGCCAGGCAGCATGAGGACACACAGCAAAGCTAAGACTTCAGGGGCAATGGGGTACAGGACACAGAGCCTACCAGAACTCAAAAGGACAGCGCGTGATCACTTACCCGAGGACCCCGTGCACCAGGAGGTCCAGGGAGCCCAGGCAGCCCAGGGGGACCCTGAATAAAAAGCAAGAAGACAGCATCAGTGCCCAGTGGCAGAAGAGAATGGAATCATGTAGTCATTCAACAAACCTATCCAGAGCTCTGGGCATGGAAACCCTATGGTTGAGAAGAGGGATCCCTTGAGGTACCTACCTGAGGAATGCATGCTCTTTGGGGTTTTCAGGCCGTTGCAGCTGCTGTTTCTTGGTCTTTGAAGCGCTCATCTTTTATTACTCAACTAACTTAGGATGTCGCCTCCTCCAGGAAGCCTTCCCTGATCCCTCCCCTAAGTTGGGCCAAGCCCTCTCTTTCCCTCTGCTTTAAAGGCCACTGTATTATATTTGGGGAATTATCTGCTTAGAAGCTCGTTGTTCCCACTAGACCATGGTCTCCTCAAAGGAACTAGTGGGATATGAGTCATCTCTCTCTCCCCAAGGCTCAGCAAGAGATCTCAGAGTTCAGCCAAGTTATCTGCAGAGCCTCAGCAGAGAAGGGACTTGTCCAAGGTCACACCAGCATCTCTGCACCACGGAGCGGCAGTGTAGCATCAAGGGTGTAAGCAAAGACTGCTGCATCAGACAGGCCTGGGTTCAAATCCCAGGGCTACCACCTACCAGCTGGGTTTGGGCAAGTTCCTTAACCAGCCTGTGCCTATAAAATGGAGTAATAATGCCCTCCTCATTGGATTATCGCGAGGATGAAATGAGATGGTAAACATATAACACAATGCCTAGTATGCAATCGTCACTCAAATGTTCCACCTATTCCAGCGGTCACAGCCGGGTCCAACCTTCATCACCACGCCCTGAGAACGTGCAACAGCCCGCTCACTTGTCTCCCTGCCTCCACCCTCTCCCCCCTCCAGTCTTCCTCCACACAGCCTGGTTCACCTTCCCAAGGCATTCCCCCTGCTCAACAACATTCAATGGCTCCCCATTTCCCACATAAGACGGGCCTAACCCTGCATCATGGCATTCAGGGAGCACCTGTCTGGCCTCACCTCTCTTCCCTTCCCATAGGAAGCAAGTCAGCCCAGCAGACTTACTAAACCGCAGTCTGACCTTTGTTCAAATCCTGGTCTTGCCACTTAATAGCTGGAGACTTGGTGCAAGGCCTTCAGCCTGAGTCTCCACGGTTCTCCTTTACCACAGCTACTGCCCTGTCTACCCCAAAGGAGTGAATGAGGATTAACTAAGTGCCTGATGTAAAGAACTGAACACAGCCTTCAAAGGAAGCCAGGCTTTCAAGGATGTGTGAGGCCTGGGGAATTCATTTGTTTCAAATAACCATCAACGAGATTCCAGGTTTCCTGCCCAGAGTTAAAATCGGTGTTGAAAACCCAGTATGATTTGGCTGGTAATTAATCCAGATCTCACGCTGGGCAGCCTTGATTCACAGTTCTGGTCTGTGAACACCACGTGCTTGCTCGTCCATAAATAAAAAGCAGAAGAGAGATCCAGACAGGCAGACATGGGTACCAAGGCCCCAGGGTCACTGGAAAGAGCCCCGGCTGGAGGGAGGGAGGCTGCTGCGTGACCTAGTGCAAGTCCTGGCCATCTGAGCCTCCAGGTACCTCTGGCCAAACTGGCAGCAGGCAGCATTCCTTCCATCCAGAGCCCAGGGGCTGGGTGGACTGTTTCTAGTCTTTTATCTACCTCTGGGGGTTGGAGATTCAGGGCCGGCCGACTCTCTGCTCCTCCCTGGGAAGCAGCAGAATACAGTATAAGACAGGGGCCTGGGTCCACACGGGGCGCCCTCACTTACTAGCTGTGTGGCTTTGGGCCAGCTCCCTCCAGCCTCCAAGGCTTCATTCCTTAACTGTAAAATGAGGCTGTACCAGCACCTAGCTGACAGGTAATCTGTAAAAAGTGCAAATCCTAGTGCCTGGTACACAGTTAACGCCCAGAAAGTTAGTGCTGTTTCTGTTAAGCAAGCTGCTGGAAACTCCCCAACTCAAAATTTTAAGTCACCTTCCCCAGCATCTGTTTGCGGGGAGAGCAAAGGTTTCCCTTCCTAGAAGGTCCTCCTCGGCCCTATTCTTCCAGGTGACCGAGAATCAAGAGGAAGTGCGGGGTGCTGAGGCCAAGCATTACTGCAGGTATCTTTATCATGACTGAACCCTCTTCACGGATGAGAAACCACAGAGAGGCTCGGAGAGGCAAAGTGATCTGCTCAAGGCCACACAGCTAACAGGTAGAGCCTGGATTCAACCAAGGATCATTTGACTTGTTCTCTTATCCTGGGCAGCTTCCTCACAGGCAATCTCGGCCAGGTGCGTCGTGACTAGGTGCGCAACCTTGGGTAAGTCCCTTCCCCTGTGTGGGCATCTGTGAAATGACTATCCCAGAACCTTCCCAACACTGGCGTTCCCTGAATCTCTGTGGTGATATCCTCCTCTAGGTTTTCCAGTGGGAGAGAAACGGTGAGATCACGTCCATCTCCCAGAGAAGGTGGCCGAGGCCCAGAGGGGTGAAAGATGGTGCAGGGCTCCAGGGAGAGGCAGTCTCCGTGGGGTGTAGCTCCCCAGTGGACCCTGGGACAGCCACCACTGCAGTGGCCTGGACACACCCTCTTGGCATCCAGCCTGGAGTCTGACCTCATCCTTGACATCTGCAAAACAGACTCTAAGTGCCAGGCAGGACCCACGGCCCCGCCTGGTGATGTCAGTTCACAGCTGGACTCCTTGACATGGCAGCCCAGCAGCCCAGCTGCGGCCCCAGGCAGGCCTGACCCTCCCACACGCAGTGAGGCTGGGTGCCCCCTGCCCTCCTCGCTTGATCCGAGACCCTGCCCGCTCACCGTGCAGTGGAAAAACGCTGCCATTTCTTTCCAGGGCCCGAAGCCTGAGCGGGTGACTCCGGGATGATTCACAAGGCCAGGGTGGGATTTTTCCACTCCACGCTGCAAACAACGGGGCCTCTGAGAGGGCCTGGAGCTGCGGGGGAGGGGAGCGGGGGCTGCAGGCCTGTCTGGGGGAGGTGGACGAGGCCTGGGCTCGGGGCTCACGCAAACAGAGCCATGGAAACAACCAGGCAGCCGCTCTGGGCTTCCCCCAAGGGTCCTGGCCTCCAACAGTCAGGCCTAGGGGAACCGCATCCCCCGGAACAAGTCCACCCTTGTGTCCAGCTGCAATAGCCCGCCTGCCAAGCCTTGCAGAAGGAAGTAAGTCCTGGCTGGCATGGCCCCTGGCAGCAGGCAAGGAGAGGTTTCGCAGGCCTGGGATCTGGGAGACCTGAGTCCAGTCCTGAGTGAGCTCCTAACAGCCAGGTGACCCTGAGCAATGACCTTTCATTCTCTGGGTCTCTGCTCAGTGCCTGCTGCCTGGTGGGGGAGGCAGGAGATCTCAAAAGGCCCTCCCATCTCTAACCATCTGAGCTCACGATTATTCCCAAGGTTAGCCCAAAGGGCACTGAGCTTTCCCCAGTCTCTGTCCTAGGGAAGGGCCTACTGGGACAGGCCTTGAGCAGATTACTTCATCTCCCCATGCCTCTGGGTCTCAGTTTTCCCAGCTGTAAAATAGGAATACAATACCCCCTTTTTTTTTCCCCCAAGATAATGTATGCGCGTGCTGGTTATTCTCCATTTGCTCCCCAGATCCATTCTGTGCCCTGGGAAGCTGACCTCTACAGGCTGCACTGCCAGGCTTCCCCACTCTCTGCTTCTGGCTGAGTTTGGTCAATGGGAGACCCCAGCAAGAAGCTTCTTCTTCCAGTAGAAGGAGAGGGCGGGTGGGGTATTTCTCTCCCTGCTCCCTGCTCCCTGCTCCCTCCTTGCTGTGCTATAGTTTGGTCCCAGCTCCTGTCCGAGACCCCTGTTCATGCCTTAACTCTCACTGGCTTCTAGCAACACCTTCCCCTCCCCTAGTAATTCACGTTGGACCCCATGTGCTTCTCCAGCCCCTGCTGATTCCTTTGATGATGTCAACACCTCTGTAAATAATGCCTTCCTTAAACTCTCCTCGATTACCCTGTTCTCTGCCTGGGGTCACAGGACACAGCACACAAACTGCTTAGCACAGAGCGCGGCACGCAGCAGGAGCTCAAAAATCATATGCAAAGACAAAGCAAAATGCCCCTCCGTTCTCTTGGATTCTAGATGATGCCAGTGTAAGGGGTGAATTGCTCAAGATCTAGCCCTGATTCCTAACTGCCAACGGCATGAAGGCCCTCCTGTGCCAGAACCTCTTGGTTCTCTTAGGGCAACAATGCCCCTACCTCAACCATTTGCACATCAACAATCAGCCACACACATCCACTGGAACCCATATTCTAAAGCTGGGTGCTTTACGCCTCTCATCTCAGACAACCCACACAACTTTGGAAAGGTAGGTGGTACCATGCCCTTGTTTTACAGAGGCCAAAAACTGAGGTTCAGAGAGGTTAAGTGACTTGCCAAAGGTCACACAGCACCTAGCACCTAGAAGGCACTCATTCAACATTTGTTGAAAGCGTGAAAAGATGGCTGGATAAGGGAATGGTTCAAACCCAGGTCATTCCAAATCCAAAGTCTGTGTGCTCTTGCACTACAAGCGCCTCCTTACCGCACCGGCAGCAAAGATCTGTGTAACCTCAAAGAGCCTGGCCTGCGTGTCAGGACAACCTGTTTCCCGTAAGGATCAAATTCCCTCATTCATCTCCCAGATAGTCATGGAGCATCTGCTGTGGGCCAGGCGCTCGGCCGGGTCTCCCTGAGGTGACGCTTGGAAAAAGTGCAAGGGCGTGCAAATGCCAGCAGCCTGATCGTGAATAAATAAGGCCTTGACTCGCCTCCTCCTGGGCGTGGGGCTTCTGTGCAGCTTCTGTGCAGCCTCTGTGAACCACAGCTTCCCCGCCCCTAGTCACCCGGGGCCAAGCTCAGCTTTTCCATGTTCCCCCTGCTCCTGGGGCTCCCACAGAGCTCCCTCCCGCAGTGCTACAACTCCTGGCAGGCCTGGGCCCACAGCTCTGTCTCAGCCTCTGCCAGTCTGTCCCGTGCCCCTCGAGAACCATGCAGAACTGGCCAGACACAGCCTTGAACACCCTCTCAGGCTCTGAAAGGTCCTGCAGTCATTTCTAAGAAGGGAGCTCTCCCAACACTGGGTCATAGTGGGGAGACAGCCCCAGGGAGAGGAAAGAAGTTCCCCAAATCACCCAGCAAATCGAAAACTCCAAGGCAGCCCTGGAGATTCCTCAACTGGCTTCCTCACAGGAGTTGGGAGCTATTACCGTCTGCAGAAACCAAAGCTTAGAGTGGGTCGGGACCGCAGAGCTAGTAAGGAGTGGAGCCAGGATTTAAACCCAGGTCTGCGTGTGCCCAGACTGGAGACAATTAAGCCCCATGTCCCAGGCAGCACAGCTTCTGCTCTGCTGGGGTTAGATCCTGAATGTATCTGAGGGTTTGGGGCGGGGATAAGAGAGAACAGAAGGAACACGAGTTCTTGTCACTGCTGTTCAAAGATGCCACCTCAATGAATAATTTCTGATATCTGGTGAAATATAAATGACCAGTTCGCCACCAGTTTGCCACAGCGGACTGGACAAAGCTTCTAGAAGCTTCTTGGTTCCTACTGGAGTGAGACTAGGTTCCGAGCCGGGGGGAGGGTGGGATTAGGGGACAGCACGGGACATGAGGCAGCATGGCACCCGGGCACACTGATGTCTTCCCTCTTGCCCTCATCTGTTCTGGGCTGGAGAAGGAGGAAGAGCCATGGTCCTCACTGAAGCTGCATCCCAGCTCCTCCTGCAAGAACATGCTGCGTGCCCTTGGCCAAGTCTTTTGTCTCCCCAACCCTGGTCCTCTCATCTGTAGAGGAGGGGTTAGTGCCCACACCCTACCCGCCTGGATCAGTTTCTACAAGGTCCTAAAGGGAGATGCCACGTGTGTGGAAGTAACTCATGAACGTGATAGGTATAGAAACAGAAGATTTTTTAGACATTGAACTCTTCACTTGAGACCAAGGACAGGGCCTGACACAGCGCTGAAGCCCTCAGCCTCTCAGCCCTGAGTCCTAGGGTCTCAGAGCAGACACTGGGGGGGGGGGGGGGAGGGGCGGCGGGGACTGGAATGTGCTGATCTTGGAGTCTGGAGCTGGGGCGTACACTTCAGCTCTGCCTCGCACGTGCTGTGTGGCTTCTGAGCGAATCCTGGCCCTTTCTGGACACAGTGTCTAGGCTCCTCACCCGCCCAATGATGAGGGTGAACTGAATGGTCCCTGAGCACCCATCCCCTGAACAGGTCAACTCCAGCACCTTCTTTGATAAGTGGGGAAGTTCAAGACCAGATCTGGCGGGAGGCCTCACCTCCTGCTGACCCACATCACCAAAGCCCAGGAGGAAAGTACGCGGCTCAGGCACCCGAAAGGCCCAGCGGCAGAGTCTACACCCTGAAAGCCTGCTTCCGCTCCAGTTCTGCTGGCTTGGACACGGCCTCCCTCATTCCATGTCACACACAGCCTTGGGGGACAGGGTTGGCCTCCTCCACTCGGCGGGGGGACCTTTCACCCCCTTTGACCTCACAGCCAGTGAGGCCAACCCCTCCACAGCTTGGGAAGCTGAGCTATCACAGGCCAAAGGTACCTGGTGCCCGAGTAGGACTGGGTAGCCTGGAGGGGTGAAGAGGGTTTCTCCTGCTTCGCTCAGCTCCCCACTCCATACCCTGCCAAGTTCAGAGCACGGGACTTGAGCAGAATGTTGACATAATTGCAAAGCAATGCATACAATTTCCGTAAGTTCTACAATATGGTTATAATAAAAACGGGCTCTCGGTCCCCTTGGAGACAGGCTGAATAAATATTATTCCTAATGATTATTAAAACTCATTAAGTGTGTTTGTAAGGCCTGGGAATTCCCAGTATCTGCCACTGTCTCCACATTGTGGGGAGCCTAACCCCAAGCACGGAGCCTGGTGGGCGATCCGGCCCCGGGAAGGAGGAACCCACACGGTGGTCATCTCCAAGGAAGGAGAACAGAGCAGAGGCCCGAGCCTTCTGGAAACTCCATCTTATCATTCCCCACCCGGAGGAATTGGCCTCCAGCTGCAGAAAGGTCGCTGCCCCTGGAGACAGTCCCAGGCATGCCGGGGGCATCGACCCTGAGACCGTTTCCTGCACGTGGAAGGTTCTTTCTCTCCTCCTTGACCCTCCTCACCCCGAACTCCTCTACCAGGGGCCACACGTCAAATGTCTACAGGAGCCAGGCAGGTAACAGAAACAAGATGAAAGGACTGGGTTTGAAGGCCAAGCGGGAGACGTGTGGACAGGCACACACAGGAGGGGGCCTGTCCTGTCTAAAGCAGCAGCCCTGACACAGCCGCAGCCCACGGGCCACTGCATCTCTCCCTCTTCCAAGAAAGAGGTCACCCAGTCTTTTAGAAGAAATCTCTCACATTTAAAAAAATATTAATAACTTATTAAACATTTTTAAACAATGCTGCACGTGCAAAAGAAAACACACTCAGCCCTACCCACGTGCGACCTTCGCCTGAAACTCGCAGACAAGCTGGTGAGCTGGAGGAACCCTGTTCCAGGGCTCAGGCCTTTGGGGGCTGCGCAACCTGGGGCCAGTCAGTTCGTCGTTTTCCTTAAGCCGCTCAACCTTTACAGTGAGGCTAGCAAAGAGGGACTTGGGGCCTGGGTTAACCAAAGCCCAGGGTTTGCTCTTACCTGGAGAGGGCCACCAGACCCAAGCCCACCCCAGGGGATCACACATCTGGGGCAGGATGTGCAGTCACGAATACAGCCGAGGTGGAGGCATGGGGGACCCGGGTTGGAGTCAAGGCCCTGCCTGTAAGCAGCTCCCTGCTCTAGGCTGCTTCACTTCCTCTGCCCTGACCAGGAGCAACTGCCTACCTGCCCCAGTTACCCGCTCAAGCTCCAGGCAGCAGGCACACCCCACCCAGTCTTACCGGTAAACCACAGTCTCCCTTGGGCCCCGGAGGTCCCATCAGCAGCAGGAAAGGTGTGGGTCCCACCAGGTGGAAGAACGAAGAGCCAGTGCTCATGGGCTGGGGGCTGGAGGACAGGAATGGCGCCGGGGCCAGCACCGGGGCCGGGGTGGTCTGCTGGCTGGGCCGCAGCTGCCTGGGGCTCGGCCCAGTTGTCGGATGGTTAACTGGGACATCCCTGGCTGCCTTCCCAGGTCTGAGAGGGACGGCCTTCCAGGGGCTGCTCTTGGATCTGACTTTCTTTGCGGCTTCTGGTCCAGCGGGTCTCTTGCTTCCAGTGGGGGCTGAACCAGGAGCGAGGGTGGGAGGCATCGCTGTGGCCTGGGGCCGAGCAGTCCTGGAAGCCCTAGGACTGGGGGCAGGTGATGGGGGCAGGCCGGCGGGTCGGGGAGGTGTGTGCGTGTTGGTGCGGGCAGGGGCTAGCTCACTGACATGACTGCTCGTCTTGGCCTCCGCCTGGACCACTGGGGGAAAAGACCTCTTAGAGGAGCTGGCAGCAGGAGGTAGGGGCCGGGTGCTGGGTGCTGCGTGTCTGGGCGTCACAGGGTTCCTCTGGATAGGCTTCACGGTGGGACAGGAGACTCTGTCAGGAACTGGGTGGGAGGTGGGTAGCACCGGCTTCTTGGTTGGGGGGGCTGCCTTTGTGAAGGAAGGCGGAGCTGCCTTCCGGGTGGGGCGGGGACTTTTGACAGGGGCCATCGAAGGAGAAGGGGCCGAAGGCTTGGTGGGGTGACTTTTGGGGATTTTGGTGGCTGTGCTCTTCTGCAGTGGCTGGACAGGCCTGGTGGAGCTGGCGGGAGAGGCTGGGGGCACGGGAGGCAGCCCTTCACTGGCTGACAGCCTGGCAGGTGGCCGGAGGGTCCGGGCTGGGCCTCCACCCGTGAAGGGCTGGTGCGGGCCTGTGCTGCTAGTCCTTAGGGGCTTGGCGGGCACGGCAGGCATCACAGTCACCCTGGGCCCCCTGCCTGCTGGCCGTGACGCCCGGGCTGGCGTGGCAGTGGTCAGGTTCTCCAGGCCCAGCAGGGCAAGGTCGGTCTGGAAGGTGAGGGGTGTGCCAGAGCCTCGGGGGAGGAAGGGTCCCAGCTGGGGCCTGTACGTGTCAGCCTGTCCACACTGCTTTCTCAGGTGGGTACAGTAATTGTGAGCGACCTGCGTCACGGGGTAGATACTGAACTGACACAGGGCACCTTCAAACTGGACTGCGTGTGGGCTCATCTTCCCAAAAAGGAACACGCCCTCAGGGTCAAGCGCTGGGTCCCTGTGGAAAGGCAGCGGGACAGGCACCCGGTGCTGCCCACAGGCCGTCACCAGGGTGACGGTGCGGCCGCGGAGCTCCAGGGCCAGGTGATGCCAGTGCCCGTCGTGCACGTCGAGGTCGAAGGCCACGGAGCGCCGGGGCCCCAGGTGGACGACTGTCTTGCCGGGGAGGAACTGCAAGCCCAGCTGCAGCTTGTGCTTCCGGCTGCGGACGGCGAAGAGGAAGGCATGGTTCACCCGGTGGGAGCAGAGGCTCAGCACCAGTGCCAACTCTGTGCCCAGGGCGGCAGGGACGACGGCAGCCGTGGGGGCCTGGAGCCGGGCCCGCTGCGTAAAGATGAATCCTGACTGGAACGGAATGACCCCTGGGGGCGGGGGGCTCCGGCCGCCCGCTGCCTTCGTCCAGCTGAGGCCCAGCTTTTGGAGGACATCCACATCTGGAGAGGGAGGGCAGAGGGGGAGAGGACACAGTCAAGGCCTGCTTCCGGCTGCACAGACGGTGAGGACAGTCCACCCGCTGCTACCTGCTGCCCCATGGCTGTGGCTGACAGCACAGAGTTGGAACCAATCCCTCGTCTGGCTACGTGATCCTGCATATGCAGACCGTCCTCCACTTATGATACAGTTACATCCCGATAAAGCCAAGGTAAGTTGAAAACATCCTAAGTCAAAAATGCATTTAATACAACTAACCTACGGAACATCACGGCTTAGCCTAGCCCACCTTAAACAGGCTCAGAACACTTACATTAGCCTACAGTTGGGCTAAATCATCTCACACAAAGCCTACTTTATAACGAAGTGCTGAACAGCTCACATAATTTATTGAACACTATAAGTGAGAAACAGAATGGTTGTACTGGTTCAGAATGGTTTAAGTGTATTGGTTGTTTCCCCTCGTGGTCTCGTGGCTGATTGCGAGCTGTGACTGCCGCTGCCCAGCATCACGAGAGAGTATCATACTGCATATCGCTGGCCTGGGGAAGGATTAAAATCAAAAACTCGAAGTACGGCTTCACTTTTGCACCATCATCAACTCAAAAAATCATAAAATCGAAACATCGTAAGTTAGGGACCATCTGTAGCGGCTAAAAACACAGACTCTGGAGCCAAACTTCCTGAGTTCAAATCCCACGACTTACTAGCCTTGTGACTTCAGTGCCTCGGTTTTCCCATCTTTTAAATGGGGTAATAGTAATACCAAACTCAGAAGGACATTGTGAAGATTAAATGAGAACGCACTTGGAAAAAAATGCCTGGCACAAAATAAGCACTTTTGAAGGAGAGCTATTAATATTAAACATCATGATAATCACCAAATGCTAGAACTAAGGGTATAAGAGCCTGCCCACCATGGTTTGTTTCCCCTTCTCTCTTCCTTGAAAGCCATATCCTCCAGGAAGCTGGCCCATAAGTGAGGGAACGACAGGAATGTTCATGTCACCAGAGCTTGGGAAGGCTGTCCAGGGGACCTGACTAGTTTCACCATCGTTTTCACCCAGTCTCCTTCCCACCCCCGAAGTCTCTCTCAGGCTGGAGCAGACTGGGGGAGCTGCTGTCTACACAGAAGGCAGAGGACATTTCCAATGACTCCCTTCCTCCCTGTGTGGCCTTGGACAGAGCAGAGGAAGTAATCAAGGCATCCCTGCAAACTCTGTCCTCTGGCGAAGCGTCTGGACATGGGACCGTGGTCTGGCCCGGTCACATCCGCCTGGTAATTATGCCGACTGGGCTTGCCAGAGCAAAAGGAGGGCTTCTAGGGTGTTTATGGAAAGGTTTCCTGACCTTGCCTCTCGTCGGGTCATTCGACCTCCCCCAGTTGGCTGAGCTGCCAGTGTCTGCAGAAGCCTGCTCAGGAGCTCCGTCTCAGCAGCAAAGGAGAGGCTGCCTCTGGAACTGGGTTCTGGGAAAGGTCCTCAGGCCCCGTCCTCTGAGCTCAGCATCCTAACCCCTGAGTGTGGAATGCTCTCTCCCTCATCACCTGGAGCAAGAGGGGGGTGCACGGGGCTGAATGCAACCAGCTCTTAGTAGACCCTAGGTCAACCACTGTGAGATGGACAGGTGGATGGACAGAGAGATAAATGGGCTGGAAAAAGCTGAGAACCTGACTGCTGGTAACATGGCAGCATAATGGTAGCAGGCTCTGGAGTCAGAAGGCTGGACTTCAGAGCCAGACAAGACCACCTGTGAGTCCAGACCCTGAGCCTCAGTTCTCTCTGCTGTAAAACGAGGCTGCAAAGAGTGCCTACCTCATCGAGGTGTTGGGAGATGAAATGGAGGTCTTCCTTATTATCTATCCTCACCCACCCCTGCATCAGGTACCTCTGGCCAAGTCTCTTCCTGCCCCCAGGCCTCAGTTCCCCTGCCTGAAAGACAAGGGAAACCAGACCTGGAGGTGGCCACAAAGTGCTAAGAATGTTCTAAGAACTCTGTAGCTGTAGGCTGCTGTTTCACGTTGGCTTGGATTGAAGACTCTTATTCTTCCCTAGGACCCGAGGGCCTTCACTTCCCTTCAAATTCCTCCTTGCTCCCACCTGTCTGTCCCCAAGTCCTAAGCTAAAATAAACCACACTGTTTAAGGACTGTGAATAGTAGCATACTTTATACGTTTAATCACTGAAAGCCTCTTACTATCGTAAGATACTTCTCACTATAAACAACTTAAAAGGGAGGAGCCACTTGTAATGACAGAAAGTCACTGCCCCCTGTCCCACCTCGGCAGCCCCTGAGAGGCTCTCAGGCCTGCACACATCTCTCCCTGCACCCTGCAACTTACAGCCGCTTGCGCTCCCTCAGGGAAGATGACAACCGGCCAGACCAGGTGGCACCGAGGAGGTTTCCCTTATCATCCTCTCCGGATGGGTTTTGTTTTTGTTTTTGTTTTTGTTTTGCTGCATTGGGTCTTCATTGCTGCACACGGGCTTTCTCTAGTTGTGGCGAGTGGGGGCTACTCTTAGTTGTGGCGCGCGGGCTTCTCATTGCGGTGGCTTCTCTTGCTGCGGAGCATGGGCTCTAGGGCACGCGGGCTTCAGTAGCTGTGGCGCATGGGCTCAGTAGTTGTGGCTCACGGGCTCTAGAGCGCAGGCTCAGTAGCTGTGGCGCAAGGGCTTAGTTGCTCCGCGGCATGTGGGATCTTCCCGGACCAGGGCTCGAACCCGTGTCCCCTGCATTGGCAGAAGGATTCTTAACCACTGCGCCACCAGGGAAGCCCTCCACGTGGGTTTTTAAGCTGACACCAGGCAGTCTCCAGGCCTCCCCTGCACACTACCTGCAGCTCAGGGGCCAAGTCCCCAACTCTGCTACCTGGAACTGACAGAGGTGGTCACTGCTAAGCCTCCGGGAGCCTCTGACCCCTGTGGGCTCCACGGGGATAGAGAAGGGCCGCTCTTGCCCAAACTTGTCAGGTAGTATATAATTAACAATAAGAAGAAGAACTAACATTTATTGAGCACTTACTATGTGCTTTACATGGGTTATCTCTCTCTATTCTCTCAATCATTTATACAGCGGGTACTGTTTATTATCCCCATTTTACAGAGGAGGGTCAGAAAACTGAGCGATAGTAACTTGCCCAAGGTCACACAGCTTATAATAAAAGGCCCAGCTGGCCCCCGGGTCTTTGTCCTTCCTTCGTCACTACGCTATCCCATCCTACGCTGGAGCCCCTAGACTGGTTGGAAGGCAGGGTGGAGACACATCCAGAATCCCATCAGGGGAGAGGAGCTGGGGGACAGGGGAATGAATTCAGCCCAAAACCAAGATGGAGGGACCCGGCCAGCTGGCCACAGCAAGATCCCTTCATTACGTAAACCGGGCTCCACACTGCTCCAGCCTCTCCTCACCACCCCCCTAGTGCCTGACTCAGGACTCTGGACAGCTGTTCACCTACTCTGTGGGGAAAGAGCAAGCTCGGAAAATATGACATTTGCACAAAATGTTGCTGGGCAGCAGGAGTCTCTTCCGGGCACAGCCCTCCCCTTCCAGGCGCCCAATCCCTGCCCGGTGGCCAGGTCAGGCCACAGGGGCTCTGGGAGTGCCCGGCCGCCTGCCCGTGCTGGGCGGGCGTGGAGGAGGGGGAGGGGCTGCTATTTTAAGTGGCATTGTGGCCGCTTGACAAACAGATGTGGGAGACGTTTCAGTTTCCGTGGGCAGTGGTGTAGCCAGCCTCCCGCTGCCTGGGCCCTCTGGACAGCTCCTCAGGGACAGCCGGAAAGAGCGGCATCTCACGGGAAGGGGAGGGCGGGTCACAGGCGTGGGCAGTGATGGCGGTGGCCTTCGTGCCTCTTGTCAGCACTTCTTGGGGGTACCCATTGGACAGAGGGACAACTGCAGCTTACTGACCCAAAGTAACTTACATTCTGCCCTGGAGAGGAACAAAAGCATCACCTTTCCACATTTCTGCACTGAGCCCTTTCTACCCTTCACAAAACATCAAACGTGATTCTCTCAAGCTCAGAGAGAAATTTGCCAATGACTGGCTCCATTCTACTGATGAGAAAGTCGAGGCACTGAGTTCCGATTAGGGGAACTGATGTCTCCTACCCCTGCGTTCTCAGATCCCTTCTGTCCTCCTTTGTCTCCCCCTGGACAAAGAGAAGCGAGAATTACCTTCAGGAGCTCCTTGGGTGGAAGCCAGGTGACAGGCAAGGGAGACTAAGATCCAGGTGAAGAGAAACCCCCTAGAGACCAGGAGACACAAACAGATGTGACATCAGCTTCCACCTCTCACGTCCAGGTCCAGGTCCAGCCAGGGAGTTGGGAGTGGATCACCCAGCCCCAGTCCCACCCCAGTCCCGCCCAGGGGAGGCAGGAAGCGAGGCACAGGCTCCAGGGCTCCGTCGGACCAGCCCACGCTCCCGGGGGTCCAGGCACAGTACGAATACAACCTCGCTTTCCACAGATCAATAAACCAAGGTCACCGGGCGGGAACTAGTAGGCAGGAAGCCCTGCCCTGGGCCGTCAGGAGACCCAGGGTCCAGCTCAAAATCTGCCGCCAACTCACTGGGCAACGAGGGAACAGTCCCTGCCGCTCCCCGTCTCTGGGCCTCAGTCTCTCCATCTGTCCTGTGGCCTCAAGATCTTGAGGCCCAGTGGGCAGCAGAGCCAGGGCTGAAAGGTCAGTGGGAAGACCAGGCTGCTCTGCTTAGATGACGGGTAAACTTTGCAAAGGGCAGGAAAGATGAGAAGTCAATCTCCAGACTCACGGCGGAGGGCGGGAGAAGACCCCTTAGCCAGGACCAGTGTGTGCTAAGGAATCTGCCTCCTGGCTTCATGCTGATAGGAAATGGGAGAGAGCGAAGGAGAGAAGAGGAGACGACGGGGAGTCAGGCCCCCACGGGTGCAGACCTGGCCCCATTGCTTACCAGCTGTATGACCCTGGATGAGTCCCTCCGCCTCCCTGAGCCTGTCTCCTCCTCTGCAACTCGGCTGACACTCCCTATCTCGCAAGTCAGGCGTGAGGATTAAATGAGCTCATGCATGTCAAGGGCTCGGCCTGTTGCCAGCCACCAAAGTGCTTCTTATTCTTAGACCAACCCTGCTGTCCCTGCACTCTGGGGCCCCGAAGGGTTAATGCTCTGCTCAGGGGATCCTGCCAAGATGGGCAGAGGCAGTGATCCAATCTCACCTTCCTGTGGGAGCAGCCACTGGCGACACCCGAAGCCACCGGGGCATCTGATCCCGAGGCAGGCAAAGGGGAGGGCGGCACGTGGCCAGAGTCGGCCAGCTAGGATGCAGGCAGAGAGAGCCCCGACAGGCGGGTGGTGAGGGCAAAGGCTGGGACACGTGGGCCCAGGATCCATTTCCAAGAGAAAGCCTAGGATGATGTGCTTCTGGGGAATCACGTAATCTGGGAAACCCATCTGCCAGGGTGGATGTCTGGAGTCCCGGGTTCTTCCCAGCTCCCTGGGAGCCTTGGAAAACACCCTCTGATTTAATACCAAGTACTCCAATTTAATTGCAGTTAGGATCGATGGTAATCCTGACCTGGACACTGTGGAAGACACTGATGGTTACCTACCCACAGCCACCCCCCTTTCTGCTAGTTCAGGGAGACCTGAACTTCAGAGGATACTGGATGAATCTGGATAAGTCTAAGCCCACTCTGGGAATCTGCCATGCTAATGACTGGCTTAGGCATGCATATGTGACCCAAATGTGGCCAATGAGGTGTGAGGGATGCCTGTCAGGGCCTCTAAGAAAGAATTTCAAAGGGACATGGAAAAGGTTTTCCTCTGGCCTTTGCATGTTGTTGAGTGAGGACCTGCTGCTGCAGCCATTTTGTGCACATGAGGTAACAAGGCACACGAGCATGTGAGGACGGCAGCATGGAAAAACAGTGGGTGTCTGATGACACTTGAGATGCTGAATTGGCCAACCCTATTACTGCTTTTCCTTTGGGCCTCTTGATATGGGAGGTGATAACTCCCCTCATTGTTTAAGCGTTGTTCAATTGAGAGTTACTCAGAGCATAAGGTGAACTAGCTCAAACAGCACTCAGACGCTGACGGTCCCTTGAAAGCCTTCTCCCGCTTCTGGGCCTCTGCACATGCTAATCTGAAGTGCTCTAGACACTACTCTTTTGCCTGGTCAGTTTCCACTCATGTGTTAGATTCTAGCCTTGGTGTCATTTCCCAGAGCCTGCCGCACATACGTCACCAGGTATCCCATGTATGGTCATTGTCTATTTCTCTGTTTCCCTTTCTAGCCCAAGTCCCTGCAGGGCAGGGACCACATCTGTCTTGTTCACTCTTGTTTTCCCAGCACCTGGCAGGCATGTAGTAAGTGTTCAGAGTATTTTTGCAGAAGGAATGAATGTTACCTGGTATTACAGGACTCTGGACTTCACAAAGTATCTTCCCAAAGCTTTAACTCCAGCAGGCCCACCCCACCTCTGACATTTTCCAGGGATGCTTCTGGATAATCCTTGCTCCCTCCTCATCCTCTCCAATCTGCTGCCACTGCTGTGAGAATGCCTTTTACACAAGGCCTGTCCTCCCTGCCTCCACGGGCCTCACCTCCAGCGCATCACTAGCAATAACTAAAGGTCAGTGCCTAGCGGCCCTGGTCTTGTCTCGGGACAAGGGTAGAGGCTGACCCTTCTGGCATGACCTGCCCACTTGAAGCAAATTGGCAGACACATCAGCCGTGATGAACAGTAATAAGCAGCTTTGTTTGATTTGACAAAAACTGAGGCCTAGGGACGGTAGGTGCTTCCTCAAGGTCACCATGGGAAGACTCTGGGGACATAGCTCTTCAGTACTATTTCCCACACCCGCCAAGTAGCTACTCCAGGAAACTGTGGCCAGATGTAGTGGGGAAGAGCCATCTCCTGCATCCCAGTCTTGGTAGTTCCAAAGCACAGCTGCATAGCAAAGGCTCTGAGAAGTCTGCGATAAGGAACTTCACTGCACTTTCCGTCGGTCAGCAGTGCCTGAACTTGAGGACCAGGGAACTCCTTTTTCCTGAGAACGCCTCCTCAGAAGACACCGCCCCTAGCTCTCCAGTGTTCCTGCAACCCTACTAGTCTCTGTTCCATTTCCTTCCGGTCTCCTCTCTTCCCAGCCCTTTCCAGGCACCAGCTCTCACTCCTTGAGTCTCTCCCTGTGTCGTCACATCCACCCTTCTTAGGATGCTCCCCAAGCTGATAAACAGAGGCCAGGGGGAGAGGAGAAGGTGCAAGAACGACGCACATCCTTCTCGGTCAGTTTTTCCTGCTGGGGTTATGCCAAGGTGACCACCCTCTAGAGAATAAGAGGACGTATTGGGGGCAATATCTGTCATCCCTAAAGGTCAGGAGAAAGAAGACTCACAGGGGAGATGGGATCGGAATCTTCTCTTCGATTAAGCTTCCTAACACCGCGGTTTCTGACTCGAGAATTTCGGCCCTGAAAAGGCCTGTTACAAAAATATTTGTCTCCCTTTCATTCACCTCAACACATGCAACTGACCCCCTCAGACCTGGATTCTGTGTGCACTTGACCCAGAAACTGCCGAAGTATAGCACGGGAGTATAGAGGCCAGACTCTAGTCCCAGCCCCTCTTTATAGAGATGGGCCACTGAGGCCCAGAGAGGGGAAGTGACTTGCCCAAAGCCACACAGCAATGTCAGTGACCCACATCATCTGACTCCACCACCTAGAAGACAGTCCTTTTCGCTTGACTCGTCTCCCGTGGAGAAGAAATCGGAGACTTACAGGGACTTCCTACTTGCCAGACACCAGAGTCCCAGCCTTCACCAACAGGAACAGAGATGCAGCCTGGGGAGCCAACAGCCATCTAAGTAAGCTCCAGGCCTGGAAAGTTGGCTCCCAGAGGGAGGCCCTGCCGATTCATTTGCTCCCGTTCCAATCCTGTTTAGGCTACTGCTAATAACGTTTAGTGCCTGCACTGGCTCAGAGCTTTGTTCTTCCAGACTTCTGTTTTCACCGCTGACTCGTGGGCCTTGGCTGGGCGAAGCCAGGGCTCCAGAATGTCGGGAAGACCAGAGCTCAGCGGCCAGAGACGGCAGAAGGCAGCCGAAACGGGAGCCATGAGTTAGGGAGCCTGACCTTGAAGACACAGCCTGGCCACACGGCCCTCCAAGAAGGGAACCCAGGTGTTCCTTTCTCCTGCAAAAAGCCCTCTGCCAATGCACCTCGCGTGGTTACTCCTGGACCACGAGGCCAGCCAGAGCCTGCAGCTGGCGTGCGTGGTTTTTCCTCTTTCCTTGTTACCTGAGAACATACAGGTGCTCAGAGACCCACACAATTTGAACATCCACTGTGAGCTCAGAGCTGAGACCCAGGGCACAGAAACACAAGGAAAGCAGCCCCGTGGTCTCTGGGCTTGGCTGTTATCCCACGGAGTAAGCTGGGAAGGATGCAGCCAGAGGACCACAGGAAACAGAACCTGTCCCACCTGCCTCCATGGATTGGCCAGGCCCCACGTGCCCAGACAGCCACGCCCAGGCTTTCTTCACACCTTACACCTCGTCCATGGGAACACAGGCAGGGCATCTGTCTGGATAGGATGCGGCCCAGAATTTTCCAGTTGTTTCCCACATCCATTCAAGATGAAGTGAATAATGATATAAGTAACAGCTGCCATTTATTGAGCACTTACTACATGCCAGGCCCCGTCCTAAAAACCTTTTACAAGCACAGGCCCACTAATACTCACAAACACCCTTCTGGCTGGGAATGAGGATGCCCGTTTGGGGGGATGAGAAAAAGGAGAAGCAGAAAGACAAGGTGCCTGCCACAGCTCACAGGGCAGAGGCAGGACTCGCACGGCTTGACTGAAGTACCCTCTCTGCCCGTGGGTGTGAGTTTATGTTTTGCTTCCATTTCCGCCATCAACTGAAATGGCATTTTCGTGTGCCAGGCAGGTTGTGGGGTATCCAGAGGGTCCCTGAACACAGAGAGGGAGGAAGAGCCTATGCCAATAAAGTAATGGGTGGAGTGTGCTCGGGGAGGGACAGACCGTGGGTTACATTTGGAAGGCAAGCGCCCTCCAGTGCGGCATCAGGGGTGCTGATGGCTGTTGAGCTGAGCCTTGCGGATGGCAGGCTTATGGAAGCACGAGGGAGGAGGAGTGTTCTGAGTACAGGGAGGAAGGGGAAGGAAAGAGAGGCCAGGGATGCTCCCTAACGGTGTCATGGAAGCTGGGCTGGGAGCAAAGCTAGGAGGCACGCAGCGGGCCAGAGGGCGCAGGGTTTGGGGCAGGCAGTGGTTGGGGAGGCAGGGGCTGGGCCGCAGTGTCACTGCCCACTTACCTAAAGCTTGGGCCCCACTGTGGGGCGCTTGCCTGGTACCACTTTTCTACCCAACTGCTGGCATCTGCCCTGGCACAGGGTCTTCTGGAGAAAATGAGTCAGCAGTGTGCTTACTGGTGCTGTGTGTGTGTGTGTGTGTGTGTGTGTGTGGGGCGGTGAGGGGCGGGGGAATCTCAGCCAGCCCACTTTTTCCAAGACATGGGAAAGAGAGGGGGAGGCATCACCCCCCTGATTCCAGCGCAGAGGGGGCAGGGCATGGTGGCCAAGGGCGGAGCTACAGCCCTGACCAGCGTCTTGGGAATGTCCTCCGGTCCTGGGGCAGGACGGACAGGGAGCAAGTTCTGTGCTTCTCTGGGCCGTAAGCAGGAGCCACAGTCCACAGGGCCCTGAGGGGCTGCTCCCATCCTGCCCACTGCCACACACACCCACACGCGGTGACTCCCTCCGGCACATGCTCACTCCTTTACAACTCCTACTCCACAGGCTGGGAATCAGAGCCTCTGGGTCCCAGCCCCTCCTTGGAGAGTCCCTGCCCCTCTCTGGCCCTGAGTCTCACATCTGTGCAACGAGGGGTTCGAATTAGTCATCTCCCAGGGCCCTTTATGCCCTGACATGCTGGCTCTCACTTTTTCCTCTCTCACACGCAGGACAGGCATTGAGGACCACCCCCCGCCCCTCCCCAAGCAGGGAAGCACTGAGACACACAGACCCAAACAGACTGACACACATGCGGAGATTTCCAGAAACAGGGGACGTGCAAAGACACACAGACACTGAGACAGCAGCAGAAGCCGAGACCCGCAGCCCTAGAAATTTGCAGACAAGTTTCCCGAGAACCAACAGAAACGGAGACTTACAGGCTCGGGACCTGTGGACACGGACACTGGAACACACCGAGACAGTCAGAAATGGAGATCCCCCCTCCCCCAAGCATCCAAAAAGCCCCCTTCCGCCCCCCCCCCCCGCGCCCGCCCGCCGCTCCAGGCGCCACCCCCACCCCCCAATCCCGATTCCCGGGGCTGGCTCTGCATGGGACCCTCCCCAGCTCGGCCCCCGCCCCAAGGCGATCGGGCAGCCGCGCCAGGCAGGGAAGGGCGGGCAGCGCTCTCGCCAACCCTCGCCGGGCCGGGGGCGCTGCCCGCTTTAACCCTTGGCGGCCCGCCTCGCAGGGGTGAAGGAAGGAGCAGGAAACTGACGTTGCGCTGGAAGCGTCCCGCGCGGCGGGGAACCCCCGCCTCCGGAGCCGCAAGAAGCTGGGGAGGGGGCGTCCCCGAGCCGGTACTCACCTCCCGCGCGCCGCCGCCGCCGCCGCTGTGCCTCGGGCCCCCCGCGCCGATCCCGCTCCCATGGCGGGCCCCTACTTCATGCTCCCGAGCCCGGGGGGCAAGTGTGGGCGCGCCCCATGGGGCCGCCAGCCCCCCGCCCCGCCGCGCCAGGCGGGCTCAGAGCGCTCGGCCCCCACGCCCCCAGCGCAGCCCCGCTCCCAGGGGCGCCCGAGCAGGCAGGCAGCGCGGCCGGGGCTCCGCGGGCGCCCGCGCCAGGCCCATGGTCCCAGGAGTCCCGGCGCCGCGCTCGCCCCTGCCTCGCTCTTCTCTGCTTCCACCGAAAAGGAAGAAGAAGCAGGGGAAAAAAAACAAAATTCAAACTTTTGGAGGCGGGCTGCTGGCGGTCCCCGGAGGCAGAGCAAGGCCGGGCGAGGGCGCGCGGAGGGCGGTGGAAGCTGCCTCCCCGCCGGCCTGGGGGAGGAGAGGAAAAGGAAGGATTTGGGGGAAATGAAGGCGATTTAAAGTCTCGGCCCGCGGTGGCTCTCCACCTTCTCTCCTCCCCGCGCCGGGCCGCCCTCTGCTGCCCCCTACTGCCCCCTGCCGGCCGCAGCCGGGGACACAGCCTCCGCGGGCCCACGACTGTCCCGCTGGGACACTCCACGCCCCCAGCCTCCCTGTAAAGATGGGGAAACTGAGATTCACAGAGAGGAAAGAGTTGGCCAAGACTGTACAGCGGGATGATCACAGTTCGGAGATTCGGGACCTCTAGATCGTGAGACTGGGGGTCCCCGAGTTGGGGGCAAAGATAGAGGGGGAAAGGGACAGATACTATTGCTGAAAGGAACCCGGAGTTCCAGGGACAGATCTGGGACTAGGACTCAGTGTCCAGACTCTCAACAACCAGTGTTCTACCACACACATACACACACCTATTTTCCTCCCAGATTCAGGGCGCCCTGGAGGACAGACTTTCCTGGGCACGTAGTGGGTGCGTTTGTTCAATATTGGTCACCTCTCTCTCTCCTCTCCACGCAGTAAGAAATGGGAGCTTAACCTACCTCCTCACCCCAGAGTAGACCAAAGGCTCCCTCAGATCCCACTAGGGAGCGCAGAACTGCACACCTTGATGCCGCCACAAACACCTGGCAAATTCGCACACCCACAACCCCAGTTCAAGCCCTGGCATCAGAATCCCCCTCCGCCTCCACTTCCACGACTTGTTCCCTGGTGCATACACACATTCCCACACATATCTACACTTGCTCCAAACTCAGACACACACTCACACTCACTCACATGCAGGCACAGCCACGTACTCCTCCTGGGCTCACACAAACACACCCTGGGGTGTCTGGACTCTGGCGCACACCCGGACTCCACACACGCAGACGCATGCACATGAGTGCTTACACGCGCACAAATGCATACTAGTCTAGCCTAGCCAGATCCTCCCAATGCACACACCCGCGTGCACACCTCTCATACATATCTTCACGTGCACACGTAACAGCCCAAGCGCACACACTCACGCGCGCTACCCCCCACTTGCATACAGGTTTCCGCTAGTGCCCATCGCACGCGGGCACAAACACACTCACTCCTCGCACGTGCACCCCCTCCCCACACGCGCGCACCTTTACGCATACACACACCCGTACCCCCAGCGCTCCAGGAGCCCCGGGCCACTTACTGGGTCCCTAGATGCGAGGCTGGACGGTCGGTCCTTCCTCGGGCGCCTAACGGCATTTGTATTCATGGGTCCCCGCAGCCCCGGGCGCGGGCGCGGGAGCGGGGGCGGGGGGGCGGGGTCCCCTTCCCTAAACTGGGCGCGGGCGCTCGGAGCGCAGCGGCACCGGGAGGGGCATGGGCGCGCCGGGCTGCGCCACCCGCCCGGTCCGCCTGCGCTCGAACTTCAGCCGCTCTGCGTCCTCGGACTCTGGCACGGGCTCCGGGCGCGGGGGGCGGTTCATAGGTGCAGGGGCCGCGGCGCCCGCCGGGCCTTTTGAAGTCTTCGCTGGGGGCGGGGAGGGGGCGCTGAAGGCGGCCTTTTAAACCGTAGCTGCACGCGGGCTCGGTCGAGCAAGGTGTCTGGTTTCAGCAACTTTAGGAAAAGTCCCAAGCCGAAGGGGGTGGGAGGGCCGACGCGCGAGCCAAGCAAGCCAGAAAAAGAAGCCGCGTAGCCGCGCGCTGCTTCCTGCAGGGGGCAGAGCACCGGTGACTGCCAGGAGGGAGGCCCAGCGCGGTGCTGGGGAACCCGCAGGCGGCTGGACGGCGCATGGAACCACCCCGGCACGTCCACGTTGAAGCTGCGCTCTTAACCTCCACCTGGCCGAGCCCCAGAAGTGCAGGAACACCCGAAAATCTGCACCAATTGTGCCTGTTTGTGCGTTCTTCTGGGGGAGAGGGGCCACCGGTTCTCTTCAGGTTTTCAGAAGCCCACGGCTCTTGAAGGCTGCGAGCTCCCAGTCCGATAATCGTTGATGTACTTTGAGCTGCATCCCTTGCACTAGGGAGATCCTGCGTTTATTTACAATTTTGGTATTTTGTTCATCGTGGATTGTGGGGGATATGTTTTTGACATTTTTAAAGTATTGCATTAAAATATTATGTATCTTGATCACTTAGAGGTTTTTTGCCCTCCCTTAAATGTAAAGCTCCATTACTAAGGGTTTTTGGCAGCCCCCAGGATTTTGCAGCTCACGTGCCTCCCGAGCCAGGTGTGGCAATGTTCTAAGTGCCACCGCTTATGGGAGGCCTGTTATCTCCATTTACAAATGAGAAAACTGAGATTCTGAAAGGTTAAGGAACTTGCCTGAGATCAGTAAGCTGTTAGTTAGTGGAGGTGGGATTCGAACCCAGGTAGTCTGATTCCTGTCTTTGCAGCTGAGCATGATGATTTAAATCTTAGCCGCTAGAGGGTTCTGAGCAGATCCTTGCCAGCCTCTCCAACTTCACATTCTTCGCAGTGAGCTCCACTCTCTCTGATGCCTGGACCCAGGCTCTGGACAAGCTGGCGTATTTCAAGGTCTTGTCCATGCTGTCTCCTCCCAGGCTGTTCTCTCCCCGAAACCCCCTTTCTGCCTGTTCACAGACTCTCTGTCCTTTTAGGTGCAGCTCAAAGCTCTGCTCCACACCCATATTGTAGCACACGTCACATGGTATTGTCATGGTCAGATCTAACTGTGTCCCCACACCCAGCATGGAGCCTGGGATACAATAGATGCTCAAACCATTAATAATTTAAATGAATTTCTTTAACTCTTACAGTGTGCAAACCCCTGTACAAAGCTGGGGGAAGAGGGTCTGCCACTATGGAGTGAAAACAAAGAAATTTGTACATAGTCCTGCTTTCTGGGCACACATATTTGTAATGTGGTCAGCAACTTGGGTCAAGGAAGGGGGCCTGGTTAGGAGACGTCAGACACTGCCATGTCACAGAGAATCCCCTGCAATCACATAAAGATAACACAAGAAGAATGTGATAGATGCTATCAGAGAGATACAGATGAATTGAATTGTCAAGCAGACTAACGGATGGAGAGAAACCAAGGAAGGCTCCCAGGAGGAGGTGGCCTTTGGGTCCCGAAGTGCATGTTGGATAAACATGCAGCCACTGGGGAAGACAGCTCAAGTGAAAGAGTCACAAAAGGGCCCAGATGGTGGGAGCAGATTTCAGGCTGGTTTTGGAGGAGGAGTGAGGGGAGCCCAGTGAAGAAACCATCCAGTTCTCCCCACTGCACCGTGTGGGTGATGATGTGCAACTTACTGGCCAGAAAGACATTTCCAGGCAAGGGGACGCATTTCCTCAAAGATCAGGCAGCAGGTCAGTGGCTGAATTCTAAGCTCTTTCCAAATCTCACTCCCAAATCTGAGTATGCAATGGTGAGCCCCAGGGAGACTTGCTTTAATGAGAGAAGCCCAAAAGACCCATGGGAAACCCCCCAAAGCCCGCAAAGATTGATGGTGTCCCCTTTGAGCCTCACTCTCCTCATCTGTAAAATAGGTGCATTGAACATGATCCTCAGCATGGGCCCTTTGAGCTCGGGAGTAGGAGACTGCTGTAAATATCCAATCCAATGCAGTAACTAATTATTGAGGGCTACCTGCGTTTTCCTAGGTTGGAAGAGAAACGAGGCTCATGGCCTTCCAGGAGTTCGTGGTCAGCTGAAAAGAGCAGATATGGACACTGTTAAGAACTCTAGGGAAAGGACCTTGTTTCCTGCCTCCACTGCCTCTTCACACCCAGTCTTCCTGCCAAGTAGGTTCCTGGCACAGCACCAGCGACTGGGCACAAACAGTCTTCATGAAAGTTGGATCCAGAAGACACTGACTGAGCAGTTACCCACCCTGTGAAAGGGATGGGGTGCTTACCAGAAAGGGGCAGAAGGCGATGAGCCTGGGAACTGGGTGGACACCGCCTGCAGGCCCATGGAGATGTTCTGGGGACGAGGCAGAAGGATAGGAATTCCCGGCCTGGTGAGGACTTTCCAAGGCACATAGTTTACTTTCTGCCCAAGCGGAGCAGCCATGGACCCATTGCTCTCTGGGGCGCATCTGCCTTGAGAGAAACTGTTGATCTCAATAGCCTCCGTGATGGACACTTAGTAGGGGCTCAATAAATGTTTGACTAAATCACTAGATGAAGTCTGCCTGCAAAAAGAGGGTTGTACACTGCCCTGGTATCAGTCTCCACCGATTCATCCACGAAGCTTTTCCGGAGGACCCACTGTGCGCCCGGCTGTGCTTCCTGTTCTCCAGTGTTTGCAGGAGGAGACGAGCAAGGAGACAGGCAGATAACGCGGGTCAGGAAGTCCTGCCTCAACTCATTCTTGTTTCACTGGTACCGCAGAACGGGGAGCAGAACTTGGATGCCACGTATTAGTCCCCAGTTTTCCAATGCCTGACACGGCTGGGCACACCGGGATGGGCCTTCCTTTCACATCGGGCTTGCATGTCCCATAGGACGTGTGCACATAGTACACATCTAATAACAGAGTCATTCGTTCCCTGGTCGCTCAGCCAATCAGGAGACGCTGGCGTGCATCAGGCCCTGAGCTGGGCACTGGTAACAGGTAAATACAAGTTGTGGTCCCTGCTATGAGCAGTTGCCCTGCTGAGTTTCTGACACCGGCACGAAACACGGTGCCTGGTACATAGGAAGTACTCCATAAATGCTGAGTGAGTGACGGAAGGAAGGAAAGGAGGGAGGGAGGGAGGGAGGGACACATGCGTGAGAGTAAAGTTTGCCGATTAGCCACCTGCTCTCTCTCCTACATCAGGATCCTCCCTCATCAACAATGATTCGTTGGTCACGTGCCACGTGGCAGGCCCAATTTCAGGGGCTGCAGATACACCAGTCATACTCCATCCTGTTCCTTGCTGTGTTCCCGGCACCCAGGATAAAGCATTTCAGTAAACTGACCTGAACTCCAAGCTGGAGGAAGAGGCAGCCTGCAAGAGTGTGCCCTCCCTTTGTCCCCTCCAGGCAATGCCAGTCTAGTCCTCCTCCCCAGGGGAGGAGACCGGAGCTGGTATTGGCTGTCACCGCTGCCCGCCTGTCTCCCAGGGCTTGGGTTCTGCATTCGGGGCCACGTCACTCTGGCATGTCGGCTGCCAAGACCCCAGAAACAATCATTCCACCAAGAGGAATGAGGGCTGAAGCCAGGGAAGCTCCTGGGCCACTGTCCAAGAGACAGCACATCCTCTGGGCACGTGATCCCATTGTCTGGGCATCCCAGACCATCTCCCCGGGGCCTTCGCCCTGCTCCCCAGTCTGGCTTTATTTCCTCAGGACTGAGCCACGTGGCAGAGGGTTGGGAGATGTCCAAAGATAATTTTGCGGGGGTTGATATTGACCCAAATATGGGATCCCCAAAGAAATTCAGTCCTGGAAGAGCCCCTAGTGCCACCTAACTCAATTTCCTCATTTTACAGGTGGGGAAGCTGAGGCTCAGGGACAGGGTGCCTGATGCTCTCAAGGTCACACAGAATCAGTGGGGGGGCTGGGGTGAGAAGCCAGGCCTCCTACACTGATGTCTAACTGTGGACAGTCAAACCTATCTCCTCATCCTTGCATCCATTCAGTCAACGTTGGAAGAATTAGACCCGCTTTCCAGGTGTGAGAGCTGTGGCAAGTTAAGGTCTCTGGACTCTCTCTGACTATCCGTCTGGAACCATTGGCTGTACCGAACAGGGAGTTTGTGATGACTTCTGGGCCATCGTTGCAGCCAGGAGTGAAGACCAAGCAGTTGATGAGCTCTGAGACTCTTCAGGCCTTCACCCCTGTCACCCATTCTGCTGGAATGTGCTTCTTCACGGGATCCCCCCTTGGATTCCCACAGCTGTACCCTGCCCTGCCCCTATCCCGCCATTTCACATCAGGGTGTATATTTATCTCATGCACCTACTCAGCTGGACCTCCTCAAGGCCATGGCTACGCCTTATCTCCCTAGAATCCCCAGGGCTCACTCAGTGGTAGCCCACAATAAGCCCTCAGTAAATGCTAGATACACAAGGATGGAATGGAGGAAGGGGGAGGTGAGGGGGGAGGGACGGAGGGAATAATGGAGGGAGCAGAAGCAGGGCTTCTAGGACATTCCCATGACTGGGGCAGACACTGTTTGGTTCATCCTCGCTAAGAGAATTCCATCTTCATCTGCCCACTTCTAAGCTGCCTCATCCTTCAGTGGAGGCTGCATCCCTCTCAAGCTGTAAGGCTTGACTCCCGCTTCTACTAAGCCCACCATGGTGTCTCCTTCTCTTGGCCAGTGAGTGGCTTGGGTGTAGACATAAGCCACAAACCAGCCACTGAGATGTGAGAGGAGTTATAGGCAGAAAGAAACGAGGTCCTTCAGGACATTATTGAGATGCTGAATCAGGCACACACGCCTGGACTGCCCTTTCTCAAAACAATGGTGTCCCTCATGTCTAAAACACTTTTAGTAGGGTTTTCTCTCACTGCCAGCTGAAAGCATCCTAGCTGATGTAGCAGGGAACAGGAACTTTGGTCTGTACCAGACAGACCAGGGGATTACAATGACAACAACGACAATAATAGCATGGAACAACTTCATTGCCAGCATCTCAAGTTTCCACACAACAACCCCATGAAACAGCACAGATAGCTGCATCTCCAGTTTAGAGACAAGGAACCAAATGCCAAAAGGGAAGGGTCCTGCCCAAGTTCACCCCGCAGCAAGGTGACAGAAATGGGGCTAGAACTGTGGTCCCAAGTGCTCATTACAATATACCAGGACCTGTGTGTGTGGTGAGGTCGGGGTGGGGGGGTCTCTTCACAGCCCAAGGAGTAGTCAATCAGAGCCTGCTGGGGAGGGGCCCACTGAGTGAATTTGAAAGAGTTGAAAATGCATCCAGTCCACAGTTCCACAATGTCCTCAGCAAACTCCTAAGTGGCAGATGTGCTGTCAAACACACTGGAGAGACAGCTGTGTTAGGGAGTCGTCATCCCCTCCACCAGCTGAAACCTGCACTCCAAGAGTTTGGCGACCTCTTCACCCCATGTCCAGACCATGCAATGTGATACATTCCTGCTCGTGGGTAGTTCCAGGAAAAGATGACCGACGCAAATGCCTCTGGATTCTTCTCCTCATCATAAAGTGAAGACAGAGGAGACACACACACGCTACTCTGCCTTCCACCCAAGAAACCAATTCTGCAAAGAGCTCTTCAGACGCATGCCATCAACCAGAGCCCCTATACAATGGCTGTTGAGAAGAGCAGCTCCGAAGTCAACTAAAGCCTGACTTCATGGAGGAAATCACTCTGAAAGTAACAACCCCACCCCCAAGGCATCCTTTCTCCAGGCCCAGCATTCTCGTTGCCTCATCTGGCACTATTCCTCTGGCACCAGTGTCATATCTTCCAGCATCATCTCCTCCAACTACTGCCAAGTGACCACAGCAAAGCTCAAAAGTCCAGGTGGCATCTGACGAGCATGGAGTTGAGCACGACTATCACCTCCCCCGATACATATTCTATGCTTCTATTAATGTGACCCGAGGGCCTATTAGCTTTTTAGGTAACGCACCACAGCACTCACACTAAGCTGATGACCATTGAGAACCTCTAAGTTTTTCTTATGTGCCTCTGGGGCAGTAAAGTTTTGTCCTCCTAAGTGGAGCCTTTTCTAAGCATGGTCCATCCTTTCAGCTTATCTGAATTGTTGTTTGTTAAACATGCTTCTCTCATCCTTGCTTAAGGACCCGTGACTATAGGACATTGACCACTGGTCATACTGATGACCATACTGATGAATAGTGTTACTTTGTCCCCATGAGTTGGAGGCATTTCACGTTTCAGTGTTGTTGATTGATAACAGTGAGACTAATGCATTGTACCCGGTCTTGGTGAGATCCCCGAAGCCTCTGCCCTTGGGGCTGGTTTGCTAGCAAGAATATGCCTACACGACCGGCTGGGGATAAGAAACCCCAGCTGAGACTCCATTTCGGGGTTCCCTGGTTTGGGGGCGTTCCATGTACAAGTTAGTGGTCACTTATCTGAGAGAAAAAGTGCACCCTGGTCTGGCCCTTCAAAGGGAGGACAATTGGGGCTCACACCTGACCTCTCCAGAGCCCTTGCTGTGAGGCAGCCTTTGGCTGTGAAGAATATTCTCACCCTAGTGCAGTTGCTAGATTTCACCGTTTTCCTGCAAGACACTGCAGATATGTAAGCATTGTTGTTTTGAGCCCTGTGAGACTTTGTCAGCCCTCGAACCCTGTCTAACTGCTGTCATTAGTGTAGGACCCTATGTACTAATACCCGCACACACGCATTTGCAAGGGTAAAAACAAAAAATGGTGATAATCAGAGATGGGTGATTACCACTCCTCTTTCTTGGGGCTGGGCAATTTATTCACTGAGGGGTATTTTCTCCTCATTTTCTGCAGTTTTTCTTTTTTTTTTAAAATTAATTTAGTTTATTAATTTATTTTTGGCTACATTGGGTCTTTGTTGCTACGCATGGGCTTTCTCTAGTTGAGACAAGCGGGGGCTGCTCTTCGTTGCGGTGTGTGGGCTTCTCATTGCAGTGGCTTCTCTTGTTGCGGAGCACGGGCTCTAGGCGCGCGGGCTTCAGTAGTTGTGGCACACAGGCTCAGTGGTTGTGGCTCGTGGGCTCTAGAGCGCAGGCTCAGTAGTTGTGGTGCAAGGGCTTAGCTGCTCCACTGTATGTGGGATCTTCCCGGACCAGGGCTCGAACCCAGGTCCCCTGCACTGGCAGGCGGATTTTTAACCACTGTGCCACCAGGGAAGTCCCTGCAGTTTTTCAACCAGGTTCTTATCTGGAATCTCACCTATCTGGATATCTGGGAATGGTTGTGATTTTATATGAACCCCATGCCTGCCCAGCACCTGAGGTCGGCTGCAGCATGTGGCCAAGTTGACACCCCTGGGCCCACGTTACAGCTCCACTCTGCACTAGCACTATGGGACCTCGGCAACCCTCTTTTCCTCCCTGAGCCTGTTTCCTCTTCTGTGAACTTAGGGTTATTAATGTGCGCCTCCGTGGTGACTCTTCCTTTCTCCCACTTCATCAGTCCCTGTGATCAAATACAGCTGGCCTTGGCTGGATGTTCCCCCCAAGGGAATGGGTCTCTGCTTGTTGTGTTGAGTTGCAAAAGCATGCTTCTTCTCACTGGCTGCCCTTGTTGAACACGTCAGTAATGGCTAACATCATATCTCAGTTCAAATCCCTAGCTGTGTGGTCTTGGGCATGCCATTTAACTTCTTGGTAACCTCTTTTGTACATTTCTCCATCTTTTGAATTGTGATAGCAGTAGCATCCTCATCTTTTTAAAAAGTTTATTGAAGTATAGTTGATTTACAATGTTGTGTTAGTTTCAGGTGTACATTAAAGTGCTTCAGTCCCAAATAAAGTGTTGGCTCCTTGGCGAAAAAAAAAAAAGAATATATATATATATATATATATATATATATTAGTTTTCAGATTTTTTTCCATTATAGGTTGTTGCAAGATACTGAATATAGTTCCCTGTGTTATACAGTAGGACCTTGTTGTTTATCTATTTTTTATATAGTAGTATCTGTTAATCCCAAAGTCCTTATTTATTTATCTATTTATTTTTATTGAGCATCCTCATCTCTTAAATTGGTATAATAATATTACCAACCTTGTGCCTATAATGAGGACTCAATGAGTTAATATATATAAAGCACTTAGAACAGTGTCTGCCACATGGTAAAAGTATAACAAATATAGGTTGTATTTATTACTATCATTATTTTTGTGATATTCTCAGATCGTTTAGGTGCCAATCCTTCAGAATAAAACAGTAGTTCTCGAAGTGGTGAAGACATGAAACCTTGGGGCCAAAACTGGCCCCGGGCTGTCCTTTTTCCTGGGTGAAAATCTGAGAATCTTTTTTTTTTTTAAATCTGAGAATCTTGATTGCTTTGGACTCTCTGATGTCCCAGGGACTGCAGCTTCATCCCGGGAAGCCACCCAGAGGCGTGCATCCGTGTCGCTGTGCACAGAGGGTCAGGGCAAGGAGCACTTCATGATACAGCCGATCCAGTCTCTCGAGTGGGGAAATCGAAGCCCAGGGAGCCAGAAAGCACCGCCCCACCATGGACACGCCGCAAGTAAGGACCCAAATCTCTTCTCCCACTGGTGCGCTGGAGCCGGCTCATGCCTACTCAGACTGGCTCAGGAGAGCAGCTGGTTACATTTTCAGGAAGTTTGTGAGCTGCTGTCAAGCTCTTATTAAGAAGTAAATTGCATAAACTTAAAATTTTAAAAGCAAATTATATTAAAAACAAAGTAACTAACACTCAAAACTCATCTCTTTCTAGTTACCTTAGTGCATTTTACTCTTATCTGTGTTCTTGAAATCATTGACATCTGTTGTAAGCGGGGGGTGGACATACTACATAATGATGTGCTACTGAGCATCTCTGCTTAACTCCACATTCAGTGACATACACTGGCAGCTTGAAATTGGCCAGGGTGGGAGTACTTACACCTCTGAAATTGGCCAATGTAATAGATCAGGGCTTTTTTTCCCCAGAGATCTTGTTATTTATTAGCTCACCCCTGAGGTCTCCTGCTTGGGCTGGTAGTCTGGACACTGCAGAAGTAGGAAGCATCCTCCTCTTCCCCTGGATCTGCAGTCTCCTCCCCCAGCACAATCCCAGGTCTTGCTCAATCCTGGGGCATCACTGGGTGCTGTGACCTTCTCTGCCTTCTTGAAATTTCCTTCTTCTGCAGCATCACCTCTTCCAACTACGCTGTGCTCCTTGCGGTTTCCTAAAAACAATACACATTTCTCCCCCGCTCCTCTGGTGCTTTACATATGGAGTTCCTTCTTTAGAGGGATGTTCTTTCTCTCCCTTTCTAGATTCTTATCCTGCAAAATTTGGAAGGTATCTCCTTTTCTGGGAAAATTTTCTTAAAGGCCCACCCCCACCCCAATGCAGGCTGGATATAGTGGGTTGCTGGCAGACAGTTAACAATCGGCTCTCCAGAAAGGGAGGGGAAAACCCGGATCCTCAGCATCTGCCAGATTCTGAGTGCAGGGTTGGGAAGCCGATATGAGCTCATTCCAGCACATCACTGGCTGGATCACCGGCCTGCCTTTTCTGTCCCACAGCAGCCCTCCGACATCCCCCATAATACAGTGCTGAGCCAAGCCATATTACAGCCTGAGGCAAAAGGAAAAATCAGTCATTTTGATCCTGCCTTCATTTAAAAGTTTTATCTTTTGTTCATCATGATTTTTTTGCATTCATTTTGATTTTTTAAAATATTACAGGGGGGCTTCCCTGGTGGCGCAGTGGTTGAGAGTCCGCCTGCTGATGCAGGGGACGCGGGTTCGTGCCCCGGTCCGGGAAGATCCCATATGCCGCGGGGCGGCTGGGCCCGTGAGCCACGGCCGCTGAGCCTGCAGGTCTGGAGCCTGTGCTCTGCAACGGGAGAGGCCACAACAGTGAGAGGCACACATACCGCAAAAAAAAAAAAAAATTACAGGGAATTCACTGGTGGTCCAGTGGTTAGGACTCGGCCCTTTCACTGCCATGGCCTGGGTTCAATCCCTGGTCGGGGAACTAAGATCCCATGAGCCTCACGGCAAGGCCAAAAAAATAATAATAATAAAATAAAATATTACAGTAAAATATTATTTATCTTGATGACTGAGTTTTTGGCATTGCATTAAATTTTGTTCCTCAGATAAGTGCTCTACTCACCTCACCCTGGTTCCATCCCTGACATGATAGCGCATACCACACCGTTATAATCACCGTTGATACAGTTGTCTCCCTTCCAGCTTATAAACCTAGGGGACAGGAATTTATTTCTGTGTTCCTTGGCACACAGTAGGTGTTCAATAATTATTTTTCAGCAAGGGAGTGGATGAACAGATGGATAAAACAACACCCCCTCGGTTCCTTTGTCCACAAAATAAGACACGCTGATGAAAGATATCCTCTGTTCTTAACTGGGGGCAGGTTTGGAGCTTTTGAGTTTCAGCTCCTCCAACTCAACAAAGATTAAGCCTGTCCTTGACCCGGGTGAGCCAGCCCCTGCGCTGGGTATTTTCACTAGGACCAATCAGCAGACACTTCCCACCTGAGGAAGCAATGGAAGGAAGTTGAATTTGGAAAGTGGAGACTGTACGAAAACCAAGGGCAGGACATCACAGAAAGACAGGCGTCCCTTGGATCCCAGGAAAGACTTTCTATCAGTTTGTATCACCTACCTCGAGAGGTAGCAGAGTTCCCATCTCTGGTTGGGTCCCAGGAGACTGCCATTTGGCAGGATCGACAGAAACGGTAGATGCTTCAGGATGGCTTCCAGCTCAGTGTGATGGGTTACCTGCCATCTGAGGGTACAAGGACTTGTTCCTGTGCCTGGTCCCTTCTTCACCGTGACGACCACCCAAAAAGAGGTCTTCTGGAGATACCCCATCATTGGCTTCTCAGGCATCTCACTGGACTCCAGTTGGGGTGGGAGTTAAAGGGCTTTAGTTCTACAAAATTGGCCATGGCTTCTGTTTCTTAAGCACTTGTTATGTGCTGGACCCACTGCACAGAGCTTTGCACACATTAGCTCACTCACTGCTCACAAAACCCTCAGAGGTAGGAATTATTCTACTCATTTTACAGATGGGAAACAGAGAGGCTGGCAACGTGCCCAAGGTCACACAGCTAGTAACTGATAGAGCTGAAATTCTAACCTAGGAACCATCTGATTCTAGAGTCCATGATCTGAATCACATCTATGCAAAGAAAAGGAATTTCTAAGATAGACCCCTTTTGAGTGCTGGTGCCCATGAAAGTAAAAAAGTGGAGGTAGAAATGGGCAGGTGCAGCCATTTTTGTCCTTAACTCTGACCTGGCCTTGTCATCCGCTTTGGACATGCTTCCTGCTCTCCCAGCCCACCCAGCACAGAAGCCCCTTTCCTCCCACCATTCCATTCACCTCTCCACCAGTCTTCAAAGAGGAGCTGCATGTTCCCAAAGGGGGATTCTTCAGCTCCAAGATACTTGTAAAAAGCCACATTTCAAGGGGGTGTGGGAGAGGGAGGTGTAGACAAGCAGTGAGCATCTCTTCCGTGCCAGGCTCTACGTACATGCTATCAATCCTTACCACAGGACTCAGGGCAGGTGCTCATCCTATCTCCATTTAAAAGCCTGCATTGGCCAATATCGTACTCACTAGCCACATGTGGCTATTTAAATTTAAATTCCTTAAAATTAAAAAATAAAATAAAAGTTAAGTTTCTTAGTCATGCTAGCCACATTTCAAGGGTTCATCAGGCAAGTGCTCCAATCAAAAGACATAGAGTGGCAGATTGGATAAAAAAACAAGAATCTACAATATGCTGCCTACAAGGGGCTAACTTTAGGGCGAAAAACACACATAGATTGAAGGTAAGGGGATGGAAAAAGATATTTCATGCAAATGGAAATGACAAGAAAGTGGGGGTAGCAATACTCACATCAGACAAAATAGACTTTTAAACAAAGTCTGTAAAGAAAGACAAAGAAGGACACTATATAATGATGATGGAATCAATTTAAGAAGAGAATATTACACTCATTAACATGTATGCAGCCAATATAAGAGCACCTAAATAGATAAAACAAATACTAACAGACATAAAGGGGAAAATTGACAGTAATGCAAGGGTTCAAAAGCCATATGCAGCTAGTGGCTACTGTATTGGACAGTGCAGACATAGAATATTTCCATCCTTGGAGTTAAGTTCTATTGGACAGCACTGTATGGAGGAAGAATGGGACTCTGAGAACGACTTGCTTGGAACCACACAGAGAGTTGTAAACAGAAGTGGGATGGGACCCACATTTCTTGCTTCCAAGGCCTCTACTCCCAGAGCCTGGACTCTATTTGCCACCGCCTGGCCCCAGAACAAGGAGGATTGTTTGCTAGGATGGTAGGTCGACTTGGGAAACCGAATAGGAGATCAGAAGACTGTGGGTGAATACCAAAGTGAAGAAAAGCAGCCAGCTGTTCTTGAGGGTTATTTTTATCCTGCCCAGATATCCTGGGGAGCTGCTCCCCTCCCCTTAAAGCTATTTTTATCTCAAGAGCTGGAATCAGAATGCTGTCTCCCTTGGATGGATGGAAGGAGCCACTGACACATCATAATTCTAGCAATGGGACCTCCCGTTTGCTTAACAATTTCCAAGGTGGCTTTGTATCCATTCTCTGGTGCCATTCTCGAGAGTGCAAGCCCCAAATTACAGATGGGGAAACTGAGGCTTGGATGGGTGCAGTGAGCTGTTTCAACAGCTCACATGTGGCAGAGCTGGGATTTAATGTCAGGCTGGGTCTGGGGTGGATTTCACACCCAAATGGAAAAAAAAGCCTGAAATTGTTCCTGAACTCCACCTCACCCCTTTCTGGATGAGTGGGTAAGTTGCTTGATAGCTTTGAACTTCTTTTCTCTGGTCCATGACACAGAGAATTCTAATCTTTTTCTTGCCGCCTCCACAGTCTTGCTGGGAGTCTGGCCAATGGAAAAGCTTTTGGTAAATTGGAAAACACCCAACGCCCAGAAAAGATTTATAATAATAATAATTATTATTGTTATTATTGTCATCATCATAAGCTGTGAAATCTACCACTGTACGCAGCCTCCATCCCTTCCCCCTCTTTGGGCCTCAGTTTCCCTGCTTGAAACCTGAGCAGTTTGGCCCAGAGGATCTCCAGGGGGCCTTCCTTCCAGCTCTGGCTTGCCATTTCTATGACTCATTCATTCAGTCAACAAGTGTTTATTGAGTTTGAGCAGCCTGACACGGTGGGGAAAGGAGGGACCAGAAGGCTCTCTGTCCAGGCAGTTGCAGCCACATATGCAAATTTCCTTGTGTTTTCAAAAGGCAAATTATGGGAAACATGTTATTCACCATAACGCACTCACCCCATCTCTCAGGGAAAAAAAAAAAAGTCCCTCCAGCCCCACCAAGAACTAAGCTAACAGAAGACAGAAACCCACCCTTGTTCCTCTGGGCAACTTGCCAGAAGCTGAAAAGGGCTAACTGTGTGCAGCGTGTGTCTCTGGGGCTGCTGCAGACCCCGTAAACAACCTGTGTTTGTCTGAGCTCCCTCCATCCTGAGAGGTCAGCCGCAGCCAGGGAAAAAACAGCCTTGTTCTGTGCCCGGCCGTCCCCAGAGAGGGGAAAATTGTCCATAAATATTTTTATCTTCATGGTCACCAAGGGAGCTGAGAGGAAGGCTTTGATTCTCCAAACCCCTGGACCACTCCCTTCCTCTGGGGACCCCCTGGTCGGAGCTGACCTGGGCGTCCCATCTCCCACCCCCAAATTATAGGCTGCTGCCCACGTCGCCTGCCCCCAGGAGGTGGTGGGATTAGAGGCGGGACCACACTGTACACCGTGGCCAGCCTCAGGACTGCTGGAATCGCCTCTCCCAGCCAGCTGGCTTCCTGCTGGGAGCTGGGTGGTCAATGTAAAGAAAAGGAGGACCCAGAGGTGGTGCTGGGTTGGGGGGAGGGTCCCATCTGGATCTAGAATTGCCTCGTTCATCAGAGCCCATGTAGAGGAGGTCCCGAGAGGCAGTTCTGATCCGAGAAGTGGTTTACAGCAAAACAGATCCTTGGAGTCCAAAGGACTTTCTAGATCCAGAGAAAGAATGGATAATGGTGCAATTTCAGACTCTGCGATGGTCACTGACACAGACATTCTGGGTCAGGAATTCCAACCCAGAACTCCTAAAACCATCCCACACGGAAACCTCCTGTGTCCCGTCCTGCCTTGCTGTCACCTCCTTGCCTATCTGAAGAAGACTGCTACCTTCTAGAACTTTCTAGAAGGGAACGCTGCACTGGGGAGTATATCAGACATGAGAACCTCCAAGGGTCATCCAAGTGCGAGGTTCTGTGGTTCCTAGATCACTTGAGCCATAAAATTTCATGCCCAAAGCGTTAGACTTCTCATGCCTTTCGATGCCAGGGCTCTGAGGCGCTAAACTCCTGGAATCCTACTTGGCACTGCCTTTTGGCTTCTATGATTCCATGCTTCTGAGGCTAAGATTTCTGTGATTCTTCAACTCTGTGACCTACTTCGGCGTAGAAAAGGACCTCACACAAGGGGGCATTCAGTCCCAGCCCGGATTATGCGCAAAGGCAACCTGTGTGGCTGCCTGACCTCTCCTCTTTCTGTGATGGGCAGCATTCCCGGCCCCGAGGCTTCCAGAGCCTGGCCTGCCTTCTGACCTTCTCCTAGCCAACTCCCCACTTGGCCCCTACTTAATCCCACCCAGCCCCACCCAGCCCACATCACCAGGTGTGGACAAGGAAGCTGCTGTGGTAGCCAATGCCCTGGTCTCCTCCATCAGCATCCATTCCCACAGGACAGAGAGAAAGAGAGGCAGTAGCTGTTTCCTCAGGCATTGTGCTCCCCAGTGACTCAGAAACCAGAGAAGGTGGGCTTGTCCCTGGACCCAGCCATAGCTTGCTTCATCCATATCTGGGTGATTCAGAGACTCTGTCAGCCTCAAAATATGCCCTTCCGTGGCCTACCCTTGTTGGAAACCCCATCTGTAGGAGATGCTCCTTTAGACAGAGGTCTCTGGATAGACTGTGTTAGCTGGAGGGGTGAGAGGGATCCTTCATTCTTCTTTCACAAAGGCTAAATCTCAGTCCACAACACAGGGTACAAGAAATATGGCCTTCCTTTATTTTCTTTGAATAAACTAAATTCCAACTTTGAGTCCGTGCATCACCGTGCTGGCAGGAAATTCAGTGTTGGTCATTACTGGGCTCCTTTACATCCCCCTATCCTGGTTCTGGTCATGCAAAGGTCCTGGGGTCTTATGCAGAGTAATACATTTTGGGAGATCTCTCTGTCCTTCTGCTCCCATCTGTGGCCACTGAGGCGCACACTGTCTGTGCCAGATGTCCCTTTACGTCCAGTGACTTGGTGGCAGGTTCTGGACATAGGAAGCTAAGAAACCAATGTGTTGCATCCAGTCTTCCTAGGGACACCGTGGAGCAACCCCTCTGAGGCTTTATCTGTTTCCCACCAACCCGAGAACCCACCAATGCCAACTTTCTCCTCCTCCTCACCTCTTCCCTACCCCTCTGGGACCCTTATCTCCTCTCTGAGCTCACACAAGACTTTACATCAAGCAGCCCCAGCGTTCGGCTCTCCCAAAACTCCAGCCGCCAGAGCATCTTGAGGGCCGACCGGCTGCTTGAACCGGGGATGAAGGAAGAAGCACACAGATCACAGCACCAATTAGTACCTCACAAGCTCATCGTCTCATGCACACTTATTCGCACTTGACCTTAGAAGATTTATTGGAGCAGCTGGCTGGCTCCTTGCTAACAAAGATAAGAGCAGAACCCCAGAGGAATGGGTCACGGCACGGGTATGGTTTGTGGGGTTGGCAAGGAGGTGAGGTCTTGGAAATTAAAGCTGGCTGGAGTGGCTATGTTGAGAGGGAGGGGTTTGGAAAGGGGTGGGGTATTTGGGAGAGGCCTGATTGGCTCAATGCTTCCCTGGCCCTGCCTGCAGCCCTGGGAAGGGTCTTGAGAGCTGCTAGGGAGAGAGAACAGCCACACTTACGAGGAGGCCTCTGGCAGCTGTGCAAAAAGCACCGGGCTTGGAGTCCCAGAGCCCTTTCTGGCCTTGAACCTGCCAAATTCACTATGAGACCTTGAACAAGTCTGTCCACCAATCCCCCGAAGCCCTCCACCCACCTCCTCCAGGCCTTGGTTCTCGATCTGAAAATACAAGCATTGGGCTTCCCCTCCTATAGAGCCAGGTCCTGATGACCACATATCTCCAACTGGGGGTCTAGCATCATCCTTGTCTTTGTTCTCCATGGAGCCCCTCCCACCATCTTGAACAGAGCTGGCCAAAGGCTGCTGTCTGCATGGGCTCTGGTCCGGAATCACAGCTCAAGGACGGCCGGGGATGGGGTGGAACACAAGCCAATCAGAAGTGGTTGCATCTCTATATGTACCGTGGAATATTATTCAGTCATAAAAAAGAAGGAAATCCTGCCACTGGCGACAACATGGTAAACCTTGAGGGCATTATGGTAAGTGAAATAAGTTAGACAGAGAAAGACAAATGCTGTATGATCTCACGTTTATGTGGGATCTTAAAAACCAAACTCACAGAAAGAAAAGAGAAAGAAAGAAGAAAAAAGAGAAAAAGAAACAGAAGAAAGGAGAAAAAACCAAAGAAAAGAAAAGAGAAAACCCGATGGAGAAGTGATGCAGGCATCCCTAGTTCTCAGCCCCTCAGTGTCAGGCCCAGCCATGGACAGGGACAGGAGAGAAAGAGGCAGAGAGACAGAGAAGGAGGCAGGAAAAGACAAAGAGAGACAGAATGCGGAGAGGCAGACAGAAAGGAAACTGGAAACATAAAGAGAAGTGGGGAGAGAGAAGACAGAGCCACGTACAAGAAGAGAGAGGACAGAAAAAGAGCAGGACAGACAGCACCGGGAGAAATATATGTCTTAAATGGAGGAGAGAGACTTCCCTGGTGGCCCCGTGACTAAGACTCCAAGCTCCCAATGCAGGGGACACGGGTTCAATCACGGGTCAGGGAACCAAGATCCCGCATGATGCATGGCACGGCCGAAAAAAAAAAAAAGGAGGAAAGAAACATCACAGGAAGAGAGCAAGAGAGGGGTCAGAGATTCTGAGATACAGGCAGAGAAACTGAAGGAGAAATGGGCCAAGGAGAGACAGGAGAACACACACGTGCACACACATGGTCACACATAGCACACACACCGTCACACACACCAAGGACAGGCCAGGAGAGGAGCTGGAAGACACAGGCTCAGCCTCTAGCCAGGAGGGCCCTTCCCACTCAGCCAGACCCCTGGTGACCCCCAGAAGCCCCTCAGAAGCCCCCAGATGCTGCAGCCTGGTGAGCTCAGATGACGTTACTCCAGGCTGCTCCCTTTGCCTGCTGTGCACCCAGCCCAAGTAACGCGCGTCAGTGGCCTCCTTGAGATGCTGGTACAAAAGCCCGCCGGTGCCCGTCGTGCCGTCTGCACTGCAGAACCCACATCCTCACTCCTTCCCTTCCCCATCCCGCTCCCCCTGGTTGCCCTCCCTCCCTTCCAGGTTTTATCACTAAACCACACATCTGGTCTCTCTGTCTCAGGCTCTGTTTCTAGGGAATCTTGCCAAAGACACTCACCTCTCAGCTTCAATTCTTTCTGAAAATAGAGATAATCAGATTCACCCCTCAGAGTTGTTCTGATAATGAAATGAAAGGCAATACACAAATCACTTGATATGCGGCCTGCCTGGCACTGAGTCAGCCCTTAATAAATGCTCGTCATCACCACCACCATCATCACCAGCACAGAGGACTGTGGGTAAGTGGGGAGACTGAGGTCAGGCAGGTCCTTCCTCTCTTCAGTGCTCTGTTTCTAGCACAACTGGCTCCCGTGATCTTCATGCCCATCTAGCCAACTCCCTGGAGGTCCCATGGATACTGCAAACTCAGTCTGTCCAAAACTACACTGTCACCTCCTCATACCCCAGCTTGCTTCCCCTCCAGTGCTGTCCTCCCCTCCTCCTGCCCCCAAGAAGGACAGATACTTTGTCATTTACTGATCTTTCTAATGACAAGAACAGAGCCTGGAATAGAGGTGATACTTCATACATGTTTGCTGAATGAATGAGTGAATGAATGAATGAGTGAGTGAGTGAGTGAGTGAGTGAGTGATTGAAGGGGAAACATCAACAAGGAAAGACATAACTTGCCTAAGAACACACCAAGCATGGGAAAATAAACCCAGACCTGGGGCTCCTGGTCTCACAGCCCCCTACAGGTTAAGCCAGCAGCAGGAGCTGCTGGGGACCAGCCTGGGGCTCTCTCTGTCCCCATCCCAGGCCCTTTGAGTCTCTGAGAGCAGCACCTTGCTGCCAATGTCCAGTCTCCCAAATCATGGAAAGAGTAAGCAGTGCAAGCAGAGGCCCAGGGATGCTCAAGGGCTCTCCCAGGAAGCTGGCGACGGGCTGCAGGGAGCTTCCGGCCACTCCTGAGTTGTGTGCGCAGGCGCTGTGCACACAGGTGGGCTCCCTGCAGGAGGGAGGTGCCTCCTTCTGTCGTGGGGCAGACGGCTGCTGCACCTCGCCTCACTGGCTTCCAGGGCCGCAGGACCCTGGGCCATGGCCCACTGCCCAGATGGGAAGACAGAGGCACAGTGGGTTCACCCAAGGTCTGAAGTCAGAAATTACAGTCACCGCTGGAGCTATTTATTCAGCCCTTTCTCTACTCCAGGCACTGGGCTGGGCGCTCTGGCCATGGGATCAATTCCTAGGTATAGATCTTATTATCCCCACTTGAAACACAGGGGCAATGTGGCCTAGAAAGGCCGAGCAATTCACTCAAGGTCACGCAGACTCAAGGTCGGGCCGGAACACTGTGGAGTCCTGGTTGGTCCCAGAGTCAGCTGTGACACAGCCCCTGATCGCTGCGGATTTGTCCCTTGCCCTGGGGGCCTGGGCACAGGTACCCAGCTGATGCTGGGTACACAGGCGCTCCCTTCCACAGCCCTCCCCCACCCACCGGCCCTCAAAGCCCCTTTCATGGGCCTGCTCCACGCCCCACTGGGGAGGCCAGACAAAACCGCTAGTGTTGGCATTATTTTTCTATTTCCAGATGGATCTGTTTTCTGGCTCCATCCAGGGCCTCCCATCACTGCGTGGGGGCTGGAGACCCAGCGCCAGGTTAATATTAGGAGGCAGCAGGAAGAAAAGGCAACCCGACGCAGCTGCTCACAGAGCGCTGGGCTGCTCCAGCAGGGCAGCCTCGGGGGAATATTCCTGGGGCATTTCAGGGGGCCTGGCAGTCAGGTGAGCCTCAAGGAAAAAGGAATACTCCTTTTTTTTTTTTTTAAATTTTTCAAGGAAGCTCTTCAGTGTTTCCTTTGGGGCTGGGGGCCACCATGGAGTTCCCAGGTGATCTGTGGAGCTGAGCTGCACTCTCCACACGCTGAACTGAAGATGGTATTTTAAAATTTAACCAGGCAGTCATTCATTTAACCAACATTTACTGAGTACCTACTATTGTCAGGCGATACACAAAGGTATCTACTCTGGTGGAGCCCACAGCCTACTAGGGAGATGGCATTAGTCAGATCATTGCACATGTGAAGGGGCCCTTACTACTGGGATAAAGTGCTGTGGGAAAGAAGGCCCAGATACGGAGGATGCCAGACTTTGGCTTTTTTTTCAAACCACCCAATCTAAATGCCTGATATTTCAAAAGAAGAAAAAGAGGCCCCGAGAGGGATAGAGACTTCTGGGTACCCAGGAAGGGTACCAGCGTCCAGAGCTGTACTCCCCCCAACTTTGGCTGGGCCATGACAGAATGACATGAACAATGATAGAATCCTGGCAGCCTTGCCCTTGACCTTGGGGGAATATGTAAAGAAGATCAGGATATGGGGAACTTTACTGACCACCATCGATGAAAGCCAAGTGTATGAGAAAATTGTCTCCAAACTCCTTAAATCTGTCTGTTAATGGAAATGTGACTCAGTTACTGTTACCAAAAAATCCAATCCAGCCCAAGGTGGGGGGGATATGTTTCATCCTCTTATTGGCCTCCAACATCCAGGAACAACATCAACAGATTTCTATGTTGTATGTTTGGTTGGGGCATAGGTGGGAACGGGGACAGGGGAGAGACGGGAGGTCCTCTGAGGCCCAGGGGAAGTACCAGGGGAGTGTGACCTGAAGCAGAGTCATCTCAGTGGGGGGACAGCCACTTGAAGGGCTGTCCTGTACAACAGTCCATGTGGTCTGGGTGGCCATGGGAAAAGCTCCAGAGGGAGATTTCACCCCACACGGAAAAGGAACTTGAGTTTCAAACTACGTACGGATAAAAATTGGTGGGGGGGGGGGGGGTAATCAGCCAGGCCTGGCGGAGGTGAGGGGCAGTGCAAGCAGAAATCAATGACTCTTTGGCAGGGGCTTGAGGGGAAACTTCTGGCCCGGTTGGGAGACTGGATCAGAATCCAGGGCCAAGTGAGGTCTACAGATGTTGTCACACTCAGGATCCTGGCAGGAGGCAGCACACACTGCTAAAGGGGTCAACTGAGACAGCATTCAACGCTCCAGGCAAAAAGACTAGCTGATAACTAGTGATACTACTGCTAGTGACAGTGATAAAAAAAAAAAAATTAGAATGGAACTCCTCCTTGGCGATATTCAAAACAAGGCATCCACAGAGGACTGGGCAGGGTTGCGGGAATCGCCGGGGCTGGTGAAGAGCCGGGGGCAGTGAGAAGCTCTTGCCATCCCAGCCTGAAGGGGCAAGGGGAGGGAATGGGTTAGGGGAGCCGGCAGGAGGTGCAGCCTTAGGAACGCAGCCATCGCGAAGCTACAGTAGCTCAGGGCAGAGAGGTTGCAGATACCCCAGCCTCTCTCCCCTCCTGCCCTCCGAGAGCGGTGTCCCCACAAACCAAACCCATTCAGAAGTTACGGGGCAAGGGAGCCAAGGTGAGGCTGTGCAGCATGTAGAGGTGAGCCTCCTGGGGCACAGGGCAGGGCGAGGAAGGGCAGGGAGTGGAGGGAGGACCAGAGAGGGGGAGGAAATAACAAGATGAGACATGTTTTGATTGGTTGTTCATGTGTCCATCTTTTAAAAAAATGCCTTGGGTGGTAGGGCAATTTCCAGACGGCCACAGGCCTCAGCACTCCCAACTGCCTTACAGTTCAACTGGCCCAGTTTATATACGTTCCCACCTGGCCGCTGTAGGCAATTGAGTCTGTGAGCCCCAGGAAGAGGAACTCAGAGGTGCCTTCCAAACTCCCTCTGACTTCACGATTCTCGAGGAGGAAGGAGTTAGATGGAGAAGAGAGAGTCACTTGTTCAACGTGTACTGAGCCCCTCCGCTGTGTTGGGACCCAGCTGGGGTTCAGGGAAACAAGTGTTTGTCAAGACAGACTGGTTTTTAACCTCAGGGATCTTACAGTCTGATGGGGGTGATGTGAATTTGTTGAACAAGCATCTGGTAGGCATGGTTGGGTGTCAGGGACATAGCAACAAGTATTAATTCCCCTGCTCTTATGTTCCAGTTAGGGGAGATAGAAAATAGATCAGGAAACCCATGAACGTATAAGCTAATTTTATAAGTACTGTGAAAAAAACCAAAGCAGGCTAAGTGGTTTGAACACGATGAGAACAATGAGGATGGTTAAAGTTCCCCGTTGCTGCGTAAAAGACAATCGCAAGCTCGGTGGTTCACACAACAACCGTTTTTATGCTCACAGATTCTGTGGGTCAGGAATTTGGGCCGAGCACAGCGGGGAGGGCTTGCCTCAGCTCCTTGAGGTCTGGGGCCTCGGCTGGGAAGACTCAAATGGCCGTGGGGGGGTGTGAGCAGGTGGGGGCTGGACTCATCTGGAAGCATCTCCATTCATGCGTGTGGTAGGCACAAGAGTGCCCGTTGCCCCCGACCAAAGATGTGGCATGTCCTAATGCCTGGAGCCAGTGAGTATGCCACCTTATGTGGTAAAAAGGCTCTGAAGATGGGATTAAATTCAGGATTTTGAAGGGGTGAGAGTATCCTTGGTTACTCAGACAGGGCCAACGGAATAGTAAGAGTCTTTATGAGGGAAAGAGGGAGGCAAGAAAGTCAGAGAAAGAAATGTGACAAGGGAAGCAGGGGTCATAGTCAGAGAGGTTAGAAGATGCTACTCTGTCAGCTTTGAAGGTGGAAGAGGGGCCATGAGTCAAGGAATGCAGGTGGCCTCTAGAAGCTGCAAAAAGGCAAGGATTTCTCCCAGAGCCTCCAGAAGGAACGCAGCCCAGCCAGCAGGCTGATTTTAGCCCAGTGAGATCCATTTGAGACCTGACCTCCAGAAGTGTTAAGAGAACAAATTTGCACTATCGTCAGCCACTGAGTTGGAGGTAATTTGAAAACACAGTAGCAATTAGAAGCTAATATAACAAGTCTGGTGTCTTGGCTTTAGGTAACTGGAAAGTGGGCTCAGCCAGGACAGTTGACCAGATCACCCCCGTATGGCCTCTCCATGCGGCTTGGCTTTCCTCACAGCATGGCGGCCTCAGAGTGGTGGTGCTTCCCATGGTGGTTCAAGGCTCTCTTGTTCCAGCAAGAAGGCAGAAGCCCCATGGCCTGTCACAGCCTAGCCTCTGAAGTCCCATTGTGTCACTTCCACCGTACACTATGGGTCAAAGCAGTCCCAAGCCCACAGAATCAAAGAGAAGGGACAGAGACCCCACCTCTTGCTAGGAAGAGGGTCAGAAAATGTGCAGCCATGTTTTTAAAATCACCACAAGCCTAGTTTAGATAGGGTGGTCAGGGAAGGCCCTTCTGAGGAGGTGACATTTGAAGAGAGCCTGGATGAGGTGAGGGAGCTAAACAGGGAGTTCCAAGGAGAGGAAACAGAAGCACCAAAGCCCAGAGGTGAGAATGGGGCAGGGAAATAACCGGGCAGTTCTGGTCCGTGTGACGAGCGATCAGTAGGGGCTCAAGGGGCTGTGGGAACCCAGTTGAGGGCCCTGGAACCAGTCTGAGAAGGTTCTAGAAGGAAGGGATATGTGAGCAGAGGGCTGATGATTGGGGCTGAGACGACCCACGTTGGAGGACTTGGCAACCCCTCTCACATGCTCCCACCCCACCTTGCAGAGGACTGAGGACTGGTCCAGGCTCCTCTCACTCCGGCCCCCCAGGGACCCCCACAGGCACAAGCAGACCTTGGTAAAGGTGTCTGCTTCCTGGGCCTTGAGTCTTCTCTTTCCGTGCCCCCTGTTGCCCATCCCTTTCCTCCCAGACATCCTTCCACAGGATCCACTAGATGAAGTCTTACCTCATTAACCCAGGGCTGGACAAGTGCACTTTCTCATGAAGGTAAACACAGCCGGTGGGACACAGAGGGAGGCTGTGTGTCACAGGCAGGGAGCCTGCCTCCCAACCGATACCTCCCATGCCTGTCCCCCGCCCACCTTTCAGGGCCCAATCCAAGCTTTCTTCCCTTTGCAGCTGCAGCCAGGGAGGTGGGAGGAGGCCCAGGTCCAGCCAGTCAGAATGGAGCAGAAAACATTTCTCTGGTCTCCGGGGTCAGCACAGGAATTCCAGCCCCAGCACAGGACTTGGCATGTAGAAGATGCTCAATAAATATTCCTTGAATAAAGGAAAGAAAGAAAGAGAGAGAGGGAGAGGGAGAGAAAAGAAAGGGAGGGAGGGAGGGACGGAGGAAGGAAGGAAGGACGGAAGGGAGGAAAAGAGAAAAAGAGAAGAAGAGTTTTTTCTCTGACACACAAGATGGTTAAAAACACAGGCCATGTTTCTACGGTCTTGGGTTCAAATCTTAGTTCAGCCTTTTACTAATTTACTGCAAGTCATTTTACCTTTCTGGGCCTCAGTTTCCTCATCTATAAGATGGGGATAATCATGCCAACCTTACAGAATTACTGGGATGATTAAACAGGATGGTCTCCAAAAAGTGCTGATAGAGAAGATGATGATGGTGAAGAAGAAGATGGTGGGTAACAGGCCTAAGCCCTCAGCACATGCCAGGTACGGCTCTGAGACCCCTCTAAGAATCAGTACGTTTCATCCTCACAACAACTCAAGGAAACATTTTACAGAAGAGGAAACTGAGGCACAGAGAGGTTAAGTAACTTGCCAAAGGTCACACAGCTGATAAGTCGTATATCACGAATCCAAACCCAGGCAATGTGCCGAGCCTGTGCTTGAGCTGCGTTCCACAGAGGCTGGCGTGTAGTAGGTGCTCATTAAGGGGCAAGTCCTCTGCCCATTGGGTAACTGTCTTTGCTCTCATTGGGTGGTGAGCACTTAAAGGTGGGACTGCCTCCTGGTCCCAGCCCTGGGCTGGGCCCATAGCAGTGTTGCTTGGGCATCACTCTTTTCATGCCCTTTAAAGGGACAAGAGTGCTCTGAAGTCTGGCTGTCTGGAGTTGAATATCACCACCATTTACTGGCCCCAAGCCTCAATCTCCCTAACTCTCAGCAGGGAGAATCTGAGCACCCATGTCGCACGGTCTTGTGACTGAGACCAGGATGGACAATGCTAATCAGAATAGCAGGTGAGAGCTCAGTGGATGCTAGCTATTGTTACAATTATTTTTGTTGTTCTTCCATACTCCTGCCAAGTTTCCCAACAGGACCCTGGCTTTGCAAGGACCAGGCCATCCTCCTGGGCAAAGAACAGTTAACCAGGCTCTTTCTGGCGACAGGTAACTTAATTCCCATCTCAGATGCTGAGGCGGAGACCAACGCAGAGGTGAAGCTGGAATGTGAGATCAGCCCGGGGCCGCGTGCTCCCCAGGGAAACGGCCAGAGCTTTCACCCCAACTCTTTCTTCTCCCGCCTTCCAGAGCAGTGGTCATAGATACGGTGAAACAAGATCAGCCTCAAGTGGGACTGGGGTTGGGAGGGAGTTGGGAGCAGGTGGGTTGAGAGGGTGTAACACAAGCCCTCTCAATGTCCCTCACAGACAACACTGAATCTGCCCTTTGACTCCCCCAGAGGCCCAGAGAGGTTAAGGTCCTGGGCCAGTATCACACAGCTTATCTGGCAGCCAGTTGGACTTTCTGAACCTGGAGGTCCCTAAATTCTAAAACGCTGTGATACCCCCAGCCCAGCCCACGGTCACTTCTTAAGGGACAGAGAGTTGGAGGGTGATGATGGGGGAGTCCTTTACATGTGCCTTAGGGAGCCAGGCCAGAGCCTCCAGTGTGGGGAGGGTGGGGAGCCACCAGGCGGCAGGATCGGGTACCAGGCCCCGCTCCTTTGCTCCCCAGTGAGGGTCAGTTGCTCTGAGCTGGGGAGGAGAAGCAGGACTCCAGGGATGGAAGGCACTGGAAAGCCACTTCTCTAGCGCCGGCCGAGGGCACCCCTGGGCTCAATCTCCCTTTCTCTCTGCCTGGCTCCTGGCTCCAGCCCTCTCTGGCTGCGGTCTCTGTATTTCTCTATCCCTGTCTCTGCTGGCCTTGCTTTGCATCTTTCTGTCTCTCACTACATAGCTCCCTGTGTCTCTATATCCTGTTTCCTTCCCTTTCTTCTCTTGTCAGTCTCTCCCCATGTATCTCTCCCTGTTTCTGCCTCTCCTGCATGTCTCTCTCCTGTGCAAGGCCTCTCTCTCTCCCTGCCTGTTTCTCTCTCATTTCTCCTCTCCCTCCTCTTCCTCTCCCTCTTCCCCTTCCTCCTTCTCCATTTCCCCTCTGCCCTGTCATCCAACTCATCTGGGACAGAGAACGGATCTGGGTAGGAGAGTGACACAGCAGGGCTGGCAGGTAGGCTGGAGGAGGGGAGGGCAGGGCAAGCACACAAGAAGCTACTGCAAAGGTCCGGGCAGGCAGGGGCCAAGTCTAAGCCCCGTGAAAGCCATGGGTGGAGGAGAGGACGGTTCTGAGAACCGCTGTAAGGGAGGGGGCCTCGATGATGCTGTGGGGCCTGGGAGAAGGGCCAGTAGCCGGGAAAACTTCCAGGAGGGGAGACGAGGAAGGGAGGGCGGGGAGTGGAGTGGAGGGACAAGAAGGGGCAGATGTTGAGACCTGAGGCCAGCTTGGAGAGAGCTTTGAATGCTGACCAAGAGCCTGGGCTTCAGCCCGTGGGGCGGTGGCTTTTTATGTGAATCTGATGAAACTCCAGAACTCTCCCCTGACAAATGTATATGCCCGATGTCTGGCACCCAGGTCAAGGCTTCTGGGACACTTTGAAGTTCTTCCATGAGCCACAGAGACCCCAGAATATGAAGCTGGTTCCAGGCACTGGGGAGCCATTGAGGGTTTTTGAGCTGAGGAGATGGCAGACATGGAGCTGCACTGTAGGAAGGTGACTCTGCAGCAGTGTGGCCTTAACTGTGCAGCAGAGAGGCCTCTGGCAGCCTGGCCCACTAGGCCTAGGGCCTCCCAGAGTGTCCCCTGCTTCCTGGAGACCCTGCAGGCTGCTTGGACCTAACACAGGGGAGTGGGTCCAAGCCCTGAGCCAGGGTAGCTGCAGCCCAGGACGCTAAGCCTCAGAGGGAGGGGCTGAGGCCCTCTCCACACTGCTGCCAAGGACCCTTGGTCCTAAGTGCCTGGGCCTGGCCCAGGGAGACGGGGCCCTCACAGCTACCCACAGTAGCCCTGCTCTGCCAGGCTCAGCCTAGTCCAGTCCCTTCCTACCCGCCTGCTCACCTGCCTCGTGTCTTGGATGCCCTGGGTTGAGTCTCTACCTCCTCAGACAACGTCCATTGAGGCAGGAAGCGGGCCCAGTGTGGGTGTCGTCCTCACCCTGCCAGCTGGGCCAACCTGGAGTTTTCAGCAGCGACCTTAGTTTGCTGTTCCAACACCCGCTGCACAGATAGGGAGCCTGAGTCCAAGAGAGCGCTGAGATTTGCCCACTCATTCTCCTGCAGGCTGGCGACCCAGGCAGGCCCCCAGGCTTTCAGCCCCAGGGCTCTCCTGCCTGTGCTGAAAGGACAGTCCTCCAGTCCTCCAGTGCCTGCACATCACCTTAGTGCCCCATCACCTAAAAAGCCCAGGTCCTGTCCCAGTTATGCCCTCCACTGAGGCTGCCTGAGCCACTTGGAGCGGAACTCATTGCTATTGCCATAGCTACCATTTATTAAGCTATTGCCATAGCTACCATTTATGAAGTGCCTACAATGTGCCAGACACTTGACATCATGACCCACCGTGTAGGTGACAAGTTACCACGTTGTGTAGATGAGGAAGCCGAGGCTCAGAGGAGGTGAGTAAGTTGCCTGTGCTTATCCTGCTAGTAACTGACAGAGCCGAGATCAGGACCCAGGTGTGCCCAGCTGCAAAGCCCAGGCCTTTCTTCCATGCCATATCCCTTTCTCTTCCTGTCATACAAAAGGGGCATCAATTTGGCTTCCCTAGAAACTTGGGAGACCCAGGAATCTGTCCCTAAAATCAGAGGTCCAGGCACCCTCCTGGCTCCCAGAAGACCAGCCAGGAGTCAACTTTAGCAGCCAGGGAGGCCCTCAGCTGCTCCCTTTCCTTTAGCAGAAGAACCGCAGGGGAGCAGGAGATGCCCGTGAACCTGGTCTCCAGGGTTCTAGCTCTGCCATTGACAGAGCTATGTGTCATGGCCTCATTGACTCCCCTCTCGGGCTGAGCCTCTGTCTCCCCCTCTCAATCTGGAGGAGCTGGGATCACGGCTCCCAGAGGGCCATGCCAGCCCAGTGCCTGCCATTCCTTGGCTAGAAGGAGGTACCTCGGTGCCCTCTGGGCAGAAGCTTTGCCAAGCTAAGGGTTTGGCATGTCATGTTTGCCTGCTCTGTTCAAAGGTGACTGTCTTATTCCAACAAGGAGCCACCCCAAGGGTGGCCCACTCCAAACCCCAGTGACTCACTTACAGAGTGAGGGGCAGGCGGGCGGGAGCGCTCTCTGTGGCTCTTGGCGTCTGGTGGAGCCCACGGTCCCACGAGCCCACGCCGGGCGGGAACTTGTGTCAACCACTGGCTCCTGTAAATCGCAGGGCTAGGACAAGGTGGGATTGTCGGCGGCCCTCGGAGAGAAAACTCAGCCTGTGTGCTCTGGGGAGCTGACCCGGGGGGACCCTGGGCCCTGCTCGGTGGCATTAATGAGCCCTCCATCTGGTACCATCGTCAACCACTAGCTGATGCTGACACAGAATTTCGGCTGCGCGAGAGAGTGTGTGTGTGTTCCAAGGCCAGCAAAGGCTCAATTCTTCCGATTCGGAAAAATCTGTTCAAAGGAAGGAAAATTGAGGATGAGGAACTGAAGATAGCTTGATTCGTGTTTCCTCAGTCTGAGACTCAGCTGGTTCACAGCAGATTATCTCCCTGGATGTCTAACAGAGGAAACCCAGGCTCAAAGAAGGCTGGGCCCCAGGAGGGAGGGCCATGGCTGGGCCAGAATGGACATGTGACCTTTTATCTCCCAGCCCAGAGCTCTGACCATCCTGCCGTCCTGCCCCCCTCAGCCAGGGGCCGGCTCTACCCTTGGCCCCGGTGCAGTGTGGACCCTGGACTTCTCTGACCTTGATTTGGACTCAACAGCTTCCCCTCTTTGAAGCACAGCATCAACAGACGCTTCTACTAGGAGGCCTCCCAGGTGGGGCACCCAGAGCCCTGCCTTCAAAGAATTTATCATCTTCCTAAGGAGACAGAAGGGAATTCAGGAGTAAAACCAGAAAAATAATACTGACCAATGCTTACATGGTACTGACTCTGCACCAGACAGTTCTGTTCTAAGGGCTTTTCATGTGTTAACTCATTCTATCCTCACAACAACCTATAAAGTATTGTCAGTCCCATTTTACAGATAAAGAAGCTGAGGCACACTGAGGTTAAGTAACTTCCCCTTGGTCACACAGCTAGAAATCTGTGTAGCCTGTTTCTTGAGTCCACACCACCAAAGAAGATATCACGTGACAAGTTTTAGCTCCTCCTCGGTGCTAGGCACCATCCTCAGTATTGGGAACACAGTGGTGGAAAGAAGAGACAAGGATCCTGTCCTCAAGGAACTTGCCACTCTTCCTTCATTCACTCATCCATCCATCACCCATCCACCGCGCATCCATCATCCGTTCATCGTCCATCCATCATCCAAATATCACCCATCCACCATCAATCTATCATCCACCCACCCAACTGTCATCCATGCATCTGTATCTATTTTTACTCACTACGGTATCCCTCATGCTCAGCACAGGGCCTGGCACATAATCCTCAACCAATATTTGTTGAAGGAATGAAGAGATGAAGACAGACTGGGGCCATGCCCAAGAGCTCTGGGCTCCAGTCCTTTACTCTCTCTCAGTCCAGCCCAGTGGGTAGTGAACGCTGCCCTACTCACCTCACAGGATTCTTGCGAGGCTCTAATGGTGAGTAGACAAGTGCTTTGCAAACTGTAAAGGGCTGTGAAGACATAGCATCAGGCTGTTGAGCTGCTGTGCGGGCGCCGCGGCCTGCAGAGCTGGGTCTCCCTCAGGTCTGGCTGGTGAGCCCTGTCAGACGCTTCCCCTTGGTCTGCCAAGAGGCCCAGAAAGGAAAGGAAATTGACATTTAACGAGCATCCGCGATGTGCCAGGGCTTCACACACTTTAACCCTCTCTTCTCTTTTCTTGTACAGATCAAAGAAATGGAAGCCCAGAGAGGTCTGTCATTTGTGTAAGGTCACACGGCCGGTGAGGAGCGGAGTCCAGGTTTGAACCTGAGGCTGTGAGCCCCAAAACTTGTGCTTGTGACGGTCGCCCACACCACCTCCCTTTAAAGGGATGTTGCTGCCTCCCTGCATTCCAAATATCCCTAAGTTCCCCACTGTTCAAGGTCACAGAGCAAGCTCCTGGCAGAGTCTTTTAAAAAATGTTTCCATTCAGTTTTTGCATTGATTATTTCCTTTTTGCTTTATAGGAATTTCCCCCCTTTTATTTGTAAAGAAAAGCCAATGTAAATGTTCTCCCACACATAGGTTAACCCTTGTCTGACAGAGGTGGATTCTGGGTAGCCATTTCGGAGAGGGGATGGAAGGTCAGCCTCTTGCCAGGGCTTCCTGCAGGGCCTTTTCTCAGACCCTCGCGATAGTTCACACTCAGGTGTGGCTGTGCTGCCTGACATCACCCGTGGCAGAAGCCCCTGACTCCCAATTTACCAGCTTCCTATGACCCTCAGCACGGGGCAGCCTTCTAGGACCCAAGAAGAAACCGTGCCCTGAAACCTAGAGGCCAGGGAACAGTCTTCCTGGAGACTCTACTCGTGTACCGCAGGCTGGGACAGAAAAAGAAACACAGCCACTGTCCTGGGCCACCCACCAACGCACCAACATCCTTTCTTTGTGTCTTCTCAGCAGGAGGGGTTGGTCTCAATAACCCCATTTTACAATGGAAAGGGAAGCTGAGGCTCAGAGAGGCAAAGTCATCTGCCCAAGGCCGCACAGCTGGCCAGGGGCAAATTGGGCGTAAGACAGGACCCTTGTTTATAAGTTGCTTTAAGTCAGGGGCTAAAAATAAAACATTGTGCACTTGAAATGACAAGGTACCTCCTCTGGGCCAGGCACCAACTGCAGTCCTGGGGACCTGGTGCAACAGGGAACTGGTGGAAGAAAGCCCCAGTTCTGCTAAAGACTTGCTGAGTGACCTTGAGTGGGTCACTCTCCTTCTCTGAGCCCAGCATTTGCCCTGTGTGAGCTGAGTGGATTGAGGGTCTGAGTCTTTTATACTCTTTCTCATATGCTGTTTGGGTACCAATTTACAAGGTAGAATTTAGGGGGCAGGGAACATGGCTGTGCTTTGTGGAGCAGTGCTGCAGTACGGCTGAAAGTTACTAAAAAGCTCTCTTCCTGCCACTCAGAGACCCCATTACCAACACCCCAAGGGGCAAAATTCCCAGAGGAGTTAAGGTAGCTGGGATTAAAACACCCCATTCCTGACCCGCATCACCACGTGGGGGGCCGAACAGAAGAACTGCAAGCCCCGGGCCAGATACCAACGGGAAGCAGGAACGGCACCAGGCCTTCCACGCCAGTGGACGGTGGATGGTGGACGGTGGGTGGGATGCTCTCTGAGCTCCGCACACCAGCGGCCTCTGCCCCGCCCTTCTCCTGGACAGCCTCTCACCCCTCACCCCAAGACACATCGCCCCGCTGCCCCCAGCCCCTCAGCAGAGGCTCCTCCTGTCTTTGGCTCCAGTTCCAGCAGGCTGGCCATTTAAGGCTCCACCTCACCCCTTTAAATTCTATTTTTTCAAACCACATTCTTGAACTTGGCAGATAACGTGGCAGCCCGACAAGAGCCCTATTTACTCGGAGAGCCGTGAATGGGCCCTTTATAACAAGCTTCATTAATATTTCTACCTATTGGCCAGCTCTCCATTTCCTCCCCCTATACAAACAGATTCTCCACACAGAAAGACTTTTCAAATGCTCTTGTTGACTTTCCCCAAATAGGGAGGGCAGCCGGGCTGGCCAGGGTGTGTGAGTGTGTGTGAGTATGTGTGCAGGGGAGGGGGCGTCTGTGGGCGTGCGCCCGCCAGCCTGGTGCAGGAAGGAAAGAGGCCCACTATTCATGGGCAGGGGCGGGCAGCCCGGGTGAGTCCAGGTATGCCGCGTCTCACAAAGACACACTGAGTCCAGCCTGCACCGTGAATTCCAGAGCCCTGGCCGGGGGGAGCCGGACGCTCCCTCCTCAGTCCCTGCTGCCGGGCTGGGTGACTCTAGGCAAGTCCCTTACTCACTCTGGGCCTCACCGTCCTTATTTGTCAGTTGGGTCTACACCCTGTCACTCAAAGTGTGGTCCACGCACCAGAGCAGCAGCATCGCTTGAGAGATGCAGATTCTCTGGCCAGATGCGCTGGAGCAGAATCTGCATCTTGAGATCCCCAGGGGATATGCGTGCACAATGAGGTTTCAGAAGCATCAGATCTACGGCACGTGCCCCTCCGCCACCACCAGTGCTGTTCTATGGCTCACAGGCCATCACAGACCTTAAACATCATTGAGCCACCAGGGCTATTTTGTTCCCTACTTGGTGACCACAGGCCTGGCCCATGGTTAGGGCTCAGGAAATAAATGAACGAACAGAAAAGTGCATTGTCAAAGTCCAAAGCCTTGTGCTAGTGACAGAAATTCTTCCTCTTCAGCATTTGAGAACTTGTGAAGAACAGCCTGTTCTGTCATTCGGAAGGTCACATGGTATTGAAAGGGATCGCCTAATATTGCAACGGATGGGGTGAGCTCGCTGTCTTTTGGCGATATGCAAACAGAGGCTGGAGGGCCCGTGAGGGCGCGGAGCCCCACGTGTAAAGGACTTGCCTCTGGGGCTGAGGAAGAACCACTGCCGAGAATGTGGTGTGATCACTGCGCTTGCTTACGGGGGCATGGTGGCAACTTGGAGAGAGGCAGAGCCACATCTTCAACTGATGCTGCCCCCAGTGAGGACGTGGCAAATGGCTTCACTTCCTTTCCATTTGTTCATGTGATGAATGTTTTTCCAAACTGTCTGGCTGTCTGCTGGACCTTGGGGACATGACGGTTAATAAAACAGACTTTGTCCTTGCCCTCATGGGGGAGAGAGACCATCAACAAGTAGATTAAAAATTAAATTCAAATTATGAGGAGGAAGCAGAGGAGGGTGAGAGACAAGTTGTACGGGGGAGTGGGGGGGGGGTTGGAGGGAACTTATTAGCCAGGGGAGTCAGGGAAGACATCACTGAAAGGTGAGCTTTTAAATTTAAACCTGAAGACAGAGGAGCCAACCATGTGAGGAGCTGAAGGAAGGGTGCTCTCAGCAGAGGGAACAGCACATGCTAAGGTCCTGAGGCAGGAAGTATTGAGTGCTTTGCAAGGGGTCAGGGTGGCAATAGCATTCCACATGCAAGGGGGAGAGGGATCTGTGATGGGTGGCAATTTCCCAGACCTGCTGGGAGGAAGGATGGCACAGACTAGGTGCTCAGAGCATAACGTGTTGGCTTTTAATCGATCTCCAGGCCTCTGTGGTTGCTTCAGGCCCCTATCAGGATGGCTGCCTGCTCTTTCCATCTCTCAGGAGCAGCCCAGGAAGTACCCAGCCTGGGCCACGGCCCAGGACGGGGCCAGCTGAGCTGGAGGGGGTTGAATGAGCTGCCTGTATGTGTCTTGGCTACCTACATCTTACCTTTTGGGGGAGGGGTGGCCTGCCCAGCTTTGGCTAGCCTAGATGGCTTGGACAGAAATCCCTGACGCCCTACCTTGGTCTCAGCAGCAAAGGCCAGACCCTCTCAGGAACACAGAAGCCTCTGGCCAGCCCACACCCCACTCCCTGGCCAGCCCTTAAGTACCAGGCTGGAAATAACCAGTTCTCTCCGCCCCTAGGGGCCATGGGCTCACCCACCACAGGGACTGGAGTGGCTGGACAGAGTGAGGCAGGATGGCTGTCCCGAGAGAGGCATCTTGGATTCTCCCAGCTGGGAGGCCCCTACTCTCAGGCTCTGGGGGGTGGGGAATTCAAATCCTGGATTTGCCACTGACCCCCCCAGGAGTGCTTCAAAAGCTGCCTTAGCAATCTGAGCCTCAGCTTTCTCATCCATGAAACGGAGTTGAATACTCCCTCTGAGGGTCACTGTGAGAAATAACATAATAGATGTGTGAGTTTTGTAAACTGGAAAGTGCAATGCACATCGAAGAGTTCATGGCTGGGAGGAACAGTTCACGTCATATTCGAGGTCATGAAAAGACAGTTCTGGCGTACAGTCCCAACTCTAACCTCTGGATAGATCACAGCACTTCTGAGAGTCTCAGTTTCCCCAGCTGTAACATCTGGACCCTTGTCCTGACCTCAGTGTTGTTACGAGAATCCAATTAGTTCAAACGATGTAGGCACTGAGTACCTACTATGTACCTTGTTCACAGCATTCTAGATGTCTCGCAGAGGGGAAGGGCCCCTTTCCTTCTTCAACTTCAGGGAATCCTTTCCTGAGGCTTCCAGATAATCCAAGATGTACTCAGGAAACCATCAAAGGACGGGGAGAAGAAGACGTCTAGGTCTCAAACATGGCCCCCAGAGTCAAGTTGCTGGTCAAGAACCTGTCTCATTTTCTTACTGTCCCTGTGACTTTGGCCAAGTTACTTAGCTTCTGCAAGCCTCAGTTTCCCCATCCATAAAGTAGGGAGATTATGAATACCACAGCGGCTGTTGCTGTGATGAAATTATAACAATTGAGAGCTGAGCTCCGTTCTTGGCCCACTGTGTTTGATTCATCATGTTTGCTGCTAATAGAAGTTGGTTGTTGTAGTAACAGTCATAAAATAGCAGTAGTATAAATACCAGTAGTAGCAGTAGAGGTGATGATATAAGGAATAATAGTAATTGTAGTCACAGTACTGGTAGTAGCAATAGTATTAAGAAGTACCAGTAGTACTAATAGTAGCAGTAGCAGAAGTACTGGTACTGCAAGGACTGGTGGTGGTAGTAGTAGTAGAAGTGCTGGTTGTACTAATAAACAGTGGCAGCAATAGTGGTAGAAGTAGTAGTGGACGTACTAGTATGATGCTAGTAATAGGAGTGCCAAAAGAGAGAGGTAAGACTGAGAGAATTCAGCCCCTTTTAATTCTGGGGAGATGGGACAGGGTCTAGTTTATGGAAATTGGAAAGGAGAAGGGTCCAGAGAGATGAGGTTGACAGAAATGAAGGGGTGCAGGGCCCCAGAAACTGGTGCTCATCAAATCCTCTTAGGCTTGGTGGGGGAATATGATTCTGTTTCAGGGACAGCGTCTTGGGGTGGGGGGCCGGGCTGTGTCTCCACCTCCCGCTCCCCCAGGGAGGCAGGGACAGTGTTTGCTCCCAGAAATCCCAGAGCCCTGGAGGAAGCAGGGTCTTGGGTGCCTCTGGTCCACCGTCCTCTACACACACTGAGGCTCCGTGTGTGTGTGTGTGTGTGTGTGTGTGTGTGTGTGTGTGTGTGTGTGTGTGTGTGTGTGTGTGTGTGTGTGCGCGCGCGCGCGCGCGCGTGTCTGTCTCCCTTGGGTCGCAGAGTAGGGAATGATGACTTTGTGGCCTCGGGAGACGTGCTTCCTGCTGCTCCAGCGGGCCAGCTTTGAGGGTTTGGCGGCTGGGCTTATGTGGAAGCTGCAGCTTCGCGTTCCAGCTCCTCAGCTGCCAGAGGGGCGAGTCAGCAGTGGGGCCTGGCACCCACCCAGGCAGGAACTCAGCGGCCTCATGCTGATAAGGTGGGCGGGGCTTCCTGGGAAAAGCTTGAATAATTACAAGGAGGGGCACTAGGGCATCATCCCCAGGCTCTGCTCATCTGGAAGAGTGAGTGAAGATGAGTTTCTAGCCAGAACCATTACCAGGGCTTCCATGGAAATTTCTACCTTCTGGCAGTTTGAGTATGTTCCCACTAAGCAACAGTTTGCTCTTCAACTTGTCCCACTGCTGGGCCTTTGTTCGTGCTGTTCCCTTTGCCTGAAATGCTCTTCCTCTCCCTTCTGCCTGTCCCAATTTCTACCCATTTTTAAAGCCTGTCTGAATGCTACCTCCTCCAGGAAGTCCTTCCAGATTCCCCAGCCCTTGCTCTCTGGTCAGGATTCACTTTCCTCACTGGTGTTCCCATGGCATTCGGTTCCAGGTGCTATGAGTAGTTCAGTTTAAGAGACATGCCCTGATTCACCAACCAGTCAGAGAACTTAGAGTTCTCCCAGGCAGACAGATGTTGCTGCCCCATCACTACCCCCACTAGATGGGTTCAGGTCCTGGGGCTGGTAGTTGTGGGAGGGTGTGGGTCCTTAGAGGAGGGCTCCCATGCCAATCCAGGAGGACTTCCTGGGAGAGGATGCAGCTTCTCTAGGCTCAACCAAACAACACCCACGACACAGTGGATCGTTAGCACCTAGTCTGTGGCCTGGCACACAGTGGGTGCTTTGAATGTGCTTAATTCACATTCAAATTGAATGTGCAGCTTCGCCTCACACATTGGACAGCTTTCTGTCACCTGTGTAGAGGAAATCTAGAAAGGAAGAAAAATCTGGAAAACTGTTAATGGATCCCACGGTCCCTGCAGGCAGGGCCTGTGGACAGTTCTGCTCTTTTCCATGAGTTCAGTGGATTCTAAGCTAAACAAAAGGGAATCTCGGGCAGCAATGAGATGGCTTATCCGGAAGTCTGGTCCCAAGAGAAGGGTAGATGTTCTAGATAAAACAGACACAAGGTCTCAAAAGGCCCATCAGGATCTGAGAAATCACTCTACCAGAACATAGCCCAACACACACACTGAGTGGGATGACTTGGTCATCAAGAACAACTGAAAGCCGAAGTTGTCAATCCTGGCTGTGCATTAAAACCATCTGGAGTGCTTTGGAAACACTGATGTCTGGTTCCCACTCCCAAACCAATTAATCAGAATCTCTGTGGGTGCGGCCTGGAGTCCCCAGGTGATTTTGATGCCAGGGGAGGAGCTCCACTGCCTTAAAGTATCACTCAACATTCCCCAGGGAAGAAGGCAGGGGGGTATGAAAGCCCATAGGGGAGCATGTTGCAAGAGAGATGATAAAACTCAGACAAATTGTGTACGTAAAGGTCAACTTCAGTTAGCCAAGTTCAGCTTTGCAGAACAGCTCACGGGAAGAGGCTGCAGAGAGTAGGGGACAGAGCACAAGTTCTGGCGACTGACAGATCCCCACTATACCACTTAGTGGGTGTAGATTCCTACTACACCACTTGGGCAAGTTACCCAACATCTCAGAGCCTCAGTTTCCTTATCTGTAAAATGGGCACAATTATAGTGCCAATCCAGAGGATTGCTTTGAAAACTACTTAAAGTAGAAAAAATAACCAGTGTTCAATAAATATTAACTCCCAGCCTTCTGACCCATGAAGGTTCCAGACACATGAGGCATCATTGTGCAAGAGATGGTCCTTAACGCCCCTTAAGTTTCTTACATATTAACATTATTGCTTTTAGGAGAAGATATCCAACTCACAGGTAAGTCGTCCCTGGGTGAGCAGTGGGTGGACTGAGGCAGGGGAAAGCTGTTTCTGTTTCTAGGGAGAAGAGCTGAGATCCTGGAAACAACAGGAGGTTCAACAACCCTGGGTCCTTTGATTTCTCAACCACCCTTCAGGCAGTATCATTTCCTCTTGCTGGACTTTCATGCCTTCATCAGACAGACAGACAGACAGTGAGTGTGCCTCTGTGCCAGGCCCTGTGCTGGGCATGGGATCCCTACCCTCACCAAGCTCCTTGTCTAGCAGGAAGCCTGGCATGGCTGCCGGTACCTACCACACATGGCAGAGAAGCCAGGTGAGGCTTTGGAGGAGAGGAGCCAGGCATTTAAGGGGAAAGAGTGATGGCCTGGGTGTGCCAACAGGTTACTCTCTCCATCTTGTCCTAAAATCATTACTCTTGATCACGAACGCAACTGTTGCTCTAGCCCGTGCTGGCCCCCTTCAGTTTTTCCATCTGCAAAATGGGCTAGGGGGCCAGAGAGACATTCATTCAGTGATCCCTTAAGGTCCCTGTTTCGGAGAATTTTGTGAAATGAGTCCTGTGGCCCACATTGATGTTTTAATGAAAGATTACAGCAAGCTCTGTTTGGAAAATTTCACAACAGGCCTTGGACCCATCTGGCTTTTCCTCCACAGGGCATACAAGTGGAGCAATGACAGATGGGTGTTGTGTGATAAAGGGAGACCATCCTCCTCACTGATCTTCTTTATCATCTTTCTTCCACCTCAATCCAATGCAAGTCTGTCTGGCAGGGTGAGCCCCAGGCTGGGCTCAACCTCTTCCCACAGAGCCTCAGTCTCTGTACCTCACAAATGGGGACGAGCCCTCCTGTGTAATGTGTCAGGGGGAGCAGAGGGCACTGACACTCGGGCTTACCAGGGCCCCCTAGAGCCTGTCCTCCACACTCTGCAAACTCTAAATTTGTAGCACATGGTTGGGTCCAAGAGGCTAGCTTGGGGAGAGTGTCATTCAGCTTCTGGGCACATCTGAGAGTAGCTTTGTGGCAGGAGTTGATGATCTCTATGATAAATGGGTCTCTAAATGAGTCCTTACATCATGAAGCTGAGAGTCTGTGGTTAGGAGAGGAAGGGAGGGAGGAGAGATGGAGGTCAGGGAGGGATGGAGGGATGCATCCAGCAGCCCTTGCGCCAGCCTCCCTTCCTCCTTCCCGGCTCCTTCCCTTCTTCCGACCAACATCTGTTACATTCCTACTGCATGCAGGGCCCTCGCTCGGAGGCCCTAGGGATGAAGCCCACAGAGTCCCTGCTTCCCGACAGAGAGGAAGAGCAACGCAGTGTGGCCAGCACTGTAACGGGGGGATGCCAGGAGGTTGTGAGGACACGGATGTGGTTCCAACCTGACCTCATGGGGCGGGGGGTGTGAGGGAAAGCATTCTATGGATGGGAAGGCTTGCAGGACAAAGCCACCAGGGAGAAGTGAGTGCTCCTGGCAGAGGGAGCAGCAGGGGCAAAGGTTTAAAGGGATCAAAGGAAAGCCTAGGAAAGCTTTGGGCTGGAGCACAGGATGCAGGCGTTGGGGGCTGTGGGGAGTGGAGACGGACAGCCAGAGGGGGCAGCTGGAGATAGAGCCCAAATGGCCTTGAGTCTGAATGGCCTTCAGTCCCAGCCAGGGGACCTCAGACTTCATTCTGAGGCCCCAGGGATGAGGGTAGGGTTTTCTCAGGGCGGGGGGATGGCTGGGGCTGAAGGGAGGAGAGTGGACTGAAGGGGCTAGAACCAGGAGCAGGGTGTGTGTGGGAGGGTCCCCTGATTGCTCAATGTGGCTTTTATTCATTCCCTCGAGAAGCACTTCTTGAGGGCCTGCTCATCCCCGTGCACAGCACAAGGCCGGCCAGCCCCTCCACAGTGCACAAGCTCAGGAGAAAATGTATAGAAAGAGCGTTGACAAAGCCTCCTTTGTGATGAACCCTGGGGCCCTGTTGGCATGATGCTCTGCTGCCCTCTAGCGAGGCCTGGCGATGCACCCCTGCAGGGTCCAGCCAGCTTCTAAGATGTGCTGAGCTTCTGTACATGCCTTCTCTCTATCCCTCCCTCAACCGCAGGAGTCCCACTGCTCCCTAGGAAAAGGGGTGGTCTGGAAGTGGAGGACAAGCTCAAAACAGGGTGATGAGGGGAGGTGGACACAGAGGGACTCAGTCCCAGCTGTGGAAACAGGCAGCATCAGGGTCAATGAGGGGCTTGGGGCCCAGGTACTGCATCTTGAATTTTCTCAAGTGAATAAACACAGACTACATACAATGGTAACAATGATGATGGTGGTGGAGACGGTGGTTGCAGTGACTAATGATTATGGGCACTGCTGGTTATTGGCAGTGCTGATTACGCACACTGCTGGTAGGTATTGGTGATGGGGTGATGGTGGCAGTCATGATGACAAAGACAGAGGTAGAAATAGTGGTAGCGGTGATGGAGGTGGTGGTTAAAATGACTATAAAGCTACACAGAATGTTCTTGTATATGTCTTTAGGTGGAAGTATGCACTCATCTCTATTGGGCACAGACCTAGGAGTGGAATTGCTGGGTCATAGGACAGGTATATGTTTAGCTTTAGTAGATGTTGCCAAACAGTTTTCCAAACAATGGTCGTATTTACACTTGTCATGTGTAAGTTCCTGGTGCTCCACAAACACTTAGCGTTGTCTGTTTTGTTCACTAGGGTATCTCAAATGCCTGGAAGCCTGGCATAGAGAGGAGGCTTAATGAAAATCCGCTGCATGAATGCTCCACGTGAGGGTGGCAGATGTTCACGTTCACCATGAGAGACCGGAACCAGAACTCTGCTCCTGCTTGTAGATGTCCAGTGACGGCCACATTCGGATCCAGGTTGGGAGCCTGGTGTAAAAGTCCTGACCAAACAGCTCGTCACACCCCAGGTGCACACGTCCCTTGTCTCCGCACTTTTCTCAAAATCCCTTCAGTGTGGCTCCCCTCACTCCAGTTTGAGGAGGAACAGCAATCTGATCAAACCCATGCACACTAAGATGTGAGTGACTCATAGACCTTAACCCTTGTTCACTTACTGGGTTTACGACATGAAAAAAAGGCAACCTGCCACAGCAGACAGCAAAGAACTTAGAGGTCCTGGGTTTGGATTTAAACTCTCTCAGTTTGGCCACTTACAGCTATTTTCTCCTTAGACAACTTCCCCTGCCTAGCTCTATGTTCCTGTTATGTTTTATTCTGTTTTCATTTGAAAAACAGGAATGGTAATTCTTGTCCTATCCACCTCAAGGATTCAAAAAATATAATAGATTAAGGAACTTCAGAGTTGAAAAGACTCTTGGAGATCATCTAGGGATTTTTATTTTTGCTTTTAAATAATTCTTTATAATATATGAATCACTTTCAATTATAGTTTCACTGAAATCACAGAACTATATAAAATAAGGGCAGGATCATTAATCTCTTTTCGTAGGAAGGAAACAGGCTAAAAGGGGAAAGGACTTGCCCAGGGCTCTGCGGTTTGTTAGTGGCAGAGCTGGAGGCAGTGGCTCTTTGCTCTACCTAATTCTCCCTGCAGATCTAGCTAGAGGGCCCTATAAAACCAAAAGGTCAAAAACAAAAAACAAAAAAAAACAACAAAAAAAGGTCAACTGGGCTCTTGCTTGCATGCCTCCAGTGCATGGGGAACTCACTGCCACCCAAGATAAATCATTTGCTACTTGGGTGGCTCTGATAGTTGGCTGTCATTTGTGGTGGTATAGAGCATGTTTCATCAAGAGGGGGTGATTATTAGAGCTTTCATTCTAATGTTTCTTTGAAGGAAGAGGAATTTACAGAAATATTCAGAGAACATGCAGAGATAGCCAGAATGGCAATAATTATAACAATCGACACCTACTGATGGTGTCACTTCCCTGTTGGTAACCCTTCATGGGCTTCCTGATTCTCTGAGGAATGCGTCCAGATTCTTTGATGTGCCTTTCGTGAGCTGAGTCCAGCCTCAAACCAGCTCTCCATGCCGCACACATCTCCCCACCCCATCCTGGCCTTCCTGCAGGATATGCTCCCTCTGCCTGGAACACCCTCAGCCACCACTCTCACCTCCCTGCTCCTACAGGCCTCTGAATCCCACCCCCTCCTCCAAACCCCTGCACATCAGATTGCACTTACCTGTCTCCGTAGCGCGACTATGAGCTTGGAAGGGGCAGGGTCTGCATGTGATTCCTCCACCCGGTGCCCTGCATGAAGAATGGCACTGAATGGGTGATTCCCCCGGCCCAGCATGTTCACAGACGTCTCTGCTGCTCTCATCAGCCAGGCCAGGAGAGAGTTAAACAACCTCCCTGGCCTTGGATCAGCTCTGGCATTGGAGAGGCAGGTGGCCCAAAGTTTCACCAGATGCTTCAGAGCCTGTTGTCAGCTCAGCTCAAGGAATTCAGTCCAGCCACATCTTCCTGGTACTGAGACCTGGGCCCCTCCCACCCCTCTAGACCCCTTTCCCCTCCCGGGGCTCTGAGCTAGAGGAAGCTGGAACTGCTGGGGGGGGGGGGTTAGGTGGGGAGGAAGATTACAAAACTGGAGGAGTAGGCAGAGAGAGTAGGAAGAGCCTGGTCCATGCTCTGCCCAGACGTGCTGTGTGGCCCTGGCTGAGTCCTTCCCATCCCGGCCTCAGTTTCCCCATCTGTGCACAGAGGACGCTGGTCTGGGTGGTCCCTCCTGATGGGACTGGCCAAGGGCAAGTGATCCTCAGACTCGAGTCCCCTAGCTACAGACTCTCTCCACCGCAGAGGTGGCTGTGGGTAAATCTTTAACTAGCTAGCCCTGGGTAGGCCCAGCCTTTCCGGATGGATGGCTGCCTGGGAAGGGGGGGATGAGGGTGGAGGATGTAAGATGTGTATAGCCAGTCCCGGTGTGGTGAAGGGGGAGGGTATTGGGGAGGGAAAAGAACGAGACTCGGGCGGAGCTAACCCGTGTGCAAAGCAGAACATGGAGGAACGCGGGTCCCCCGACGGGTAAGTACAGATTTAGGGAGGTTCAAGGAGCCGCTGGCGCAGGGATGGTTAACTCGCGTTGCTGCCACAGGGACCCCGCGCGGAACCTGGAGCAGGGACCAGAGGGGCCAGAAACGCCCATCCAGGTGGTGCTCAGGTGGGTATAGGTTGGCTAGGAGGGGTCCAAGCGAGGAAGGCACTGACGGAGATTTCAGGATGGACCATCCACCCCCTCCCCGCCTCTTCGGACCACAGGGTGCGTCCCATGAGCGCGGCGGAGCTGCGTCGAGGGGAGCAGAGCGTGCTGCACTGCTCAGGGACCCGGACTCTGCAGGTGAGGACCTCCCACGCACTCCCCAAAAAACACCTACCGGGAAGATGCCAGGTCCCTCCAGGCCAATTTTCCCCAGGCCCCGCACTCCCCCAGGTGAGCCCCGCCCTCCCCAGAGTGCCCCGCCCCCTTCTCCACGGCCCCCTCTCCCAGGTGAGCCCCCCGGGCGGGGGCCCCGACGTGGCGTTCCGCTTCGGCGCAGTGCTGGACGGGGCGCGCACGCAAGAAGACGTGTTCCGGGCCTGCGGCGTGCGGCGCCTGGGCGACCTGGCGCTGCGCGGGTGAGTGAGGCCTGGTGACGCCCCGCCCCCACACGGCCCCGCCCCCCCGCCCCCCGCCCCTCCCTGGGTACAGCCACACCCCTGCGGCCCGCAGCTTCTCCTGCACCGTCTTCGCCTTCGGCCAGACCGGCTCTGGGAAGACCTACACCCTGACCGGACCTCCTCCCCAGGTGGGCCGATCGCATTCGGAGCCCGCAGGGGTCAGGGGTCGGTGGGCGAGAAGCCCTGGGGAGCCGCAGGCAGCGCAGACTCCCAGAGGGAAGCGACGTGGACGATGAGGCCCAGCCCCATTTATTTGCAGACAAGGAAACTGAGGATCAGGGAGGTGAAGGCACTTGGCCAGTCTAGAGCACCTGGGTTCAAATTGTGTCCCCTTTATTTACTAGCTCTCAGTTTCTTCATCTGTAAAATGGAAGTGATAGTACTGACTGAGAATTAAATGTGATGTTGTATGGGAATTGGGCACAGTGCTCTACAAAGGGTAATTATAACTGCGGCGGCGGCGGTGGTAAGCCAGCCCCAGGCTCAGCTGTTTCTTCCCCCAGGGGGAGGGCGTGCCCGTACCCCCCAGCCTGGCCGGCATCACGCAGAGGACCTTCGCCTGGCTGTTGGACCGCGTGCAGCACCTCGGTGCCCCTGTCACTCTCCATGCCTCCTATCTGGAGATCTACAATGAGCAGGTGGGGGACTGAGAAGGCTAGAAAGACAGCCCACAAGGAAAAGGAGGCATTTCTTTCCAAGGAGGCTGGGTCAAGGGGCAAAATAGATGGGGGACTGTCGACCATGAGGTCTCGGGGTGGATGAAGCAAGAACTCAGAGAGGCCCCTCCCTCACCCTCCACCCTCCTCTCTCAGGTCCGAGACTTGCTGAGCCTAGGGGCTCCCCGGCCCCTCCCTGTTCGCTGGAACAAGACGCGGGGCTTCTACGTGGAGCATCTGCGGGTGGTGGAGTTTGGGAGTCTGGGGGCCCTGATGGAACTTCTGCAAATGGGTGCGCGCTATTTCAGGGGAGCTTCGGGGTACGAGAGATGCCCTCGGGGCCCCAGCCTGGAGCTGTGGGTTCAGAGATGACCCTTGGGGGAGAAAAGAGCCAGCAAACCAACAATTCAGATACAGCCCAAGAATGTCCCCCACCCCTACGCCCCAGGCCTCCTGATTTTGCCTTCCAGACTCTTCCCACCCTCCTCTCCAGCCCTAGGCTTCTGCCTCAGTCAGGCCTCATTTTTCCCCCCTGGAAGGGTCTCCTCCTTTCAGTCCATGCTTCTCCATGTAGCAAACCACATCCCGCTTCCCTTCCAGACCTTTCCAGTGCCATGAGAGTAAAGGCCATACCTCCTAGCCTAGCCTAAAGGCCCTTCAGTTCCCCTCTCGTTCATCCATTCATCAGATTTTTATTGAGCACCTACTATGGCCGGCATCAGGGACACTGAGACCCTGGGCTCAGGCCGAGCATTGTGCCATGCCTCCCAGCTGATCTCTTTGTCTGAGTTTCTCTCCGTCCACACAGCAGTGGGAGAGATGTTGATAAAATGTGAATCAGACTGACATTCTTCCACTCAGTTCTCTCCAGCCCCCTTTCACCGATCTGTGCTAGAGCCCGACCCAGCACCCATCATTCTGCTCTCCTGCCTCTGTGCCTTTGCACTGGTTGGGCCCTCTACCAGGATGCCTTTTCTCCTTTTTCTTTGTTGGTGACCACTTGCTCTTCCTACCACGTCCAGCTCCATATGTTTTTCCCCTCTAGGTCTTAGCCGTAGAAGGAGCTCAGCTCACACCATGAACCAGGCCTCCAGCCGAAGCCATGCCCTGCTCACACTATACATCAGCCACCAAACTGTGAGTGCCCCAGCTTGGGGAAAGAGCTGGCCCAGGGCCACCCAGCAAGGGTCTGCCTCTGGCTGGGCGTTCACAGGAGGTAATGGTGAAAACCCTTGGCCTTGTGGCTTTGATGGGGACAGCCCCTCCCACGTCCCCATCAAGCCCTGCTCCCCCAACCCCAGCAGATGCCTCCTGCGGATCCCGGGGAACCCCCTGCCGGGGGGAAGCTGTGCTTTGTAGACCTGGCTGGCAGTGAGAAGGTGGCGGCCACAGGATCCCGTGGGGAGCTGATGACTGAGGCCAACAGCATCAACCGCAGCCTGCTGGCCCTGGGTGAGATGTGGGGCCAGCTGGACTGACTTCCTGAATCCCTCCTCTGTGCCTTACCCATAGCTGTCCGCAGTGAGGGAAACCAGAGGAGTTGTAGGGCATGGAGGAGAGTTAAAGAGCTGTGATTCAGAAGCCACAGGCCTCCCTCCGGCCTCGGCTGGCTGTTGTCTCATGCTTTTTCCCTCTTAGAACTTGGTTTATAGATCTATAAATACTGAGGATACAGTTACATTCTAACTGAGGAGGTAGAAACACTCAAGTGCAGAGTGTGAGCCCTCAGACATTCAACCTGTCCCTTGTTGCATTTGGGAAGACTGAGGCCCAGTGAGGGGAAGGGCACTAACATGTCTTCCCTCCTCCCCATCCCCCAGGTCATTGGGCCTTGAGGTCCTTAACAGCTGGGGCCTTGGCCTTCCTCTGTGCACGCATGGGGAGACGCATAGGGAATGCCTCTTCATCTGATTTATTTGTCAGACATTTCCTGAGCCCCTGCCAGGTGCCAGGCCCTTCGGTGGGCCCTGGGGATCAGGGATGGAGCCCCGTCTGGTGGCAGAAGCCAATCTGAACGGGTAATGAGATCACGTGGAAAGAGATATCTTAGAGACCTACAAGCCTGGGTGGAGATCCTGGCTCTGCAGAGTACCCGCTGGGTGGCCTTGGACAAGAAGGGTAACCTTGCCTTCCCCACCCAGGTCACTGCATCTCCCTGCTGCTGGACCCACAGCGGAAGCAGAATCACATCCCCTTCCGGGACAGCAAGCTCACCAAGCTGCTGGCGGACTCGCTGGGGGGGCGTGGGGTGACCCTCATGGTACCTAAGGGGGACTGGCGGGGAGGGCTGGGTCCTGAGGGAGGGCTCCCAGAGAGGAACACTCAGGGGCAGTCCTCCCCAGGTGGCCTGCGTGTCCCCCTCAGCCCAGTGCCTTCCCGAGACCCTCAGCACCCTGCGATATGCAAGCCGAGCTCAGCGGATCACCACTCGGCCCCAGGCCCCCAAGGTGAGTGGAGAGAGACACAGGCAGAGGGATGGGCAGGGCAGAGGGTGGGGGATCAGGCAATAGCTGGGGACTGAGTTGGTGTCCCGTTGAAGTCTGGGACTGAGTCAGGGTTGGGATTAGGGTCGGAATCTTGATGATGGGGTTATGGGGGGGCGGGGGCGGGTCACAGGCAGGGTTATGGAGGGTCTAGGGTGGGAGGCTGATTAGGAACATGATTCAGGGTCTGGCCAACATCCGAGCTGGTATCATGATGGGTCTGAGTTAAGTTGGAGTCTGACGTGGGGTCTTATTTGGGGTCAGAATCTGGGCCAAGGTTTGAACAGAGCTGAGTCTGGGGCTGGACAGGGAGTGGGGCGTAGCTTCGAGCGGGCCCTCCAGGCGCTTCAGTGCTGTTAGGACAAGGTGCCGCCTCCAGATGGATGCAGCCTCGGGCCAGGACTCAAGGCTGACGAGTGGGGCATGGGCTGGATTCTAAGCTCCACTCAGTCTGCAACCCCAGAGCCCTTGTGCAGCGTGAAATGTTTACAACCACAAGCAGCAGCTCCGGGTCTGTTTCTCTGCAGTCCCCTGTGGCAAAGCCACCCCAGCATTTGGAGACTGAGCTATTGCAGCTCCAGGAGGAGAACCATCGCCTGCGGTCCCAACTGGGCCAAATGGACCCCAAAGGTATGAGCTCCCTGGGGGTGGAGTGAGATGAGGATAGGGTCTGGGGCTCCTGGGGCTCCAGCTACCTCCCTCTTCCCTGCAGCCTCTGGACTCACTGGGGCCCGGGTGTCCTGGGCTCAGCGGAACCTCTACGGGATGCTGCAGGAGTTCATGCTGGAGAACGAGAGGCTCAGGTAGGGCCGTGCCCCGCCCCTCACTGCTGGGCTTCCTCCTTTCCCTGGTCCCTGGCTCCCCTTCTGTCCCCACCTGCCTCCTGGGGCTCCTACTGTGCTGCAGTGAAGAGAGGCTGACTGATACCCCCGCCAGCCCTACCTCCTGTCATGGTCCCGGGGCCTGCTCTTCCTAGGAAAGAGAAGAGGCAGCTGCAGAGCAGCCGGGACCTGGCCCAAGATGAGCAGCGCATCCTAGCTCAGCAGGTCCACGAGCTGGAGAGGTGAGCGCGGCCGGAGACAAGCCTTTGGATGGAGGGCAGGTGGGAAAGGGGTGGCTCAGTGAAACGGCTAGGTCTGATCTCTGGATCCAGACCCCCTGGGTTCTGATTCCAGCTCTGCCACCAGCTGTGTGGCCTTGGGTGAGTCATTTAGCCTCTCACTGCCTGGGTTTCCTCTTCTGTAAAATGGGAATGATATAGTATTTGCCTTCCAGGGTTTTTTGGGGGGGGGTTTTATAAATGTTTTTTTCGGGGCACGAACCCGTGTCCCCTGCATCGGCAGGTGGACTCTCAACCACTGCGCCACCAGGGAAGCCCTATAAATTTATTTATTTATTTATCTTGGGCTGCGTTGGGTCTTTGTTGCTGCGTGCGGTTTTTCCCTGGTTGTGTTGAGCGGGGGCTACTCTTTGTTGTGGTGCGCAGGCTTCTCACTGCAGTGGCTTCTCCTGTTGCGGAGCATGGGCTCTAGGCACATGGGCTTCAGTAGTTGTAGCACGTGGGCTCAGTATTGTGGCTCGCGGTCTCTAGAGCACAGGCTTAGTCGCTGTGACTCACGGGTTTAGTTGCTCCACGGCATGTGGGATCTTCCCGGACCAGGGATCGAACCCGTGTCCCCTGCATTGGCAGGTGGATTCTTAACCCCTGCGCCACCAGGGAGGTCCTCTAGGGTTGTCTTAAAGATCAGATTGAATAAGTTCATATGTAAAGCATTGAGAACAGTGCCTGCATATAACACATCAAAAACACTCCATGAGTGTTTGTTAAAAGCAGGACGTTGGTGCCAGCCTGCTGGTAGCATTGAGGACTACAGACAGACAGACCCCACTGTTCTTTCCAGGCGCCTCCTCTCTGCCTGCTACCTTCACCAGCCGGGCCCTGGCCCAGCCCCACCGTGTCCCTGTGTGATGGTGCCACCTGCCCCCTGCCACGTGAGTCTCTGCCCAGCCCGGGGAGGGGAGGAGCAGGAATGTCACAGAGCCCCTGACTCAGCCTCTTGCAGGCCCTGCCGCCTCTCTGCCCCTGCCCCTGCTGCCACCTCTGCCCCCTGTGCCAAGCGCCACTGGCCCTCTGGGCCTGCCCACGGAGGGAGCTCCACCTGCCCCAGGTAGGAAAGGCCGAGGTGGGGGGAGGGAAGGCTGGCAATCTGGAGACCTGGATCTAGGGAGTCTGCAGTCTGGAAAGCTCCAGAACTCCGGGGACTCTGATGTGCCGGGCTGGGTCATAGTGGGGAGTGGCTGGCTTTGGGTTCTCTCTGCCCAGGGTTCAAAACAGCTACTTACTCTCCTGCCCCTTCTCCCCATCCTACCTTCTTTCGGGAACGTGCTCTGCGGTTTGCGTACTCATTCATTCACTTAACATGTTACTCATTTATGCATTTACTTAATGAATGAGTTAATGGATGCATTTACTTAGTGAATGAGTGTTCACGTCCTCATTCAATAACCCTCCTTAAGCTCCTTGCTTCGTGGCAGCCCCTGTTCTGGGCACTGAGGATTCACAGACCTGACATGGTTCCTGCCCTCATGGAGTTCCTTGTCTCCAGAGAGGACATCACAAGGGCCACGCACTGCCCACAGAAAAAGTGACCATGACCCCACCCCTTTATGCCCACCTGACATTCTTAGTGCCCCATGGGGCAGGTACGGCAGGGATGGTGGTGACATGGTCGGCGCCAGGGAAGTGGGGCACAGAAGCAGGGCTGGGGTCACCCAGTGCGGGCTCTGGTCTTGCCTGCAGGTGTTTGGCTCTAAGGCCCCAGCTGACATGCCCCTGTCTGCCCGGCCCCCACCCTGGGTGCCCCCATGTAGCCCTGGCTCTGCCAAGTGCTCAAGAGAGAGGTGGGTCCAGCTCTGGGGCACTGGGGGGTGGGGGTGGGGGAGGGGGCCCGGGAACGTGAAGGCTCGCTTCCCACCACCAACCCACCCTGGCCCAGGAGTCACAGCGACTGGATTCAGACCCAGGTCCTGGCAGAAATGCTGACCAAGGAGGAAGTGGTACCCTCTGCACCTCCCCTGCCCATGGGGCCCGTGAACACATCGCCAGTGCTTAGAGGTGAAGAAAGGAGCAGGGGAAGGGCTGCCAGTGTTTTCTGTCATCTTGGGCCAGAACCCACCTTCTCCAAACCTTAGTCCTCTCATTTCTGAAATAGGGGGCATATTAAGAGGTGAGAGTTCTAAGATCTTTCTATTTCTGGAACTTAGAATTCTCTTCCTAGGGCCACCTGCACTCCCAGATGTATGCTGGAGCCCATGGGGTACATGGCAGGGGGAGGGGAGTGGGTACCACCTGAGGTTTCCCCAGAGGATGTTGGGACCCTGATGGGCCTGAGTGAGGCAGGGTCCAAGGGAGTGCTGGCCTCAAGTCCCACTGTTGTCCCTCAGGTGGGGCTGCAGTTCCAAACCTGGCCCGGAGACTGGAGGCCCTCAAAGACCAAATCGGCAGCTCCCTTGGACGTGGCCGGAGCCAGCCACCCCCCAGTGAAGGCACTTGAAGCCCCAGGCCGGAGCCAGTCACCCCCAGCGAAGGCACTGGAAGCCCCAGCCGGGTCCTCCCTTCCTGCTGAGGGCAAAGTGCGAACCCAGGAGACCACCATGTGACCTAGAGCTGTGCTCTGCACTCCTGGGCCTCAGTCTCCCCATCTGTTAAATGGGTTATAGCAGCTGCTGCTCCAGTTTGCAGCTGGGCTGGGCGGAAGGCAGTTCCTGAGGCATGGGGGTGGGGGCTGATGGGGCAGTCTGGGGAAGCGAAGGGAGGGTGCCAGCCTAGACCAGGAGAAATGAGACCGGATTCAGGAGAAACCAGGTAGCAGTGGTGAAATAAATGAATAAAGAGAGGCATCCCCTCTAAGTCTGGTTGGTCCTGTCCTCTGACTTGCCCTTGAGGGAATCCCAGAGAGATTGGGGGGTTGGGGGGTTCTGAGGAAGAGAAGGCAAGGATTCCTGGCAGAGGTGTGTGTCCCCTTGCCCTCTGATGAGGAATATTTCAGGTTCCCATTTCCTTTCATGTATTATACAAGTTTTCATTGAGCAACTACTCTGTGCCGCTGGGCAGGCACGGGGCAATTGAATGGTGAGCATCTCCATGGAGGAGGCCTGGGGGAAACTGATTTGGCCTTGAGCTGGGGAAGGTGGTGGACCGAGGGGCTCACACTCTCTGTCCCAGCTGCATGTGTCCTGGTGCTGGAGGGATCATGAAGCCTGAATTCTGATGCCGCAGATCGGCTCTGAGACCCTGGCCAAGCCCTGCATCCTCCCTGGACCACTTTCTGGTTTTCAGTCCATTAGACATGGCTTCCTGTCCTGTTGATCTCTAAATGAGGGTCAAGGAGGTTATGAATATCATGATTCCCAGCACAGTGCCCAATAGGATGCAGTGGGTCTGCAATCAGGGGTAACTCCAGATGTGACATGAGAAACTGGGGGTGCACGTGGGAGGAGCTCAATGCAGAAAGAGCCACGAGGCTAACCTAACTCTCACATTTTATAGTTAGGGAAACTGAGACCCACATGGCTCATTCCTTTGTTTGTTCATACATTCACTCATTCATTCAGCAGACACCACTGGCAACAACTGTAAATCAAGGTGGCAAAGAAGACAGACAAGGGACAAGCTGGCTTTGCCCAGGGAGCTCACAGTCTGGTGGGGGACAGACAGACAGACACTTATAACCTCACACATGTGCTTTGATGGGGGAATCCCAGGGCAGTGGAGGCACAGAGGGTCACCCAATCAGAAATTGTCAGGGAAGGTTTGCCAAAGAGAGCCATGATTAAGTTTCAGAGGGTGAACAGCATTTGGCCCAGGGCAGGTGGAGGGGCTGCAGAGGCAAAGGCTCAGAGTTCCAAAGGTTGCCCGGACCACGAAGTGCATGGCCTTGTCTGCCACATCGGGAGTTGGGGTTTGTCCCGAGGATGGCAGGGAACCACAGAAGAGTCTTAAGGAGTCACCAGCTTAGGTCTGCATTTAGGTCACACTGGCCACTGTGGCAGTTGGACTAACTGGTAAGGATGAGCTGGAGGTGGAAGACCAATGAAATGATCAGTGCAGGGAGAGGTGAGATGCCCCAACCAGCGGTACCTGAGCCAGCCTCAGGCTGGGTATCCCCTGAGACCTGGGCGCTGGGCACTGGGCTCAGGCAAGACCCCAGGCGGGGACCCCTCACTACGGGCTTGGGGAGCACTGGAGAAGGGGCAGGCGGAGGCCGGAGGACAAGCCAGGGAGCCGCTGGGGAGAATCAGGGCGCCTGGGGATGCGCCTGGGGAGGGGTTGCATCCATCGTCTGGAACAGTGCTTGGACCTGCCCACAGGCCTGGCCTGAGAAAATCAACTCCGACTGCCCCCACCCCACTCCCCAGCGCCAGACCAAGCAAGAAAAGACCCAACACTCTTTTACCCACCGCTGTGGAAACTAGCCCAGGGAATATTCCCTAATTATGCCCTATTTTCCTGGGGGAAGTAAGTAAGGACCCAAAGATAAAAGCAAGGTGTCTCCAGGCTACACTTGAGTGTGCGGTGTGACCTGGGACAGGCTCCTGGGACTCTCGGAGGCTTCCCCACTCCCAGGGCCCTGACTCCTGAGCCCCTCTCTGCAGAGCTGGGCCCTGAAGCTGGGTGTGTCAGGGTCATCCCTGGCTGGAGCCCCCAGTGGCCACGGATTGAAAGGCAAAACCTGTGACTGTGAATAGAGGTGTTTGTAGAAGGCTGGAGTCCATGGAGGCAGAACCCAGGGTGGTGGGGTGACACCCAGACACCACAGGCACCGGGCCAGGCAGGGTGGGCGGGTTCAGTCCGTAGACGGAACAACACAAGTTCAAGTCTCAACATCATCACTTACCACGAGTGATCCTGGGCAGGTGACTTAACTGTGCTGGCCCGAGTCACCTCATCTGCAGAATAGATACATGAATAGTAGCCCCTCATGGGACAGTCATGAGGATTAAATCCACTGACATTTGGAAAGATTTTAGCACGAGGCTTCGCCTGTTGTGGGTAATTTAGCCAAAAGCAGCTTTTAGTCGACGTGACAATTTGACAGAATTGACAATCTGGGTTCCGAAACAATTTCCTCAACAAATATTTAATTGAGAAACAACTTTGGGCCAGCACTGAACAAAGCATAGGAAGCCTTACCCTCAACACAGACAAGAAACAAGAAATTGGGCAAAACACATGGGAAGTCAGATAGTGATAAATGCCATGGAGCAAAACAGAGCAGGAGGTCCATCTGTCAGGGCGGGTGCAGTTCTATATAGGGGGGTTAGGAAAGGTCTCACGCAGGGGACATTTTTGCAGAGACCTGAAGGGTAGAAGGAGAGCAAGCCGGACTAATGCCGTAAAGCCACTTTTTTCTACTCTAGGTGCTTTTGATGTTACATCAGCTTGTGTGGCTCGGCAGGTTTGAGCCTGGGCTCCTCCGTTCCCCAGAGCCCTTTTCTCACTCTAATGTGGCCCTGCTTGCTGGGAGGTCTCTAGCCTCAGGCAGAGGAGGCCCCTGGCACTGAGCGTGAAAGCTTTCCTTGGCTGCCTTGGGAAGAATGGACAGGGAACACCCAGGGGGACCTTGGCTGTTGCCGGTTCATTCTTGTTTGGACGATTCCTTCTCCCACTGGAGCCACCCACGATTTTCCGGTTTCCTGGGTCCAGCTCAGCAAAATCCCTACTTACTTTCCCAGAGATAGATTCAGGACTCAAGGTGATTAGTCCCCACTACCCCCATCACATGAACCATGCGTCCATCTCCCAATCGGCATCCTTACTCAAGAACTGCAGCTTATCCAGAATCCCTAACCCTGGAGGAATTCCATCGGACCCCAGTAATGTATCAAGACTCTTCAAATCCTGTGGTTTTAACTGAGAACAGTAGATTCCACGGGAAAGCTTTCTACAGAATGCCGGAATTGGAGGAATTTCTCCGGCCCCATGAAATAGGGTAGTAGTTCTCTAGGACTGTCCAACTTTGAAGAGGAGCTCTGGTACATTAGAGTTGGGGGCAGCTCTTGGAAAGCCTGAAGCACTGAAGGAATTTCCCAGAATTCCAAATCTCTAGAAGAGTTCTCTGAAATTGTAAACGTTTGCGTAGAAGTTGGGAGGGATTCTCCGGAGTCTTTGGCTGGGGGTGAGGATGGTCACCAGTGCTTGGAAGGCCATCACTAGTTTCCAGAATGCCGACAAGTCTAGAGATCAACCTAGATGTCTGGAAGCCTGGCTGAGTTCTCCAGATCCTTGGGGACTCCAACTCTTAGCCAGTGCAGAATGGGGAGCATGGCTGAAAGCATTACGGTAGGACAAGAGAAGCTTCAGGAAAAGCACTCCTGTGGGTGTGTGTGTTTAAGAGGCTCTAAGGTCTCCTCTCGATGACCAACCCCAAGATAAACCCCGAGAAGTGGAGAGAACATAAAAGTTCATTCCAACCAAAGATGCAGCTGCCCAGAACATCTTACCCACATCCTTTTCTCTGCTTCAGCCTTCTCTCGCATCCTGCTTTCTCTCACTCAAGGTCTTTCCTCCCTTTGTCTAATGACACATTTGCCCCAATTCATAGTTATTCAGTTTTGTGCACAACAGGTCGATTTCAGCCCCTTTGAGGGATATTTTGTGTCCTCTTATGTTTTCCATTGCCATCTCCTTGTTGAGCTTCCAAAGACTTGTCTTCCTTTATTTTAAGCAAACAAACGTGGCAGAGCGGGGTTGGGCAGGTGGGGGTGGTCTTGCTATGAAACAAGGAGCAGCAGCTACTGGAACTTGTAAACAAGTTGGTGCTGTGGTTGGAGACCAGGACTGGCGTCAGGAGATCTGGGCTCTAAGCCTGCTCTGCAACAGACCTACAGGTCCCCTGGCCATCACTGACATCTGTACTTGCTGGCCAACAAAGAAAGGTCTTTAATAGTTGGCCATAGGTGTCTTCCTCACGAACCTTCCTTCAGCCCCTGGCTCTGATCACACTACCTCTCACTCATCACACATGAAGGTCAGGCCTGGGCTACTAGGCACGAGGACACTGGCCTGAGCTTGAGTCACTGCTCTGTTCTCCAAGAGCTTCCAGCCAAGTGGGGGAAAAGAGCAATCAAAGTGACAGTTGCTCTGCAATGGAATAAATAATAACAATCGACAAATTTATCTGTTGCCAAGAATCCTTCCAGCACTGGCCATGTAGTAATGCATTCATTTCTCATAACAACTCTGTGAAGTAGGTACTACTGTTATCCTCACGTTACGGTGAGGAAACCGAGACAAGAAGAGGCTCAGAATTTTCCCAAGGTCACACACCTAGTAAGTGGCAAAAGTTGGATTTGTTATAAGGTGGTCTGGCTCTTGAATAGATGATTTCAACCATCATGCCAAGTGCCACACAGTAGGACCACAGAGGAAGGGAAAATAGAGGAGCAGTTTTTATCCAACCAGGAACCACTGAGCAGAATAGAGCAGCCTCCTTGGAGAAGTCAGTCTCCATCAAATCCCAGCACAGCCCAGCAAAGCCAGACCATACAGAGGTCTTTAGTGAGGCAGAGGAATGGATTTCTCAAGCTATTTTCCCCCATGTAAGAAACTTCACCACCTCCGAAGATAAAATCATTTTTCACAGACTACCCAATGAAGGAGGATTCTGTGCAGCCTAGCCAGAAACGAGAGAATTAGAAATGGACCCCTGAAGTCCCGCTTTTATGTGGTGCACAGGGCTCTGGGTGGTCTCCAGGCTATACAGAACCTTGTCAAACCCATCCTCTCAGCCTGTCTGCCCAACTTATGGCTGTGGGAACCTGGGCAAGGTAGTTAACCTCTCTGAATCTCAGTCCTCCTCTATAAAGTGGGGATACTTTTTTTACACGACGAGAAGTTAATGTGCTCATGGGGAATGATACGAGGATTGAAAGAGTGAAACTATGTAGACTGTTTAGGACAGAGCCTGGCATGTGGTCAGTGCTAAATACATACTGGTTGTTATTACTATTTTTATTACTAATGAATGCTTTCAGCACAAACATTCTACCAGTCCTGTTTTCCAGGAGAGGAATTGCATCAATATCTGGACTCTGGTTATACAGACTCATGAACTTGACATCCAGCTCTGCTGACTCCTTCCTGCAAGGTGCGCCTTGTAATACGGATTCTTCCAGGGAGAGAGTGGCCATTCAGGACTGGGTCACCCAGTGGAAAACCCAGGGAAGTGTTCCCACTGCCCTTCCAGGGAAGCTGACTGGGAGAGATTCATTCGTCTTCATTGAAGAAAGGCCAGTGGGACCTTCCAAGGAGTCTGGCTTGCCTCGTGATTTCAGAAAAGAGCTGTTTTAGTCCCTCCAAGGATATTGGGTGATGTCAACTCGGTCAGCCAGGAGTCCGGCAGGCCTCCTGAGGTCTTGCTTTAATGCAGGACAGATAAGACCAGTCTGCAAAGAGTAGGAAAACGCCTGTGTCCTCTTCCTGAAGGCAGACAGGCCTTTGGAAGTTTATTCCTTTGGGAGCCCTTTCTTCTGGGGTACAAAGGGAGCCAGGCTCTGGGCCACAAGCTCTGTTCCAGGGGCAGCTGGATCTCAAGAGCACTGAGCTCCAAAGTGTCTCACTTTCTGGGCTGCTTCTGCAGGCTAAGCCACCCGCTTCCACAATCACGAGTCTAAATTGACAACATCTAAGGGCACCCTCCACCCTGGGCTATCATTTCTTATTTGCTGAGCTCTCTGCAAGCAGCAAGAACGTGACATGCTGCTCATCATTTAATTCTTCTACACCCCTATGAGCTCTTATTAACTCCATTTAACAGGGGAAGACTCAGGTTGAGAAAGTTGAAGTCAATTAAGATCAAACAGGCAGGAAGGGGTCGCAGCCATGACTGGAACCGAGGACTGTCTGGGTGCAAAGTTCAGTTGCTCAACCATCACACTGCTGGACAAAGCCTTGGGGATCCTCCCAGCCACGATACACAGACTAATTCAAAATTGGTGATGCAAGGGAACAGGTATCTTTGCCTTTTAAGTTGTGCCAATGAGTATCCCGGTCACTCGTTCATTTGCTCATTCATTGATCGTGATTCAAGGATTTGGCCATGGTGATTTCAATCTCCCAGTCTCCCTCAGCTGTCTTCTAGTTAGGTGGTCCTTTTTGGGGGTCTGACCTACATTTCCACTCACAGTTCTAAGTCAGTCAATTAGTATGTGGTTGTTGAGCACCTAAGTGCCCAGCACAGTGCTGGGAAAAAGGGAAGGGTCAGGTCTCATGGGAGAGACAGAGCACGCTCTAGGCCAGGGAAGGGAGAACAGGCTCACTCCTGCTGTGAGGGGTCCAGTGAAGGGAGACACCCACCCCTCTGCTCCAGGTGTCTGAAAGAACACAGCCAAGGGCCCACCGTTTATCGGGGGACAAGGGGCTGGGAGGCCAGCAGAGTGACCTGGGTGTCAGGGAGGCAGATCTGGGTTTGGATCACTACTCACTGGCTGGGTGACCATTCACACTAGGTCACCTGATCTCGCAGCCTCAGTTTCCCTATCTGCAAAGTAGGACTAGCATTGTAGTAAAACGATTGAACCTTAACGGGAGGATTCAGTAAGCCACGCTGTAGGGTGCCCAGCGTGGGGCCTGACACGCAGTACGAGCTTAATCAAGTGGTTATTCAGGTTATCACCGCCCTTGCTGTCTATAGCAGCGACTCCCAATTCTGGTTCATCAGGAGAACCGAATTCACTGGGCAGCGAACGATTTTTCAAAGGGCCCCATCTAAGCATCCAGCTCTGGGGATAGGCAAGGCAGAAGCTGAGCGTTTTACACTCACCAGGGGGGTGTAAGCAGGCTTGGGGCAAGGAAGGCTGGGTTCCAGCCCTGGTTCTACCACTTCCGTGGGCCTTTGCTCTAGGCCTCTGCCTCCTGCCTGTACGGAGGAATGGGGACAAACCCCAGTGGTCTTTCTAGAACTTCTCTGCTGCCCTCTAGTGGACACGGGATGCCCACACCTTCTTGCGTGTAATTTCTGCTGTGTGTGGAGCCCTTACCTGGTGCCACGCGCTGGGCTAAGTGCCTGTGACGACATCGATACCTCCGGCATGTACACTGGGGAGCACTTTCACAAATGTTCCTCCTCCAGTACTTACTTCAGCCCTGTCACTTGAGTTATTTTACCTTCATTTGGAGGCCCAGATGAGGAGGATGAGGCCAGGGAGGGATAGGACTGCCCCACAGTCACCCAGCAAGTCACGAGGACCGGAACTCAAGTCTCTGGGTGGCCTGGCTCTTTGGGACAGGGGTGGGGAGTGAGGAACAAAGCCTACACAGAGCTGGGCAGTGAGAAACACCCCTTCCCCATCACTGTCATGGCGTCCTGGTTGCTACCGCCTCCAGCTTCCCCATGAAGGGATGGGGCTGTGGCTCTGAGTCTGAGGGAACTGGGCAGGGTCAGGCACTGGGGCGAGACCCGCAGCTGGATGCCTCCTCGTGAGGAGGCGAGGTCTCCCTGCCACCCTCTTCCACCATAAGCAGAGGAAGGCCCCAACCTTGACCACGTCCACCCCATGTCTTTGATGTCCCTGCTTGTCCAGTTGCTGGGTCCCAGTGTCCCAGCCCCTTCCTTCTTCCTGGCGAGCCTCCTAGGGAGTTGCTTTCCTGGGCCTCCCACTTGCACTGCTTCCTCTCTCACCTCAGCCGATTTTAAAATCTGAAAGCACTTCTGTTTTTTTTTTTTTTGCGGTACGCGGGCCTCTCACTGCTGTGGCCTCTCCCGTTGCGGAGCACAGGCTCTGGACGCGCAGGCTCAGCGGCCATGGCTCACGGGCCCAGCCGCTCCGTGGCATGTGGGATCTTCCCGGACTGGGGCACGAACCCGTGTCCCCTGCATCGGCAGGCGGACTCTCAACCACTGTGCCACCAGGGAAGCCCTGAAAGCACTTCTGAAAATTCTCTAGGGCTCCCCACATACTCCAGATAACAAGCAAGCCCCTTGACCTGGCGTCAGAGTCCTCCCTGCTGGACCTCAGCCACCTCCCCGGCCTGGCTCTCCCCACGTGCCTCTGTCTCCCAAGCTGCAGACCTATGGTTTTGCTTGTTTGCTTGTTTTTGCATTCCAAATACACTTCTCTCTGCATCTTCCTCCACTAAGCCTTCGCAGTTGCTGTTCCCTCTGTCTGGAACACCCTCTCCTCCTCCAACCCCACCCTCGCCCCACGCATGCGCTTTTGTCTGGCTAATTTCTACTACTCAGGTCAAAGTCTCTCCCCTGGCCTCTGCTGCTTCCCCCATCACTGCAGGGACCATCCTGTCTTATTACCTTCTTCTCACTCCCCTGCCCCCCATCCTGGCAGGGAGAACTGGGGAGGCTGTCATGCTTTCCGTCCTATCCTCAGCACAAGCATGGAGTGCAAGTTTGGTGAATGAATGAGTGGATGAGTAAATGATGGGGGAAAGCCTGGGCACTGGAGTCAGGCCTATTTGGCCCCCAACTCGGCCCCAAGCTGGGTGACCTTGAACAAGTCCCATTCCTCCTCTGAGCTCCAGAGTGTTCACCTGAAACAGGCCTCTATTCCTTCCTGCACACTGGGCACCTCTGAGGCTCAGAGGCTTCTCTCACAGGCAGGACCTCGCCCTCCCCTTGAAATGGTTCTGGGACCTGGCCAATTCCAGTGGACACTTGGACCCCTGGGTCCCCTAGGAGGACAGGGGCCCCAGAGCCTCGATCCTTCCACCCCGATGGCCAGAAGGGGAAGAGGGGTCAGCACCCCGGATCACTGCCGGCCTTCCATCCTTGGGCCCAGGGTTAATTTTTAAAAAGCAGCTCAAAGTCCAGGTGGGCTTTGGCAGAGTTTGCTGTCTCTGTTTGCTCTGGTTAATAATCTGAGGAGAGCAAACATCGCTGGAGGCGGGAGAAGAGATCAACATCCCGGGCCCATCCTCCGGGCCTCTTCCCACCCCCCCCCCACTGCATCCCCCCACCCCCAGGAGAGGCTGTGTGGCTGGATGAGCAATCCTATCCAAAGGAGGCCGGGATTCTTCTACACCCCCGTGAGCCTCAGGCTTCCCCTGGGGCCAATGGGGTTGACAGCCCTAATAACGTAGACCCTCTATGAAGATCGGTCGAGCCATCATGGTACACTGCAGGCAACCTTGGAAGGGTGGCACTGCTCCTATTCATGATTCACTGTTATTTTTTCATTCTTATATCAGGTCTGGTCTCTCCAAAGACAGACCTCCTGAGACCATCACGCAGGTGAGGCAGTGGACTGTTTACAGAGCACTTTCACACACATCGCTCACTTGACCTCTTGGCAGATGCGTCAGGGATTGTTTTCTTCCATTTACAGGTGAGGAAAGTGGGCTTCAGAGAGGGAAGGCCATACCCAAAGTCATGCAGAGCGAGTCAAGCCTTCTGGCTGCCTGTTGTCTGCACCCCTCTTAATTCAGACTCTGCCTTCTTACTACCACCACGAACCAAAGCATAAAAGTCTGCGAAACTTGGTGAACAAGAGGGAAGATAAGTGTTTCAGAAATCTAAGCCAAGATACTTGCTATGATTAAATTTGTCATATGGCTTTGAGCTTCCTGGCAGCCAAAGTGAAAAGGGAATGTCATCACTAGCCAAGCTGCCAGTGACAGACCAGAGGAAACACATTCACTTATTATGACTAGAGACACACTTGTTCCTGATACTGGAAAGATGAATGTATTGACGACTCTTACAGAGGGACATGACTCACCAGTTGTTGGGGCAACTCTGTGGGGGAACTGCCGGATCCTCACATGAGCAGGGGTCTTTCTTGTGGACCTGCCTGTCTGAAGGGGTCATTCCCAGCTGTAGCAAGGAGGCTACTGTGTGTGTAGAATGTTCTGTGCCAAGGGCAGGGAGGAAATGAAGACAGAAGTTCTGACCACTGGAGAAGGGCTCTTCCTAGAGAGGGCCTGCAGTATCACTGGCAAGAGTTTGATCTATGGAGACAAACAGACCTGGGTTTTTTAAAAATTCCCATTTAAATATTTTAATGCAATGGATACTGTCTAGTTTCCTAAGGCTGCCATTAATAAACACCACAAACTGGGTGGTATAAAACAACAGAAATGTATTTTCCTCACAGTTCTGGAGGTTACAAGTCCAATACCAAGTTGTCAGGAGGGCCGCATTCTTCCTGGAGGTTCCAGGGGAAAATCCTTCCTAGCTTCTGCCAGCAGCCCTTGGCTTACTGCTGCCTCATTCCAAGCTCTGCCTCGGTCTTCGCGTGGCCGTCTTCCTTGTGTGTCTGTGTGTCTCTGTATCAAAATCTCACCTCCCACCACCACTTTCTCTTATGAAGACATCAGTCTTTGGGTTTAGGTCCACCCTCCTCCAGTATGACCTCACCTGAACTAATTATGCAAATAAGGCCACAGTCTGAGGTCCCGGGTGCACAGGAATTTGGGGGAGACACTATCCAACCTGTTAAATACACATTCCGCTCTTACCATTGCCGGCTACTGTCCTAGTGCTTTACAAGCGTAACTCCATCAATCCTCGTGACAATGTTCTGAACCAGGAACTATTATCCCCATTTGCAGATGAGGGCAGATGAGGCACTGAGAGGGAAAGTCACTCACCCAAGGCCACACAGCCAGTGAGTGGCACAGAAAGCAGTCTGGCTCCCGAGTCCACGCTCTCAGCCACCACCAGATGCTGCCTCTCCCAGCAATGCTGCTTCCCAGCTGGGAGACCCTAGGCAAGTCACTTTACCTCTTGGAGACTCAAACGCCCTACCTATAAAGGGGAGTAATAGCACCTACTTGATGAGGTTGCTGTGGGGATGATCAATTCCGTGGCCGGTGGAAAGTGCTGGTAGACAGCTGGCACACAGCAGGTGCTCACGGAATGGAAGCTGTGAACACCATCATCATCATTTCTACTATTATTTGCTAGGGCTGTGGGAAGCCACAGCTCAGAGAAGGAACTCTGGGGACAGGACACCCGAGCTCTCGTCTCGGCTCTGCCACAGACTATTGTCTCTGCTAAGTCACTTCCTCTCCCCGGGCCCCAGTTTTCTCATCTGAGAAATGGGCCAGTCAGGCTTGTCCTCCTGGCTCCCAGGTGGAACGACCCAGCGGGAAGGGCCAGGGGCTGCCCGTCTCTTCATCCCACCTGGGACAGGTGAGGAGTTTCTGGGGAAGCCTTCATGGGGCCTGAACCTAGCGCCCGGCTGCACCAGGACCGGGTTGCATTTGGCCAGCAGCTCCTCTGAAGCAGCCACCCTGGCCCCTCGGGACCCTGACCCCGGCCTGGGCACTACAAGGGATCGATTGGCCCTGGCCTTGGGGCCCTGATTGGTCCCGGCTGAACAGAGCAAACAGCAAGGTCATCTACAGCCACAGGCCCGTTCCCCAGCCCCAGTCCATAGCTGCCTCGTGCAGGCAGGTGGTGGCTCTTCTGTCCCCAGACGGAGCCCGTGAGTGACACCCCAGGCGGAGGAGCCCGGAGCCATGCAGAGTCTTGGGGCCCTGCTCTTGCAGCTGACCGCCTGCCTGGCGGTGAGTGCCAGCCCTGTGACGACGTTGCCCGACGACATCCAAGTGCAGGAGAACTTCGACCTGTCTAGGGTAAGGCTGGCCTCTCTGGCAGCGATGGCAGGGTGTCCGAGCGGCTGGGCCTTGCTGCGGGGGAGGGGCAAGTCCTAGGCCCTGGGCTCTCAGTCTCCGCATCTGGAACTCCATGCGTGGGTCCCTCAGGGCCCTTGCTGCTGCCCAGACTCTCAGGGATCTGCTGAAGCTACAATTCTGCATGCACCGTTCTGTGGGCCTCCAGGCTGACATTCTGAGTCAAAGGTCCTCACGTCTGAACCTGCCCTCTCGGGTTCCCAGGGGAACCCATGCTCTGATTAGAACCCACCCAGAAAAGGCTCTGTGCCGACTGCTGCCCTGCAGCCCCCAGCAGCACCGAGGTTTTTGTGACCCTCCACCCCGCAGCCCTTCAACCTTCAAGTCCTCACCTCCCTCGTAGCATCTCTGTTAGCCCGTCCTGGGTCCTCCGCCCTACGTGTGGGATTATGGGGAGATGAGAAGCACGACAGAGGTCAGGCTGGTGGGATTAAGAGGCCCAGGCAGGGCGCTGTGTGTGGGGAGTCTGCCCTCCGGCCCCAGCTCTGCCCGAAGCGCTGGGTGACCTTGAACGGGGCCTGCCCCTCTACCACCATCCTGGGTTCCGTCAGACCCTTGTAGCCGTGCTGGCCTGAGGACTTTCCTTATGTTCAGGGATGAGGAAGGTTGTGGAGGAGAGGCGTGAGGAGAGGGCCTCTGGTGGTCAGGGATGGCGAAAGGTCTGCGGGGACCTGAGGGTCCTTTCAGGAGAAAGAGGCGGCAGGCTTGCCCCGGGTCAGACGCAGCTTAGGGAAAGGAGATACTTTCTGACACGGAGGTATGGGCTGTGTGCAAGGTGGTGAGCAACCTGTCCCCAGAGGAGTAGAAGACAGGACTCCTGCTTTTGGGGAGCGGTGGTGGATGGTGACCTTAAGGCTTGGAGATTTGGACCCCGTCCAGGTGAGCAGCCCAGATCCCACATCTCAGCAGAGTCAGGCCCTCTGCCAGCGAGGTGGGGCCCACCTGCACATCTCCGTCCTAAGCTGGCCGCGATGCCTGGAGTTCCTCCATCAGGGCTCCATCCTCCCTGGAAGCCCTGTAGCCTCCAATTACCTGTAAGACAAGGATGATCACTTAGGAGGAGAAGTCACTGAGAGGAGGGAGGGGACAGATATCCTCCAAATCTTCCTCGAGGTCCAGATCCTCAGAGCTTGTGGCTGCCTCCTAGATCTACGGGAAATGGTTCCACGTGGCCGTGGGTTCCACCTGCCCGTGGCTGAAGAGGTTCAAGGACAAGATGACCATGAGCTCGCTGGTGCTGGGAGAGGGAGCAACGGACAGGGAGATCAGCGTGACTAATACTCACTGGCGGTGAGTGGGGACCCACCTCCACCCCACCCCCTGACCTGGCTTCAGTCACCACCCCATCCTAGAAAGTGACAGGTCTCCACTTCCAGCCAGGACTCGGCCCTGAGCTCCAGACCTCTCTGCTGCCCTCCACCAGGGCAGCCCTTTCTAGTTGTCCCACCTCCACCTCAAGGGCAACGCCCCCAACACTGTGCCTGCTTTCCAACCTGCTCTTTCTCCTTGGGTGCCCTTAGCTCAGTAAGGGCACTTCTCCCCCGCCCCCATCTTGGAAAGCTGGGTGGGAGGCGGCTGTCCTAGACTCCTCTTTCCACTGCCACGGCCATTCGATCCATCATCAAGCCCTGTCCCTGCCCTTCCTAAATCCCTCCAGTCTGTTCACTTGTCTCCTCTTCACCGCCACCACCCTGGACCAAGCCACCACCCTTTCTTTCCTGGTTGTCTACAGTAGCCTCTCTACACTTCTCCCCACCTCTAATCGCCAACTTTCCATCCAATCCTTTCGTCACCCAGCAACCAGAAAGACCTTTCAAAAACTCAAATCTGCTTAAACCTTTCCAGAGCTCCCTATTGCCCTTGGGAATAAAATTCAACTCTTCAACGTGGCCTTTCAGCACCCCCTGCCCCCGACCCCCAAGCACTCACTGTTGCCTGCCCCACTCTCTGCCATGTACTCTGTGACCCACCCAAGTGGACCTTCTTTCAGTCCCTGGAACCCTCCATCCTCTGGACCTTTGCATTGGATGTTTCTTCTATCCGAAAACCTCTCCCCACCTCCCTGCGCTAATTCCTATGGATGCTTCAGGACTCAGGTTCTTTGTCACTTCCTCCAGGAAGTCCTCCCTGACTCCCCCCAACCCAGGTTGAGGTTACATGCCTTCTTCTGTGTTCTCGGAGCACCTCGGGCTCCACCCCGCCCCTTGTGGCAATTCTCACACTGACTGTATCTGCCCCTGGCCTGCCCACCCACCTCACTCGATTATAAGCTCCATGAGGGGACAGGGTCTGTCCTGCCCTCCTCTGTATCCCCAGCATGTAGCACAGTGCCTGGCACATAGATGCTGCTCATTAAATATTAACAAGATAAATAATAATCATAGTAACAATAATATCTAAGAAGTGCATAGTGTTTACTCTAAGCTTTTTGCATATATCTCAGTTGATCCTCACAACCACCATGTGAGGTAGAAGCTATCATTATCCCCATTTCTCAGAGGAGGAAAATGAGAGAGACCAAAAGTAATACATGAATTAATGTGTTAATTCATCATTCTGACTTCATGGTGCCTAAGTCTGATGTGCAGATTTGCTTAAGGAAGTTGATTTTTGGTGCTGGATTTACCAAGAGGTTAGCGTGGATTAGTTCCTTTTTTTCTCTGTCCCTCTGTTCCCTCATGTGAAATTTGTGTCTCCCAGGGCTGGTGTGAGAATTAAACCAGATATTTGGAAATGTTACTTTCCAAATTAAAAAAAAAAAAAAAAGGCATTTAGAAGGACCCTGCAGGAGAGTGGGGTGTCAGGACCATGGTCTCCGCCAGAAGTTACCTTCCTTTTGGTTTGTTCATTTCCAGGAAAGGTGTCTGTGAGGTGATCTCTGGGGCTTATGAGAAAACAGGCACTGACGGAAAGTTCTTCTATCACAAACCCAGTAAGTTGAGTCAAAGGAGACATCTACAGTGCCCTCCTTTGCTAAAAGATACCTGATGTCTTAAGCTCTCTTTCCTTCTGCCTCAGCCCTCTCTGCCCCTACAACTTTTCCTCCCACTTTTCTGCAGTCATCTAGCCTCCCTCCAAATTTCCCCCTCCTTCTCCTTCTCTCTCTCCTTCTTTCTTTTCCTCTCTCTATCCCTCCCCCCGCCCCTGCCCTGCCATGCACGTGCTCATCCAGAATTTGAGTGATGGTGCTGAATGCTAAGGATAACATCAAGATTTCATCAGTCCTCGTGTTAGGCACCTGCAGTCAGCTGATAAAAATTTGCTAGGCATCTACCATATACAGTGTGTATGGTGCCAAGTGAGGGAGGGACTTGGACATGAATTTAATCATTAATCCAGCAGATGTTTACTGAATTTGCTCTATGCATCAAATAATCATGTCAGGGGTTGAATATTTGGGGTTGGACAAATAAATGAGTGAGAGAATTAAAAAATGGTAAGTGAATATAAGTATGATGGTAGATTAGTGGGGTAGTCAATCAATCATTTAATAGATAAATTGATGGATTAATGGATGGAGGAAAGAAGGAAGGCAAGAGGGAGGGAAGGGAGGAAGGAAAGAAGGAAAGAAGGAAAGAAAGAAAGAAAGAGAATGAATGAAAGAAAGAAAAAAAAGAAGGAAAAAGAAAATGGATGAATTTATGGATTGATATATGATGAGGATGGATGGATGGAATGATGGTGGTTGAATTAATGATGAATATATGGAGGAGATGGATGGATGGAGAGGGAGAGAGTGAAGACGGATAATAAATATATGGAAGGGATGGGTGAACAGAAGGGTGGATGAATAGATGATGTGTGGGTGAATAGGTGAAGGATCTCAGGCTAGAAACCTTCTGACCACTGATCTTTTTGTCTTTCTGAATCTTCCATGCAGAATGGAACATCACCATGGAGTCCTATGTGGTCCACACCAACTATGATGAGTATGCCATTTTTCTGACCAAGAAATTCAGCCGCCGCCATGGACCCACCATTACTGCCAAGCTCTATGGTAAAGGCCTGGAACATGATACACTCGTTGGAGCTGGGTGTGGGAGGAGACCCGGGATTTAGGGAAATGGAGTGGGGAAGAGCAGGGAGTTTTGCTTTTTCCTTCTGACAAAACTCCAGTTAAGGGAAAGGTGAAAACATTTACTCTCCCTAGAGGAGGTAGAGCTCAGTCTCCCATTTGAGGTAGAATCCTCTTCTTTTGATCTTGAAAATTCCAGAGAATTCCAGAGCCTTCGGGTTCTTAAAAGAACCAGTGGAAAGAGAGCTGTGTGGGGAGTTGGGAGACCCAGATGCGGAGCCTGGGAGGGACACCTCATCCTCTTCTGGGGCTGAGGTTTCCATAAGGGTATCAAAGAGATGGAATTGGGCCAACAGTTTTCAAACTTCCCCGAAATGAAACTCCCTGGGCAAAATAACCTCAGGTCCTGACGGCCCAGGTACCTGTGGTTCTAGGAGTCTCCCCTGCTTCCTACTTGCAGGACGGGAGCCACAGCTTCGGGAAACCCTGCTGGAGCAGTTCAGGGAAGTTGCCCTGGGTGTGGGCATCCCTGAAGACTCCATCTTCAGGATGCCCGACAGAGGTAAGTGACACCTCCACCTCACCTCCCATTTCTGATACCCGTCTTATCCTTCACGACCCCCAGAGCACATCTTCCCAGTCCCTGGGTCTTTCCCATAACCCTCTGAGATAAGCTGAGCTATGATCCCCCTCCCCTCTTTGTAGAACAGGCAGCTCAGGCCTCTGGATTTGCTCCAAGTCGCACAGAGCGTACCTGGCGAAGCTGAGAGTAGACCCAATTCAGCGTTCCCTCTGCTGCCACCTGTCTAAGTTTGGTTATAGCCAGAATCCATGGCTACCTCTTGGGAGGCAATAGAGTGTTGGGGTTAGGAGCCTGGGCTCTGGAGTTAGAGCACCAAGGTTCAGATTGAGCTGGGTGGCTTCTGGCTGGTCACCCTTCCAGAGCCTCATTTCCTCATCTGTAAAATGGGGATAATAATGCCTCCTTTAGAAGTTGCTGTGAGGAGTCAGTGAAATAAAGCAATTAAATACAATAGCGCCGCACTTGGTGTCTAGCAAGTGCTCAATAGATATCAACCGTGAAACGCTGGTTGTGGGTGGAGACAATGCAGGTTGTGACAGTGGTGCAGCCACCAGTCTATCACTTTTCCAACAAGTGACATGCAGCAAGCCATGGGGGTGGAGCCATCCACGAAGTGGGCTAATGCACAAGACAGGTCCCAGCGCACGTCCCACCTGACACGTAGTCGTTAGCTCTATGGAACAAACAAAGCCTGTCTGGGTCTGGGATGTCTAGGTCTCATTCCCTCTCTCTCCTGTCCTCTGCCCTAGGTGAGTGTGTCCCTGGGGAGCAGGAACCAGCGCCCACTCCACTCTCGGTGAGTACCTCTGCCCCCCACCCCATCCCCACCCTGCCCACTTAGGCCCTGCTGTGCTGGTAGGTGGGGTCGTTGAGAGAAGGCAGTGATGGGCATGTTCTGCCATTGGGCTAACTGCTGCCCCATCTGGATGTCACTTTCCTCATCTGTGAAACGGGGTAATTACCTTTACCTTCCAGGTGTTAGAATCCAGTGACATGTTAGAAAAGGTCTTAGCATAATGCCTAAAAGCAGTGACATACTCAATAATGAGATAATGATACTTGATACGCAATAAATGAAAATAAAGTCAATTGATCCCCCAAAAACGCAAATCCGAGAGCAAAGCAGCTTCTCAAACCAGTGACTCTCCTGTGCTGACTTTTGATTTGCGGGGCTTCCTTCTTCTGTTTTATTTTCCTGCCTTTTGCCATATTAAGTCTTCATTCTTTCTTTCTCTGATTATTTGGAAATTATATATCCTAATTTAGTCTACTGCTGTGTGTGTATATATCTATATATGTGTATGTGTATATAAGTACATATATACATGTAATATTTATTTTAGAAACATATTCTTGAAAATTTGAAAAAATACAAGAAAGCAAAAAAAAAAAGACAATAATGTCCTTATTCCTACATAGAATTAACACTGCTAACATATTATTTGTTTGCTTACATATTTTTTAGAAAAAAATTACCATTGTTATAATAAAACTAACATACGATCAATATAAAGAATCAAAACAGTGCAGCATAAAGGTATAAAAAATAAGTTTTAAAAAATTCCACCACCCAACACCTACCAGCAGTCACATTACTCCGGTAATTTGACCTGCATACACCTGGAGAGGGGCAGATAGAAGGAAGGTTGGATAGATAGAGGAACAGATTTAAATATGCTATTATTAAATGGAATTACATTACAGATGCTATTTCTAAATTTTAAAAGGCATTCCTTGTAGTTTTACTCGAATTTAAAAGGGCCCTGGGGAATTCCCTGGTGGTCTGGTGGTTAGGACTCCACACTTCCACTGCAGGGGACCCGGGTTCGATCCCTGGTCAGGGAACTAAGATCCCGCAAGCTGTGCGGAATGACAGGGGAAAAAAAGCCCTGAAGTTTGAAGGTTTTAAAAAAAAATTCAAATAAATATTTATTATCCACAAGAGATTTACTCCTTAAAGAATGCTCTAGATAAAGTCAAGGTTATGAACTAATATTTAAGAGGCTGGCATCGCTATGGATACTTTTAGAGAATATCTGCTGTTTGCAAGATTTGGAAGACAGACATCCTCACTCCCAAACTTGGTTCCATCTTCTCTTCCCTTTTGCTTTTACGTTGTCCAGACTGATACCATCCCCATTCTGCTCTGTCACCATGATTCCCAGACATCTAGTAATAGTTCTATATTTTAGTGGCGTCTACATTCACCCTTAGTGAATATAACACAGCTTCTCCATTCCTGAGTTATTCTTTCTATTAATCTCTTAGTGCCATTTTTTTTTACCAAGTGCTGTTTTCAAGGAAGGTTCATGGGTGTTTTAATCCCAGAATTCTTCCCTGTTTGAGAACGTCTGCCCATTTCCTTCCTCCTTGAAGGGTATTTCGCTTGAGTGTCAAATTCTAAGGTCATGTTTTCTCTCCCTCAGAAGAAGCTCTGTGTGCACTGCTCCATTGTTCTTCCACACTGATGACCGCGGCAGGGAAGCCTAAGGCCAGCCTGATATTTCTTCTCCTTGGAAGCAATTTGTTTCTTCTGCTCAGATGCCTGGACAGACTTTCTCCTTGATAAGAAGTCAGCATCTTAACAAGGACATGTCTTGGGGTTGAGAGTCTATATCAAAACTTCCTGGAATACACCGTGCTCTTTCCATCCACAGATGACATTTCTACTGTATTTCGGGAAACTCTACTGTATTTCGGGAAACTCTACTGTATTTCGGGAAACTCTACTGTATTTCGGGAAACTCTCTCTCATATTCTGTTCGCTTTGTTGAATTTTGCCATCTGGCGAACACTTGTTCTCTCATCCTGGAGCATCTTTATCCTCCATCATGTACTAGCTTTTCTCAAATTGCTTTTATTTGCATCCACTGGGACTGTCTCGTCTATGACAATCTTCTATTTAGCAGCATCTATTCTTTCTGCTCCTCACTATTCCTAATTTATTCACGAGCCCTGAACCGATGTTGTTTTGCTTCTCAATTTGTTTATTTAGGCCTGGGTTCTCTCTTCGTCTTATTCTGTCAGCGTTTACCATTTCATCTTTGAATCTTGTCTTAATACGTGCATGTTCTTATTATGTAATTCTATAACTTGAGGCCAAAGAGGGATTTCCTTCTGCTTCTTGAGTTATGTTTTCTTCTAGGTTGGGTTCCCTACATCAACATACATGGACGGAAGAGACAAAGGGAAGATTGGGCAGAGGCAGAAGGAGAGCTGCCGGGCAGTCACAACAATGGCTCAACCAACCCTATAGGGAGCTCTGGAACCAGGACCACCCTTGGGAGTTGTCCCATGACGGGGCCAAGGGACGGAGCCTTAATACCCTATGTTGATCAGTCTGGGAAGGGAGCGTGACCTTGAATGAGAGGGCTCCCTTAGCTGAGGTGGTCTCCAACAGGGGCTGACAGTGGGTAGCTGGGAATATGAATCCATTGCTGATGGGAGGACTTGGCAGTTCATGGCCATGTCCACCACTGGACTCTTGGGCTCTTTCTCTAGTTCAGGCTACTTCTTCATTCATTTCTGAAGTGGGTCTGCATAGTTTCTGTATCACTTCTTTTTCTCTGACTCCTGCTTAGTCCGTTTTAGATAGACTTTCTGTTTATTCTGATATGGTGGCGTGGAGGTTTCCTTATTCCTTGGCTCTCTTCCTGCAAATATAAGCTTAGTCCCCTCCCACCCGAATTTAGAGTAAGGTCTGGGTTTTTTGTGTTCCATCCACTTTTCTGAAGTCCAGAGTTGGTTGGAATACACTCGCTTTGCATTCTCTTTGGAAGGACTGATAAATACCCTATGGGGATTCATTCCACCTAGTCGGGGCTGGCAGCAAGGTACATCTGCCCCCAGTGACACCCCCTGGAGCATTGACTGTGTAGCCCCAGAACCTTCACTTAGAAAGAGTCAGGCTCTAGTCTATTTTCCTCTTTTTTTCCCCAGAAGTCATTTTCACTACTCCTCTATCAGAAGAGGAAAAAGATAGGGTTCCCCACAATTTTCTTCTCTCAGGACTTGGGAGTATTAGGGAGAGCTATCAGAAATTTGATGACTTGCCAGGACTGGGAGTTGGAGGGCAGGTCAGGAGCTGAACCTTGCTGACCTTCCTGTTCAGCTCCAGATTAGTGGATCGAGAGCTTTAGTTTTTCCTTTAAGTTGTGCCCCTTTCCTCATTTCAGTGGTGTTGAGCAATACTTGGGGGCTGGGATTTCTGAATTCATTCTTTGCTGATGGCTCGGTATTGGAGAGGGTAATTTCTATCTGCCATCTTAATCCAGATCTCAGCTGAATCTGTGCTTCTTCATCCATGTCAAGAATGAAACAATAGGGCTTCCCTGGTGGCGCAGTGGTTGAGAGTCCACCTGCCGATGCAGGGGACACGGGTTCGGGAAGATCCCACGTGCCGCGGAGCAGCTGGGCCCGTGAGCCATGGCCGCCGAGCCTGCGCGTCCGGAGACTGTGCTCCACAACGGGAGAGGCCACAGCAGTGAGAGGCCCGCGTACCGCAAAAAAAAAAAAAAAAAAAAAAAAAGAATGAAACAATAACTGATGACTTCCCTTGCAAAAGAGAGAAAGGCAGCTTACTTTTTATTTCTTCCTTCCAGGCTTCCCACATCCTCATTTTTGTGGATATAATCTGAGATTGATGTTTATATTTTCCACCTTTTGTTTGGAGAATTACTTTTAACATTTACATTAAGTTGAATGACGATTTTAACAACAATTTAACCTCACCTCTCTATTTTACTGGCTTTCTAGTTTACCATCATTTCTTTTCTACCACATCATGCATCTTCTTGTATTTAGGTTCCCTTCTCAAGTGTTGGGAATATTTCTGTAAGTAATTTCTTTCTGGAAAGGTACACGGTGGAGAACGACAGGATCTTTGCATGTCTGAGAATGTCTTTCTGTGTTTATATCACATGATCAACAGCCTGGTTGAGTGGAGAATCCCTGGGTTACAACCCTTACCCTCTTACAACCTTTAGATATTGCTCTGCCACTTCTGTTATTAAATGCTCTCGTTTACGCTGAGGGCCACTACTAGGCTCTTTATCCTTTGTCTCTAGGAAATGTCAAGATAGGACTCTTCATTAATTTTCTCTTTCCCTTTGAGCCCTTATAGTTGAACAACTCAAGTCTCTCTTCAACTTGGAAAACTTTTCTTCTATTATTTCTATATTGTTTGCCTCTCCTTCTAGAATTCCTATGCTGTGAGTTTATTTCTCATAATCTTTAAACTGCAGTTTATTATCCCTACTGTGTGGTTAAATTTAACAAAATCCTTTTCACCTCCAGTAACTTTCTACTTCTCCCATATTATTCATCTGCATAACTGTGGGCTCCTGTTAACGTTGATGCAATGCCATCTCGAATTTCATTGATGGTTTTAGTTTTCTTCTGTTTCTTACCTACACCCTGTGTTTAGTGGAGATATTTCTCCAGCTCAGTGTGATTCTTCTGAGCAGTTGCATTATTTAATTCGTTCCATGATTTTTCTCTTTTCCTTCATCCTCACCAAGGAAGACCTATGTGCAACCAGCTTGAGATGGGTTCTGGTGGACAGTGGGAGTCCCTGATCACAGCTTCAGTTGCACCTTCAAAGGAGAAGGGAAACGTTGAAGGTTACTACAGTTTTACCTTTTCAGATTCCAGGTCTCACCTGTGGGCAGGAAGACTGCCTGATGGCCGCCAGCGTCCCTGCTCATCCTTCTGTAATTGTCCCGGGACTGTGCCTCAGTGGACTCTACTCCCAGAGATCCTTTTGACAGCTTTGGCAGCCTGCCCTGCTCTGCAGTCCCCACCCCCACCCCCATATCTAGGAGTATTAGGGTCAATCTCGGGGTCCCTTCTTACTCTCCACATGACTTTTCCGCTGTAAGCAGTTAACGATGGTCTGGTCAGCCCTTCCTGCAAGTCACTCCCGCTCCCACTCCCTTGTGTAGAAATGCCTTTTAGTTTCTAGTATGGGAATGCTGCTCTTCCCTGGTTCCCAACTCTGGGTTAGGTTTCTTTTCCATTATTATATTCCTCTGGGCATTTCAGCTGGAAGCTGGATATGTACGTATTGTTCTGATTTGTCATTTCAGACCAGAAATCTATCTTGTGATGCCTATTCTGGAATTCAGGTTGAAGCTTTTGGGAAAACAGGCCATTAACCAATCTAGTAGTGTTTCTGTCTACACCCTGATCCCCAAAGCAAGTGGTTTGTTTATATATTCCAGGGGTAAAGGGGAGCAGCAGTGGCTAGATCCCTGCAACAGCTTCTTCTCTTTCTTCCCCCAGAGAGCCCGGCGGGCTGTTCTGCCCCAGGAAGAGGAAGGATCAGGGGCTGGACAACTAGTAACTGATTTCGGCAAGAAAGAAGGTGATGATCACCCCCTTTTTTTAATCCCCTTCTGCCACACTCCAGAGAGGAAGCGTCCACAGTTGGCTCACCCCAGCTGCCCTCATCACCGTGAAGTCTTTCTTATTTTTCTGCTGGAATCAAGGACTGAGCCTAGAAAGGGCAAATCCAGTACTCTGCCCTGGGCCAGCGGTTATGGGGGAAGAGAGAGGAGTGTAAGGCATGGTCCCTGAGCTTAGCAAGTCTCAGCTCCACGATGAGAAGCGAGTTCTTGGCTTGACTGTATCACTAGGTGGCCTCCTAGACATGGCTTTCTCATCTGTACAATGGGATAACAGCCTGCTGAGCTGCCCTTCAGGGCTCCTGTGGGAGCACATGGGCAAGAACGTGAGAATGCTTTTTGTGATTGATAAAATGATCACTCTCCAAATCTCTCAGCAAACACTGAACCCCGACCCTGCTCCACCGCAGACTCTGTGCTGGGCATTGGGGTCACGGGGATGAACCACCATCTTTTTGGACCTTCTGGTCTAGTAGAGGAGGCAGTCAAGGAAGAAAGTGAGGGACCCAAAAGGGAGGGTCAGCTAAAAGGCTGGGGGAGTTCAGAAAATGGGGGACGAGGTGATCAAGGAGGACTTCCTGGATGAAGGGGAATTCATGCTGTGTCCAGGTATGGTTTTAGGAAGGAAGGCATTCTGGCATTCCAGGGGCACGAATGACGAGAGCAAAGGCACGGGGGTGGGACATAAGGCAGAGGTCAGGCTGGCTGGCATGGGTGTAGGTGAATGTATCATCAACTACCATCCTTACCGAGTCTTTGGGCAGACAAGACCAACACAGGGGATGTTGGGTCTCTGGGTCGTTGGTAACTCCCCATGTTATGGAATGGAATGAGCATGGGTTTTTGGAATCCAGCAAATATGGCTTTGAATTTCAGCTCTATGTAACTCTGGGCAAGTCACTTTACCTCTCAGGGAGTCAATTTCCTTACCTTTAAAATGAATTGAGAATCGTTCCTCTTAATGCAGAGATGAAAACTAAATGAGATGATACCTGTTACAGTATCCGGCCCGGTGACAGGTACACAGTCAGCATTCAGTGAGCACTGCTGTTCTGCCCCTCCCCAGATTCCTGCCAGCTGGGCTACTCACAAGGTCCTTGCCTGGGGATGATTCAGAGGTATTTCTATAACGGCTCATCCATGGCCTGCGAGACCTTCCACTATGGTGGCTGCATGGGGAATGGCAACAACTTTGTCTCAGAGAAGGAGTGTCTGCAGACCTGCCGGACCGTGGGTGAGTGTGGCCCCACCTCTCCACCTCCCCCTGCGCCCCCCAGCCCTGTCCTTCAGACAGACCACCTGCCCATTGAACAGGGAGCTAAGAGAGGATGCTCCAGTGGTGGAATTCCAGGGCAAGTTTCCTGAAGTCATAGGAATTGCACACTTGGGTATGGGTGACCCTCGGCACGTATGCCTTCTTGTGGTCCCATTTCTCAATCTATAAAAAGGGGTCCAGGTGTTGTGGATGAGCAGGGTCCCTGGCTCAGGCCCTTTGATGGGGGTCTTAGGTCAGCGGTCCTAAGGACTTCCAATGCTCTGCACCTCCCTCCCCCTCCACAGAGGCCTGCAATCTCCCCATAGTCCCGGGCCCCTGCCGAGGCTCCACCCAGCTCTGGGCATTTGATGCTGTCAAGGGGAAGTGCGTCCTCTTCATCTACGGGGGCTGCAAGGGCAACAGCAACCAGTTCTACTCAGAGAAGGAGTGCAAGGAGTACTGTGGCATCCCTGGTGAAGGTAGGAGGCCCGACAATGCCAGGCTGGGCCTGGGGGATATCGGGGTCCAGGTGGGGGAGCCCTGGTAGGAGGTGAGGGTCTGGAAAGCTGAGTTCCGTACTCGGTACCAGGTGACCAGCCCAGCCACTCTCTGGGCCTCAGTTTCCCACCTGTAAAATGGGGCCAAGCCTGAGGCCTTGCCCCAGCTGGGATGGGGCATCTGGGCCCAGGCAGAGGGAAGGCAGGACAGGCTGAGTGGGGCAGAACTGGGCTCCAATCCCGGCATTGCCACATTTGGGCTGGCCACACTGAGTGTCAATTTGAGCCTCAGTTTTCTCTTTTGTAAAATGGGACAAAGTACCTACTTCACAGAGCCTCGCACGGTCCACATCCACCTAGCGGCAGCCGTTACTAATAATGGTGGTGCTGCTATAATGATAACAGGGATAGCATTCCAGGGAACAGCAGCCGTTAAAGATTTCTGTGCCTTATCTCCCCACTGGGAAAATGGTACCTAAGGTAAAGCAGGAGGCAAAAAATCAGACCATTCCGTGGAACGCACTCTGGAGATAATCGAGTCACTCCGCAAGCAGAAGTTTCTGGCCTCAGGCTCCGGCTTAAGCTCAGCCCAAGCTGCCGTCCCTCCTCTATGAGGCATCCCCATCCCCTGACCGTCCCCACCCACAGACCCCTGGACGACCCCACACCTACTCCCCGAGCCTCTCTGTGTCCACAGGGGAGGAGGAGTTGCTGCGCTTCTCCAGCTGAGCGGCCCACAGGCCAGAGGTCCACAGGCCACAGGGAGCGCGAGGGCCAGTGTCTGCCCCAGGGTCCCGCGGCAGGTTCCAATAAAAAGCAAATTGTAGACTCCTGAAATTCCATGTCCTGACGATTCATCACGAAGTATAATGAGATGGGGGGAGGGGAGGGGGAGACAAGCTGGGGAGCGGGCATGAGTAACCCAGCTTTCCCCACGTGTGAAAAATGTATGTGTTGGCAATGTAATAGAGCCATGTTCAGGACATGAGATTGGCTATGCAAATTATGAAGCATAAATCACAGCTCTGTATAAAATGGGACTGTTTTGTCTTAATAAAGCTAGAAGAGAAAAGAGGGGAAACTCTGGGTGCTTGTTTCTGGGAGGGGTTTGACAGAGCTCATCAGAGACCCAGGGTCAGAAGAAACCACGTGCCCTAGTGTGTGCCCAACTGGGTCTGGGCAAATGCCCCACGAGCGCCTGAAAGAATTCCCCTGTCCTTGGCCGCACAGAACCCCACGCCAGCGTTTACTTTGCTCACAGCTGCATCCCCAGCAGTAGCTGCCAGGGGCTGGAAGGCCTCGGGGCTGTTTCTCCACAAGGGTCCTGGAGATCCCATCTCCTGGGATCCTTGCTCTGGCCCTTTGCCCCGGAAGAATGGTCACCGCCCTTTGCACTGTGCCCAGAACAACCAGCTGGCCCTGGACCGGAGCTGAAAGCCCTGGGTCTGGCCCGGCTTCTGCTCCCTGGAGGAAGAGAGCAGGTAGGCTGTCCAGGGTGGCTCAGGCACCAACTTGGCCCAAGCACACAACTCCGGGAGCCTCCAGCTCGCACACGCCGGATTTACAAACATCGGACTTGTAAACACCTCTTTCGGGCTCCATCCACCCAGAGGCCTGACAGCTGCCGCTGCAAGGGTCCAAACCCCAGCCTCCTGGGCTCTGAGGTGGAATGCTGTGTTGAGGGGACGAAACCCAGAGGCAAGGATTTGGGTGGAGAGAGCTTTGCAGCCCCTTTGGTCAGCCCACATAGAGATTCCCCGCCTTACGCACCCCGGAAGTCCCAACCTTGGGGCTTCCAGGTTTCAATAGAGAGTACAGTCCTGAGGGACAGCGTTTGTGGGCCTGGCTGGGAGTCACTGGGCAGAAGTGGGTGGGGGCAGGGACACAGGGAGAAGTGACAGGCTCTCCAGCCTGGAACTAACAAATGTCATCACGTCCTGTGTCCATACCTTGCCCCCTCCATGCATGATTCACACAGTGGGGCTGCCACCTATGGCAGTTGGAAGGTGCCATGCTGAAGAAAGATATTTTGAAGGGACCTGAAGGACAAATGCCTAAACCGGACAGTGCAAGCCACAGGTGGGCTGGCCAGCCTCAGCTCAGCTGGTGGATGGGAGTTTGGCTCCTAGGGTATTTTACAGTTCTGAGTTCACCATTAAAAAATGCACCTCCCGGATTTCCCTGGTGGTGCAGTGGTTGAGAATCCGCCTGCCAATGCAGGGGACGCGGGTTCGATCCCTGATCCAGGAAGATCCCACATGCCGCGGAGCAGCTAAGCCCGTGCGCCACAACTACTAAAGCCCGCGTGCCCAGGGGCCCGCGCGCCGCAACTACTGAAGCCCTGGTGCCTACAGCCCGTGCTCTGCAACAAGAGAAGCCACCACAATGAGAAGCCCGCGCACCGCAACAAAGAGTAGTAGCCTCTGCTCGCCGCAACTAGAGAAAGCCCGGGCACAGCAACAAAGACCCAAGGCAGCCAAAAAAAAAAAAAAAAAAAAAAAAAAAAATGGACCTCCCATATAAAACTCTAGGTTTCTCAATTCTCTTGAAAAATAAGTTCTGGCCGCCTTGGGCCTGCATCCTGCACCCGAGACACCCCTCTAGCTGGGGCCTCCCCTGTGGGTCACCAGCCCTGCCTGCCACACTCCCTGGTCCTGAAGGCTTTGATCTCCATGACAGTTACTAAAACTTTCCCTACAAAATCCCTTGGATCTTGTCTTACCCCTCAGGGGTGGGATGGGGTTGAAGCACATCTGTGACCTCCAGTCAGGAGTCCACTCATCCCAGAAGGGACCAGAATCATTCTCAGCGAAGCAGCTACCCTGATGACTCATCTGATTCTTAAACAGTCTCACCTAAAATTCTCTCTTAAAGATACTGGTCATGCTCATCTCTGTCACAAAATACATGTGGTTGCTTAATAAACAAACATGCATTTTGTTTTAAATTTTTATTTTAAAATCCAGAGGCTGGCCCTCCAGTCGTACGGAGGCTCTGGCCACACCCTGACCTCATTGGATCCCGACGTTCCCAGCTAGCCGGGGAGTCTTCCCGCTCCAGCAGGACTCTAGACTTTTGTTTTAGAGCCAATAGAAACTCCTTGATTAAACTTCAACCGCTGGCTCAGGAATGTCCACACGGTACACTGAACAGCAGGAAACTCCCACTGAAGGGGGGTTCTGAGGGCAGGGCTGATGCCCCCGGGAGGCTGGCCCAGACTCGGCCGGCCCAGACTCGGCCAATTCGTGCCGTCATCCTTGCGATTGGATGGAATTTGTTCGGCTGATCGAGCAGCGCGTCCTCTTTGAGGAGAGCCCCCGTTTCTGGTTGAGGACAGGGATAAAGCCGGACGTGGTGTTACCTTTGAACGGCTGTTTTGGCAGCAGCAGGCCTGCTTTAGGAGAAGCTGTCACCCTCCCTGCCCACTCTGGCCACAGCTGTCTTCTGGTGGCGTCTTCTCTCCACGACTTGCCTTCACTTCGACTCTCCAAGCCAAGTGTTGATGTGCGTGTCTGGAGTGTGAGGCTCGGGTCGAGGCCAGCAGAGGGGCAAGTCCACCTGGCTGGGCCCCCGCAGCCCACCGTGGAGGGCACTGGCTAGAGTCACGTACGCCACTGGCAAAGCCACAGACGCTCTCCCCCGGACAGACAATACACAACACTTCAAACTTCACACACATGACCACTTGGACGTGTGCTTTACTTAGGAGACGGGTGTGCTGACTCCAGGCAGGTGGGGGAGGAAGGCCACACCGTCTTGAAGGGAGTGGGAGAGCTGTCTGGGGTGCTGGCTCGGAGGATGGCAGCAGGTCGGTGGCCAGCAAATGGGGAGGAAGCATCAGAGAAGGGAACACTGTGGGAAAGCCACGCAGAGCTTCAGAAGGACAGAGGAAGAAGGGCACCCGAGCTACCTGGTCTGGCTGCCCGGCGGGCCCACCAGTCGCTTGGTTCACACCCACTGCGGGCATCTGAGCTTTGCCTGAACCTCTCCTAGGATGGAGAGAGCCTTTCCTCCCAAGGCAGGCTTTCCACTCTGACCTGTGTTGGGGACAGTGTGTCCAGACACTGGGCTGAAATGTGTCTCCACAGCTCCCACTAATTCTTAACTTTCTGAGTCACAGATGCCATCAGGAATTTGGCACAATCTACGGGCACTCTTCCCCAGAAAACGGACGGTTTACACAACACACATCACATAAATGATGGTGGCCAAGGCGAACTTGGATGTGTCCCTTGGGCACTGGGCCTGTAGGACTCGGACCAAATCCATCCTTCCTCCGCTGGGACAGTGTTTCACAACAAGGCCCACGGAGACCACGTCTTCTTGTGGCCGTGTCCCTCCCTTATTTATCAGACACCACCAACCTGGGTCTGGTGCCTGAGGTCAGCAGGGAGCTCCGAGGAGCTGACTAACCCCAACCTCACGTAGTATCCCCTCGGGACGGACTCCAGCTCTGTCACCCCCAGGTGACATCTCTGCCTCTGTCCATCTCTACTCCCCAGTGCCCTGCTCCTACCTGGATGACATGGCCCAATGCCAACCCAAGAAATCACACCACGCACTGCCATCTTCCTAAAGGTTGTTTTATTGTAAAACCATAAATACAACACTGACATGAAATCATTTAAGCAACTGATCCTCTCTAACCATTAAAAGGATGTCTTTTTACCTTGGCATCAACCAACCAGGAAATAATGTTGCAAGAATTCGGGGGGTAGGGGGTGCTGATTTCTGGGTGGGGGCTTTTGGCGATTTAAAGAACCAAGTGGAACCTTCCTCTTCTCCCTGGGAACGTCCCACTTTTGGACAAGAACAGACAGATAAAAACAGCAACATTTAAACAGCTCAGTTTTAAATTTTATTACTTTGTAAAAATCTTTTTTTTTTTTTTTTTTTTTTTCCTGTTCCTTTCCTCCATTTGACATCAGTAAAAGTTTTAAACACCAGAAAACTGATTTGGCCGTAAATGGAGAAACGGTACCAAAACGAAATGAAACCCAAAATCCAAAGGACAAACAGAAAAGCCTAAATAAACCCTCAAGTTTGGCCTTGGGGGTTCACATATCACAAGAACTGTCAACTCAACCCCCATGCAATGTGACTCCTTGGAGAACTGTTGGGTCCACACCAACGACACAGGAGACCGCAAACAACGTCTTTTGTTAATTAACACAGCAAGGGTGACACTAGGTAACTTTTTTTTTAAATACAGTACATGGTACACAGGGTCCCAAGATAACCCTGCATAAACCCCTTGTGGAAACTTGAGCCAAAGCACTGGCTGTTTATAAAAATATTGTGTTGCTACAAAAGTATAAATTAATGCTACCGGTATTAAGAAATATTAAACACATAAAACTTATAAGGATTAAGAAAAATATTCATTAATACCTGTAGAAAACTCTGGCCTAAAAAAGATATTTTTTTTGTGTTTTTGTAAATTTTTTTTTTTTGTATTTTTTTAAGATGACTTGAGTTTCTTGCACTCGAAGACAGAGACACAGTCAGCTGTGCCTATGGTATTGCCTAGAACGTCTTAACTACTGAGAAAGGATGAGGGTGCACACGCATGGGTACCGAGTGGGGCCTGGGAGGGAGGGGCACCAAGGCTTTCTCAAGATTTACCTGATGTGAAAGAATCACCGACGCAAAGTTACGGGGAAAAGAAAAAGGAAGGATCATCAGAAAACAACTGAAAATAATTTATGCTTTTTAAAAAATATCTCTGCTTCAGGTGGTTGTACAAAATGATTTCCTGATGCTCGGCATCTGAATGGCCCTGGACGCACTGCCCGGCGGGTCTGGGAGCCCCCAGCCCCGCAGGTCCCTCTGTCTCCAGCCGCCGTGCCAGTCCACGAGCTCGCTCACCGCTTTGGGACCCGGCCACCCAGGCTGGGTGGGAGGGAAGGGTCCCAGGCAGGGACCGGCTGGCACCTGGGTTGTGGGAGGAGCCCCCCTTTCCAGCTGGCCTCAGACCCCATGGTCTCTTGCCAAGCTGGACTTCAGGAAGCGCCACAGGGATCCCAGGCCCCTGAGGTTGCGGACCAGGCTGGGCTGTCCCCCTTTAAAAGGAACTTTGGTTCGAAGAGTCAAGGTGCCCAGTGGGACGCATGGGTGGGGAGGGCCCCTATGCTGACACCCAGCTGCAAACTCAGCAAATCCTTCTCTGTACAGCAGTTGAACCTTTAAAGCAACGCCCGTGGTGGTGGAGGGGCATGAATATTAACAAACAGCAACCCGATGCCCTTCACCCTCATCAAAGCAGGAGCAGGTGCCTCTCCGCACAGAAACTACAGGGCCCCTCCAGGGAACGGCGGGGCTCCGCGGACCACGATCCTTAAACGCAAAGGACAGAGGAAGAAATACAACGACAACAAAATCCTCCAGAAAACCCTGAAAAGGGGAAACCCGGTGGGAAACAGAAAAGGGAAAACACTGTATCATTGGTTCACCATAACTGGCCTAGCAAACGTTAGCCACAGTGAAGAGGGGGCAGGCCCCTTCCCAGTTCTCCCACTGGCCCGGCTGGATACAGGGGGCCGAGACAGGAGCCCTCCACCCACTGTCTCCAGGGGACAGCCTGAGCCTTACTTGGCCTCTGGGTTTCATCTAAACCAGCAGCCTTTCTAGAAGCCCTCCCTCAGGTACGTCCCAGGGACAGAGGCGCTGTCGCTGTGCCCAAGGCAAGGGGCAGAGCTATGAACTTGCCCGGCTCAGGGGGCAGGAGGAGACTGCCGGCCGTGCTTTGGGTGCCTCCTCTTCCTGTCTCTGCAAACACATCCATCGTCATGGCAACATCCAGGTACTGTCCCCTTCTGGGCCATGGCTCACAGGACCTCCCTTCTCCATCCGCATCCCAGGTTCGTTCCAAACCTTTCTTGTGAACCTGTGGCCCCCAAGAATGCACGCTGCATCCCCGACAGCTCTTCAGGTGCCCACTTTCCAAGGAGTCTAGTCCAAGTCCAGGCGCAAGCCTAGAGGACCCCTAAAGGCAGAGGGTCTGCTTCACAGTGGAAAACACGCCTTGCAGAGTTTTTCTCTGGTGCTTCTCGAAAGTGCAGGAGGGAAAGGAGCAAACTGAAGGAGAAGACGCTTGCCAGCCTACAGAGCTGGTGTCAAAAAAAGTCCTTCCCAGACATCCGGAGACGCAGAACTTCTCAACTGTGTCATCGGACTGTCCTCTCCTCACCAGGAAACCTCAACATCCTTTTCCCAGACAAGAGTCAAACCCCGAACGCCAAGCATGAGGCTGTCAGGCAGGTTGGCGGCGAAGCGTCCTCGCCCGTGGACACAGTAGGTGGCTTCCTATGCTGCGAACCTCGAGATGAAGTGTGGCCAGAAAGGAGCTTTGCCCAGTGGCCCCTCTGTTTCGTTTCCTGGTTTCTAACTACCATCTGGAGGGAGGCCCGGCTGGTGGACCTGGGCACGGCGAAAAAGAACCATGTCGGCACAAGAGCATCCACTCACAGCGACTGGGACGGCACCGCTGCTCTTGGTGCAGCCGAGACCCCCCAGTTACTTCAAATCTGAGGGACCACCCATGAGGCTATGGTCCTTGGCTTGGGCTTTGGTGGTGAAGCCAACTGACCTCGGATGAGGGGGAAAACCCTGCAGAGTGGAGGTGTGTTTTCTCCACCTCCCCTCTGGGGTCCGTGTATGTCAACGCAAAGGCCATTTCTATCCTGGGAATCACATGGTTCAGGCAAGTTGTGTCCAAGTCAGCAGGCAACCGCCTTGAGCTGTAAAGTCCCATGGTGGTCACAGAACTGGGAGGCAGAAGACAAAAACCTTCCGAAGGTCAACGCCAGGCTAGGGGCCGGGAGATGAACTGGAAGCGTCGACCTCAATCCTTTGGCTAAGCTAGAATTTGGATAGGGTGGATATTGCTGGAGATGTGGGGCCAGTGGCTGGGCCTGTGAGATCTTTGGGTTTTATCAAGCTGTTCACTGCAACGGGCTCTGCACTATGGGAGCTGTCTGCATGAGTAAGCAGATGGAGGGGGCACCTTGTTACAGCCTTTCCTGTTGGCAACGAGTTTCTGAAGAACCAGAGGCTGCAAGAGAGAAATGACTACCTGCCACCTTGTTCCCATATCTGGATGAGGCAGCCCCAGGAGACAGCTTTCCGAGACCTAGTGGCACTCACAACACATCTGCAGAGCACGCCAAGCCCTAAGGATTGAACTGAGGTGGAAAGGAGGAACAGGACAGGAGGTGACACATATGACTAGATAACTGCAATTTAGTTAAGACTTAAATTTTTCTGAAGAGAAGAACGCTGATACCAGGGCTTGGTCCTGATGGCTCTGCAAGAAAGTGAAATGCCTATTTGCTAACCGAGTGGCCCCATAATGAGGCAACACCAGCACAGCTCCGCTCTAAGAGGGAGGATGGGCTCCAAGGCTTGGCTCCCACTGACCACACAGAACGGGTAGCTCCCATCCTCCGCGTGTGGTTCAGAGTGCCAGGTCGTGGACCCTTCCCCAGCAGCAAAGCAAAGCTGGAGGCCTTTTGCTGTAGGCATCTGTCACCCATCAGCAACCCTGCGGCCACCTTCTGGAATGCCCCCAAAAGTCTCATTGAAAAGTCTGCCGACGCTCCCGTATACTCTAGGAAGCGACACGAGGTGACTGTCCAGTGCAGACGGAGGCTCTTCTGACGGTGTGACCCCTATTGGAAGTGTCACGGAGTTAATACCCAGAACTTCTCTGGGAGAGGAAATGGCGTGGTGGTTCCTGAGACCATGGCTTGCTGGAGCGAATGGGGAAACGGCCCACTTTGATGCCTTTCAGTGTGTCCCAGACTCGGGAGGATTAGTTCTCACGAGGCAAAGTGAGCAGGCTTGACACTTGGGACAGTGTTCTGGTCCATGATCCTAAGCCTTGAGTTTTCAAATCAACTTTACTTCCCCAACTTTACTGCCACGGACCGGGGGGAGAGGGCCGTTGTACAGTGCTTTTTGTAGTCGAGGTATCTCACAGTTGAACAATGTTTTGTTACTAGGAAGGGATGGAGTGGACTTGGTCAACCCCCAAGATGGTAGAATGTGCCCCCCACGATGGCAGGCATCCTCAGCCTTGGTGTAACTATCTCTATCCCACAGCCGTGGGCACGGGGGGATATGGGACCACCAGCACTTCATTCACTGAGAGGTGGGGTGGGAGGCTGAGCACTGATCCTGACGGAACCACCTCTTCAGAGGGGAAAGGGTCACCCTGTTGGCATTTAGGCCGTGTGTGGAACCTAAACTGCTCACAGAGAAACAAAGCCTGAAAACATCTTTCACAGCATCAAGTTGAATGTGGCCTAATGCCATTTCACCCTCACAACATCCATCATTTGGCCCACAAGGCACCGTGCTCAACTACTGTCCTAGAAGGAGGGCTGAGGCTCGCGTGGGGACCCCCCAGGGCTGTGGGCAGCGGAACCGCCGGAATCCCCGGGGTCCTGGGGAGAGGAGGCCGTGGGTCTGAGGTGCGATGGACGTGAACATGGATCAACTCAGGAGTCCCTGCTGAGCTGGAAGGGTCAGTGACGTGGCGAGTAGTGTAGTGCACTCTGGGTATAGAAATCAGACATTCGCAGGACCAGACACAGCGAGCCAGGAGGGCGGTCTTCTGCTTACATTCAGGAGAACTCCTAAGCCACATGCTTCCCTATGGCTTCCACCGAACCCCACGTCTGTGAAACCTGTGACACCAACCTCACTCCTGGTCTCCAAACAGCACAACCAAGTTCATGGTCTTGGCTGTTCGAATACAGGAAAACTGGACTGTACAGGGAAGTCTAGTGAAAACCTTAGGATACTGAATATACCACTGAGATGAGCTAGTTTACAGTGTGACTTGAGGAACAAAAAGGGCAATCAAAAAACAAACAAAAAAACCCCCTCCAAAATATAAGTTGCAGACATTCAGTGCCTCCTAGCAGCGCCTAAATCAAATTTGAAAAAAAAAAAAGTAAAAACCGCTAAAATGTTAGGAAAAAAATTATTAAGGAGTGGAGACAGTATCTATACTTCTTTGAAAAATGTCTTTTTTTTCTATCTTGTATTAAAAAGCAAAAGGTCAGCTTTATATTCTTAAAGTCTCCTTTCCTGATTTGGGGAGATAGATAGGTGTGTTTCTAAGGCGGCTGCCCCATGACACCCGAGGGTATCACAAAGGCAGCAGCTCAATGCCCTGAAGGTGAACAAGAACAAAGTCCAGTGCAGAAGCTGTCCATCTGATGCAGTTTGGAGAATCCATGGCAGGGCAGCCGGGGAGGGGTGGGGTGCAATAGGGTCAGGAAGGCTTGGGGAGGGGGACGGAGGGCAAGGGGGACCACAGAGTGAAGGACAGAGAGCGTCAAGTCACTTCAGATCTCAGCTGCCTGAACGTTTTACATCAGTTTTCTACCAACCTGCGCACCTGAAAACGGAGTCTTTTAAAGCCCCCTTACTGAGAAAAGGAGGTGAAACATCTTCCCTCTTTCCCAAACACTCAGCTTTCCTGACACGCCCAGTTTAATGCACACGCGCCCACGAGCAGGCGTGCGTACATGCACCAGGGGAGTGTATGTGTGCATGCGTGTGCGACACTTCTGCGGCCACACGGATGAGCAGAGCCGCCCACGCCCAAAGTGCGCACGCGTGCTTGTGTACACACATGCACACACACACTGAAAAAAGCACTTAAGTTTCCAGGGGGCATTTATAATGAGGTCCACAGTGTTTAGAACTTAAATTCCTTTTTCTTTGTTTGCGACAGTGTTGTGTGGTTTTTTTTTTTTTCCTAACGTTCTCTTCTTTTTTCTTTGTTCTTTCTTTTCATCCGGAAGTCTTAAAGCATGTTGGATTTCAGAAACATGAGTTTGTTCATATCTTCTGGACTGAGCAGTCGCCTCCTTTTGATGAGAAGTGCTTGTTCACACATATTTACACACCCGCTCCTGGCCCCCACGGCCGGCACCGCGAGGAGCCAGAAGGCGAGCTTGGCGAGTTTTGTGTGCTTTTGGGTCACGCACGACCAGTACTGGAAGAGATCCGGGGTGGCCTGGAAGAGGGGTTCCTGCAGGTAATCGTATACTTCCTTCTTCCCGAGCCGGTCGTCCTCCTGGGCGGCGGGGTTCTCGCCGGGGGCGGAGCGGGGCTTCTTCGCGGCGGGCTCGAAGTCGGCCTCCTCGGTCCAGGACTCCTTGACCTCGTTGATGAGCTCGCACACCTTGCCGATGATCTCCTCGTGCTGGTAGGGCGGGACGGGCCGCAGCTTCTGCTGCGGGTCCAGGATCATGGCCACCTTGTGCGCCGGGTGCACCTTGAAGTTCTCCTTGAGCGCCTCCAGGAAGAGGTGGCAGAGCTTGCTGACGGTGCCCGCGTCGTTGGCCTTGGCCGTGAACAGCTTCTCCAGCCTGACGTAGGTGGGCAGCACCAGCTGCAGGGTGGGCTGGCTCTCGTTGCTCAGCTCGATGACCGCCTGCTTCACCGGCGTCAGGATGGCGGCCAGGTTGCTGAGCAGGTGCTTGTTGAGGCTCTGGATGAGGTTCATCTTCTTGGCCCGGCTGTAGAACTCGCAGATCTGCTCGTAGCGCTCGTGCACCAGCAGCAGCGAGTCCGTGACCGAGTTCCAGCAGGGCGGCGGCGAGGTCTCCTCCAGCGAGCCGAAGGTCTCCTTGGCGAGCCCGGTAGAGCCCGCCAGGTCCTCGCACACGTTGAGCAGCTCGATGACCTCGTGCATGCTGCGGGCCTGCAGCGTCCGCTTGCTCAGCACGCTCTGCACCACCGAGTTCAAGGCACAGGCTGAGCAGCGAAGGCACATGCCGGCCTTGGAGAAGGCGGATGCGCTCACCCGGCAGTCTGTCACGTACACTGTCCTGATCTCCGACATCACGAACTCCGACAGCACGTTCTGCACCCAGTGGTGCACCAGGTCGCCGCTGTCGCGAATGTCCGCGCCCTTCACGCCCAGCACGTAGCTCTTGATGTGGTTGCCCTCTGCCTGGTAGGCCGTGAGGATGTAGCAGGAGTCAGGGCCGACGCTCTGCGAGTGACAGGTGACGCCGATGCCCAGGCAGGCGTTGCTGCCCAAGGCACACGTCACCTTCACCTTCACCTGGTTGTACATGCGCGGCAGGTGCTTCAGCGCCAGCGTGTTGAAGTTGCCCAGGATCTCGGTGACTGAGAAGGCCCCGTAGCGGGCGCCGCTGTCCACCAGCGTCTGGGCCAGCTTCAGGAACTCCTTCCCGCTCACCACGCTCAGCGCGCCCAAGTCGGCACACATGACCCGCAGCAGCCGCTCTGCGATGTTCTGCCTCTCCTTCTCGGGGATCATGCTGTTAGGTGTTAAACCACTGGTCGTGGCTGGCAGGGGACACAAAGAGAGGTGTGATTAACCCTGCCAGTCAAGGCTCCTTGGTCTGGCAGTGGCCTAATACTCAAGCATCTAGTATTAGGAATTATGAACAGATTTCATCTTCCACACAAACTGATGGTCTTGGCAGTCTTTAATATGTGACAGTCTCACAGGAATAAAGTTCTGTGATTGATTAGTTATGCCTGCCGTGAGCATGGGAACAGACTGTAGTGATATGTGTGCAAATACTTGTTGCATGTCATTCACCTTGACCTCTGAAGCCAACCAGTCTAACCTCTTCCTCAACATAGGAATGGCCTCTAACACGGGAGTCGCTAGTGAATAAGGTACATGAGGCCACAGTGTCAGGAAAAAGCAGACAAGAGAAATCGTGGAGAGTGGATTTGGATTCTAATTCTGATTGTCACTAATTTGCGTTCTCTGACCACAAACAGATCACCTCTCCCCAGGCCGCCTCTGTCCATCCCACGAGGTCAGAATTCCCACCAATGAGGTCTCAGGCATGAAAGTGCTTTGGAAACCATGATGCGTGGTCTTGCACCACCATGGGAGACACACAGGGGTGGGGATGTGGGAGCAGAGGGGAACAAGCTGGGGTTGGCGGGGGAGGCCTCTGGAGGTGGGTGTAGTAGACTTCCACCAGTCCCCGGGTCCGCCCAGGAAAGACCTACTGTTGTTGGCACTGTTCCTCTGGGCCTGGGGCTTCCACTTCTCCTCCACGACAGCAGGGGGCGATCGGGACTGGTTGGAGGCGATGTTGTTCTCGTTGTCTGCTGTGGGCACAAAGGGGACAGTGTGTTTCCCTGTAGTGCAAGAGGCCTGCCGGCTCACCAGGCGAGAATTAGAGCATGCGGGTGGAGGCAAGACTGGCCTCTGGGACTCAGGCCTGGGTTCAAATCCGGGCTCCTAAGACGACTATCTGAGGCCCGCAAAGCCTCATTTTCATCACTTGGAAGAATGAAGATAATCACAAATTGCCAGAAGGACTAACAAGAGATAATACAGGAAAAGAGCTGGGTACAGTGCTCAGCACGGAGTAAGCACTCAGGGAATGGGAACCGCTGTGTCCCGAGTCTGGCTGGGAGGCACCCCCAACACCCCCGAGCACAAAGTTCTAGCTCTGAGACCCGGGAGGGGGTGCCCATTACACTCCAAGAGGCCAAAAGCATCTCACGCTCTTGCTTCTTTAAAGTGTGCCTTTTCGTCTTTTTAGTATATTTTAAACTTAAATGAACACAACAAAACCAAAGTCCTATATGACATAAAGTATACAATTCCCAACCCCCTTGCTACATGTAGGAAGTGAAAACCAAAGTCTAGATACAGGAAAGGATTTGCCCAGGAAAACACAGAAAACCAGCAGCAGAGCTGGGACGGACATCCCAGGTCCCCTGGTTCCTAGCTGCCTCCTCTCTGCACTGCCCTAATTTTTGTTAACGTGTGCAGCCGTTTTCAGTTTTAAGTAATGGGCAGGTACCATCCTCTATGCACGGTTACTCCTTGACATTTCTGTAAGATCATATCTGAGTGGAAATGGTCTGAGTTACATGCCTGCCATCACAAATGGCCACACAGTCTTTTATCACACAATATTCCACAAATTGCTTAACTACACTCCAAGTCCTAAGTTTCTGGGCTGTGCCGTTTACAATATTACTATTCTGCTACGAACCTACTTGCCTAATATTCTAATATTGTTTCTCTGTGCTCTTTGGCTGTTGTTGTGGGTGTATTTCCTTGAGACATCATCTTACAGGTAGAATTCACAACCTGAGGATATGAATGGGTCAGTGGCCTCTGTTCAGGGTTGCCAGACATCCTTCTTCCATTCTTCTCAGTTAAAGGCATCAGGCCTTAGAGGTCAAGGCCACACTATTCATACCTAGAGAAGAGGCCTCCCCAACTTCTACATATTCAGTCAGCTCTGCAAGACGAGTCAAGAGACTCTGGGATGTGCACTCAAGGAATAGTTTGCAGCCACTAGAAAGGTGGTCATGTAGACTGGAGCAACATGGGGAAATGCATAAGATAATGAAAAGCAAGCTCTAATCATAATGTCATATGTATTATTTATAGATACATATTTTAGACTCACAAGTCAAATAACGAACAAATCTATGCATCAAAAAAAGATGGGGAGGGGACTTTCACTTCTGCCCTCCAGATGCAAACAACTGCTAATCATGATGATATATGACTGCTTTCATACAGGCAACCCAGGGTCTGATCCCAGAAAAAGAAACAAATGCGGTGAGCTCTCTGACTGTGCAACTTACTGCCTGGAAGCAGTTTTCAAGATGCTGCGTAGGACCAGGGAACTGAACAGAGCCCAGCGGTCCCCTTGAAGAGACAGAGATTAAAGTTCAGGCAGGCCCAAGACAGCTAGAATTTACAGGGAAAAGTACCAAAGAGGAGGGAGTTACAAAAAGAGAGAGCTCTGGAGATTTCAATGGGGTTCCCTGGAGCCTTTGCTGTAGCTAATCTGCCTATGCATAGGGTCAAATTCCACAGGACTAGGGCAAGAATCACTAAAATGCAGTAGGCTGATAACTCCCAGGGCTCCCACGTCGGGGAAATCATCTGCATCCCCTCCACCAGAATGGGAAGACCTCAATGCATGAGAAATACTATGGGGCTAAATTAGCCATAGACTAAGCCACTAGATCTGCCCTAATACATTGAAAGAGCACGCCTCCAAAGTATTAAGGTGATCCCGGGTAACAAACTGTAAGCCAAGCTTAATACTCCTAAAAAATACAACATCTAGCAGCTAACACTATAAAATTCACAATGTCATTCATCTAATAAGTACCAGACATTCAAAATAGTAGGAAAATATGACCTATAACATAAGGAGACAAACCAATCAATAGAAACAGACCTAGAAAGGACAGAGATGATGGAATTAGCCAATAAGGAGCTTACAACAGCTGCTGAAAAAAAATCAGTGACGCTGGAGACAGAGCAAAAAGACTACCCAGTGAAAACCAGAGAGAGTAAAAGAATGAAAATAAATAAATGGAGCATGGACAATGTTAAGTAGTCTAACATAAATATAATTGGAGTCCCAGAAAAAGGGGGTGAGGCAGAAAAGATATCTGAAGAAATGGCCAGAATCTTTCCAAATTGGAGGAAAACCATAAACCCAGGTTCTAAAAGCTCAACTGACCCCCAGCAGAAATACATAAAGAAAACACCACCAAGGCACAGTATCATAATCGAATTGTTGAAAACCAATGACAAGAGAAACTCTTAAAAGCAGCCAGAGAGGGGGAAAAGTTAAGTACAGGGGAACAAAAACAAGAATAACAACAGACCCAGCAGGTAACAGAACAAAGTATTAAAAGAGAATGTCAACCTAAAATTCTAAATGTCCATCGATAGATGAATGGATAAAGAAGATATTTATATTATATTTATAATCGAAATTTATATAATATAAATTATATTTATACAATGGGATATTACTCAGCCATAAAAAAGAATGAAATAGTGCCGTTTGCAGCAACATGGATGGACCCAGAGATTATCATACGAAGTGAAGTGAGCCAGACAAATACCATATAATATCGTTTATATGTGGAATGTAAAATAATGATACAAATGAACTTATATATCAATACAAAACAGAAACAGACCCACAGACACAGAAAACAAACTTATGGTTACCGAAGAGGAAAGGCGGGGAGGGATCAATTAGGAGTTTGGGATTAACATATACACACTACTATATATAAAATAGACAAACAACAAGGACCCACTGTATAGCACAGGGAACTATACTCAATGTTTTGTAATAACCTATAAGGGAAAAGAATCTGAAGAAAAGATATGTATGTATGTATAACTGAATCACTTTGCTGTGCACCTGAAACTAATGCAACATTATAAATCAACTATACTTCAATTTAAAAAAAAACACAAAAAAAATTAAAATAAGGGAATTCTAAATCCAGTGATACTATCTTTCACAGATGGAGGTAAAATAAGGACCAAAAAAAAAAAAAAATCATACCTGCAACTATAAGAAATGTTAAAGGAAGTTCTTTAGGTATTAAAAAAAAAAATGACATCACCCCCCCCAAAGAGAAAATAACATCAAATAAGAATCTGGATCTAGAGAAAGAAATAAAGAGTTCTGGAAATTGTACATGAATGGATATAAAAAGTGTTTTCCCTCATTTTTAATCTCTTTAACAAGATAACTGACTGCTCACTGGAAAAAAATAACAATGAATTGTGGTAATTATATGTAGAAATAAACCATATGTTAACAATAGAAGAAAGACTAGGAAGGGGAAATAGAAGATTGTGTTGAAAGTTTTTCACACAATATGAAAAGGATAATAGCCTTTAAATGTAGACTCGATAAGTTAGAAATGCATAGTTCAAAACCCAAATAGACTATAAAAAAACACAACGGTTATAGCAAATAAATCCATCGTAGAGATAAAAATGGAACCATAAAAAATTCTCAGTCCAAAATAAGGCAAAAAATTAGAGAAAAAGGAATAAGCAACAAGTGAAACAATTAGTAAACAAATACGAAAATGGTAGATTTAAACCCAATAATACTGAAATCACATTAAATTTAAATGCTCTCCACATTTCAAATAAAAGTAGACTTTGTCATACTTAATAAAAAAGCAAGACCCCATGATAAGCTATCTATAAGAAACCTATTTAAATATGAAGACATGGATAAGTTAAAAGTAAAAGGTTAAATAAAGGTAAAACATACAAACAGTAATGAAGAGAAAGGTGGAGATGCCTGTGATAGTATTACAGAAAGAACAGACCTCAGAACAAGAAATATGATCGGGGTAACAAGAGACCCTACATAATGATAAAGTGGTCAAATCACCAAGAATATATACTAATCCTAAGTGTGTGTGCAAGTGATAAAAGAGCATTAAAACACATGAAGCAAAAGCTGAGAAAACTGAAAAAAGAAACAGATAAACCTAACAACTGGAAATTTCAACTGTCTTCTCTCAGTAATTGCTACTCTCATGAGAAAAGAGAAAAAAAGACTGAATATAAATGAACAGAGTGGACAACACCAAGCAGTCCCATATACATATAACTAGCTTACCAGAAAAAGGAGGTGGAACAGAAAAATACTGAAATCATATAAAGTATAGCCTCTGACCATAACTGAATTAAATTAGAAATCAACAACAAAAAGACATTTGGAAAAACTTCAACTATTTGAATATTAAACATCACAGTTGTAAATAACCCATAGGTCAAAGAAACATAAGGGAGATCAGAAAATGTTTTGAACTAAACATTAAAACGTAACATTTCAAAATTTGTGGGATACATCTAAATAAATGTTATTTATAACATTAAATAATTATATTAGAAAAGAATAAACACTTAAAATCAGTGTTATAAAGCTTCTACACTAAGAGATCTGAAGAGTAAGTTTAAAGAGTAAGTTGAGTCTAACATAAGCAGAAGAAAGGAAATAATACAGATAAAAGCAGAAATTAATGAAACAGAAGATGGATAAACACAATAGAGAAAAATCAATGAAACTAAAAGCTAATTTTTTGTAGAGATCAGTAAAATTGATAAACCTCTAACAAGAAACATTAAAAAAAGAAAAAGAGGACACAAATTATTAGTAGCAGGAGTAAAAGAAGGGGACATCACTACAGATGCTACACATATCAAAGGGATTAAAATGATTATGAATAACTTTAGGCCAATAAATTCAACCATTTAAGTGAGGCAAAAAAAAAACAAACAAAAAAATCCCCTAAAAAACATAAAGTACCAAAGTTCACTCCAGAAGAAACAGGTAACCTCAAATCTCTTAAGTTCTATAACTATTAAGAAATTCAGTTCATAGTTTACATAATTTCCCACAAAGAAAATTCCCATATGGGTTCACTGGAAAGTTTGACCACATATTTAAGGAAGGCATAATACAAATTCTAAACAAATTCTCCCAGAATTAGAATAGGAAAGAACATTTCCCAAATCATTTTATAAGGCTGTTATTACCCTGATCCAAAACTAGAGAAAAAAATTACAAGAAAAGAAACTACAGACCAACATCCTTCATAAACATATACACAAAAATCCTTAACAAACTATTAGCAAGCCAAATATAGTAATATATAAAAATAACAACACATCATGGGAGTTCCCTGGCAGTTTCAGTGGTTAGGACTCAGCACTTTCACAGCTGTGGCCCGGGTTCAACCCCTGGTCAGGGAACTAAGATCTCGCAAGCCATGTGGCCCAAAATAAAAAATATAAAAAAAATAACATATCATGAATAAATGAAGCTTATCCCAGAAATAGAATAGTTACAGAAAACCAATCAGTGTAATTCCCTATACTAAGAGGAAAACAAAAACAAGAAAAATCATCTCCATAGATATAAATGCACTTTAAAATGTGATAAAATTCAATACCCACCTATGAAACAAAATCTCAGCAAACCAGGAAGAGAAGGAAACTTTCTCAACCTCATAAAGGACATAAAAACAAAAAACAAAAAAAAAAACAAGTTTACTGATCTGATAGAAATAAAAAGGATTATAAGGAAATACTATGAACAGTAGTATTCCAACAAATTAGATGACCTGGATGAAATAGACAAATTCCTAGAGAGACATAAACTACTAAAACTGATTCAAGAAGTAGAAAATCTGGATAGATCTATTAAAAAGACTGAATTAGCAGTCAAAACACCGACCATAAAAAAGAAAAGTAAAGGAAAGCCCAGGCTCAGATGGCTTCATCAGTGAATTCTATAAAAAGTTAAAAGAACGCTTCACAAATTCTTCTGAAAGTAGAAGAGGAGGGAACACTTCTCAATTCATTCTATGAGGCAGGTATTATTCTGATACCAAAACATGACTAAGAAGTCACAAGAAAAAACAAACTATAGTCCACTCACTATGCCTTATGAATGTAGATACAAACATCCTTAATAAAACAGAGCAGACCAAATCCAGCAACATATACAACAGGTTATATACACCATGATCAAGTGGTATTTATTCCAGGAATACGAGATTAGTTCAACATACAAAAATCAATACCATATTAATAGAATAAAGGACAAAAACCACATGATAATTTCAATAGATGCAGGAAAATTATTTGACAAAAATCCAACACCCTCTCATGATAAAAACACTCAACAAACTAGGAATTGAAGGGAACTTTTTCAACTTGACAAAGGGCATCTATGAAAAACCCACTGCCGACATCATAGTTAATGGTTAAACATGAAAAACTTTCCTCTTAAGATCAGGAACAAGATAAGAATGTCTACTCTCTTTTATTCAACATGTATTAGAGGTTCTAGCCAGGTCAATGAAAGAAAAAAAGAAAGAAAGAATAAAAAAGAAAAGAAAAATAAAGGGCATCCACATGAATGGAAGAAGTAAAATGATCTCTACTTACAGATTACAGATGACATGACTGTGTGTATAGAAAATCCTATGGAATACACACACACACACACAACTATTAAAACTTATAAATAAATTCAGCAAGGTTTCAGGATATGAGATCAATATACTAAAAAAAATCAATTATATTTCTCTACGTTAGCAATGAACACTCCAAAAATTAAATTAAGGAAATAATTCCATTTATAATAGCTTCTAAAAGAATAAAATACTTAGGAATAAATTTACAAAAGAAGTATAAGACTTGTACACTTAAAACTAAAAACATTATTGAAAGAACTCAAAGAAGACTTAAATAAATGAAGAGGCATCCCATGTTCAAAGACTGGAAGACAATATTGTTAAAACGGCAATATTCCCCAAATCGATCTAGATTCAACACAATCCCTATCAAAAGTCCTGCTGTCTTTTTTGCAGATATTGACAAGTTGAGCCTAAAGTTTATGTGACACAGAATAGCCAAAACACTCTTGAAGAAGAACAAAGTTGGGGGGCTTAGACTTCCCGATTTCAAAGCTGTTATAAAGTCACAGTAATCCAGACAGTGTGCTTCTGGCACAAAAACAGACGTACAGATCAATGAAATAGAATTCAGAATCCAGAAATAAACCCTCACATTTACAGTCAATTGATTTTTGACAAGGGTGCCAGGATAATTCAATGGGGGAACAAAGAGTCTTTTTAAAAATGGTGCTGAGATAACTGGATATCCACGTGCAAAAGAATGAAGCTGGGCCCCTACCTCATACCACATACAAAAATTAACACAGAATGGAATACAGGCCTAAATGTAACAGTGAAAACTATAAAACTCTTATAAGCAAACAGAGGAGTTAAGTCTCTGTGACCCTGGGTTAGGCAATGATTTCTTACATATGACATCAAAAGCATAAACAATGACAGAAAAAGTAGGTAGTCGTCATCAAAAATCTTTGTGCTTCAAAGGACAGCATCAAGAAAGTGAAAAGACAACCTACAGAATGGGAGAAGATATTTGTAAATCATATATCTATAGAGCCCTCGTATATAAAGATAAAAAGATCTCTTACAACTCAATAATAAAAAAACAAAAAAACCCAATTAAACAATGGGCAAAGGATCTGAATAGACATTTCTCCAAAGAAGATATTTAAATGGCCAATAAGCACACGGAAAAGTGTTCAACATCATTTGTCATCAGGAATACACAGATTAAAATCACAATGACATATCCCTTAATGCACTAGAATGGCTATAATCAAAAAGTCAGATAATAACGAGCGTTATCAAGGATGTGGAGAAACTGGATCCCTCACACACTGTTGGTGGAAATGTAAAAATGGTGTAGCCACTTGAGGAAACAGTATGGCAGTTCCCTAAAAGGTTAAATATAGAGTGACCAAATGACCCAGCATTTCTACTCCTAGGTATCTACCTAGTAGTTAAAAACACTGTAAAGCAATTATACTCCAATAAAGATGTTAAAAAAAAAAAAAATGTTCACACAGGGACTTGCACTTGGGCATTCACAGCAGCTTTATTCGTACTAGCCCCAAACTGGAGACAGCCTACATGTCCATCTGTAGGGGAATAGATAAACAAATTGTGGTATATCCAAACAATGAAATATTACTGAGAAATAAAAAGAAATACTGATATCACAGAACAACAGGGATGAGCCTCAAAAGGATACTAAAGTGAAAGAAGTGAGACACAAACGACTAAATATCATATAATTCCATTTATACAGAATTCCAGTAAAGGCAAAACTATAACAAAAGAAAGCAGACAGTGGTTGCCAGGGTGGGGGCCTGGGAAAGGGACTTGCTGCAAAGGGAACTTTTTGGGTTGATGGTAACACTATACATTGTGCTTGTGATAGTGGTTAAATGACTATACGTTTGTCAAAACCCATCAAACTGTACTCTTAAAATTGGTGAATTTTATTTATGTAAATTATATCTCAATAAGTCTGATTTTAAAATAGACTGAAAAGAAACCATTAAAAGAGTAACAGTTGGGCTTCCCTGGTGATGCAGTGGTTAAGAATCTGCCTGTCAATGCAGGGGACACGGGTTCGAGCCCTGGTCCGGGGGGATCCCACATACTGCAGAGTGGCTAAGCCGGCGCACCACAACTGCTGAGCCTGCGCTCTGAGCCTGTGAGCCACAACTGCTGACCCTCGCGCCTAGAGCCCGTGCTCCTCAACAAGAGAGGCCACTGCAGTGAGGGGCCTGCGCACCGTGGCGAGGAGTGGCCCCCGCTCGCCTCAACTAGAGAAATGCCCACGCGCAGCAACGAAGACCCAGCGCAGCCAAAAAAATAAAACAAAAAAACCCCATTCACTTTATAGCAGTACACCATATATATGCAATAAATATTTGTAAAAAAAAAAAAAAAGTAACAGTGGCTAACTTTGAGTAGTGAGATTATGGCTGAGTCTTCATTTTGTAATTTCTCTGCATTTTCCCAATTTCCTTTAATGAATAGACCTCACGTGTAAAAAAGAGAGACACAAATTTTAAAATGGAAACCAGCAGCCATTCTTACTGACTTTCTCTGCTAGAGTACAGAGATTTGGAAGCCCGGGATTTGAACCAGGCTTTGGCTGAGTATTATAAACCTTGAGTTACGCACTTCAATTCTCTAGGGCTCAGTTTCCCCTCCTCCTTCCAAAATCCCGGGGCTGGGCAAGCTGCAGGGCGATTCCCTCATTCTCTGCCTTTCTGCAAGGCTTTGAAATTGGGATTACTCAACCTCTAATTAGATAATGATGTCTAGCATGGTTTATTAAAAAAACTTTTTTTCTCCTTATCTCACAGATAATGCTGCTAAATGGGTGAGGTGCTCAGTAAATGATCTATAGCTTGAGCTGGAAACAAGGTTTACTCAGTGTGGCTAATGCTGCGTACCACAGATACACGTGCTCACACACGTACAGATACACAGACATCGGTAAAGGGCGGGATGCAAAGCTGGAATAAAGGCTGTCTCCCAAGGAGGGACCAGTTGCAGAAAGAAGAAAGCAGTTGTTTCTAGCAGGGGATGGAAAAAGAGAAAACTGCATTATTCAGTCTTATTTTAGAACGTGCTGTAGCCCTTAATACTTTACATACATCATCTCCAGAACCCTCACCCAGCCTGTGGAGAATGGTGACGAGCCTACTTTACAGATGAGAAGATCGATGCCCAGAGAGGTGAAGTAGCTCAAAGGGATCAGAAATTAAATGTGGCCATTCCCAAATCCTACCACTCTGAGTTGCCAACTTGTTTGCCCCCTGGGAAAGTCCCCAGGCCTCACTTAGCTGCAGTCCCCCGACTACTTGAAAAGAGGCTAGAAGAGATGACCTCTGAGGGGGCTTCCCCCACCCCTAATCCTCCACCCCATCTACCCTGCTGAAGAGGGTGTTGTTCAGAGCATCGGCTCTGGAGCTCATGGGAGGGTCAGAATCCTGGTCTGCTACTGTGGCGGCAGTGCCTTGGGCAAGTTACTTAGCCACTTTATTTTACTTTGAAATTTACACATTTTATTAAAAGAACAAAAAATAAACAACACAGAAACAGCACACTAAAATGAACTGCATAATGCACACTTCTAAACACAAACAAGCCAAACAGCACTATAACTTGGGAAAAAATCAAAGCATCTGCCCTACTGATAGCAGTTGAGGAAATGAGCTATTGCATTCTGGAGGCAAAACATTATGGAAACGGTGTATATTTCTTAAATATTATGATCATTGTTTAAATCATTAATTGTTGCACAGGACTCATCATTTTCTTATTGATAAGTAATTTTTAAGTGACATTTTTCTGCCCAAAATATGTGCTTCCATTTTCTATACTTAGCCCTTTTCACCTCAGTTTCCTTATCTATAAAGGCGAGCTAATGTGGACACAACTCAGAGGGATGTTCTGAGGATCAAATGAGCTAATACGTAAGAACTCAAACGATGTGAGGTACTTTTTACGAGCCATGCAACTTTGGGCCAGCGATTATGTTCTCTGAGCCTCAGTTTCTTCATCTGTATAATGGGGATGATAATGCCAGCCAGCTTGTTGAGGAGCCCGGCCTGACACACGGTAATCGCTCACTAAGTGTTAGCTATCTTTAGTATTACTGCCGCCAAAACCTGCTCCTAAACTGTCACCAGGGGCCAGGCGGGTTCTCCTACAGCGCAGACGGGAAGTTTATTAGCGGGAATTACCCTGTGCCATTCAGCAGCCCCTTAATGAGATTGCTGTTATTCGAGGCTGATCCCCCTTATCAGCGGCGCTGTGAACTGCGCAGATCATGACGCTTAATTTCCCTCTATGGAGTCAATCCTTTAATCCCGACTCAGCCTGGCTGGGATTCAGCCTGGCTTTGCGCTGGATTGCCGGCAAGGCATTCTCTGCCAGCACTGAACCAGAACAAAGCAGCCCACAGCTCTTCTCGGAAAACAAGTTGGGATGCTTGGGGGAGGTGGGGCGCCCGCAGGCGCACCCTTGATTTGCATGTTAATGGCCTCCGCCCAACTGCCTGAGGGACAGAGAGGCACTGGCACCCAGACTCTTCCCTAATTAGGGCTCAGCTTTCAGAGCCGGCAGAGGGGCAGAGGGTTTCAGAGGAGGAGGGAGCAGAGACGGGGCCGTGGGGGTCTCGGGCCCAAGCGCTGTGCTCAGGCAGTGGTCCCCGGCATCCTTCTAACTTTGGCTACTGGTTCCCCACGGGGTCAAGTCTAAGTGCTCTGAGTGCGTTCAAGGCCTTCCCTGGTGCAGGATGGCTGACAGCAAAGGCAAGCAGGAGCTGTGAGACACGTGAAGACAGAACCCTGGTGTAAGGAGGGCAGCTGGAGATTGCAGGTCTGTGTGCCCTTGTTTTAGAATGGAGACTCAGAGTGGGGGGGCACAACAAAGCTTCCTGCCTGAGGTCACATCAGTTAGAGAGGACTGGAACTCACGTGTCATGGCAGCCCATCCAGCTCTGCACTGATTTTATTTTATTATTATTATTTTTAAATTTTTGGGCCGTGCCGCGCAGCATGTGGGATCTTAGTTCCCCGACCAGGGATTGAACCCGCACCCCTTGCATCGGGAAGCACATATTCTTAGCCACTGGACCACCAGGGAAGTCCCTGCACTGATTTTAATGAGTACGTTAGAAATAAATTATCTCCCTCCCACCCAAAATCATGCGAGTTGGTGCCTAGTGTACAGCAGATACCCAATAGATATACGCTGCATAAATGAAGAGGGGTCACACTAACAGAACAGCACCTGCCTGGAGAGCGTCTCGCCCTGTAATACTCTGTGCTAGTCAGGCCAGACCTGGAAGGTGATATGAAAGATTCAGAAACCTAAGAGAGAGACAAGCAATAACTAACCACCACCACCGTGACAGCAGGAGTGACAGCAGCTAAGCAAACACTCAGTCTCTTTCCTGGTCAGCTCCCCTTTGGCCTTTACTGAGCCACCGTCTGTGTCAGGCACTTTTCTCACATCACCTCCAATGCCTCCAGAGGATCACCCTACGGGAAGGGTGGCAGGGTCAGCGAGCTGTCTCCCCCATGTTCCCGTTTCCCTTGTCGGGCTGTCCCTGGGCAGGGCTCTGGAATTTGAGCATATATGTGTCTGTCACTTGTGGCCTGAAGTGGTAAAGAAGGAAGTGTGCCTCTCTCCCCGCCCATCAGTCAGAGAGAGAGGACTCTATGATCCAGGGGAGGATGGAAACACAGGAAGGAAGGAGTCTGGGTCCCTGAATCTCCACGTGGAAGGCCGCGTGCATTAGGCTGTGATGTGGCTGAGAAGGAAGTGGTTATGTCAAACCACTGAGAATTTGGGATTTACCTGTTACAGCAAACAGTGTCTGCCTGCCTAAAACAGAGATCAGATCAGAAATCAGATCAGCTCGGTGCTCTGTGACCACCTAGAGGGGTGGGAGAGGGAGGGTGGGAGGGAGGGAGACGCAAGAGGGAGGAGATACGGGGATATATGTATACGTACAGCTGATTCACTTTGTTATACAGCAGCAACTAACACACCATTGTAAAGCAATTATACTCCAATAAAGACGTTACAAAAAAGAAAAAAAGAAATCAGTGCTACTATGACCAAAACCTAAAATTGGAGGCTGGTGGTCTAGCGAGGGAGCTGACATTGTAAGCCAGACAGATGGCAAAACAGCTGATAAAAAGGGTGTCCAGACAGCAGACTCCTAGCTGTGGCTCTAGCAGCAGTTCTCAAAGTGTGGTCCCAGACAAGCCGGGTGTGTGTGGCCTGAGGACCTGTCAGAAATGCGAGTCCTGGGCCCCGCCCTAGACCCAGTGCGGCCTAGAAATCTGTGCTGTCACCAGCCCTCCCGGTGACTGATGCACGCTCACGTTTGAGGACTGCTGCTTCGGGGGTATGACCGCGAAAGCAATGGGGCTCGCCACAGGCTGCCCCGGGCTGAGCCCTCTCCACTGCCCTCCCCTTCCTCCGCTCACCTGGGTCTCAAACCACACTCAACCCTCCACACGCCCACGACTCTGTCCTGCTCAGCTCCTGTTTGGCCTCTAGGCTCCGGGCAGAGGTCACAATTTCTGGAAGCCTTCTCCAGCTCCGACCCCCTCTCTGGCTACACTGCCACCAAGCCAGCTGCCCCTGCAGGGCACAGACCGCCCTGACTTACAACGGAGTAACCAGGGCTCCCACGTCCTGGGACTGTTTTTTGGGAGAGCGGCCGCAGGCTGGCCCTGGCCGTCCCTGCCTTTCGCAGGATCTGAGGGTGGGAGGGATAAGGGGGGCTTCAGTATCCCGCCCCCGTCCACCGTGGGGCCCTTACCCGCGTGGGACTGCATGTGCTCCAGCAGGTTGTTGTAGAACTGGAACTGGATTCCACAGGCGCCGCACGTGTAGGGCTCTGCAGGGAGAAACGGAGCAGCCGTTTCAGGGGCAGCACGAACCCGGATGCCTTTCTGCTGGGCTGCAGGCAGCTTTGGAACTGGGCACCCAGACACACACGGGGCCTGTGCCCTCAGGGCTCTGGGCCTGTCTGCCCCCGTCACTAGCTAGTGAGGGAGAGGCTGCGGGGGAAGGAGCAATGGAGAGAGGAAGACTGGCAGATCAAGACCGCCGAGTGTAGCCAAGCGGCATTTATCGAGTGTTCACTGTGTGCCACACTGTTCCGGGCGCCGGGGATAACACTAAGGGACAAGAGCTCTCTCGGGGCGGAGACCACGTCTTATTTGTTCCACAGCCCACCTCTCAGCCGGTGGAAGCACACAGACAGCACTGTTTGCTGAGTGAACAAATGAATGAACGTATGAATGAACCAAAAACAACATAATGGGCGTGGAGGGCAGAAAAGAGAAGGAGAGAAGGGGTGAGAGAAAGGGTGAGAAGTGGAGAAACACAGAAGAGCTAGAGAAGCAGGGATAAGACAGGAAAGGGAAGAGAAGCGGGCCGGAGGGCGGCAAGAATGAGAGCACGTAAGAACGCGAGCACGCGTGCCCAGCAGAGGGACGTGGAAGGAAAAAGGAAGAGAGAAGAGAGCAAAAACGAGTAGGGAAAAGACGGCAGGAGGATGGCGGAGATGCGCTCGGAAGAGGCGTCCTGAGGCTGCCCCCGTGAGCAGGAAAGGGTGGCTTTGTTCCTGCAGGGCTGGAGGTGGCAGAGTCAGGACGCCCATGGTCACAGCTCCACCCGACACCTGTCCAAACTCCTCCACCCGCCTGGGCTGGGTCTCCCTGTGCCTCCACCTCCTTCAACTGGGTTTACCTGGGAGGGCGGCCCAGGTCTGATGCTCTGGGGAGGTCCCGAACGTGTGGCTGGCTGAGTTCATTCCCTACCCTGCCTCGCCCTCTCCAGCCCCCCGACGGGACCATCACTTACTCTGTAGGAGAGGGAAAGGATTGGAAATCAGGGGACTTGCAGTTTCTGCAAAAGAGAAACAGTTTAGCTAAGTCTCTTCTGGTTCTGGTGCTCGGAGATGACAGTCATTACTTCTGTCCTTAGGAAGTAGTGAGCCAGATGGGCTCTCGGAAGAGGAGGGGGCAGCTGGGGTGGGGCTGGGGCACGGGCAGGGCGAGATCAGTCGGGGCCATCCCTCCAGGACACCCCCAACTTTCAAAAAGTCAGCCCACAGAGCGCCAAGGAGAAAATATCCACGTGTGGCCGCCTGGCTCAGGACAGGGAGCTGGGAGCTGCTTCTAGGTCCTGGCACCGGGGTGGTACTGTCTGGCACCAAACACCAGAGAGGCCAAGGGAGGGCTGCGCTTTGAGGGCTTTTCTGTCTGCTGGCAGCTCCCCGCGCTTCCTGGCACGGTCAGCCGAGCCTCACAGGCAGGAGGCGGCAGAACGGGGCCAGACGGACTACACCGGGAATCCTGGCTCCACCACTCACAAGCTGGGGACCTGGGGCAACAATCAACGTCACCTGAGCCTCAGTTTCCTCATCCAAAAAGTGGGGATAACAATAACACTGACCCTCACTGGGCTGTGGTAAGGATGAAAACAGGTTAAGACACATACAGCTCTGAACACGTGCCAGGCACACAGTAAGCGCTCAATAAATGGTGGCTGCCGGCGGGAGCAGCGCTTCACACCGTCATTCCCAACTCTGAACATCGGCTCTGGTGGAAGGAGAGGCAGGGGGTGCAGCCTGGCTGGCTGGGAACAAAGGCTCCCGGGAGACCGCGGTTTCAGTCCTGGCTCTGCTGCTTATTCCTGTGTGGCCTTGGGCCAGTCACTCCAGTTCTTTAAGGCTCACCTTTTGGAGGGGCTGAGTGGGTTATAGCTTCCAAAAGGATGAAGCCGTTTGGAAAAGTCGACATGCTCTCTACGGTTTAAAGGATCGTGGCAACATTCTCGGGGCTCCCACGGCACACCTCACTCCCTTCCTCGGAGCACTTATTCATCAAATCACTTGGTTTACTTAAAAACACCACCACCTCCCAAACAGCCTACCATGTGAGTGTGTGAACTCTGCAGGGCACCCTCTGAATATTCCCCACCACGGGGACGTGTGTGCCACGCTCATTCCACAGCAGAGGTGAGATTGAGAGGCGAGCTCAAGTCACCGGCTTGTGGATGGTGGAGCTGGGGTCGAGCCTCGGCTGGAGCTCAGATCACTGAGGAAGCTTGCACGTGCAAGTCTGCGCTCCTGGATGTTTCTTTAAGCCCCTGACTGGTGGTCAAGCCACGTGCATCATCTGTCTGCACCCAGGCAGTGCCCAGCACGGCGCTGAGCACAGGCCAACACCTAATCTGGTGGATTAAACTTTAATTGAGCAAGAAAGTGAGTGATGGCTTACCTTAGTATAAAGGAAGTATCAAAATCTTTTTTACACCCTGCCCTGGCTGGCACTGTGTAGACCAGATTGCTGTGCCTTTCTCGGGCAGAGGCTGCTTGTGAACACGCATGGCTCCGCCAGGCTGGCCCCAGGTCTGGCTGGGGACAGTGGCTTTCGGCTGCTCTAAGGTGCTCTAGGGTTCCACTAGAGTCCTGCAGGAGGCAACCACCAGGGGGCGCCAAAACACCACTGGGACCCTCAGGCAAGCCTACTTGGGCTGGTAGGGGCTGGAAGGGAACCTTTGGATGTTTCCAGGTCCAAAAGGGGACCAGAACCTGGGGCCTCCGGCTCTTAGGCCACAGCTCTCTCTACTGTACCCGCTTTGCTTCTTCTGGAAAAAAAAAATGGCTGTGATGTTCATCCTATAAACATAGCAATGGCTCAAAGGGGGCCATCCAAGTCAGTATATCACACAGGTCATGGGGCAGGGGAGTTCCTCTCTCCATGGGGAAGAGACAAAGAGGATCCACAGTCCCGGAGATGCTCCTGAGGCCCGGAGGGATGTCCCTCCCGCTTCTGCCTGCCGGGCTCTGGCCGCCCTCTAATGCTCTGCTCTCAGCCTCCTCCCGACACCCTGCCCCATCACGCACCACAAAGGTCCCGGAGCGGATTGAGGCGGCAGCACAGGGTGACTGTCACGGGGCACACTCACCGCTGGAGTTTTGGGAACTGCTATTCGTCTCTTCAAAGTGGTTTTGTGCTTTGCCTTCTACCCTCCGACTGAAAGCGCTTTCTGCTGGGTGGGGAGAGGAGAGAGCAAGGAAACACCACGGTGATGGGTCAGCAACAGGTCCGAAGGGAGGGGCATGCCAGAGGGGGCTCGGGAGGCCAGGGACGTGGGAACTGCCCCGGCCCCTGGGCTGCGTGAGTGCCTGAGGCTTTATGCTGGGGAACCAGCAGAGGGATGGGCTCCAGAACCCCAAACCCCAAACCTGCAGTTCCTCAGGCTCACCTGAATTGCCTGATACCTCGTCAGGGTCCCAGGAGGTCCCCGACAGTGCCCAGGGTGGGTGGAGGTCCAGGCACGGGGGGGATGTGTGTGGGATGTGGGCGCACTCCTGAGCTCCAACTGATCGAGTAGATGGTACACAGGCCAGGGTCTCCCATCTCTGACCCCTGGGGAGCCACACGTGACACTAAGTAATGTGGATCTGCCAGGTTCTGCTGACACAGGCCCCACCAAGGAGCGGGGAGGGTGACAGACTGCCTTCTGGGGGTGGCTCCGGCAGAGAGGAGGGCCAGAGAGTGGAAGGGGTCCCTGGGTGGCCGAGATGTCATGATAGGCTGAGCCGGGTAGCCCCACACCCTGGGAGGCCAAAGACCAGGTGAGGTCTGGTCGCGGTTCACCGGGGGCAAGGGACTGGCTCCCTGAGTGATTCTGGGGTGTCTCCACTGACGTGCCTTCCTGAGTGGCTCGCCTTCTCCCAGAACTCTCTGTAAACGCCGGAGTCAGAGAAAGGGTCCAACCAGGTGGGAGACACCCACGTTCTGTCTCGAACGTCTGAGCCAGAAGGTGACGGCTTTTCCAAGCTGCTCAGTGGGGATGCTGGATGTGCCAGGATATAAAGGCTTCTGGGAACAAGTCAATCTGGGATGAGCAGCTGACCCAGCAGCTTTTCTTAAGGAGAAACAGCTTGCATGAGGATATCAAAGGCTCTGAGAAGTTCGACCGGAGAGAGACCCATCTAGCTTCACTGAACCCAACCTTCCCAAATAGAATCGGCCACTGAAGCCCATTTAAAAATATGAGATTCCTTAACATCCTTCGAAAATGGTGATTCTGGGAAATGCCATTGTCACCCAGGCCACCCTACGCCAGGAGGGCAAGCGCTCATACTATGGGAGCCGAGGTTCCAGACGATCACTGGGGTGATGGGAAGGGAAGCCCCAGGTGGCTCCTATAGGCCCTGCTCAATTCCCCCGCCCCCGACTCTGACAGTGCCTCCTGAGGCAGCCTCCGTTTTGCAGAGGCTGTTGACAACATCACACACAAGACCCTCTCTTCTAACTGTGTCTGTAAAATGCCTGGACTGAGAGCTACACACCTGCCCACTTCAAGATACCATCTGTAAATTGGCAAAGAAAGCCCCTCAATTCTCCACCTAGGAAAAACGGGGGGACTCTTATTTACGAAGCACCTGCTATGGGCCAGGCACTGGTCCAGATGCTTTACATCCACATAATCCTCCAATCGCCCTATGAGGTCCACGCTGTCATGCCCATCTTATAGGTGAAAACCCAGAGAGAGTGAGGTTGTCAAGTTCCTGGGCCTGACTAAGCTCCTAACCCTTTAAGATGGCAGAATAAGGAGGTTTCATTCTTGGGACAGATGCTTCCTTTTTAAAAAGGGCTGGGGCAGGGAAGTGGTTCCTTCTGCCATCTTAAACCTCATGCATGCAGGGGACGGTTACCCATCTATGGAGGATTTTCGTGCAGCCTGACCAACACATTGGTACAATTCAGCACAACTAAGGTTACAAACTCTTATAATTAGCCTCCTATGGCTCAGCTGGTAAAGCAGATTTTGATCAGCTATCCCTGCTATAGGCACCTCTGGCTGAAAACCAGTGAGCGGCTTCATAAGGGACATCCCCGCGCAGGCGCGCGCGCGCGCGCGCACACACACACACACGCACGGGAGCGGCTGCCTGTTCTAGCATGACGGGGGCAGTGATGACTTCCAGCTCCAACATGCAGGCTCCGGCTCACAACCTGGTGTCCCCTGACCTGCGCAGCTACTAGTCCAGGTGTGACACCCATCACAAGTCTTCCAGGTCACAAAAAGGCGGCCAGAGGCAAGCCCCATTGCTTGTGATGCTTACTTGGTGACTCTGGCCTCTGAGAGCTGCCATAGACCACACAGGCCCTACAGGCAGTTCTCTGCAGAAACTGCAGATGCAAAAACTCCCAGCCACAAGGTCGAGAGTAAAATCAAGATCTGAAAGCCGTGAACCATTATTTAGTTAAGCCAGTATCTACCACCAATAAGTCCGTGACGACCAGCCTGTTTAACTAATTTATAACTACTGTTGCCAAAAAACAATGGCTACTAGCTCTTCTCTACACAGTAGCTGAACACCATTACCTTCCAAGTTGATTAACTACTTACTCTCCTTTCGGGAGATCTAAGCACTTAAGCATAGCTTCAAATATTTTTAAGAACCACATCCTTGCTCCTGGTTAGCTTTCTGAACCACAGGAAAGGCGAGCACCACTCATCACGTGGCTGTAATCGGTCCAGCCCCCTGGTTCATTTGAGTGAGTTCTCAGTTTGATCACTTGTATATTTTTAATGGATAACTTTGGGCCTCTTGAGGGTATCTGAAAGGCCCGTAGTCCCAGAATGACCAAGTCATCACTCTACCCCACATCCCACATATCTAGGGAGAAGGCCCAAGGCTCTTTCCATCCAGGTGTGAATCAGGATTCCTGATTAGCTGGTACTCAGCACACAGTGTGTCTTATTCCCCGATAACTGGTAAGAAATGGCTGGTGTGCACGTTTCACTGCCTGTTCACCCTTCCAGAGTCTGAGCCCTTTCTGCATAGACTCAGACAACACTGGAGTGGGCATCCGTTGGCTTCCCGCTGGGCTATGGCTCATGGAGGGGGTTCCTGAACAGTGAGGTAGAGGGAGGCCAAGAGAACAGAGCTCCCAGCCAAACACTCTTCTTCACGGAGAGCAGCTCTTCGTAGAAATGAGTTTTTAGACTGGGTTTTCTGAAAAATGGGGGATGCGAACTCATGCCAAGAGGGTCCAGGCAGGTGACGTAAATGGATGAACTGGGCTGGATGTGAGACAGACAACAGTGTGATCACAATGAGACATGGCACCTGCCACGTGGCCACTGTATTGGGGAGGCAGGAGGGAGTGGTGGGGACTGTGGAAAACCGGAGAGCACACGCTCTACTGAAGGAGGCAGCTGTGCCTCGGCCCCAAGGCAACTGCTACCCTGAGGAAAGTGGGCCCAGGACTGCCGGATCTGACTTTTCAGTGTAAGCCAGAAACCAAAAGTTTCATATATAAATCTCCTAATGCTCAAATGTTGGCAATTAATTTGAAAGAATTTAAAACCCCTTAGGCCATGACTTGGGGAGAAAAAATTAGTTTGCAAACCATCTTGTACAACCCTCTGATTTAGGGTAAGAAAACCTAGACTCAGAGAGGCTAGGTGGCTTGCCGTGGTCACAGAGCCAGCCTGAGGCAGAGCCGGGACCCAGATTCGTCCCAGAGAGCTAGGGACCACCACCCTCGCTCTTGCAAGGGAACAATGACCCCGGGCACAGCTGTGGCAGGTGGGGAGAAGGGCGGGGAGTGGAGGAAGTGTGAGGGTAACATAGGCCATTGGTACCTGCAGTTGCCTTGCTTGCCGGAGATCCCGAATTTGGAGTGCGGAACGTCGGGGTTTGGGTGGCTGGAGGGGTGCGGTGTAAGAGGGTAGCGCATCGGACCACGGAGGCCGGAGCCTTTTTCCCCGACTGGTTCGTCTGGGTCTTCGCTGCCACGAAGCGTGGAGACGGGGAGACCTCTGGATGCGAACACTCAGACCCCGTGTCTGGATCGTCCGGTGGCTCCCACCCGGGGGCAGTACCTGAGAGGGTCACGCTCTCAGTTGCCGAGGGAGCTTGGAGCCGACCAAGTACCCCTACGCTCGAGGACCAAAACTTCTTGGTCCACAGAGAGCAAGGGCTCTGGCTCCCACCTGGAGCCTGAGAAAGTCTGGGAGTCTAGAACCTTCCCCAGCTTCTCCTCGAGGGAAGCCTGATCGCCAGCTCACACTCAGCATTACTTGGAGGCCACTGACCAGCCCACTGGCTGGGTCACCCATAACCCTTGACCAACCCAGGCTCTGCGTGTCTAAGAACTCGGCCTGTGACCCATGCTTGGGGCACTTGAATTAGTCAACCCCGGCTCAAATGCATTTTCTAAAATGCTGACTCCCGAGCCTCTTTTCCTTCCAAGGCAGGCTGGCTCAGCAGCAATGATAGACAACAGAGAGGCAGAGACGTGCAGGGTCGATTGATGGGAGAGGGGAAGAGCAGAGGGCCCAATGTCGCCCCACGGTCTTACGGGAAGGGGCTCGTGGAACTCCTGGGCACTGCCTGGGATTGACAATCTCAGGGGACAGTGCTCGACCCAACACCTGACGCTTTAATGGAAATCAGTGCAGCAGCTCCCCGGTGGGGTTAGGGGCAGCTTGTGTCACCATTTCCCACACCTCTTGCCTCCCCTGCCCGCCTTCTCTGCAGAAACTGGAGTTACTGAGAACAGGGGTGGGGGGCCCTGACCCTCAGCGGGTCTCCAGCTCGGCTGGTATCAGGTGGCAGCCTCCTGCACGCTGCCCAGAGACGTAGTTACCGGGGTGGCAAGCCCCTGAATGTGGCCACAGTGCCACCTTCCAACCAAAAGGGGAGGCAGTGGTTTCACTCAACTGCAACTCTTCCCGGAGGGCAAGAGTGGACCAGACGGCAAGAGAAGGGACCCCTCCGGGGCTGACCGGGGGCTCACGGAAGCCACCGGCACTGGGAACATCTCAAGGGCACCACCTTGCTGCAGAGCCTGGCCGGAGCCTGGGAAGGACGCTGCCCTGCTGCCTGCCTCAGGGGCAGAGGAGAGACCTTCTTACACCCCTGCTCCCAGGGCAGTGTCCATCCTGGGCACCAGACGCTGCGCCCACGACTCTCATAGCCAAAATAGACGGGCGCTCCCTGACCCTCCATGTCTGCCTACTCCTGGCCGGAGGAAGCCCAGGCCCAGAGACGCAGGAATCAGGGCCTTGTTCAAGGTCACACAGGACCCGAGGCCCTGAGGTGAGCTCAGAGGACTCAGGCTGGCCTCCCTTGTCCCTCTGGGGAGGTCACTGCCTTTCCACCTCAGTAGCAGCCAGATGCCAGGAGCTGGGGATGGGGCGTCCTTTGGTCGTGGCCCCGTAAGCAAGCCCTCACCTGCCCCCCCCAAGCCCCAGGAGGAAACCCCCAGGCTCAGTCTGTGGAGAACACAGATGTCCCCCGCCACTCCTCTTCCCCGCCACCCCACTCTCCAGATTCTCACTTTCTCAATCAGGAACTGGAGACGGGTGGGTGGGGAAGGATACTTACATATGATCCCCCTTTCTCCCTCCCTCCCTTTCAGAGTGAAAGACCTTGAAGGTCCCGAGTTCAACCAGAAGGGTGGCTCATCTCACAATTCTCAATTGTTTTTTTCTTAGCCACGGGATAAACCTACACATCAAACTCTGAGGGAGGCGTCCAGCGTCCCACCTCTGATTTCTCCCCTGTCTCCCTGAAGCACAGTTTGGGGACCACAGCTTGTGGTTCACTGTTTAACGGAACCAGCACTGAGTGTGCGGTGAGCCTGGCCCACCTCTGAATCTCAAGCCTGTCACCTCCGGCTTCTGCGGTCTTGGACTCTTTACTTCCCCTCTTGGCCTCAGTTTCCCCACCTCACCTCCACTGATGAAAGCAGGACACCCATCTCTGCACTACCAACCTCACAGGGATTTTGTGAGAATCCACACAGGTCACGGAAGCACCTTGAACGGTAAACTACTCTTCAGATGTAAACAGTTATTAATGGTATTTTTTAGGAATAAGGAAACCAAGGCCCAGAATGGTTAATAAGTTTACAGCCACACAGAAAGTTAGTGCCAGGATGGGACGGGGGCTCAAGCCTGCCAGCTTCTCATGGAGGTCTTTGCACAGGCCATGTGGTCCCCTTAGGCACTAACACACCCCCGGGCACCTGGGCACAAGGGACAGAGAATTTCTGAGCAATAACAGAGCGTGTTGCTTCCCCTCTTAGGCCTCGTCTCCACCCGCAGAATGGTTTCTAGGAGACCCTCTGGACCAGATCTTTTCATGGTCTGCGACCCTGCTGTCAAAATCCTGGCGTTCCGTGTGGGAAAGCCCCTCCTTCCCTGTGGCAGGGAGCTCAGGACACCCAAAAGCACATGATACAGTAAACCCTTGCCTGGGGCCTGCCCACTTCTTGCCCTCTCGGTCAACCCCTCTCTCTTCCAAGTTTCATGGCCTTTGCTCATGGTATCCCCTCTGCCTGGAATGTTCTTCCCTCCAGTTTCTGCCTGGATTACTACTGCTGGTCCTACATACCTCCACCTAAACATCACTTCCTCCGGAAGCCCTCCCTGATACCCCACCTGGTCATTTATCTTCCAGTCGCCTCCCTTGTTCCCTTCCAAGATCTGACTGCCGCCAATGATGACCCATGGTGTGATCTTTGATCAATGTCTCTTTCCCCATTACCCTGTATGTTCCGTGGGGGTAGGGTCTCTGCCACTTTGGTCCAACCACGCACTCAGTGCCTGGCACATTCCCTAACACACAGGAAGTGCTCAACAGATACTGTGGAACCAGGAATCAAAGCACGAATGGCTCAGAACCACTTAAACAGAGCACATTAAAGATGGGATGCCCAAGAGAGGGCGAAAGACGCTTCTCACATGTTATCCTCCCACTGGTACCAAGGGTATAAGGCAGCTAGGGACAAAGAGGCTCAGAGAGGTACGGCACCACGCCAGGGTCACAGAGGAGATCAGTGCCGAGCCAAGATAAACTTCCCAGGCTCCTAACTCATTTCACTCAACCTTTTGCTCCATCTGTTGACTTTCTCACATGGAATGTTATCAGGCTGATATTCCTACCTGGGCTCTCACTGAGAAAGGAAGCAAGCAATTCAGACTGGCAGACTGGCCTAGTAAGAAAGGTATGAGATATTTACACATAAGAGATATTAAAAATAAGGCAGCACGTGGTCTCTTCTTTCTGTAAAGCTGAAAATTTAACTGGAACAGAAATTCAGAGACTATAAGGATTCAAGAAAGGTAACCATGCAGCGGAGAGGCAGGGAAGACCAGAGGATTCCCCTGAAACCTTTAACGCTGTAGAGGGGAGTGGAAACGCATTGGAGGCAAAAGGGAATAGGGTGCTCAAAGGCTAGAGGAGGGAACGCAAGGGAGAGGTGATGCAAGAGGAATCTAATTTGGGAACCACTGCTCACAGATTTTCGTCGTAGAAGGAGAACTGGAGACCTTACACTTCTGGCCATGATGGTATGTATACCTGGTACAGGACTAGCCCTCCTCCAGATTCAACTGTAAAGCTGGACAAAATGCACGGAACAAGAATTTCCAGACTCTGAATGTAGATGGTGCAAGACTGTGATTCGTGAAAGAAGACCTGCTGTGAGCCCCAGGATCACCCCAGCTCTCTGCCAGGATAGACCCTCTGGACCACAGCACAGAGGTAGAGCTCGAAGGATGCGCTGCAATCTCACTGATCTGAGAGACAGTGATCAGAGTTCAGGGCTTCTGAGGCAGCTGGAATTGACAGGGAAGAATAACAAAGAGGAGGCAGTTGTGCAAAAAAACAACTCCAGAAACGGGCAGAGGGGCCCCTTGAAGTCTCTGGCTGAACACCAAGCTGTATTTGTACAGAGGGAGCCTCTGCAAAGACTGGCAACCAACAGCTGCTTGGGGCGGGGTGGGGGGTGCGGGGAGCTGACTGAAGATTCAGAGGTGGCGAAAGGCGAGGAGAGGTCTGAGTTCCACCTGCCAGAGGAGAGATCTTGCTGAATACCTCCAGCATTCACTTGAGACCCAGAAAAGCCATGCCTCAGTAGGATCACTCTAACCCTAGAATAAGGACTGCTCTGGAACTGCCCTAACACAGCTTTAAAACAAGGCTTTGAAGTATCGAGTTGACCTGTAAGTAGATGAACTGCCTGCCAGATGCCAGAAGAAAATTCAACACTTTTTAGAAGAAGACAACAAAATCCACACACTCAGCAACACAGCATATGCAGCCACAATGTTCAGCACAGAATAAAAACTTATTTGTTAGGGGAAGTGGGAAAATGTGGGGAAGAATCAAGAGAAAAAAAATCAACAGGAACATAAAGAAATGACAGGGATGATGGCGTTAGCAGCCAAGGGCCTTAACACGGCAATTATAAATATGCTCAAACACTTAAAGGATAATATGAATATAATGAAAGAAACAATGTAAAAAGGAACCAAGTGGAAATTACAGACACGAAAAATACGATAGCTGAAATGTAACATTCATTTGATGGACATTTCTAATGAAACAAGTAAGACCGTAGAAGAAAAGATCAGTAAACTTGTACACAGGACACTAGAAATTATCCAAATTGAAACACAGAGGGAAAACAAGGCTGGAAAACTGAACAGAGCTTCAACTGATGATCTGTAAACATCATAAAACAATCTAATATATATGCAATTAAAGTCTCAACAGGAGAAGGAAGAGATTGGGGAAGAAAAATATTTGCAGAAATACTGGCTGAAAATTTTCCAAATCTGAGGAAAAATATAAACCCACTGATCTAAGAAGCTCAGTGAACCCCAAGCAGGATAAACACGAGGAAAACTATACATCATAATCAAATTGCTGAAAATTAGTAATATAGAGAAATATTTAAAAGCATTCAGAGAAAAGAGACCCATTAAATACAGAATAACAATCAGAATGATCTCTGAATTCTCATCAGAAACAACATAAGCCAGAAGATAAAGGAATGACATTTTTTAAATGCTGAAAGAAAAATATCTCAACCTAGAATTTCATATCCAAAGAAAATATCCTTCAAAAGAAAAGGTGAAATAAAAACACCTTCAATTAAGAGAATCTTTCATCAACAGACCTACAGTATAAGAAATGTTGGGCTCCCCTGGTGACGCAGTGGTTGAGAGTCCGCCTGACGAGGCAGGGGACGCGGGTTCGTGCCCCGGTCCGGGAGGATCCCACGTGCCGCGAAGCGGCTGGGCCCGTGAGCCATGGCCGCTGGGCCTGCGCATCCGGAGCCTGTGCTCCGCAACGGGAGAGGCCACAACAGTGAGAGGCCCACGTACCGCAAAAAAAAAAAAAAAAAAAAATCCATGTAATTTACCACATTATCAGAATAAAAGATAAGAATCATAGGATCATCTCAACAGATGCAGAAAAAACACCTAACACCAATTTCTGATAAAAACTTTCAGTAAATTAGAAATAGAAGGTAACTTCCTCAACTGACAAAGGGGCATCTATGAAAACCTATTTTAGCTAACATAATACTTAATGATGGAAATGATCATACTTAACGATGAAAAACTGAACCCTATGATTGGGAACTAGGCAGAGATATCCACACATTTCATTTATTCAGCATTGAACTGGAGGGTCCTAATCAGCATAACGGGGAAGAAAGAGAATAATAAAAGGAATACAGATTAGAAAAAAAGAAGTAAGGCTGTCTTTATTAGCAGATGACATCAGTACGTACAAGAAAAATTCAGATAAATTTAGAAAAAAGCTAATAGAACTAATAAGTGAATTTAACAAAGTTGCAGGATACAAATTCAATATATACAAAAATCATAGCAACAAAAACTGGAAAATAAAAAAATCACAGGAGCATCAAAAAACCCCATAAAATACTTAGATATAATTTAACGAAATATGTAAAAGACCTCTGCTCTGAAAATACAAACTATTGCTGAGAGAAATTTAAATAGACCTAAACCAATGGAGAGATATACTATGTTCATGAAGTGGAAGATCGACTATTATTATGATGTCTCTTCTCCCCAGATTGGTCGATAGATTCAGTGTAATCCTAAACAAAATCCCAGTTGGAGTTTTTTGTAGCAATTGGCAATAAGACTAACATTTATATTGCAAGGCAAAGTTCCTTGTTTTAAGAAAAATATTCTTAAAAATACACAAGGTTGAAAAGCTGAGAGTACCTGATTTAAGACTTACAGTAAATAAGACCATGTTGGCACCAACACAGGCAAATAGATCAGTGGAACAGAAATAAACTCACACGTACTTACGCATTCAACTGATTTTCAACAAAGGTCTCAATGCAATGTCATGGAAAAAGGACAATCTTTTCAACAAATGGTGTTGGAACAACCAGTCATATGGAATAAAGTTAATCTCAAATCCTACCTCTCATCATTCACAAAAATTAACTTAAAATGGATCAGAGACTTAAATGTAAAAGCTGAGAGTATAAAGATTCTAAAAGATAATAAAGAAGAGTATCTTCACCACCTTGAGGTAGGCAAGGATATCCTGAGTAGAACTGAGAAAACACTAACCATAAAAAAACTGATAAATTAGACTTCATTAAAATGAAAAACTGCTCATCAAAAGATACTACATGAAAATCAACAGTCACACCAAAGACTGAGAGAAAATGTCCACAAGATATATATTTGATAAAGACCGTGGATCTAGAGTATATAAAGAACTCCTCCAATTTAACAATAAAAAGACAAACAACCCAACCAAAAAAATGGGCAGAAGGCTTAAACAGTTTCCAAAGTAAAATATACGAATGGCTAATAAGCAAATGAAAAAGTGCTCAACATCATTAGTCATCAGGAAAATACAAATTAACACCACAATGAAATACCACTACACACTCACCAGAGTAGCTTCCTACCACCAAATTGTTGGCAAGAATTTGGAGCAAGTGCAACTCCCATCTGTGGCTGGTGGGAGTGAAAGGCGCTAGTGAAAGGCGCATTTCCCAGTCATCTTGGGAAATGGTTTGTCAGTTCTTAAAAAGGTAAACATACTCTCCCCTATGACCTATCAATTCTACTCCCTGGAATTTATCCAAGAGAAATGAACACAGAAAGCCTAGTACAAGCATTTTCAATAGCAGCTTTATTCATAATAGCCTAAAACTGGAAACAATTCAAATGAACAAGCCAATGGCTCAACAAACTGTGGTACTTGCACACAACAGAATATTGCTCAGCAGTAAAATAAAAGAATGAACTGATATATACAACATGTATGAATCTTAAAAACATTTTGCTAAGTGAAAGCAGTCAGACCCCAGAGTACATATTATATGACTCCATTTCGTTAGACCTCCTTCCAGTCAGCCTACGGCTCTCTGGATGCTCTCAGGAGACCCAGGGTCTCTCAAGGCCTGGCCCTGAGTACCACTTGATGAAGCCATCAAGTCCGGCCCCCAATTCCACACAGAACCCATGGACATACAAACATCTAGATCCAAAGGCCACTGGAGGGGCTATTTCTTGGTCAGCTTTGGAGAATCAATCCTCTGTTGCATCTAACCTAAATCTCTCACTCTGTAATTTTAAACACAGATGATCACAGAGTCCCTAGACTTCAGTAATAAAGAAGAGATGCACTCAACAAACAGATGCAGAAAGACAAAGAGAGTTCACAATAGAGAGAACAAGAAAATGAGGAACAGAGAAAGAGTAGACAGCCTTTCAGGAGAGAAGTACCTGGATGTTAGGGAAGTAATCAGGGTACAAACGAAGCACCCCTTCCTGCTGTACCATCTGACATGTGATGCAGGAGAACTTCACGGTTAAGAGTATGGGCCTGGAGGGTGCCTGTCAGGGTTCAAGCCAAGCTCCTCCTCTTATTAACTCCATGACCTTATTCAACTTGTTCCAGCAAGAGCCATTTGGGGAAAGAGCAGAAACAGCACTGAAGGTTTTCTCCAAAGGCTGAAACCCAAGCTGCAGGATGGCTTTGTAACTAACACCTAACTGTAAGTGCTTTCTGCGTAGCGTCCCCTCTGGGTACCAGGCAGCGGGGCAGTTGCCGCTTCCCCGGAGAGCACAGGTAAGCAGGTACCCACACACAATTGCCCCTGTCCCTGCCCATGGAGAGCGGGATCCCCAGAGGGGTCTGAGCCATGGAGCTCAAGCCACAGCCCTGATGCTTCAGCACCAGCACCGTGAGTGGGTCAAATGGATGGGTTAGTGGCCACCCAGTGTAAGCCGTGGCCTCTCTCCCCCACACAGGACCTGGCCGTGTGGTGGGCAATAAATAACCCATACATGCTTAGCATGGGTGGCAGGAGAGGCTCCTGTAATCGCGCCACTGCAGATGCCTGCCTGAGGGTCTCCTTATACTGGAGATGACTGGGATCCAGACCCCTGGGCTGAAAAGACCTCGAGAGCTCCCACAGGTGGGAAACCTGAGCCCAGAGAAGGGAAGTGACAGGTCCAAGGTTACCCAGCAGTCAGGGGCCGAGCAGTATGAGAACCTTAGCCCAGTATTCCACCTAAGGATGGGTGCTCCCCATCTGAGGGAGACCCCTCAGTCCTGCCGCTCTGCGCAGCAGGCAGGACTTCCTGGGGAAGCTACCTCCTCCACCGCCTGAGCTCTGGACACCCCTCCCTGCCCACCTGAAAGCCCTCAGGGGCCCAGGGGCCTGTGCTGCTACTGCCAGTGCTCCAGGAGGGTTGGGCCCTCTAGGCACCTTGCACCCTGATGACCCTGCATAATCCCTTCCCCTCCCTGAACCTAAACCTTCCCATCCACAGACTGGAGTGGGATCCCCATAGCTCTTTTGCGACAAACAAAAGCAGGGATACTCCCAAATACCTCTTAAACACCCCGCCCTACTGCCCTGCAATGTGGTTAAGCCCCGCCCTGTCTGAACTTTGGCTGAGGACTGAGGGCCCTCTTAGCTCATATACTTGGGGATCTAAGGATACAGACCCCTCTGACATCCAAAAGGGAAGCTGGGAAATCAGCCGCATGGGGAGAATGGAAGGCCAGATGTCCCTGTGGGAAGGATCCTTAGAACCCTTTCCCTCCCAGGCCAGGGGAGGAGGGAGAGATTGGGGGCCTGCCCAAGGCCACACACATGCCTGTGACTCCACTGGGACTAATACCCGGGGCTTCTGAGGACGGCCTGGCACTCCTTCTGACTTCTTACCCTTTCTACCTCCAAGGGCAAAGCTGTCTTGTCTAACTGACCATCCTCTAGCCTGGGTTAGGCCCTGCACTGGTTCAGACTGAAGCTGCATTGCATGGTGCTGCCTTTGGGGGTGGCGACTCAGGAAGCACATGATTTGGAGGTGCTTGGAAAAGCTGAGGACAAGGCTGCTGAACGACTTGGGTGAATGATGCCCACCCTTCCTAACCCCAAATCCACATGGGCCCAGGCCTCTGAGACCACCAGGGCAGGACTCAGACTTTCCTGGCTTAAGGGTGGGGCTTTCCCTGCTCCTGCAGTCAAGTGGCCCCAGGTCAGACCTGGACACCTAGAGGCTGACCCAGAACAAGTTCACCTGTGCTTTCACCCTCCCCTGGCAAAACTCCAGAGCCTCAGCCTATGGCTGGCCCACCCTTCCCCCAACCAGAGAAGGTACTCACTGATGGGGGCGTGTAAGGCCACGTGCTCCTGGTAGGGCGTGTAGTACTTGTACTGCTTTCCGCAGAATTCACAGGTATAATTGCCGGTTTCTGTCCAAGGAGAGGAGAGTGTGGGAATGGGTGCCTGTTCCCATCCAGAAGTAGCAGCTTGCTCCCTCCCCGCAAACCCCTCCTCATTCTGGGACCACCAACTAGAATCAGGAGCCCCCTTGAGTCAGACCGCCAGGGTTCAAATCCCAGCTCCTCTATTTCAAGCTGTGTGACTTTAGGCAAATCTAATAACCTCTCCGTGCCTCAGTTTTCCTATCTGTAAAATGGGGCAATGATAGGACCACCTTATAGGATTGCTGTGAGGATTAAATTTGTATGTCACATGCTTAGAACAGTACCTGGCACACGCTGTCCTCCTCCATCGCTCCACCCCCAGGCCCCGGTGCTCAGGAAATGGGTGGTGTCCTGAGTTGACCTCCAGTGCCAACCTCTTTATCAGCCCCTTTTCAAGCCTTGCCCTCTGCAATGGCCACAGGTGGGTCACCTTGTCTCCAGGGTCTTCCCTGCCCCCAAACGCCCCCCACCCCCTGGCAGAAGGGGCCACGTCTTCCTCTTGGGTCCCACCGGACTTCATCTTTACCTCTCTTTTGGCACTGCCTAACTTCTTTCTTCTTAAAAATTTCTGATGTAATATTGTTCACTGGGGGAAAATTATAAAATACTGATAAATACAAATACAAAATTTTAAATATAAGAGAAACTTCAATCATCTACAATCCCCCAAAAAGAGTAGCAGCTACTCCACAGGGTGGAGCATTCACCTGGCCACTTGCCCCAGACCCCACCCTGCACTCCCATCTCATCTCTCGCTGACGTCAGCCGTCTGGCTTCTACGGGCCTTGAATTAGCCGGCCCTGATCTATATGCTCTTTGTAACCTGGCGCATTCATTCAATCAACAATATTTTGTAGACATCTTGCTCAAATCAATAAACATCGATCTCTACTGCATTTATTGGCTGCCTGGTTACCACTGGACTTTGGAATTTGCTGAGCCAGTCTCCTAAACCAGAGGACATTGAGATTGTTTCAAAATTTTTCCCTTATAAAAAAATGCTGTGATCCATACCCTCGTAGAAATTTTTGCACATCTGCTCATTATTTTTGCACACCACTGCGAAATAAAGATTATTGTTCATAATCTTTGCACATATTTCCTCAGGATAAATTAAGGGTCTGCATTTTGAAGGCTTTT